>NW_026947491.1:41569766-42265183 GCF_034190915.1 Cavia porcellus | reverse complement strand
AAGAATGGGCCAGGGATTTAGCCCAGTGGCTTGAGCACCTGCCTGGCAAGCACAAGGTCATGAGTTTGATCCCTGGTACAAAAAAAATAAAATAAAAATAAAAGAATGAAATAAAAAATAGAACATAATAAAAATAAGAAAACACAATCCTTTATCAAACTGTCAACGTCATTTTTAGATGAACATTTCGATTCTTACATTTCTGTAAAAATGAAAAGGATTCAGAATGGTCTAAACAACTTTGATAAAGGAACAAAATTAGAGCTCCACCCTCTCCAATCCCATAACTTATCACAAAGTTACACCAATCATGACAAAATGGCATTGGCTCCAAGACAGATAAAACACCAAAGTATCAATATAAAGTCCCAAAATTGATACTGACATAACACATTTGATTTCTGGCAAAGATGCAAAATCAATTAAATGGAGAAAGGACTGTACCCTCCATAGATATACTGAAACAACTGGATATCCACATGCAAAAAACTGAAACCTTGGAACACATCAGAAATTTTGTAAAACATCCAAAAGTCAACTAAAAATGGCTCACAGTGGACAAAGTAAAGATAGGTGTGGCCTGAGTCACTGCTTGGCTGAAGTCATTCCCTCTGGGACAAAATACATGTTTTATGATTATCATACTAAAACTGTGATGATTATGCATGTATGTCATATTTATTTACTAATCTGTGTGTTTTCAAGGTACATCCATTTACCTATAAAAATGTCCAGTTTATCATTGTTTATGGCTGAATAGTATTCCACATATAGAAATACCACATTTTTTTTTTTATCCATTCCTCAGTCGATGGGTATTTAAATGTTTCCAAGATCTGGCTATTACAAACTGTGCTGCTATAAACATGAGTGCACATATATTGCTGTGGTATGATGTTTTTAATTCTTCAGGAAAGATACCCAGAAGGGGAATAGCTGGGTCGAATGTGACCTCCAATCCTAGTTTTTTGAGGAATCTCCACACTGATTTCCACAGTGGCTGCACCAGTCTGCGTTCCCACCAACAATGGAGAAGGATTCCTTTTTTCCCACAGCCCCTCCAGCATTTGTTATTGATTGATTTCTTAATACTAGCCATTTTTTTCTGGGGTGAGGTGAAATCTCAGCGTAGTTTTAATTTGCATCTCTCAAATGATAGGTAATGTTGAAAATTTTTTCACTTATTTATTTGATGTTCATACTTCTTCATCTGAGAAGTGTGTATTCATCTCAGATGCCCATTTTTTGATTAGGTCTTTAAATCTGGAGGACTGATGTCTTTGAGTTCTTTATGTGTTCTTGATAGTAATCCTCTGTCTGAGGAACAGCTGGCAAATATTTTTTCATAAGTTATATGTTGTCTCTTCACTCTGTTGATGGTTTCTCTTGCTGTGAAAAAGCTTTTCAATAGGGTGAGACCCCAGTTGTTGATTCTTTCTGATAGTTCCTGTGCAATTTGAGTTTTTTTTTCATAAAGTCTGCCTACTCCAGTGTCTTCTTACCTACCCTATCTTCTAGAAGGTTTAATGTTTAATATTAAGATCTTTGATCCATGCTGATTTTAGCTTAGTACATGGTGAAAGATAAAGGTCCAGTTTTAATCTTCAGCATGTGTAAAGCCAGTTTATCCAGCACCATTTATTAAAGAGGCTGTTTCTTCCAGTGAATGTGTTTGGCACCTTTTTCAAAGACAAGGTGGCTTAGTCCTTAGTGTGTCTGCAGTTGTTTCTGCATCTTCTAATCTGTTACATTGACCTTTGGGTCTTTTTTTTTTTTTTGCCAGTACCACACTGTTTTTATCACATTAGCTTTAAAGTATAATTTCAAGTCAGGGATTACAATGCCCCCTATCTTGCCTTTGTTGCCCAGGATTGCCTTTGCTATTCTAGGTTTCTGCTGGTTCCAGATGAATTTTAGGATTGTTTTCTCTCATTCTGTGAGACATGCTATTGAAATTTTGATTGGGATTACACTGAATCTGTATAACAGTTTTGGAAGTATGGGCATTTTCACTATATTGGTTCTTCCCACCCAAGGACACAGGATATCTCTCCATTCTCTAATATTCTCTTCAATCTCCTTTTCAGCGTATTGTAGTTTTTCACTGTTGCAGTCTTTTATATCCTTCGTTAGACTGATTCCTAGACTTTTTCTTTTTTTGGATGCGACTGTGAAGGGTTTTTTTCCCCTGATTTCTCTCTCTCTCTCTGTGAGTTTGTTATTCATGGTACAGTAAGGCTATTGATTTTTGAGTGTTAACTTTGTATCCAGCTAGGCTACTGAATTAGCTTATTAAATCTAGCAGTTTTTTAGTGTAGTCTTTGGGGCTTCTATATGGAATATCACTTCATCTGTAAACAACAATAACTTAACTTCCTCTTTTCCTATCTTTATTCATTTTTTTCTCTTATGTAATTGCTCCAGCTAAAGTTTCCAGGACTATGTTGAATAAAAGTGGAGACAGTGGACATCCTTGTCTGTTCTTGATTTTAGAAGGTTTAGTTTTTGTCCATTTAGGAAGATGTTGGCTGTTGGTTTGTCATAGATGGCTTTTATCAGATTGAGATAAAGACCATCTGTTCCAATTTTCTATAGGGCTTTTATTGTGACTGGGTGATGGACTCTGTCAAAAGCTTTTTTCGCATCTATTCAGATGATCATAGATTTTTGTCCCTGCATGCCTGGGATGAATCCCACTTAGTCATGATGTATAATCTTGATGACTTGTTGCATTCTGCTTACCAGTATCTTATTGAGGATTTTTGCATCAATGCTCATTAGGGAGATTGGCCTGTTCTTTGTTGGGTCCATCTCTGGTTTTGGAATCAGAATAATGCTTGCTTCCAGGAATGAATTTGGGAGCATTATTTCCCTTTCAATTCATTAAAGAGTTTGAGAAGTAATGGTATTAGGTCTTCTCTAAATTTCTTGTAGAATTCAGCAGTGAATCCATCAGGGCTCAGGCTTTTCTTTGTTGATAGGTTTTTAATTACACCTTCAAATTCATTGATTGATACTAGTTTATTTAGGAGTTTTTTATCTTCCTGACACAGCTTTGGTAATTCATATGTATATAGGGATCTGTTCATTTATTTTACATACTTCAACTTACTACAATACAAGGTTTCAAAGTAGGTACAGATGACCTGGATTTCTCCAGGGTCTATTGTGATTTCACCCTTTTCATTTCTAATTGCATAGATTTCAGTCTTTTTCCTTTTTTTGATCAGATTGGCTAAGTGTCTGTCAATTTTATTTAATCTTTCAAAGAACCAACTCTTGGATTCATTGATTTCTTGTATTTTTTTAGTCTCCAATACATTAATTTTTGTTCTGATCTTTATAATTTCCTCCCTTGCATGAGCTTTTGGCTTAGCCTGATCTTCTCCTAGAAGTTTGAGGTTCAACATTAGGTTGTTTATATGGCTTGCTCTGTTTGCCTGATATGGGTATTACTGCCATACATTTTCCTCTTAGAACTGCTTTCATTGTGCCCCGTAAGTCCAGCTTGTTGTATACACAAAGTGAATTTCAACCTAAGATTGATCAAGAGAAACCAAGAAGGTTCCTACATACTTGCTAAGGCAACAATCCAAGACAAAGAGATACCAGTCAAATATAAATGCACCAAATACCGATACATCTAACTATATACAACAAATATTAATGGACCTGAAAAATC
The DNA here is from genome assembly GCF_034190915.1 of Cavia porcellus. Classification (NCBI taxonomy): domain Eukaryota; kingdom Metazoa; phylum Chordata; class Mammalia; order Rodentia; family Caviidae; genus Cavia; species Cavia porcellus. The sequence goes on along the minus strand of NW_026947491.1, from coordinate 42,261,501 downwards.
AAATAAGCACTAATACAATTATAGTGGGAAGAATTTTAGTGGGAGACCACAGTACTGTCACAAATAGATTAATAAGACCAAAAAAAAATCAAAGAAATTCCAGAAGTGAACCAAATCATAAAACAAATTGATATCGTAGTTGTATACAGAGTGCTACACTCCACAATATCAGAATACACAGTCTTCTCAGCTGTCCGTGGGACATTCTCCAAAATAGACCACGTACTAGCTCATAGGACATGCTTAAGTAAATGCAAAGGAACTGAAATTACCCCATGCATATTATCAGACTATAGTGCAATGAAATTGAAACTCAATGGCAAAAGAAAATACAAAAATGTGGAAATTGAACACCCTCCTGTATAGCCAATGGGTCATAGATGAAATTAAGAAATTAGACAATTTCTACAATTAAGTGATAATGCTGACATTCTGTACCAGAATTTATAAAACGAAAGTGGTCCTACAAGGTAAATTTATAGCAGTGAATTCCCATAGCAGAAAAAAAGCTAAAAAAAAAAAGCATCCCAAAACAAACACTGCCCCCACCAAACCAAACCAAACTGAAGTGAAACAAAAAACCCAGAACCCAGAATATGAATAATGAAAGACCAACATAATGGGCTCAGGGTTTAATTCAGCAGCATGAGAGCCTGCCTGACAAGTGAGAGGTCATGAGTTTGAGCTCCGGTACCCTCTCCAAAAAGCCAACCTAATGTGAAAACTCAAGTTTGGAGAAAAAAAATCAATTCAAACCAGAGAAGTATCCAACCAAAAAAGGATTTGACAGGCCAATTTCCTTAGTGAACATAGATGCAAAAATCTTCGAAATACTGGTAAACAGAACGCAACAAATCATCAAGATTATAAATCATGACCAAGTAGGAGTCATTCCAGGGATGGAAGGGTGGTTTAGCACATGCAAATCAGTAACTACACCACATTAACTGCACCAAAGACAGAAACCGCATGATCTTGTCAATAGGTATAGAAAAAGCTCTTGACAAAATCTAACACTCATTTATGATAAAAAAAAAAAAACTACAGAAAATTGGAATAGGTCTTTATCTCAGGTTACTAAAGCCGTCTTATGACAAAGCAAACCAACCACCAACACTATCCTAGATGGTCAACAATGGCTACGTTATTAAACTCAGTGGTAAATTTTTATTATCCCTTTGTTGTTCCTTGGTGGTTCTCATTCTCATTTCGGAATTTTGTAAGTAATACATAATTTTTGTATGTATTGTAAATGTATATTACAAGTATTTTTCAATTTAAGAGTATTGCAATTTTTATAAACATTCAAATTCAAAAGGCTTTATGGATAAAATCCAGAGTGCACAGGACTTATTGCAAAGAATCAACAAATGGGATCTCATCCTACTGAAAAGCTTTTGCACAGCAAGAGAAACCAACAGAGTGAAGAGACAACACATAACTTAGGAGAAAACGTTTGCCAGCTATTCCTCAGATAAAGGATTATTATTGAGAACATATGAAGAACTCAAAAAAATCAGTCCTTCCAGATTTAAAGACTCAATCCAAAAATGGGCATCTGAGATGAACACACACTTCTCAGATGAAGAAATACGAACAGCAAATAAATAAGTGAACAAAATTTCAACATTACTGATCATTTGAGAGATGCAAATTAAAACTACACTGAGGGGGGCTGGGGATTTAGCTCAGCGGCATAAGCGCCTGCCTTGCAAGCAGGCAGTCGTGAGTTCGATCCCCGGTACCGATAAAAAGGAAAAAGACAACAACAACAAAAAAAACTACACTGAGATTTCACCTCACCCCAGAAAAAATGGCTAGTATTAAGAAATCAATCAATAACAAATGCTGGAGGGGCCGTGGGGAAAAAGGAACCCTTCTCCATTGTTGGTGGGAATGCAGACTGGTGCAGCCACTGTGGAAATCAGTGTGGAGATTCCTCAAAAAACTAGGATTGGAGGTCACATTCGACCCAGCTATTCCCCTTCTGGGTATCTTCCCTGAAGAATTAAAAACATCATACCACAGCAATATATGTGCACTCATGTTTATAGCAGCACAGTTTGTAATAGCCAGATCTTGGAAACAACCTAAATTCCCCTCAACTGAGGAATGGAGGAAAAAAAAAAGTATTTTTATACAATGGAGTACTACTAGGCCATAAAGAAGAATAAACTGGACACTTTTATAGGTAAATGGATGCACCTTGAAAACATAATGGTAAAATAAATAAGACACACATGTGTAAACATTGTATTGTTTCATTAGTGTGAGAAGCTGGAAGAAAAAAACATATGTATATGTATATACAAATAGTAAGATAGTTACAGTACTGATTTCTCTGAGTTCGCTAAGTATTACTGGTATTGTTCAGATAACTGAGTGCAGATGTCTTATGCTCTGGGTGAATGATTTGGGGATGATAATGTGCAATGTATGTATCATTTTTCCCCCCTGATTGATGTGCTTTGACATTTTGTAGTGTTTTTTTTTTCTTGTTTTTTCCTTTCTTTTTATCTTTGAATAAGGTAGATTCGAGGGAAAAAAGAAAGCCAGAATTACAAGAGCAATCCTGATCAACAAAAGCAAAGCAGGATGTATCACAATCCAGATTGCAAGTTACACTGCAAAGCTACCATGATAAAAACAAAAAAAAAAAAAAAAAAAAAACCCACTGTACGGTGCTAGCACAACAACGGACACGCAGATCAATGGGAGAGGACGGAACAGAGGCGGCAAAGCGCGGGAGTGCTGCAGCAGGTGTTTGTAAGACGGCACGCCCTAAAGCATGCTACCATTGGAACCGAGGGTACAGAAACATCCCCAGACACATTCAGCTATTCCGTCTTCAACAAAGGGGCCAGAACAGCCTCTGCGACAAATGGTGCTCAGAAAGCTTTACAAAGATGGAATCTAGACTCCTATCTCTTGCCCTGCATCAAAAAAAATCAAAGTGGATCAAACACATAGTTATTAAAACAGAAAAACCAAATCCACTGGAAGATTAAATAGGTAAGACTCTTGAAGACATAGCTTTGGGAAAGGACTTTTCTTTTTTGCTTTTTGAGATAGGCTCTTGCTATGTAGTTCAGGATGGCCTGGACTCACAATGTAGTCCAGGCTAGCCTCAAACTCCAGCAATCTTCCTGCCTCAGCCTCCCAAATACTGGAATTACATGTGTGCACTACCACATCCAATGGGAAAGGACTTTTTAAACAAAACCCCAATTGTAAAAGAAACGGCATCAAAAAACAACAATATCAAGTTAAAATATATTGAATTTAAAAGTTTCTGAACAGCTAAGGGAACAGTAGAATGAAGAAACAATCTATAGAATAAGAAAAAAACTTTTGTAAGCTAGACTTTGGGCAGAGGACTAATATGTATTACACAGAACTCAAAAAATTAGACTCCACAAAATAAAAGACTAAAACAACTGTGCAACCAAAATGAACAGACACTTCTCAGAAGTACAAATGCTGGGTGCGGTGTACACCACGGTAATCGGTACTCGTGAGGCAGAGGCAAGAGAGCTGCTGTGAGTTTGATGTTAGTCTGGGCTACATGGTGAGCTCAGCACCAGCCTAAACTACATATCAAAACTCTGTCTCAAAAAAAAAAAAAAGTAGTACAAATGGCCAAATACGTGAAAAATACTCTGGTTGTAAGAGAAATGCAAATTAGAAAAACACTGAGATTCTACCTTACTCCAGAAAGAATGACTGTCTTGTCAGTAAGCAAATGAATCAAGCAAGCAAGCAAGCATGTGGTGCTGCAAGGAAAGACACTTTCTACACCACTGGTGGGAATGTCAACTGGTGCCACTATGGAAATCAGTACGGAGATCCCTAAAAAGCTAAAACAAACTTTCATTCAAGCCAGTTACTCCCCTTCTAGGTATCTCTCAGAGATCTCACATCATACTATAGTAATACATGCATACCCATGTTTATTGTAGGACAACTCATAACAGCTAAAGCCTGACAGTGGATATATACGCTCACCAACAGATAAATGGATAAAGAAAATATGGTATTTATATATAATGGAGTACTACTATGCTCTAAAGCTAAACTTGAGTCATTTGTAGGGAAATGGATGCATCTTGAGACTGTAATGTTAACTGGAATAAACTGAGCATACAAACTTAAATACTGCATGACTTCTCTTATATGAGAAGTATGAGAGTATAAATTGTCCCAAAACAGAGCTTAATAAAAGATAGTAAGAAACAGAGAAATAGATCTTTTGCAAAGAAGAGATCAATGTGGAGGGATAGAGAAAGGAAGGGAAGGAGGCAAGGAAATTTAAACAAGGAAAAATCCATCACCCAGTTATATCCCCAGGGGGGTAACAGGTGCTACCCCTGGAACTGAGTTAGGAAGGACTTTTTACTTCTTGCAAATACCAGGATACCTTTTCACCTTTCAAGTTGGACTACAGTAGCGTTCCACTGTTACCCACTCAATGGCTGCAGTATCTCACTGCTTCCAGTTTCTTTACTGATACAGTATTCATGATTTGAGTCTTACTCTTTATCTGTGACATCCTTGCCAGAAGTTTAAACGTTTTTATTGCCTCCGTAACCAGCTTTCATTTATTTTCTACTTATTAATTTTTGCTTTTCTTTCTTCTCCCCCTCCCTCTCACCCACTTAAAGCATTGTTGTCCACCAATGTGTCTTAGAAATCAAGAGAAGTGACACTTCTAGGGAGAACATGCTGTGGTTTTTATCTAGCCCACAAACAAAGCATGTTTTTCCCATTTGCAAGCACTTAACAAAATAATGTGTACCTGGTTAATTTATCTGAACTGTAAACCTCATAGGGGATTTTTGTTTTGTTTTGATTTTACAGTCTTGCTGTGTAGCCCAGGCTGGCTCAAACTCACACCAGCTAGGATTACAGGCATGTGCCACCACACCTGGCACTAACCTCATGTTTATATAACATGTCTTACTGGAGCAGAACCATATTCATTTAGGTATTTCTTGTGATTACACTAAGTAACTGGAAGAGATGCCATATAACTGAACACTAAAGCATTTGCTCCTTTTACTGCATAACTGTCCCAAATTCTGATTTAAATGATACACTTCAAATGAATGCATTACAGTACAGGATAATGCATTATAATTTATGGCCACTTATAAACTATGTGGTTTAACTGAACATAGTTAAGTCAAAAGGTCCTCTACCAATTCAAAATACTGTGTAGTGGGGACAAACAGGAGTTCCGTGCTGAATACATACCTAGTTTGTTTAGTGCAGTGGGCAGCTGTGAGGACCCACCTGTCTCTCACCAGGCTTCCTCCACACACATGAAAGAGGTTATGGTTGTTTTGAATCTGCAGGCTAACGAGCCACGGCCAGACCCCAGTTTGCGCTTCTCTGCCTCCTACAATCCGAGACCCTGTGTGTGCATCTCTAAGTGGTGCTGATCCGCAATCTAAAGATAAAAATGGAGTATTATTTGAACCGAGCATCTATATTACCATATTTGTTACTTCCTAATCGGAACACATTTAAATTCCTGTTTTAAAAACTGATGAGTCTCCGGGCATGGTAGTGCACGCCTGTAATCCCAGCACTCAGGGGATCGTTTCCAGTTCGAGACCAGCCTGGGCTACACAATGAGTTCAAGGCCAGCCTGAAACTACAATAGCAAGACTGTCTCAAAAAGTCAAAAACAAAACAAAAAAAAAACCCTGATGAGTCAAAACAGATACCTGAGTGATGCCTAGATTTTGAAAGAATCTTTAAGGAGAAATAACCATACCAGCGTCGATTATTTTCAAATAGACATCTGCACCATTTAAAAACTACTCCCAAAAGTATAAAAATACTGTAAGTTTCTGCGGCGAGGTTCATGTCCTGCCCTGTGTAAAACAGCAGTTAAGAGCCTGAAACTTGGGGGCTGCGTGGGCGGCGGCCGGGTGAGGTCTGGGGTTCGCGGCTTCAGCCCCAGCCCCAGCCCGAGGGGCTGGATGGGGCGGGCGCTGCGAGTGCGGTAGCCATGTAACTGCTCCGACCGGCCGTGAAAAGGTCCCTAAATGCCCTTTCGACTCGCCCAGGAATTATTAATCCGCACGATGCGAATGTAAACGCCGAACCAAGCAGCTCAGGCCTGCGACTCGGTGGCTGAGGCAGCGGGACAGGGCACAAGGAGGGAGCCCAGCGACCCCCGGGGGCCGGCGGAGGGAGGGGTGCGGGGACCGAACCCGCGGGTGAACAGGTACTGCCCTGCGTGGCCGGCCCTCGCGGCGGGGCCGGGGCCTGCTGCAGCCTGTGTGCCGCCTCTGCCCGAGGGAAGCCGCTGGCCCCTCTGGAGAGCGAGCGGTGCTGGGTGCACAGGAGCGCGCTCCCCAATAGGAACAGCGCGGGTCTCACCAGCCCCATGCCGGCTCCAGCGGACGGACGCAAGATGGCGGCGGGCGCGAGGGCCGGCGAGGTGCCCGGATGACGACGATACTGGCGCCCGCTCATGGCCGGCAGCGCATCGAGTGTGCTGCCCTCCCAACACCCGCTGCGATTTCCCTAATGGCAGCACCTCCCTGGGTCCGAGCGGCACAAAGGACAGAGAGACCGTGTGCAGGCCCCAGGACGTTGCAGCTCAGACCCGGAGCACCAGGGAGGCTCCCAAAAGCAGTGGCGTCCAAACCGCGGCCATGGCCAAGGCTGGGGAGGCAGCGCCCAGCCATGCAGGTGCAGAGATTGGGATTAGAGGCCGTCCAACCGCTGGGCAGCCCAGTGTTTGTGCTGCAGATCAATCTCTTAATGGCTTTCAATAGGATGCCTTGAGTACATCAACTCTGGATGAGTTGATAAAATCAGATTTAAGGAACTACCCTACAGAGTTGAGGGCTGAACCTGACCTTTGGTAACTGCACCCTGCCTCATCCGCATGCGTGCGTGTGTGTGTGTGTGTGTGTGTGTGTGTGTGTGTGTGTGTGTGTGTGTGTGTGTGTGTGTGTAGCCTGCTTCATGGCTGTGCCTCACACAATGACTAGCAATCTGTTACTGTGTAAAGGAAGCCAGGAAACAAGTAGGCAACCCCACAATAGAACAGTGAACCAGGCCTAACTCAAAAAGTCATCTGTGAAGATATCACTGTTGCAGGTGACAGAGAGCCCTTACTCAACCAAAACTGAGGTTACTGTGTCTTCTTCTAGGACAATCTGTGCCCTTTCTTGTAAAGCCTTGTTTGCTTGAGTTTCCCACCTCTGATATTTGATCAGGGACCTCAGGCCTACTCTCCTGAGGTGATGTTGTGATAACTCGGACCCCGGTATAAAATCCAAGAAAGCAAGAAATTAAAATTTGAGAAGCAAAGGCTTTATTAGGTAAAATCCAGGCCTGGTGACGAGTCTCCGGGAGCCAATTTGGAGACTGCGCACCTCACAGCTAAAAGTCAGGACTTTTTATCTTGTAAATCCACAAACAGCTGCTGGTCACACAATGTAAGGAGGGAGATGGGGGTGTGACGCACTACAAAGCAAAAACGGCAATTGCAAGTCTCCCTGCATACTAGCAAGTTTAGATAAGAAGAAATCTTGTTTTCCTTAGCAAAGAATAGAGAGGTCTAACAGCAATTAACAACCTTAGTTACCTACCACAACTGTTCTATTTGTAGTGGGCAACAATGGTTAACATATCAATTAGGTAAGATTTTACAATTCTTTACAGAGGAGAGCATTGATTAACATATCAATCCTTTGCCCAGAGGGAAAGGAAAACACACATTTACAGTAAGGCCAAGTTACAGGTATTACTGTGATACAAACGAAGATATTTTTGTGAAGAATGTACAATCTAATACAATCTAATGCAATTAGCACAATTTGTGACGGGCTACCGGGTAGGGAAGAGGAGCTATTACTTCAGGCCTTTGTTTTATGGCCTTCAGGAAGTTAAAACTTAACCTAGTTAAATTTGAAGGGAGAAGGGGAGGGGAAGCAGCAGGTGGGCTTATACCTTAGAACAGACCTTAGGATAGTTAGGGGGGCTTAGGTTATAACAATGTCTTCATCCAGAATCCTGTTAAGTGAGTTTAACTACAATCACTGTTATTTCTGATGTACTCTCTCAGTGGTATTTCCAACCACTGATCATCATCCTTCCTCGGCTATAAATTCTTAACTCTCGCATGATGTATTTGGAGTTGAGCCCGATCCCTCCTACTTCAAAATCTCATTCCCCTACTTCCTATATTTTTGACTTTTGTTTTAGAGGTGGAGGTGCTGGGGATCTAGTCCAGGCTTTCTGCAAGCTGGGCAAACTCACCACTCCTGAGCTACACCACCAGCCCTTCCTTTGCCTTTTTTCTTCCTCCCCTTCGAGATGGTACTGGGTATTAAACTCAGGGAGCACTGAACGATCTGTGGCCCCTTTTTGAGGCAGTCTTACTGAGTTGCCCAGATTGCTCTTGAACTTGTATTCTTCCTGTCTCAGGTTCTTGAGGAGTTGCAGGCATCCACCATCATACCTGGCTGTACATCTATATTAATGAATAATTTTCCTTGAAAATAACCCGGAATTTTTAAGAATGGTGCCTAATGTTTGGTTCACAATTATTTTTTTTCAGACAGTATCTCCCTATGTAGTTCCAGATGGTCTTGAATACACTATATTATCCAGGCTGTCCTCAAATTTGTGGTGATCCTTCTGCCTCACCCTCCCAAGTGCTGGGGTGACAGGTGTGTGCCACCGTATCTAGCTGATTTTGTCATTCTTAACTTGAATTAAGCTGACTTTTTCCCTGTTAACTCCAGGTATAAGGGAATGGTGGGCTGTCATAGTCCAGGAGGTTGGTCACATGGTGGGGAACAAGAGTAGCAATAAAAGGGTGTCCACCTTGCTCATGTCACTCTGAGCATGGTATGGTTGGCATTAAACAAAAGTATGATAAAAAAATTTTTAAAAAAGTATGTCAGCTGAGAACATGATGATGACATGAAGGAAAGAGTGAAGGCCCAGAATTGAGTGTCAACCAATGGTTGATATGTTGGTTACTTTTCTCTTGCTGCTGGAACAAAACACCTGACACCCAAAATGAAGGAAGGAAAGGTTTATTTAGCTTACAGTTTCTAGAAGTTTCAGCCCATAATCAGCTGGCTCCTAGGCAGGGTGGGGTGGCACAGGGGCAACTGTTCATGGCAGTGGAAAACCGCAAAAGCAAGGAGAGCAAAAAGAGAGGAGCATGAGAGGACTCCTTCTGCCCCTTAGAATGTATGTAGGCTACACCCACCACTCATCCATAAGCCCAGCAATGGACTATGAGTCACTCACAAATTCCAGGTCTGCCCCCATGACTGTACGAAGCTTTGTATGTCCTCTACCCAGACACAAAACGTAACTGTTGCTCTTAGAGGCTGAAAAACTTTACAAAATAATCCTGGAACGGGGAAAATGGCTGCAGTGTGTGTTCACCCTTAGGAGGAAGTACTGCTAGTCATTTCCCATGAGAGAGTGTTACTGAAAAGCAAGCCCAGAGAAGCCTTTGCCCTGAGTTACATCAATAGCCTTTGGAAATCTTTCATTTGGAGAGTTTCACTAAGTCACTAAGTTGCCTACAAAGGGCTTGAAATTGAGATTTTCCCTCCTCAGTCTCCTAAATTTTGGGAATACAGGACCTTCAGCTCTGGAATGTTGAGATTACTGGTGAGCACCATCATACTCATCAGCAGACTTTCTTTTTGACAGGCTCATTCTAAAATTTATATAGAAAGACAAAGGAACCAGAATACCAAAATAAGTTTGAAGAATTTTTTTTTAAAAAAAGCCAGCTTGAACTCATTGTATTTGATTTCAAGACTTGTTAACAAAGTTCAAGTCAGGTGTGGTGGTGGTGCACATTCCACACAGAAGTAGTGGTGTCATTCCAGCACAGAAGGTAGAACCAGAAGGATCACTGCAAATTTGAAGCTAGCTTGGGCTACATAGTGAGTCCACGGTCTGGACTGCATACTGTCTCAAAGATTAGTCAATTGGGGATGGTGGTGCACTCCTGTAATCCCAGAACTCAGGAAGGCAGGGAAGGATCACCATGAGTTTGAGGCGAGCCTGAGCGACATAGTGTGTTCAAGGCCAGACTGAATTACCAAAAGAGACCCTATTTCAAAGAGACAGAGACAGACAAGGAGATCCAGTAATCAAGGCAGTATCATTTTAGTGAAAGGATACACATAGATCAAGGAATGATATAAAACAATCCTTTGAAAATTTGTTAAGGCAGATTTTATTGACCAAATTGTTTCATAAACGCTTTGAAATTCATAGTCTCTGATATTAGTGTGCACCTTACTACAATGACACATCCTAGTTTACTTTGTGTGAGTTTTTTCATTCCTTTTCTTTCTTTTTTTTTTTTTTTTTTTTTGTCTTTTTCGTTTTTATCGGTACCAGGGATCAAACTCACAACTGCCTGCTTGCAAGGCAGGCGCTTATGCCGCTGAGCTAAATCCACAGCCCCCCATTCCTCTTCTTTCAGTAGTTAAGTATTGAACCCAGGGTGCACTAAGCTATATCCCAACCCTCTGCAGGCAAAAGATTCCCCAGTAACTAAAAATTCCTTTAAGTTTTCTTTGTTCTAATTGACTCATCTATAGAATGCTACATTAAGGGACCACTTACAAACTGCCAAAAAAAAAAAAAAAATACTGACTTACTCATACCTGTACTAGGTCAAGGATTAGCTTAGCACAAGTGCCTGCCTGGCAAATGTGAAGTTGGCTTTGATCCCCAGTATAAAACAAAACAAAACAAAACACTGAACTAAATATAAAAAAAAACTAGGTCCATACCAACTTGGGTTTTTTTTGTTTGGTTGGTTTGGTTTCTGGTTGGGGTTACTGGGGATCAAACTCATGACCTTGCACTTGCAGGCAGGTACTTATACCACTGAACTAAATCCCTAGTCCTCAGGTCTGTACCAAAGTTGTGTGGCTTCCCTGTTAGAGAAGGAAATGAGAGTAGGCAAAGGATTATAGCGACCTATATATTGGTGCATTTTTCTTTAGATTTGAAGATTACAAAATATTAACATTCTGGGTGGCAGGTATGCATAGATTTGATTAGCTCTATTTTTAAGTTGGTAAAACTGTGATTTTAAAAATGGAGAGTTGCCATCTAGTGGACATATTTAAATAGAACTTCTAAAATCTTGGCCAGGTGTGATGGCACCGCCTATAACCTTGGCACTTGGGAGGCTGAGGCAGGAGGGTCATTGAAAGTCTGAGACCAGCCCAGGCTACAAAGTGTGCTCAAGGTCAGCCTGAACTGTACGGCAAAGCCCTGTCCCAAAAGGACAAAATAAAGAAAATCTTGTATAGGATGTTTAAAATGGAGTAGAACAAAGCTTTTTAGATTCATTAACACCCAGGTAAGAAAGAAGATGCAGATACACTGATGGGTAAAACCACAAACTCAGGTACAGTGGTCCACACCTGTAATCCCACCAACTTGAGAGGTTGAGGCAGGAAGACTCAGTCTGGGCAGTGCTCCTGTCTCACCCAAGAGGAGTCTGGGCCAGTCTGAGCAACAGGGTGACACCCAGCATTAAAAGACAAAACCAAGCAAACAATTCACACACTTTGAGGCTGATCAGTGCAAGGTCTGAATGTTAGTTTATGGTATGAGTTTGGACAGTGTTGAAGCTCTGTGTAACAGTCTGAACTCCAACCTGCATTCCTTTAACAATTATGAAGCACTTTGTGAACCAGACTAGACTGGGATAGAAGACACAGCACCTTAGCGTTGTATGTTTGGGGAGGTTGTACTATTTTGTTGAGTGGTTAAGTTGCATTTCAATCTCAAATCCTTAGTCAGGAATGCTAGGAACCTTAGGTAACTACTAGTCACAAAGATAACATTAAGATCCAAATTCTGTAATCCCAGCACTCCATGAGGGTGAGGCAGGACTGCAAGTTCTTGCCTAATCCAGGCAATTTAGGGAGACCCTGTCTTAAAAATAAGAAGGGCTGGTAAGGCATAGTGGCACACGCCTGTAATCTCAGTACTTAGGAAGCCGAGGCAGGAGGATCACTGCAAGTTTGAGGCCAGCCTGGGCTACAAAATAAGTTTAGGCCATAGTGAACTGCATAGTGAGACCCTGTCTCAAAGATTAAAAAAATGCAAGTGGTTGTTGGAGACACAGTTCAGTGCAGAGTCCTGGTTTCCATCCCCAGTACATTCACATACACTGAACACACACTCTTAATGAGCTTTTCAGATTCTACCTCAATGGAGGTGTCCGTCTGTTTTTTAATTTAAAAAATATTGAAAACAAGGGTTATGATAGTAGATGATGCTGCAAGAGTAGCTTCTTTAGAGAAGGGCCTTGCTATGTAATTCAGGCTGGCCTCGAGGTCATGGCAATCCTCTTGCCTCACCCTCCTGAGTGCTGAGAGATGTGCACCACCAAGCCAAGCAGATCATGTAATTCTAAACCTAACAGGTATCTTAGAACCTCTCCTTTGTCCACATTAAGTGGAGAAAAATACAGGTTTAACCACATAACTTCAAGATAATTACTGAAAGATTAAACATTTTCAAAGCTCTAACAAGGTCCATCCTTCATACTGTCGTATAAAGGGCATCTTATTTTGTATATCCTAGATGTGTTCATGAGCAGTATTTGCTTTAGAATATATACAAACTGGTAACTTATTATGCAAAATAGGTGTTTGGTATGCACTTTGAAATCTAATTTCACATTTGGAATATAATCCAACATATATTCTTACTGAAAATTTGGTAAGCTCCACACCGATTTGAGGAAAATAACATGTGCATTTACAGAGGGAGCAGTGGGAGCCTGGCCTCATCACACAGCCGGCTCTGGCACTCAAGGCTCTGCACCAAGTCTGCAGTAAGCTGCTGGCACATCCCACCGGCTTGAAGCATCAGTGGTACCATCAGGTGGCATGGGACAGTCACACATGTATGACATGAACGTATTTATAGGACTCAGTAAGACTGGTCCTGCGGCCATGCCCAACACCCACCCAAGGTCCCATCTGTGAAAACCCCAGGACATAACCCTGGGGCCCTGCCCTAGTATTCTTCAGGCCTAACTGGCTGTGAGTTTAAGATTCTGACTTTACACAAGATGGATGCGTGATCAAATTTTTTCTTTTTCAAAAATTGCTGTCAAAGCAGGAGTCTCATTTTAAAAGACCCTTTTAATAAGCAATTTTACCAGGAAGATCAATAACAAATTTATCAGTTACCTAAATGCTTCTATGTAACAGGCTCCTAAATAATGTCCTAAACATTTGTAGAACAGAAATTTTAGCTTAGTTTATTATAACTGATTCTGACTGAATCAGAACAGAAAAGTATTCCCCTTTAAAACAGGCTGTGTACATCAGGATTGTAAATTTGTCCTCACTTTAAAACTAGAATGCTATTAATGTAATTAACAGAATGGCTGTCAGCAAACTTGTCAATATAGCACTAATATTTTATACTGTATTCAGCAAACTTTTAGCAAATGTTCTTTAATTTCATAGACAACAATATGAAATGTATTATATAAGAAGCACACAATAGTTTTGCAGTACAATTTAAAAGTGTATACAAATTAGAATACAGAGGTTAAACACTGGTGTACTGACAGCATTTTGAACTTTAGGTAAACTGCATATAAAATGTACAATTCAAATATTGGCTAATCTGAAAATTTCACTTCCCATAATATAAAAGTGATACTTTTGAGATGCAAAATCTTCACTTAACAAACTATATAAACATTTAAAATATTCATTAAAAACTCAACATTAGAATTTATAAAGATTAGCTATAAAAATATATTGGCAGTCACTTTTATTCTTATAAAGGTACCATTCACTTCATTACAAAATAGTCTCTAACATAAAGTTGTCTTAATAACTGTACTATTTTAGAACCTGATGAACTTTAAATTGATCATAAAATCTTGGAAAACCTTTGGTATGCAATCTTAAGGTTTTTTAAAAAGTATTTTAAGGGCCTGTAAACATTTCATTCTATTAAAACACAACAGGACAAGTAATGGATATTAAACTGCATATAGAATATAAAAATCAAAAAGCCAATTTATTATGTTTTTGTAAAAAAAAAAAATCACCCTTAGCAGAGTAAGCTAAAACCCAACTATTTAAAAGTTTCAAGCTTTTAAATAGTGCTCTTTTCATTTTGATTTTAAAAAAAAGTTACGAAATCACCACATTCCATTTGTGTACCTTAGATGCTTTTTAGGATAAGACCTCAAAAATAGTTAACCCAGTCTCAAAAAATCATCTGTAGTTCAACAAACTTTTAAAAGCCCATTTAGAAGATCTGACATTAAAACAAGTATACATAATCAAAACACATAATTTATATATTTCATAATGTATCAGCTTTTCTTTTAATTTGTAGTTTAGGATTTATTGGGAGAAACAACACACATACACACGCACACACCCCGTCAGACACACATACACCTAAAAATGTAAATTTCAGGAAACAGAAATGCAAACCTATAGGGGAAACTGATTTATTTTTAAAGTTTCTATCTACTGAATTTGGATTGATGACTTTTCTGCCATTTAGACTGATGACCAGTTAGAATGTTTAAACTGCTGAAAGTTCATTGCTTGCTTCTTCTGTTTAATTTTTACAAAGCTTCCAGTTGTGCCACTAGCTCCCTTGAGGTCACTTCCCACGGTATCCTGTCACCAAATCTCGTGGATAAGACATTTATCTTTGCATTGCAAAAGCCTATAAAGAAATTAGCTTCACTTTTGACCTTTTAATTTATAAAACTCCACTACAAAGAAATCCAACTAATCTTTTAGACAAGTCCACAAAAATACTCTTTTTAAAAAGAATTAAACACTTTTATGAGAATAAAGATCCTTCAAAGTTTTTAACTCTTCTATTAGAGTTTTATTTTGATTTTCCAGGACTGCAACTCGATTTTCCAGGCATTTCACATATTCTTTCTTCTTTCTGCGACATTCTCGAGCAGCTTCTCTAAACATTAAAACAAAACAAGAAACCCATGTTAGAAAAAATTTCACATTCTTTAAATAGTAAATGTACTTCAGTAATTTTCTGGTCATCTCCCTGACTCCTCTACCCCTACACATTTAAAAAAGTAAGAAACCATCTACATTCATTGAAATACACAGATCTTAAGAACAGGCTTTTTTTTTTGGTCTTTTTCCTTTTTATCGGTACTGGGGATCGAACTCACGACTTCCTGCTTGCAAGGCAGGCGCTTTTGCCGCTGAGCTAAATCTTCAGCCCCTTAAGAACAGGTTTTGACAAATGCATATTACCTGAATAATCCACACCCTATAGAAACAGCACTGTTTCATTGCCCCAGAAAGCTCTCTCATCCCCTTCCTGGTCAGTCTGCTCCAAGCAACTATTCTTTTGATTTTTACAATATAGAGAAGTTTTTCCTGTTTTTCTTTATCTACAACTGTCATTCTGTCTGTACTGCTGTATCCAGTCATCTTTTACCCAGCATTTTCTGAGGTTTATCCACAGTGCTGCATGGTGGTTTATTCCTTTATATTGTTGGGTATATTCCATTACATGGATATAACCACAACTGTTTACACTTGTTCTCTTGATCTGTTTCTAGAGTTAGCTACTATGCATATTCTTATTAAGCTTAACTTCTCTTGAATAAATATGAATGTGAAATTTATGAGTCCTCTGGTTAACTTTAGAACTATAGCAGTGCTTGAGCAAATAGTTCTGTGAATGACCTCTCAGGACATTTCTGTTAAGACACACATAAGCCGTACTTATTTTCATTTACAAAATATGTGTAAATATTCAGTTTTAATGGTGTTTCTATGTTAGTACACAGACCTCTGTTTTGAAAAGCACTACAGAAAATCTACAATATGAATATACTACAGTGTAATTTTTCCCTCCCAGACTTTGTCATGTGTGTCTCTTATGGAGTCAGAAGCTATGTTCACTTAAAATCAAGAGACAATGCCAAACTGGCTCCAGAATCTGAGTGTGCTTGCTTCCACAGCAAATCTGCTAAATGCAGAGCATCAGGCATCCAATGTACATGCCTGTCAGCAGAACGAAGGAGTACCTGCTTCTGTGACTCAAAACCTGTACCTTCTCGTTAAGTTATGCATGAAGTCTGGTATAATCTCATGTTTACAGGCCATTTGTATTTTTTCTTCTCTTATGCATCTTTTAAATTTACTTATAGAAGTATCTACAGCTCTTGTTTTCTTTTAGATACCAGGAATTAAACTCAGGACCTTGCCAGGCAGGTGCTTATGCTGCTGAACTATATCCCTGGGCCCTTCTACAATTCTTTATATGTTGCAAATATTCTTCCCAGTTAAGAGTGCTATTTTTTAGCCAGGCGTGGTGGCTCACGCCTGTAATCCCAGCACTTGGGAGGCTGAGGCAGGAGGATCATTGCAAGTTCAAGACCAGCCTGGGCTACAAAGTGAGTTCAAGGCCAGCCTGAACTGCATAGAGACCCTGTCTCAAAAAGACAAAACAAACAGACAAAAAAAGAGTGCTATTTTTAAGTTTGTTCCTGCTGTCTTTTGTTACACAGAACTAAAATGCTTAGGTATACTGTAAACTTCACATTTTTCCTTCCTGTGAAATGTCTTTTCCATTACATGCTCAATGGCTAATTTCACTTTTTGATTTTGGTGAGTCATTTCCATTAATTAATTTTGTGAACTACTAACAAGATTGACCATCTTTTCAAAAGCTTTTTTTTAAAGTAACAGGGCTAGGAATCAAATCCAGTGCTTAAGCAAACAGTTCTTTGCAAGGTCCTCTTAGGAAACTGCACATGCTAAGCAAGCTTCTTCGTCTTTTTGATCTCTTCATCTATAAACTTTCCATGTATCTGGCCCATTTTTCAGTTTTCTCACCATTACTAAGATCATCCGTGATATTTTTGTATCTTGTCCCCTTACACTTGTTTTCCTTGAGCATTCACTATATTCATTCTCATTGTTTCTGTCTTTCTCCCCTCCCCTTTGCCCAGTGTTGCTGATTAAACCCAGGGACAAGCTGACACTGAACTATCCCCAGGTCTTTTTAAAAGTTGTTTGAGTCAGGGTCTCACTAAATTGCCCAGTCTGGCCTCTTTTTGTGTGTGTGTGTGTGTTTTTCGTTTTTACCGGTACCAGGGATCGAACTCACGACTGCCTGCTTGCAAGGTGCTTATGCCGCCGAGTTAAATCCCCAGCCTCCAAGTCTGGCCTCTTGAGTAGCTGGGATTACAGGTGTACATCTTTAATCCTAGTTTGTAGCTCTCTTTAAATTTTAAACTTTTTTATTGTTTCCTTTTCATAAGATCTTCAAATCCACCCCAAATTACATTTGTACATGGCATAAAACAAGGGTGCAACTTAATACTCTTCTAGATATGGAGCTGCTTGCTGGCACCCACTGTTAAATAAGTAATTCTATACAAGTGTACTTGACTAGCACAGGAAGCTTATTTCTGGATTCACTGTCCAGTTTGCTAATGTAACTGTCCATCCTTTTGTTGACACCAAGATACTGCCAATTACACTGGCTTAAAGTACATTTCATTCAGTACCCAATGAGATACTTATTCTTCTTTCTACTCTTCACAGAGTGGAAATACCTGGAAATTTTTCCCATGGGAACTTTCAGCTTATTTTGTCTAATTCCCTGACAATTTATAGATTTTAATTTGAAAGTACATTAAATTTATGTGAAATCTGGGGCTGGGGATTTAGCTCAGTGGCATAAGTGCCTTCCTTGCAAGCGTGTGGTCGTGAGTTCAATCCCTGGTACCGGTAAAAATACAAAAAAAAAAATTTATGTGAAATCTGAAAGAATTGATTATATTAACTACCTCCATCTAAGAACACAGTATATATTCTATTTGCTTAGACACTAAGTTCTCAAAATGGTTTTTAAATATGCATCCTATGGCTTTCCTATTAAATGCACTGTCTCTTTGTTATTAATATAAATGTAACATTACTTTCATTACTTTTTCTTACTTCCCATTTTTTTTTCTGGTACCAGGGATCAAACTCACACGCACTTGCAAGGCAGGTGCTTATGCCGCTAAGCTAAATCCCGAGAGGCCCCCCACCCCATTATTTTTAAGTTATGATTGTAGGAAAATGTGGTTGATTTTGCTTATCAACTTGACTGAGTTAGTTGGTAAAAGATTACTGTGTGAATTTCCAGAGGGATTAGTGTATGTGCATGCATGAACACAGTGCAGTGCTGTGACTCAAACCCAAGGCCTTACAAAGGGCTCCACCACTGAGCTACCTCCTCAGCCCATGCCCAGACTGGAGTCCTCACAGTTCTTTCTCTGATCTTTGCATTCTGGGACTTAAATTGCTCTCCATGACCTTTTCCTCTACTGCCTATCTCTGCCTCTTCCTATTAAGCCTTTGGCCTTGGACTGAATCACATCACTGGCTTTCCTGGGTTTTCAGATGGAAATTCTCAGCCTCCATCCTCTTGTGAGCCAATTGCTGCAGTAAATCTCCTCATCTCCTCCTCCTGCCTTCTCCCTCCCTATATATAATCCTACTACTGGTTTGGTTTCTCTAAAGAATGCTAATACAACACCTTGCTAAATTTCCCTAAAGTGACTTTCTTTTTGTGTTTTTATTATAAAACAGTGTATACACAAAAAAGTGCACGTAGTGTAGATGTAAGTGATGAAAGCATAAGATGAACGTGTGCAGACCCAACTTCACCGCTCTGTTGAACAGCCCTCTGTACCACTTCCTCATTACACACCCTTGCTTCTTACAGTGATTATTAGCTTCAATTCCTTTCTTACTTTTATGTCTCCAGTACATGTTTGCATCATGAATTATTTTTTACTATATTTTTTAAAATTATAAAATACTACATGTATTAGAACTTGCTTTATTCAGTCAACTTTGTTTTTCCAAGATCTAGTCACGCCGTCAGTGGTTGTAAATGTACACTATTATATTATGTAAATATAGCCACAATTTATGTGTTCGTTTTTGGGTGCTTTTTTGTTGCTTTGTTTGATTTGGTTTTGTTTTTTGAGACAGGGTCTCACTATGTAGCCCATGCTGGCCTCAAATTCAGTGATCCTCCTGCCTCAGCCTCCCCAATGCTATAATTACATGCATGAGCCACCATACCCAGCCTGTATTCATTTTGTTTTCAATGGATTAGATTGTTTACTGACTTTTGCTGCTAAAAATATTCTTATACACACTTCCTACAAAAGCCTCTTGGTCATCTACTCAGAGCAAGTGAAGATCACAGAGCATATTCTGGGTAACGGTGCAAGGTAAGCCCTCATTTCCTGTGGCTGCACCAAATTCCCCTCTCGTAGCAGTAGATGACTTCCAATAGTCCAAATTCTTACCAACAACTCTGGTCAGAATTAATTTCTTTAACTAATTCGCTGGGTATAAACAGTATCTGAATGTTTGATATTAATTTGTATTTCCTGATTACTAGTAAGGGTGAGTGAGCATTCTTTCCTGTGATTACTAACTGCACTTCATGTTCTAAGAATTGCCTATTTACACCTTTTAACGAATTTTTTTCCTCTTAGGATGTATTTTTATATTTTTTCAAATAAATCTTGGTTAGATAATTTTCAAGAAATATAAACTATTCATTTCAATGAAGTCCTATTTATAAATCTTTTACATTGATGTTTTTAGGTGCATTGTGCTGTTTGGGAAGTCCTGGGCCTAGAAGATTATGTTTCTACCTAAAAATTTTAAAATCTCATCTTTCAGCTGGGCATAGCAGGCAATGTAATGAGACCCTGTCTCAAAAAATAAAATTTTATCTTTCACATTTAAGTTTTTCATAATGTAAAGGAAATCAAATTTTTCACATATGACACCAAGTATCCTGACACCATCTGTTGAAGAGTTCCAGTAATCCGTCTAATCTGTCATTATCTGTGTTTCATGTTCCTTGATCTGTTTCTGGATTATATCACTGATCACACTGTATATCTCAGGGCCACTACCAGATAATTTTAATGACCACAGCTCTTAATAACTCTTGCTATCTCTTCTCCTTATTTTTGTCTAGACTATTTTGACTATTCCTGGCTCTGCAGAGTAACTTCTCTAAGCAACCTGTTTGGATTTTGAATGGAAATGCTCTAATGGGAAAAATAATCATCTTTATAATACTGAGTTCCTATAACTAAGAGCACAGTAATATACTCTATATTTATATTTGGTACCAGGGATTGAACTCACAACCTCATGCTTGCCAGGCAGGCACTTAGGCCACTGAGCTAAATCCTCAGCCCCATATATTAATTTAAATATTCTTAGTATCTTTCAGAAATGTTTTAGAACATTTTCCATAATAAGGTCCTGCACATTTTTTTTGGTGGGGAGTGGAGAGTTCAGGGATCAAACTCATGACCTTGTGCTTGTCAGGCACATACTTGTGCTGCTAAGTTAAATCCTCAGCCTGGTCCTGAACATTTTTGTTAGAAAATTATTAAATATTTTATTTATTGTTCATAACAAAACTGATACTTCCTGTATGTGTGTGCAGTCCTGGGGACTAAACTCAGGGGCTTTGCACTGAGCTACATCTCTAGCTTTTTTTAGGTGGGGTGGGACAAAGTCTTGCTGTGTTGCCCAAAGTGAGCTTGAATTATTGATCTCTCTACCTAATCCCTCAAAGGGCTGGGATTATGCATAGAGCATTGCACCTAGCTTGAACTGATACCGTTTAAATAATTATTTTTTCAAACGTTGTACTGCTGACATAAGAAAATACAGTTATTTCTAAAAACTGCTCTTGTACCTAAAATCCTTATAAACTCATTACTTCTAATTCTTCAGTACATCTATTTGAGTTTTTTTGGGGGGTTGTTTTGTTTCACTGAGAGAGGGTCTTACTATGCAGCTGAGGCTGGCCTTGAACTCCTGCCTCACTCTCCTGAGTGCTGGGACTACAGGTGGGCACTATCACATCCAGTTTGGGGTTTCTTTTGGTAGGCAACTGTGTATCAATAACAGTTTTACTTTAATCTGTGTAATTTCCTTTTCCTGTCTTAATAAACTGGCAAGAATTTCCATACAGTGTTTAGACATTTTAGATTGTTGTAGCTTGGCATAACTGACTCCATCTTGAGCCCTGCATTTAACTAGTGCCCTGTATTTGACCCAGGAAAATGGAAAATTACTCAGGGTATAAGTCCCATGAGAAAAACAGAATGAGCTGTACCCACAAGAGAAAAATTAACCTGCTCAACAAAAGAAGCAGGATATAGGTGTCAACTAAAAATTAATGTAAGATTCTAGCTAAACTGTTTCCAACAGGATGTCTTTTTATGGTTCTCTGTTTAAAAGCTTTGTAATTTTTCAGTTTTGGGGCCACTTGTTTGGACTCTGAAACGGGGGGGGGGGTCTGTATACGAGTGGTCCTGAGCTCAGTTAATTAAATTTCAAATTTATCAATTTGGCTACTTGGATACCTATATTGTTGTTCATGAACCCACCTCAAGATGAATACACTGTTATGTTTTCTATTTTACAATTTTTATTTTTTACATTCTCTAGATGTTCGATTTTTCAATGATATCTTTTTTTCTTTAAACGTGAGACCTTATTCTTTTCTCTTTTCTCTTTTCCTCCCTCTTGCCTCTCTTCCTAGACCTATTTCTTTCCCTATATTCACTGGATAACTGAAGACTTGACAAAACTCATTCATTTATTTGCTGTTTGTGCTGACTCTTCTGCGAGGCAAAATGGCATTATGTAAAACCTTGGGCCTGAAGCCTGGATGTAAGTTTAAATTGTACCACTTCCACTTATAAAGTGGTGTAACCTTGGGCAAATCATGTGACATCTGTAGGTCTCAGTATCCTTGAGTCAAAAAAGTAAAACTAATATTTATACCTTACAGATTTTTGAGAATTACACAAATAAAACTAAGAAACACCTAGGATTTCCTGTGATGGATTTCCTGCTGAATTTTACCAGAACTTCAGAGAACTAATGCCAATATTCCTCAAACTCTTCCATGAAATTAAGAGAGAAGGAACGCTTTCAAACTCATTCCGTGAAAACAGCATAACCACAATATTAAAATTGGACAAGGATAGAATTCCAGGAAGATGGCAGGGTGATGAACAACAAAGAGCCTATCCAAAGACTTGGTGTCTAGACAGTGGAATATAGCAACATGCGGAAGAGAAAAAGGAGGGAGAGAGGTCTCTAGGACTAGCAAGGATCTAAAGTGAGACTTGAAGCCCATGGAGAGAGACAATACAGGAACCCAGCAAAAATAAGAAAACTAGGGCTTCCACTTCAGGTCCCAGGAGAAGCCACACTCCCATAAACCGCCACCAGACTGGAGAGGAAGTCACCACACTCCTACCCTGAAAGCCAGTGGCTGAAGACCTAGAGAAAAGGCCTCCATGGACCCAAGAAGACAAGTCCCATGGTGAGCCCTACCCAAAACAAGTCCTGGAGACGCAGACACAAGAAATTGAAAGCCACACACCTGAAACTTCTGAAGTGATAGCAACTGAAGTAAAAAAACAACTACTGTCTGATTAACTTTGCATGCTTGTATCTAGTGGTCTAAGTGACTATCTGGAGGATAACAGTATGCAGTACAATACCCTATTGTTGATTTCTTTCTGTCTTGTTTTTGAAATCTATGGTCATTCTCATTATATTGTTTATGCTCTTTAAAAAATAAAATAAAACTGGACAAGGAGTCAACAGAAAAGGAAACTACAACCCAGTATCTCCGATGAACACATATGCAAAACTTCTCAAACTATCTACAAACAAGCTGGGCATGGTGGTGCACACCTGTCATCCCAGCACTTGGAAGACTAAAACAACCTGCAGGCTTGGGTTACAAATTGAGACTGGCTTGGGTTACAAATTGAGCTTAAAGCCAGCCTGAACTGCTTAGTGAGACACTGTTTCAAAAAGACAAAAAACAAAAAAACCAAAACATCTATTTGTAAACAGAATATACAAAAATCATTAAAAAAGATCATGACCAAGTGGTGGGAGGAGAACCAAGAAGCCAACCTGCTCCCTATTGTGAGCTAGCTGGGCTGGGAGACAAGAAAAACACCTATCTTGCCACCTACCCCCACCCCATAAGCACAGGCTGATTTGGAGGAACGCAGGCTGACAGCAACTGAAGGAAAACAAAACAAAACTAACAACAACAACAACAACAAAAAACCCACATAAAAACTTAATGCTTGTATAGTTTGACTAACTTTGCAGGCTTAAAGCTGGTAGTCTGAGCATCTATTTAGAGGATAAAAATATGCAATATAGCAACTATGGGGGACTTCATTCTGTCTTGTTTTTGAAATCCAATACTGTTCCATTTTATTTCCTTTAAAAAAAACCAAAAAGATCATTATCAAGTTAGTTTCATGAGAGGGATGCAAGAATGATACTATACAGATAAATAATGACCCAATCAAAAAATGGGATCAGGAGTAGTGGCACACACCTGTAATGCCACTACTTGGCAGGCGGAGGCAGGAGGATCCCCTTGAGTTCAAGGTAAGCCGGGACTACATAGTAAGTTCAAGGCTAGCCTAAACTACACAGTGAGACCCTGTCTCAAAAAACGAAACAGCAAATGAAATAAAGTACTTCTCAGAAGAAGCACAAATGGCCAATAAGTAATATCTGCAGTCATCAGAGAAGTTCAAATCAAAACTACACTAAGATTTCATCTTACTCCAGTAAGAATGGCCATCATCAAGAACACAAAAACTGGGCATCATAAGTGCCTGCCTTGCAAGTGCACAGTTGTGAGTTGATCCCCAGTACCAATAAAAAAAGAAAAAAAATTTAAAAAATACAACACACATACACAGAAACCTGCTGGGTATTCTGGCACATGCCTGTAATCCTAGCACTTGGGAGGCTGAGACAGGGGGATCATTGCAAGTTCAAGGCCAGCCTGGGCTACAAAGTGAGTTCAAGGCCACCCTGAACTGCATAGCAAGACTCAAAAAGACAAAAGAACACATAAACCAACAAATGCTAGTGAGGGGAAAAAGGAATCCTTCTATACTGGCAGTGGAAATGTAAACCAGTACAATCACTCTGGAAAAAGTGTGGCAATTCCTCAAAAACAAAAATAAAACAACCATATAAAATGTTTATTTTTAAAATTCCATGCCTAGATGTACAAAAACAGAAGGAACTTCAGGTAACAATGTTAAATAAGTTAGGTGCAGAAGGCTAATAATTATCACATGGTTCCTCTTATATGAGAAATCTTAAATATAAATTAAAAAGTATTTTAAAAAGAGAGAGATGATAGACAACAGGGAAACACACTCCTTGAACATGGAGAAAGAAAAGCTGGGGGAAGGGACAAAAGAGAAGGAAAGGGTGTTAAGAATGATTAAAATATTATACATGTACCAATTTCCCAAAATGAATGCAATTACTATGGAGCCAAACATACCTAATTTTAAAAAAAGTATATAAAAGTAAATTTATTTTTTTAATTAAAAAAAGAGAAGTGAGAAAACAACAAAAAGCAAAAGACATAAACCACAACAGTGAACTCAAAACAATAACAATACAAGTCTTCAAAACAGTAAAAGTAAATTTAAAAGGGGTTGGCAATGTACCTCAGTGTGAAGTCTGGCTTAAATCTGCAAAATTAATTAATTAAAAATAGTGCTTGAAGTCCTGGCTGAACTGCTTCTATCTTGTAGTAAAACTAACGGAGAAGGAGGTGGATCTTTTGGCTAAGTGAAGAAAGTGGCTTATTGATCCCAGCACTCTGGTAAGCTCTGCAAGTTGAAGCAAGGCCCTGTCACAAAATTTTAAAAAATGTTTAAAAGGCTACAGATGTAGCTCAGTGTGAAGGTCCTAGGTTCAATCTCCAGTACTGCCCTACCTCCCCAAAACGAAAAAGGGTTTCTTGAAATGAAATAAAGCAGAGGCAAGGTTTGAGAGGACTAATGTCCAGACTGAAAGAAGTTCTATGGACAAAATGCTCTTCTGCAGCATCACATGCTACAGAGAAATCTTCCTTTCAAGAGATGTTATTCTGTGACAGACCTCACTAACTTAAGTAATCAGAACCACCTAATGAGTAAGTAGGCATCAACACTAAAGCAAGAGCTTCCACCAGCAAAACCATCAGACTTGTTAGAAGTTCAGATGATTGTTGCCAATTTTTTACCAATAAAGTAGTTTTAAATTAAGGTATATACATTTTTTGTGTGTCTGTTTTAAGACATACTGTTATCACAATAATAGACAAGTATACTGTAAATGTAACTTTTATACACACTGGGAAACCAAAAACTCAAACCAAAAACTGGCTTTCGTTACTGTAACCTTTGCTCTATTATGTTGACTTGGAACCAAGCCTACAGTATCTCCATGGTATGCTTGTTTTTATTTAATACTGTGGGCCCAGCAAGAACAAACTTAAACAATGCTATTTCAAAGGATACAATAAAACTGAAATGATTCTAAAGCATATACCATATTAAAGAAGATAAACAATGAGATTCACTGATCTACTGGGAATGAAGGAGACAATTCACACATAGTAAAATGAAGCTGATATAAATCTCATTTGTAATTATACTGTTGTAATATCTGGTATGTTTTCAAATTTACAAAACTTATCCATTCTGATAGTATAATTTTACTGCTTACCTATTTTTCATCAACCTTATTTCTCTCTTCAGTTGGGGGTCATCTGTCTTAGTTGTCTGAGATGTAAGAGTCACTGGAGATGTCATCACCACAGTCTGTGGCAGTGAAGTAGCTGAAGGTGTGGTACGGATCTGGTATGTTTGCATATCTCCTGATGCAGCTGTAAAGTCAGAAAGGTGAATTGCTAAGTGTCTTTGAAAGTACTTTGGGAAACTTTCCATGACAGTTAAGCATACTTACTTTGTACAACCACCTGGTTGCTGGGCACAAGTATTTGCTGTCCATCAGAGGTCTGTGCATACTGGAGAATTGTACCTTGCTGAGTACTGCCGGAATTGGTCCTGGTTAATGTCTGAAGTCCCTGGACGCCATCTGTTCCTGGACTGGCCAACTGTAAAGCTCCATTTGGAGCAATGGCAACTTTAACCCAAAAGAGAAAATAGTATTTAAGGCTATATAATACACTGAATTTTAAGGAATGGTAACAAAGTATTCAAATTGTTATGAATGCAACTTTGCTTGGTAACTGTGTACCACTTTGTGTGAAGGAAACAGTGAGACTAAGTAAAGTGGTATTTCTTTTGTATAGTTCAGCTGTACTGCCTTAAATTCAGCCTCAAGTTGTATAGCTGACTGATGAAAACAGCACACTTGGAATCCATGGGGTGCTCCATGCTAACTGCAAATGGCACAGAAATTCTAAAACATCAGAAGAGGGGCCCCATGGCTTATTTTTAAAGAAAAAAAAAAAAAAGAGAAGAAAACATGAACATTGTAATTTTGCATGCTATTTACCTAACTGATATTTAAGAAATATAATCTGTTCATTCATTTCCTTGTTACTCCAGAAAGCCACCTATCAGATCATGTTACTTAGCTCCCCACAGGTATTTGTCACTGAATTATATTTGTATTAATGGTCTTCCCTTAGATTAAAACCCGTAACACATAACCAAACAGAAATTATTTTAGAATTATGCAGTTTCCAAATAAAAAAATCTCCCGTGCAACCTAGTGTTTTATCCCTGTACTCTCTTTTCAAATTGCAACTGCAACATCTTTTTCCTTTTTATTTTATTTATTTTTGGCGCTGGGGATCAAACTCACAACTTTGAATTTGCCAAGCAGGCACTTACGCTACTGAGCTAAACCCACAACCTTTTTCCTTTTTTTAGTTTGCCTTCCAGGAAGCCAAAATAAACTGTGTGGGTATTGGATGGGGTCATAAATAAAAAGCATTTTTTCCAAGGCATTTCTTGTCCCTCCCCACTGCTACATGTATTTAACTTATATCTTGAAAGACTCAAGCAGTGTGGTGACACTCACTTGGGGGTGGGCACCCTTTACATCTTGAAGTGAGTGACTTTTGGTGTACATTGTTCCCAGTCTTTCTGTATGCTCATCAAGACTATTGATAAAGTAATACATAAATCAAAATTATATATTTGTAGATGCAGGTAGTGATTTTAAATATATCTGATAATACAGAACTGTTCCATTTTTGCAAACTTTCTTTCTAGTCTTAACATGTTACTTACCTGGTTGTACTTATTCTAAAACTGCACTGTTCAGTAAAGTAGCCAATAGCCTTGTGTAACTATTAGGTTAAACAAAATAAAAAATTCAGTTCCTCAGTCTCACCAGCCATATTTCAAGGACTCAACAGTCACCTGGTTTAGTGACTACTATACTCAGTGATGCAAATACACATTTCCATCATCACAGGAAGCTTTGCCCTATATACTGGTTTGTAATGTACACATCTCAATTATAACATGATACATTTTATGTGTGGTTTGACTTTCAATAGTCTTAGAATAAGTCATATTTTAACTTGAGTTCAATCTCCAGTACCCTAACACACACACACACACACACACACACACACACAAAGGACCCATTTGTGTCTTTTATGACTTTATTCTTTTTCCTTGTTTTGCAGTATTAGGGACTGAACCCATAGCCTTTGTATTCAGCATATCCCCAACCCATGTATTACTTACTTATGAGACAAGTTTCTCAATATAATTGATGTTGGCTTCAAACTCACTATGTAGCGCAGGCTGGCTTCAAACTCACAGAGATGCTTCTGCCTCAATCTCCCAAGTATTGTGATTACAGGTGTGTACCACACTTGGCCCTGATCAATCTTTGTAGCATTTTCAGATAGAGATTCAGTGATTCATTAAAGGTGATTACCCCCGATTATTCATGGTAAATTACATTGCAGATTCTGAATTCTCTTTATAATTCAAACTTCCTTAGCTTCACACTGAAAATCTAACATTCATATTTAATCTTTCATCTTGTAACTAATTCAAATAGTAAATTACACAGAATTAAGGTCATAGATATAACTGCAGATGTCCAAAAGAGCAGTCTATATAGCAGTTACTGTAATTAGGGGTAAAATTAAATTTCTAGATTCAAATGAATCTAATTTTGCATCATATTCCATCACCTATGAGCTGTGTAACCTGAACATTATCTAACTTTCTAATATTTTGTTCCCTCATAAACTGGTAACTGCTTACCTCAACAAGTTGCTGTAAGTAGTAAATGAGACAACACTAAAAAAGTATTTTATATTATTCTTGGCTCAAAATATTATCTTTTAATAATTACCACTATTAAATATGACAGTCTTTCTTCATAACACCTCTTCCCACAGAAAACCTAAGCTGTGTATCCATCAGGTGAAGATGATTCCTATACATACTGTACTGTCCGCTGCTAGTCTGATAGATGGGAGTTGGAACAGACATAGAAGTGACGGCAGGAACTCCAGGGTTTTCTCCGTCTCCTTTTCTGCCCCGTGTATCTTCAGAAGACAGATCTTTCAAAATTTTTCTGTGAAAAATAGAACTCTATTAATGTTGGTAATATGCATGCCTTTACAAAATTGTTTAAAAACTTTTCTCAATCTCACTCTAATTTAACTGTAGTACCAGCAACTCAAGAGGCTGAAGCAAGAGGATCACTAGAGCCCAGGAGTTAGAGATCAACCTGGAAACATAGTGAGACCCTCATCTCAAAAAGGTACAATAATCTTCTAGAGAGCTAGTAAACTGTAAATTGTTGTGTCAAGAAATCATCATCATTTGCTAGGTATGGTGGCACATTCCTGTAATCCCAACACTTAAAAAGCTAAGGCAGGAGGCTCACCATGAGTACAATGCCAATCTCACTACATAGTGAGCCTTTGTTCCAAAAAAACAAAACAAAGTAAAACACAGGCCAGGAATGCTGGTGCATGCCTATAATCCCAGCACTCAAGAGGTTGAGGCAGGAGGATTGCTGTGAGTTCGAGGACAGCCTGCACTACAAAGTGAGACCCTCTCTCAAAAACCCCCAACTACTCCCCCCAAAAAGAAACCATCATCATTATGTGCTCCAGGCTAGTTACATTTTGCTTATGATGTCAAAAAAAAGTTATGCATTAAAAAAAAAAAAGTACTCCATTATCAAAAAAGCACAACAACAAAAAAAAGAGTCTCTAGGCATTTGTAGAGGCCCTTGTAAAGGGAATAAAAACCTATTTCTCTATAGGAGAGATGTCCCTATTGTGAATTATTCAATTAATATTCATTAAGCAGTGTCAGTGACCTTCACTTAAGGTCAATTTTGTCTTATCAGCTTTCAATTCTCAGAAAAAAAAATCAAGACTAGACACGCTACTATAGCTAGATACAAGCCTATAATCTTAGCTACTCAGGAGGCTAAGGCAGAAGGATGGCAAGTTAAAGGCCAGTGTGTGCAATTTAGTAAAATTCTGTGTCAAAATAAAAAAAGGTCAGCATCTAGCTCATCACTCCTTGAGGTTAATCTCCAGTACTATAGAAAAAAATAGGCAGAGTATCAGCAGTAAGTAAAACTGCTCATTTTAACAAAAAGAGGTAAATAGTCCAGAGGTGTATCTCAGACTTGGTGAAATGGTATGTATGACAGGCAAAGGTGTGGGAAAGCAGTTCTTGCTGAAAAGGTATCCTGAAAGGCGAAAGGAGTCTCTAGTGATATCTATGCCAACTTTCCAGCCCATTCCTCACAACTTTACTTATTCACTTCCTTGAAAAGTCATCTACTACTTCCAAAAGTACACTCTTCTATTATTGCATAATTAGAGTTCTTTTTCACTTCAACCCAACATTGGTTCTTCCCAGTGAAGCTAGAAAAATTTAAGCCTAACCCAATTATGTACCTATGTTCTATACCATGCGATATTTTACTACTGCCACAGGTATGATTTAAGTTGAACACTTGTAGTTTTTTCATGTATTCTCCTATGACATGTTGAAGATCCTTCTCCAGCTCCAGCTCTTTTCTCTACACAATATTCCCAGCAAAAGCTAACAGAATTGTAGATTCTATTAGCAGAAGTTAAACAGAACAAGGGAGGTGAGACTACAGGACTATGTTTTAGGGATTTGTAGTATGGTGATTCCTAAACCTGTCTATGTATCGGAATTCTCTGGAAAGTTTGTTGAATCCAGATCCCCATACCCCTAATGATTGTGAGGTGAGACACAGCTCTAGATTCCACTTAACAATGTCTATGTGGCCTCATGCAACCAGCCTAGCATGATACCATCGAATGCTCTGCCCATTTATTTCTCAATTTTAAAGAAAAATACTTAAAATAAAACAACTATGCACCACATACCATAAATCAACATATACTAATATTATGCCACGTTTGGTTCCGATTTTTTTCTTTTAACCTGGGGATTGAGCCCAGGGCATTTGTCTGGGGATATAGCTCAGCAACACAAGCCCCTACCAAGAAACATCACACAGACTATTTTTTAAATTTTCAAACAGGATCTCACTTCCCCAGTCTGGGCTCCAACTTTTTTTTCCCTTCTGTCTTTCTGAGACAAGGTTTCACTATGCAGTTCAGGCACTATACAGACTGAGGCAGGGATACTATCCTCTTGCCTCAGTCTCTAAAATGCTGGGATTACAGACATGTGCCACCACACAGGGCTTTGAAGTTCAACTTTGGTTCATCCCTAGCCTCCCCTACAGTGCTGGGATTGTAGGCATATACCACCACACTCAAATTTGTTTCAAATAATTTGAGCAGAAACAAATCAAGTTACAGATACGAATGTCAACGTAACATTTTCTATATTATTGTATATCATTTGTATACATTATTTTAATTTTTGACCTCTCTTTCTGGCAATCTCATCTGTTCTATGAGTTTGGATACTCAGTCTACATTGGTGGGCCTTCAATTGATTTCTTCCCCATTCTCTCCCCTGAACTTTACTTTTATATCCAATTTTGCATTGAACACTTCCATTCCAACAGGAAATTCAAACCTAGCATATTCAAAATCTAATGTTTGATATCTTTTCAGGAAATACCAACTCCATTTTCTAGTTGTTTAAACCAAAAGTTCTAATGTCATCATTTCTTTTTTTTTCACAGCCCATCACCAATGCATAAGCAACTATTGTCTTACTCTTACCTACTCATCACCTCCACCCAATAAATACCACCATCACCTCTTGACCGGACAGTCACAATAGTCTCTCTTGGTCTCCAGTTGTCTACCTACCCCTTGTTACAGTCTATTCTCCACACAGAAGTCTTCTTTTTTAAAATGTCAATCAGACCTACACTCATTTGCACTGGCTTCCTATTTCTCTCAGAATAAATACCATCCCTTCCAAGGCCATAACCAGTCCTCCATGACAGAGTTTCACTGGCCTTGAACTCATGGTCCTCCTGCCTCACCCACCCAGAGTGCTGGATCGCAGGTGTGCGCCACCACACCTGGCCCCTCCATAACTTATTGTCATCTCCAATTACTCCCCCACCCAACAGGACTGTCAACTTCACTGTTTCCAAAGAACCAGCTTTTGCTAATAAGTTTTTTCTTTGCAAATTTCACTGACTGCTATTCTTTAACATTTCCTTTCTTCTGATTTGCTTGCACTTACCCAATTTGGTAACTCAATTGTTTCTTAGTTGTGCTATTTAATTTCCATGTATTTGGAAACCTTCTTTTTATATTTCTATTATTGGAGCCAGCTGAGGCTGAGAAAAGACCCAAGAAGTCGGCCTGCCTTTGCTGTGAGCCAGCAGATGCGAGCCAGCAGAGGAGCAAGCTGGCAGACAAGAGAGGGCCTCTCCCCCTATGTAGGCAAGGCTGATTCAGAGGAACACATACTGGGATGGCACCTGAGGTACAAAAATAACCTAACGCTGGCTTTGCAGGATGGGGGGGGGCAATATAATCTGAGCATCTGTTTAGAGGATAACAATATGCAATATAGCAACTATGGAGGATTTCCTTGTGTCATGTTTTTTTAAATTCAATATTGTTCTCATTGTTTTGTCATGTTGTTTGTTTTGTTTTATTTCCTTTAAAATAATTTTTTTGTGCACTGGGGATTGAATCCAGGACCTTGCACTGTATCCCCAGCCTCCCCCAAAACTCTATTATTGATCTCTAGTATAATGCCAACAAGCCAGGTGTGGTGGTGCATACCTATAAATGCCAGCACTCAGGAGGCTGAGGCAGGAGGCTGTCAGTTCAAAGCCAGCCTGGGTACGAAGTGAGCTCAAGACCAGTCTGAACTGCCTAGGGAACCCTGTCTCAAAAAGACCAAAAAAAAAAGTATAATGCCTGTGGATCAGAGAACACAATATGCAGGATTTTAATTCTTTTAAAATTAAAGATTATGACCACAGATATGGTATTTTCTTGGTGGATGCTCTTTGTGCAGTCAAAAATAATGTTCATTTTATAGCTGTGTGGCGAAGGACTCCAAAAACGTTCACTTAGGTCCCCTGGTTACTGGTATTAAATTCTACAATGTGATTTTCTCACTCCAAATTGTACTGAAACTGTCAAACTGAGATAGGTATGGCTAAAGTCTTCAGCTATAGGTGGATTTGTTTGTTCTACTTTTAATTCTAAGGTTTTGATACATGTACTTTGAAGTTTTTTGGTGAAGTGTGTATATATTTGTATTGTTATGTCTTCTTGTTGAATTACCACTATGTAAGAAATGTCCTTTTTGTGAGAGAGAGGTACCGAGGATAGAGCGCAGGGCCTCACACTTACCAGGCAAGTGCTGTGTTGCTGAACTATGTCCCCAGAAATGTCCTTTATTTCTGGTAGTTTTCTTTGCTTTGGTCAATTTTGTATGATATTTTGATAGCAACGTTAGTTTTCATTAGTGTTTTCATGGTATATCTTTAGCCATCCTTCAGTTTAGTTAGTTAAGCATTTCACTAAATAGTTAAGCATTTTTAAAAAATCCATTCTAATCATTGTAATCTTTTTAAGGAAAACACCTTGCAGTCAGTCATTCACCATACAATTAATTCATTTAAAGTGTATAACTCAATGTTTCTTTTAGAAGGGGACAATATATGAGAAACTTAAAGACAGACATGATGGCCCCCACCTATAATCCCAGCACATGGAAGGCTGAGGCAGGAAGACTGCCAAGAGTTTAAGGATATCTTGGGCTACATAGTGAGTGAAAGACCAGCATGGATTATGTATCTAGAGCCTGTCTCAAAAAAAAAAGAAATCTAGTATCTATTAAGAGTCAATCCCCAGTCTATTTTTCCTTTTCCCAATTTCTAAGCAACTGCTCATCTACTTTCCTTCCTTCTCCATTTCTTCTTTGTAGTACTAGAAACTGAACCCAGGCCCTTGCGCATGCAAGGTAAGTGCTCTACCACTGAGTTGCACTGTTAGCCCCATCTACTTTGTTTCTATAAATTTACCAAAACTGAACATTTCACATAAATTGAATCACAGAGTATGCAGTTTGGTAACTAACTTCTTTTACTTGTATTTTAAAGTTTCATCATATTGAAACATAACCAGTACTTTACTGTTAATAATCCATTATACACACTGAGAATTGTAGTTTATCCATTTATGAGTGATGGACATTTGGATTGTTTCCACTTTGGGGTTATTATGAACAATACTGCTGTAAACACTCATGTGCAATTTTTATGCAGACGCATGTCTTTATTTCTGAGAACATACCTGGCATTGGAATAGGTTGGTCATATGGTAACCTAGCATTCCACACAACTGTCAAACCATTTGCCATAGCACTTGTACTACTTTAAATTTTCACTGGCAAAATACGAGGGTTTTAATGTCTCAGAGTCCTCACTAACCCTTGTTACTATCTAACCTTTTTCTCAAATAGTGCCTCATAATTTTGATTTGCACTTCCTTGATTATCAGTCATGTTTAACATTTTTCACACATTTATCGGTCACTTATGTATCTTTTTTGGAGACATGCTTATTCAACTCCCTCCCCTTTTATTCTTTTCTGGTGCTGAAGATTGAACCCAGGGCACAGTATGCACATACACTATCATTCAATGAGACACATCCCCTTGGAAAGGGTTTTTATAATAGCTAAGCTGAGGAAGGGAGCTGGAGCAGTGTCATTTTTCAATCTGAATTCTCTTTTCCAGCAGGCTTGCTATCTTCTGCTTTATCTGCTGTTCTTTCCTTAGAGGAAAGAACTATCCTTTCTCTTAGAGGTAAAAGGCAATCCCTTGGCTGTGTGAAATGTGTATAGGAGGTCTCATGAGTATTAAGAGTTGATTACTGGGGCTGGGGATTTAGCTCAGCGGCATAAGCACCTGCCTTGCAAGCAGGCGGTCGTGAGTTCAATCCCCGGTACCGGTAAAAATGAAAAAGACAAAAAAAAAAAAAAGAGTTGATTACTGTGTAACTGTGTGTCACCATGTATAAACATTCAACCAACAGTTTTTATCCCGATCCCTCAATTGTACCTTTAGAAGGACCTCCAGCAGCTATCTCCTCGCTTCTTACCAGTATCTCCCCATTCTGATGGCTTCTATTAAGTCAGGCTTATTTTTTAATTAGATTATCTGTCATAATATTCTTCAGTCAACACAGAAAGTCTTCATTTAAGATCTTTTACAATATCTTTCAACAAGGTTCTGTTGTTTTCATACTATACTTCTTTTGTTAAAGTCATATGTGTAATTTATTGTTTTATTAGTAATACAGGATACTGTTATCCACTTTGGGGAACTGCTACATGAATATAGTGCATATTGGTCATTTCCCCCCCTTTATCCCCTTTTCCCTTACTTAACTTATACTCATACATTTAATTTTAAGCTTACTTTATAGTTTATGCTATTATAAATGGGGCTGTTTTCTTAATCTCATTGTATTGCCAGTATATGGATAACTCATTTCTGTATATTAATCTTATATCCCACAACCTTGCTGAACTTATTTATTAGTTCTATTTTATGGGATTCCTCAGGATTTTCTATGTAAATGCTATGGTTTGGGTATGTGCTACAAACCTACTCCTCAATACATCAGTGCTTAAATGTGAGACCTTCAAGAGGTGATTAGGTCATATGGCCTCTACCCTGATAAACAAATTAATGCAAGTACTGCAGGAGTAGCTTAGTTATCTCTGGATGAGTTCTGCCTTCTACCATGGGATAACATAGCACAATAGGCCCTTGCTACATCAATTCCTTAACTGTGGGCCTGTCAGCCTCCAAAACCATGAGCCAAAGAAATTTACTTTCTCTATAAACACCCAGGCTGATAGTCTATTACAGTCAACCAAACAGTATGAGATCATAGTTGTGCATATTTTATTTCTTTTTCTAATCTGGTCCATCTATTTAACTTCTTGACTAATTCTTTGAGTACAACGTAAAACAGAAGTGTACCACCACGCCCAGCCAGAAGGGTTCCTTCTTTATGCTGTTTTTAATTTTATATAGTCACCAAATTACTTCAAACCTTTCTTAGTAATTTTATTATCTGAAGTGCTTTAGAGACTTAACAATGTTTAGTGCATCTGTTGCTATTTGCTAATAGTGCTTCTGCCCCCCACCTTTTTTTTTGGTTTTCAGTTTTGAGTTCATTCTTTAGGGTTTATTTTCACACAGAACAGTTCACAACAGGCTGCAGCCCCTCCAGGGGGAAAACCACCAGTGTCTCCTGAGCTCCATGCCATGATGGAACTTAGGACTCTGGGAAACCAAGCAACCAGCTTGCCTCCCTGGTAAGCAATAGTGAGCCTACTGGCACATGGGTTGAGAGTCAAACATTCCACTTGCCTTGCCTTGTTAGCAAATGGGAACCAGAGATCTGAGCATCTCTTGGGAGGTTGACCATATGCAATATAGCAAATAAGGGGGATTTCCTTTTACCATCTCTTTGAAGGCAAATATTTTTACTACTGTTTTGCTTTATTCTGATTAATGGTACTGCTCTATTCAATATTCTGTTTTGGTAAGTTCTATAATATTCTGTATTTCATTTTATTTTGCTATACGTGACTGAAAGAACAACCATTGTGAAGATAAGGAGACATACTGTGATACCTATTACTGTCATCCCGGTAACCTGCTGTGAAGTTCTGTACCAATTTCACTACACTGTCTCAATTGGCTTTGTTCTGTTTTGTTCTGTGGTATTTTACTATCTTCAAAAAGAAAAATTAAAAAAAAAAAAGAACAGTTCACAAGTTCACAACAGTTCACAGGCAAAAAGTGTCTGTTGTTATGGTTTGGCTAAGTGTTCCCTCAAGGTGGTGCTACTAGTAGGTGGGGGAACCTGTAAGGTGGGGGGCCCTGAGAATAGGTCAGTGCAAGTAGGCCCAAGAAGGGGACAGCAAGACTATAGCCCTTTCTTTCTCATCATCTGGGTATGAAATGAACAGCTTGGTTCTTGTCACAGGCACAAAGGCAATGGGGCTAATTAATAAGCCTCCTAAATTATGAGCCAAATAAAACTTTGCTCTCTAAAAGTTGAGTATCTCAAGTATTAGGTCAAAGTAATGCAAAGCTGACTGATAACATCTGCTCAGTGACTATCAATGCAGGCCAAAATCCTTCACAAAATAGCAAGGCTGGAAGTAATCTGGTTCCTGTTTATCTTTTGTGTTACACAACCTCTTCCTCCACGTTTCTTAATCTCCCAAGTCACAGAACAGGCCAATTTTATTTCTTTAGTCAACCTGTACCTCAGCTGTACCTCAGCTGAAACGGCTCTTCTGCTAGCTTAATGAAACTCCTCTTTGTCCCAGAATCACAAAATAAAAGACTGTGATAATCTGAGTCACATCTCTGTATCTTTCCTATTTATTCCACCAGACAGGACTGACCATGCCTGTACAGAGTTTTCTTTTATTATTTAAAATCCTACTGCATTTGCATATGTTTCAAACATTGTTTCATTTTCTGTCTCCTATTTCTCTGACATAGTCACCAAATTACTTGAAACACTTTCTTTCAATAAAGTGTACCTCCAGTATTTCATTCATTGATTACTGGGCATCTACTAGGGGATGGCACTTTGCTAACCCCCAAGATCACAAATACTACTTGGGCCATGCCCTCATATAAAATGGATGAGGTAAGTACTATACGAGGGTTCAATAGAAGGACTTAATCAAACAGAACTAATCTGGTCTTGGAGTTGCTGAGAAAAGGGTAATAAGAGAAGCTTCTGAAGTATGTACAGGAATTATTGTAGTATGTAGAACAAAGACACAGAATTAGGAAGCTGAGAAAGGGAACACAAAACAGTTTGATTCTTAATCTCCATATTATTTCATATTCCTATTAACTATTCTACGCTAATATGAAATTTTAAAATTGTGCCAGAAGATAAGTCCTAAAATCATCTCCAACCCAGTGAACTGAACCCTCCACAATCTGGCTCCCAATGGCCTCTCTTAACATTTCCCTCTTTAGTTTGGCAATAAGGTTTACAGGGCTTAATAAAAAGCACACTGACCTGTAGGATGGGCGTCGTGCTAGGATCCCGTGAGCTTTCTGTGAGGACCCTATGCTATCAGATGAGTCCTGGGACTCTTCACTTTCTGATAAAGATGATACCTAAAAAAACAAAACTGGTTTTAATATAAGGAAGAATACAGATGAAAAAGAATTGAATTTTTATTTTAAAAAATTATTTG
Source organism: Cavia porcellus (assembly GCF_034190915.1). Lineage (NCBI taxonomy): Eukaryota > Metazoa > Chordata > Mammalia > Rodentia > Caviidae > Cavia > Cavia porcellus. The sequence continues at coordinate 42,223,848 of NW_026947491.1, read as the reverse complement.
TCTCTTGCCACCCAAATTCACCTGTACATTAAGTCTAAAATCCAAAAGAAAAGAAAAAAAGAGAAAGTTTATTTCTAGAGTGAAAACTAATGAAAGAAACATACAATACAGTAGGCTCAGAGTTAAGATGAATACAGTAATACTATGCTACTACACTTAAGACTAGTTATTGATCTCAACCTCCATTTTTTTAGTTCTAGCGCAGTGCTCAAAGATTTTTAGTTGGGCGTGGTGGCACATGCCTGTGATGCTGGCTACTCGGTAGGTTGAGGTAGGAGGATCACTTGATCTCAGTAGGTAAAGACCAGCTTGGGAAACCATAGTGAGATAAATAAATAAATAAAAGCTTTTTTTTTTTTTTTTTTTTAATCACTGATGCTGCCAGGCGTGGTGGTTCACACCTGTAATCCCAGCACTTGGGAGGCTGAGGCAGAAGGATCATTGCAAGTTCGAGACCAGCCTGGGCTACAAAGTAAGCTCAAGGCCAGCCTGAACCACATAGCAAGACCATCTCAAAAAGACCAAAAAAAAAAAAAAAAAAAAAAAAAAAAAAAAAAAAAATCACTAATGCTATCCGATTTGGATTTTTTTTTTTCCTGATTTAGATTTTAAAAAACTATTAGATATCTAGTTGCCCACTCTGAGGAGGCTGTTGAAAATATAAGCCTCAATCCAGGGAGGAGGTCTGTGTTAGACACATTAATTTGAAAGCAGAGCTCTTTGGAATCCCTTGAGCCATGAGAGAAACTCAGTACAGGAGTATATATGGATAGAATTAGGAGCTCAGGAAAACTCTAACCTTAAAAGAGATTGGGAAGAAGAGGAAAACGAGCTAGTAAGGTTGGAAAGGAATCCTCAGTGAGGACGGCAGAAAATCAAATGAATGAGCTTTCTTGGAAAAACTAATGAAGACATACTGAGAACCCACTGTCACCTATGTGAATGTAAAACAAGGACTGAGAATTGATCACTTTACTTGGCAAGGTGGTAATTATAAAGAGCAGGTCTAAATATATGTGACTTAAAGATCTGCAGTAATCTACTTTACCTCATCTCATGGTACTCACAATAAATATCACTAACCTTTGTGTGTGAGTATATTACTGAGGATTGAACCCAGCGGATGCTGAGCTGTATTCCCTGCCCTTCTTATTTTGAGACAGTATCTCACTAAGTTACCCAGGCTGGTCCAGAACTTCTGATTCTCTCGCTTCAGCCCCCTAAGTAGCTAGGATTACAGGCATGCACCAGCACACTTGGCACTATTCGTAACAATAATTTATATCAACAAAAAAGGCAAGTCTTAAGTTATAACAATATTTTACAATTGAGCAAAGTTATTTTCAGCTTTTAAAATATATTTACATTTCTCAAACTTGACTAAAACGTTATGATACCTGACTTTCTTCGTGTTTTTGTTGTTTTATTTTGTTTTTGAGTCAGGGCCCTATTATGTAGCCTGCACTGGTCTTAAACTTGCAGTCCTCCTGCTTTAGCCTCCTGAGTGCTGGGATTATACATGTGCATTACCATACCCAGCTTCATCTCCAAAAATTCTATCTTGCTTCTTTGAGAAGAAACATAAGAAATCAGTTCTCTACATTATTAGAAAAGCTTAGACTATTTAGATTTGCCATTAAATTTCCAAAGACTTGTTTTACATTTTATTATCTTTCAAAAAGTTAATTAGTCATAGTAACTAATATGATTTTTAAAAAGAAAGATATCATCCTGTACTCTTCAAGCATCATTTCTAATCCATCCCTGAATTTACTCCAGTGTCTCTCAATGAAAGTGTACTCAAGTAAGAAAATAATTTCTAAATGAAGGAATTAATTGTTTTTAAGATCAAATATTTATCTTAATGACAACAGCAAAAAATAAAAACTCAAAGATCCATGCAGCTGCCACCCTTCATATAAGACTGCCAAATGAAGATGCATGCTACAGCTGACAGGACTGCCAGTCACTACCTAGTTAGGAAAAGAAGAGGCACTACATTCCTCACTGCTTCTCAGATAGCTGCTTCTAAAACAGAAAGAAGACCCAATGGGATTCTGGGATTCATAGGAATCAAAGATAAAATGGGAAGAAAGCAGAAAAGAAATCCAGGGTGGCCCTCTTTCTTTCCTAAAGTTGTCAGGAGTCACTATGAAGATAGATGTAACTAAGAAATGTCTTTTACTGTGAGAACTCTCCAATTTGATCTCCACAAAGCATAAGATAGATTGTTACTTCTTTTGCTAATACTTTCAAACCATTACCCTTGCTTTAGAATTCCTTTCATGAATGGTATTATTGAGAAAAAGGATTATTCCCCTGAAGAAAGTTTCTTTGCCTTAAATTCTTAGCAGTAACCTCTCAAAACTGATTATTTCACTAGGCATTACACACATCTAATAAACAATTCTAACACTTTTCATTTAACCTCATTGGATCTATACGCTAATTTCCAAGAAAACTTTGTTAGCTTGGTTTATACCATAACTATGGCAACTTCAGTGTATCTGAGCTCTCAGGGTATAAAAGTCCCCAATCTCAAACACTATCTTTGTTTTTTCTTTTCTTTTTCTCTTTTTTTTGTTTCAACTACTATCTTTGAATAGCTGTACCGTTTGCACGTGTGCTGGGTGAATTACAGAAGACTGAGCTGTCTGGATGACCCCCTGAACCTGTATTTGCTCTCCAGGAAGAGGTACAACTGTCACTGGCGCAGATCCTCTTAATGACATCTAAGAACAAATAAAAATTCAATTAACAAATTGTATCTTGTACCTATATGCATAAGACAGCTGAGTTAACATTGGAAAACATATTTCAAAAGTGATTATATTTAATCGTATCTATTATCCAAACAGTATTTCCCTCTACACTTAGACTTCAGTTTAAGTGTAGGAGTTGAGAGCACAAACCAGTTATAACATACTATAAAAGCTGCAGACAGAGGGCCAGGATTTAGCTTAGTGGTGTAAGTGCTCACCTGGTAAGCACAAGGTTGTGCATTCAATCCCCAGTACAAAAAAAAAAAAAAAAAAAAAAAAAAAAACACCTTAAATATTTAAGGGCGGGGGGTTTAGCTCAGTGGCATAAATGCCTGCTTGGCAAATGCAAAGTTGTGAGTTCAATCCACAGCATCAAAAAAATAAATAAATTTTAAAAAATAAAAATAAAAAATCTGTAACAGATAAAAGAAACTGTATTATAGGGAACAAAGAAAGGAAAAAAGGGCATTAAGTTCACCTGGTCTTGAAGATAAAAGGGTGCCTGTGGGCACAGAACTGAAGTAGGACTACAAGGCACTCCAGACAGAAGAACTGACTATACAAAACCACGCGAGCTCTTTAGAATACCATACTATGTGAGCGCTGGGGATTTGGCTCAGCGGCATAAGCGTCTGCCTTGCAAGCAGGCAGTCGTGAGTTTGATCCCTGGTACCGATAAAAAGGAAAAAGACAAAAAAAGAATACGATACTATGAAAAGATCCGGTGGAAACTAATCAAGAAGTCAAGAGGCAAAGTGACAGAAATGCCACCTAAGGTATCTTGACATTAAATCAGAATTTACTCTGAGAGAATCTGACAGGGGTTCATAACAAAATGCTAAAATATGAAAAGCCCACCTATCGTATTTCAAGTCTCACCCCACAGGTTCTCTCTTCCAAGTAGCTTCCTCAAGTAGGTTGTTAACAGAGACCCTGCCTCTTATAGATTACTCTGGTTCATATATTCCTGTTGGACATAAATCACAAAATTTCAGGCTGCTTTTCAGGCCTTGAAAGTTACCTTCCTCGCTGTTCCTCTTTTCTTTCTTGGCCCTAGGTCCCAAGAACACTCTCTTCCCTTCACTGGACGTTCTTTTCCTCTTTCCCAGGCCAGGTAAAACTCCAGTCTTAATCACTTCTCAAACTACCCCACGTCATGAAATTTTATGTAAAAATTTTTATCCAATTACTAAGAACTGCAAACTCAGCATAAACAACTTACCTAACCATCACCCCCAACCACAAAAAGACTTGACCAATTCTGTCGTGGCTTCTGTCAGCCCAATGCCTTGCCTCTAAAAGATTCTAGACCCCTTAAATATGTGAGGAAGTTCACCAACACCAAAAGCGTACTGCACTGTTTGTTCTAGCCAGAATCTGACTAGACTTGGAAGTCGTAAATCCTTTTTGTCCTCTGTGATATAAACCTTCCACAACACAGATTATGTCCTTCTCAATGACCTGGGTTCCTGTTGCCCCATCTCTGTGGGTAGAGTATTTGCCTATCATGTGCAAAACTTAGGTTTGACTCCCCACCATGAGGAAAGAGGAAAACAGCTGCAGCTTCTGGTCCTTACCTAAATTTTCTGTAACGATGGATGTATTCTCTATTGGTACTTTCTAATATGGCAGCTACATGTTAAAAGAAAAGGATTTTTAAGGACTGTACTAGACAAACTGAAGGACTAAAGGCCCATGATTTCCTGATACTCTTCAAGACAAAATGGAGTCCCAAGGATTCACCCTAGCAAACTTTGTTTGGCTATGGAAATGTCCCCTAGAGACCATGGCCTGGGTGCCAGCTGATGGACTTCTGCAAAGTAGCTGAATCAGAAAGGGCTTCAATGATTAATGACTCCTAGCTTAATAAAGTTACTAGAAAGAAGTACCTAAATGGACAAGGCAGGTCTCAAAGGTGTGTGCTGGGGACCTGTGTCTGGTTCCAGCCCTCTTCCTCCCTTGCCTTCTCCCTCTCTCTCTGATTCCTAGCTGCTATCAGGTGAGGAGGTTTCTTCTGCCACAGAAATATCTCTGCCTTCCTACAGGCCTATGAACAATGGAGCCACCTGACCACAGAACGAAACCTTTGAAACCATGAGCCAACACAAAACTGTTCTGCCTTTAAGTGGTTATTCTCAGGTATTGGTACTAGCCTAAAAGTCCTTTATTTTCTATGTCTGTTAGCTTTTAAGGAGAGTTCTGCCGTGGACCATAATCCTGTATACTACTTTGTTCCACAGCTCTCGTTTTCCCCTTTGTCTTGCCACATCCTCGGGATCAAATTAGGTTTTCATCTCTTATCTCCACTGAAACAATCTTGTCGAGGATTTCAATGAACCATACTGTAAAACCTAGTTATTGTTACTGCAACTGTGGTAGATAAAAAGTTGCCATATATAGTGAATTAGTAATTACTGAGCCACTGCTCTTAGGGAATTACTGGAATACACTTTCATCAAATGGCCAACATATAACCTTGTTTTATGTATGCTTCTATTGAAAGATATCTAAGGTAGTATGAGGTGTGATTAAAAAAAATTTTTTTTTTTTTTGGTCTTTTTCCTTTTTATCAGTACCGGGGATCAAACTCACGACTGCCTGCTTGCAAGGCACGCACTTATGCTGCTGAGCTAAATCCCCAGGCCCCCCCCCCTCCCCGCAGTGCTTTTTTTTTTTTTTTTGTCTTTTTGAGACAGGGTCTCACTATGCAGTTCAGGCTGGCCTTGAGCTTACTTTGTAGCCCAGGTTGGTCTCGAACTTGCAACGATCCTCCTGCCTCAGCCTCCCAAGTGCTGGGATTACAGGCGTGAACCACCACGCCTGGCTTAAAAAATTTTGCTATGTATATAAATTAAAAAATTACACTCAAACACACATTCCATTAATTCGTCTCAAAAAAACTCCCTTTGGGGCCTGGGAATTTAGGTAAGTGGTACAGTACTTGCCTGGCAAGTGTGAAGTCCTAAATTCAATGCCTGGTACCCCACTCAAATAAATAAACTGCGTAAAATCACTGAATTTAAAATATTTAAAACAAAAACAAAAACTCTCCCTTTGGTGTGTGTAGTGACACTGGCCTGTAATCCCAGCACTCAGGAGACTGAGGCAAGAGGATCACTGTGAGTTGGAGGCCAACCTGACCTACAAAGTGAGCTCAAAGTGAACTGTATAATGAGACCCTGTCACAAAAAGACAAAAAAAGAAAACAAAGAACCCCCCCCCACAAAAAAACTCCCCTTCTCTTCTAATATGTTTATCCCATGGTTCTTGCCACTTTCTGAAACAGTTCTGCAAGTCTTTCTTATGAGTGTCTTTTGTTGTACTATTGTGGTTGCCTCAGTGCTCTGAATTGATTTGAAATGTTTACCTTCCATAGTGATTTTGACTTCGAGGAAGAACCACAAGTTGTCTGTATGCCAGTTTCAGTGAATAAGAGGAGACATGCTATAATGTTTTTATAACCCTGCCTTTCCTCTGATTGGCACTCAACAGCAATGTTCATTATGTATTTTATCACCCCTCACTGATACTCACAAAAAAGAACTTTCAGAATTACTTCGGAAAGCAGTAGAAATAAAATAAAAAGAAAGAAGCAGAAACAATAGAATAAAAAAGTGAGGAAGAATATTAACTTATTAATGTAATTTAAAAATTTTTTTAAAAAATTTAAATGTTCAGGGGCTGGGGATTTAGCTCAGCGGCATAAGCACCTGCCTTGCAAGCAGGCAGTCATTTTGAGTTCGATCCCCGGTACTGATAAAAAGGAAAAAGAAGAAAAAAAAAAATTTAAATGTTCTAGTCCCAGCACTCGGGAGGCTGAGGCAGGAGTATCACTTTGAGTTTGAGGCCAGCTGAGGCTACATACAAATTCAAGGCCATCCTGAATTGCACAGTGAAACCCTGTCTCAAATACATACATATATAATACAAATTTTTTTTTGTCTTTTTCATTTTTATCAGTATCAGGGATCGAACTCACGACTGCCTGCTTGCAAGGCAGACGCTTATGTATAATACAAATTTAAACATTCACCATATTTGCCTATTACCCCTTGTATACACTAATTTGTTAACATTGAATTTATGGTCAACAACCCTACAACTCAAGCCTGAAAGAATTTTATCTAATAGGCATTTTCTCTCTAAGACACATCAACTCCATAGGCACATAGTACTAAAGCACTATGCTTTTAGATAGCACAATTTACAACAGCACAAAATGCAAAACATGTGGCACTAATTAGATCATAAAAGGACAACTGTTTATAGTATAAGCTGAAACGAACCTGATCCTCACCTCTCACTAGATTCCTCTTGGTACTCTCATCTAATCCTGTAACTTCCATCACATCTACATTAAATAGTGTCCCATAGCTCTTGGATGCTCTGTTGTTTTTCATTTGGGTGATTTCTCCTGACCTGCCTTCAAATTCAGTGATTCTGTGCTCAGCTGTGTCAAGTCTACTAATAAATCCAAGCACTACTTCATCTGCAGCATTGCTATTGTCTCTACCACCTCCATTTGACTTTTTCATAGTATCCACCTTTCTGCTAAAACTTTTCATCTGTTCATGCATGTTGTCTACTTCTTCCACTAATAACATACTACTCACTGTTATTTTAAATTCACTATCCAAGAATTTCAACATCTGGTTTATGCTAAGTGTGAATCTGAGAGATTACCATGTGGCATAGCTGGCTGAGAAAGAGACATGACTAGATCCCAGAACACATGCACAGAACAGGGACCAAGGCCTTGCACATGGGCTTCTTACAAGAACTTAAGCAGGTTTTTGATAGGATGGCCTAGACCTGACCTGACATCAGCCTGAGGAGTGGTGACACAAACAGGATAATCCACAGAGTTTTTGTCACTCAGTGGTATGATGGCCACCCTCACACTGTAGGGTATACTTTTACTTGGGCCAAAGTCACTCTGCAGAGCCTGTTTCTTTTCCTACCTTTAATAAAACTTTGCTGCTGTTTGTGCTTGTCTTAACTAAATCCTTGCGCAGGACAGAAAGAACCTAGAAACCCAAGAAAATTCCAGCACCCCAAAATCTGAAAACCATAGGACAGAACTTGCGACTTGTTGCTGACCACCAGAATATGGGAAAAATGGTGATGGGCAGGAGATGAACTCATGCCTGTACCCTGGTACTCAGAGAGACAGAGATGGGAAGATTCCAAGTTCCAGCCCCACCTGGGCAATATTAGTAAAACACTATCTCCAAATAAAAATAAATAAGGGCTGAGAATGTAGTATACCAAAAAGATTCTAGATTCAATCCCCAACTCCACAAAAAAATTTTTTTAAAAAATAAAGAATGTAAGATGGGTGTGGTGGCACACTCCTGTAATCCCAGTACTTGGGAGGCTGAGAGAGGCAGATCATTGCAAGTTCAAGACCAGCATGGGGTTGGGGGGTTTAGTTCAGCGGCCATAAGTCCTGCTTGCTTGGCAAACACAAGACCAGCATGGGCTACAAAGTGAGCTCAAGGCCAACCTGAACCAAACAGTTCGATCCTGTCTAGACCAAAAAAAGACACACACACACACACACACACAAAGAATATGGCCAAGATGATGGGCTGTTCTTCCCATGGTTGCGTTACATTTTATTTAAAAAAAAAAAAAAAATGGAAATCTGGATGTGCTGGTACACATCTATAATCCCAGCATTTGGGAGGCTGAGGTAGGAGGACCTTGCAAATTCAAGACCAAAAAGTGAGCTCAAGGCCAGTTCTGAACTGCACAGTAAGATCCTGCCTCAAAAAATACAAAACAAGAAAAAAAAGAAAGAAAGGAATGAAGCTGGGCACAGTGATGCATGCCTGTAATTCCAGCACTCAGGAGGCTGGCAGGATTGTTGTAAATTCAAGGTTAGTCTGAACTCCACAGCAAGACCCTATCTCAGAAAACCAAAAACTGATAAATAAGGATGGGAAGTCTTATTTTTATTTTTTTTTTTACTATGTTGCATTACAGGGGACCCAGTCTTATAAACAGATCACTCTCTTGCTGGACTTACAAGACCAGCTACACCGTCTATGGAAAAGGTCACATGGCAGGGAAACTGTAGACAGCCCCTAGATTCTAAGAGTAGCACTCAGCCAACAGTCAACAAATCTGAAACTTTCAGCCTTAACACCACAATAAAATGAATTCGGCCAACAATCTGAGTTTGCACTCTTCTCTAGCCTGATTTCAAGGCAAGAATCTCACCAACACTCTGATGGCATTTTGAAACCTGTAGAAAACTTGGTAAAATCATGCTGACCCACAGAAACTATGAGATAATAAGTAGGCATTGCCTTAGGTCTCTAAGTTTGAGGCAGTTTGTTCTATAACCCAGGAAAACTAATAGAATCACACACTTCACATATCTAAAAACCAGATCTGATTATCAGCATTACCCTGAAAACAAAAATGTCCCAGTGTTGTCCACCTCGGACAACAACTCCATTTTTAGTTACTCAAGCCAAAAATTATAGAGTTGATCTTTATTGCTTTCTTTTCTAAATCTCCACATCCAATCCAAAAGCAAATAGTATTGGCTTTAAAACCAATATACAAGCCGGTCCCAGCACTCGGGAGGCTGAGGCGGGAGGATTGCTGAAAGTCGAGACCAGCCTGGGCTACAAAGTGAGCCCAAGGCCAGCCTGAACTGCATAGTGAGACCCAGTCTCAAAAAAGACAAAAAAAGAAGAAAACCAATGTACAGGCCGGGCGTGGTGGCTAACGCCTGTAATGCCAGTACTCAGGAGGTTGAAGCAGAAGGACTGTTACGAGTTCAAGACCAGCCTGGGCTACAAAGTGAGCTCAAGGCCAGCCTGAACCGCACAGAGATACCCTGTCTCAAAAAGACAAAAAAAAAAAAAACAAAAACAAAAAAACAAATCCAATATACACTCAATCTAACTTTATTTTACTACTACCACTGCCACTGTTACTTCTCCTGCATGTCACTATAACATCTCCTAACTGGGGTTTTCCTTTTACACCACTAAGCACAAGTGTGGTCCTTTTAAAATATCAGTCAGATAAAGTTTTCACCCCAAATGCTCCATGGTTCCACAGATTAAAACAAAAAATCTTAGCACAGCATATAAACCCAACATCATTTGGCACTCTTCCTTTCTAGTTCAACCCTCTCTGCCTCAACTATCACTCTCCCATCATTCAGCCCTCTCCACCACTCTGGCTACTTTGCTGTTCCTTGACCAAGCACATATCACTCTGAAGTTCTACAACTACTGGTCCACACAATTGTAGGGGTATTTCTTCACACAGGACTTTTCTGACTACTTGGTATTTAAAAAGGCACATGTAATGTCAGCACTCTAGGAGGCTGAGGTAGGAGGATCACAAATTCAGATTAAACCTAGGCAACTTAGCAACATCTGTCGCAAAGTTTTAAAAAAAATTTTTTAAAGTGCTAGGGTTACAGTTCAGTATGGAGGCCCTAGCTTCAATACTCAGTACCACCACCACTCCCCCCATCAAAAAAAGAGGGCAAGTTCCTTTGCCCCCACCCAAAACTCCCTCCTATCCTGCTTTTTTAGTCTCCATATCGCCAACTGATAATTTGTTTTGGTACTTGATTCTCCAAAATTAAGACTGAAATCCATCAAAGCTGGCACTTTTATTTACTGCCCTATCACCAAATTATACTAAATTAATGTTATATGTTGTCTTCTTAGAGAATTTAGAGTCTAAAAAAGTAGTTGAGTCGTAAGACTTTTTGATACAAAGCAAAAATTTTTAAACATCACTGTGAAATGATTCATCATCCAGAAATGTGCTTATTCTACACCTCATTAGAAGCGTTTCTGAGAAAGCATAGGAAAAATTCACACCTAGTCAAAATAACTGAAATACATAAGGCAACTGAACTAAAACATTTCTTTAAGGACTTCACGCCCCTCCCAGGCTGGAATCAACCCGAGAGTTTGTACATGCTAGGCAAGTGCTCTGCCACTAAACTACATTCCCAGCCTTCTGTTACGTTAAGATATCTCTTGCTAGGCCTTAGGGTTTAGCTCAGCAGCATAAGCGCCTACCTTGCAAGTGTGCGGTCATGAGTTCGATCTCTGGTACCGATAAAAAGGAAAAAGGAAAAAAAAAAAAAAAATCTCTTGCTAAACTGCCCAGGCTGGCCTTAAACTTGCAATCTTGCTGCCTCAAGCTTCCAAAATGCTAGAACTGGCAAGCATTCACATCATACCTGGCTCCTTTAAAATCACTGAAGAACCCCTACAACACAAAATATTTAAAAATATCTAACAATTTGTATTATTTAGGTTTTGTTTTTAAATAGAGAAAGGATCTCTGATGTTCAGCTGGTTTTGAATTTTCTACGTGGCCCAGACTGGCCTTGAACTCAGTGAGTGACCCTTCCTCCTGCTTCAGTTTCCCGAGTGCTGGGATTGCAAGTACGTGCCATCATGCCAGCCTAACAGTTCATTTTAAAATAACAACCACAAACCCATTACAAGTTAATAGTTTAATATAATTTTCTCAAAAAAATTGTGAGAGGCCAGGGATTTAGCTCAGTGGCATAAGCACCTGCCTGGCAGGCATGAGGTCATGAGTTCAATACCCAGTACCAAAAAAAAAGAAATTGTGAGAAATGGCGTTGCCTTATCTCTTTATAATTTCTATGCTTAATAAAAAACAAAATTGTCCCTTGACACTGATAAATATGTTGTTTTGGTTGAGGTAATATGAAAAAAATCTAACCTCGTACCAGCTACTAGTTAGAAAAGGTGAGTTTCAATATTTTTCAGTAACAGTGCATAGCTGCTAACACAACAGCAAGACTCAACAAGTTGTAATTTCCTAAAGGCTATCCCAGGTACAATGTGGACTTTGTATATTCTGTTAGTATTAAACTCCATTCATGTAGGGCCAGTCATGGTGGCACTCAGGAAGCCATCTTGGGCTACACAGACACTTCAAAGGCAGACTATGCTATGACTATGCTATACTATGCTGCAAGATTCTGTGTCAAATAAAACATAACCAACTATTGGTCTGTCTTGAACTGTGAATGGCTCTTGCACCTATGCATAGTTTTGTAAGACAATTTTGTAACCAGAAGTCTGTCAACACTGGCAAGATATTTTCCACAATTCTCATTTTCATGTGAAAATTCAAATCTTATCCCTGATAGCCAATACTGTCAGTCATTTCCTTGAAGTGGGTTAGGTGGAAGGGTTATACAGGCTGAAATAAAAAAATGTATCTACATACTATAATATGTATCCCTGCTAATTTACCTAAATTCTCTAAAGAATATGCCTATTGGTCAGGGGTTTAGCTCACTTAGGCCAAAGTGTCTGCTGGCAAACCCGAGGTCATGAGTTTGATCCCTGGCACCAAAAAAAAATGTTTAAAAAACGAATGTGCCTATTTCCCAGTTCGGAAAAATCATTTCCAATATATTCATGATAATTTGTTCAAATAAAAATGTTTAACTTCCTGAAATCATTAATACATTAGATTAAAAAGCAAAACAAACAACCTTGTATTTTTCCTGTTTCTCTGCTGTTGCAACAAAGGCAGTTTGGAAAAAAAAATCTATATAATTCCATCGCTCAGGAGACTGAGACAGGAGGATCATTGTGAGTTTGAGACCAGCCTGGGCTACAAAGTGAGCTCAAGGCCAAGCCTAAATTGCAATAATGAGACCCTGTCTCAAAAATACACACAAAAGGGGCTGGGGTTTTAGCTCAGCGGCATAAGCGCCTGCCTTGCAAGCAGGCAGTTGTGAGTTCGATCCCTGGTACCAATAAAAACGAAAAAGACAAAAAAAAAAAAAAAAAAAAAAAAAAACACACAAAAAGAAATCTATTTGGAATTTTGAGAAGTCCACATTAAAAAAATTCGATATGCTTTATATAAAATACAACTTGGGCACAGAAGTGCACACTTATAACCCTTATTGCTTGAGAGGCTGAAACAGGATGCTAAATTTGAGATCAGCCTGGATAACTTAGCAACACTCTCTCAAATACAAATTTTTAAAAAAATTAAAAGGGCTGGGGATGTTCCTTAGTGCAGAGAAGGTCTAAGACAATCCCTAGTACCACAAAAACAAAACAAAACAAAAAATAAATAAAGGAATAACCAAATGGTCTAAACAAAATTTTAAGCCAAACCAGGCATGGTGGTGCATCTAGGCATGGTGGTGTGATTCTGTAATTCAAGCACTGGGGAGGCTAAGACTGGAGGATCTCTGCTAGTTTGAGGCCAGCCTAAGATTCATAGTGAGTTTAATCCCTCTCTAAACTACACAGCAAGACACTGTCTCAAAATAACCCCCTAGGGGCTGGGGTTTTAGCTCAGTGGCATAAGTGCCCGCCTTGCAAGCAGGCGGTCGTGAGTTCGATCCCTGGTACCGATAAAAACCGAAAAAGACCAAAAAAAAAAACCCTAAACCGGGCGTGGTAGCTCATGCCTGTAATCCCAGCACTCCGGAGGCTGAGGTGGGAGGATCATTACAAGTTCAAGACCAGCCTGGACTACAAAGTGAGCTCAAGGCCAGCCTGAACTGCATAGCGAGACCTCATGTGAAAAAAGATAAAATTTTTTGGTTTAAATCAAATCAGGTGTGGTGCATACCTGTAATCCTAACACTCTGGGATGCTGGGACAACAGGATTGTAAATTGCAGCAGTCTGGGCAATTTAGTGACTAGCAAGATCCTGTTTCAAAACAAAAGACCTAGCTTCAAGTCCAAGCGCTACAAAAAAAATAAAAATAAAAAGGCCTACCTTCCCGCTTTATAGTTCAACATTTTAAAATTCATTTTTTATAGCCATGCATGGCACAAGCCTGTAATCCCAGCACTCAGAAGGCTATGCAGGAGGACTGCTATGAGTTGGAGATCAGCCTGGGCTACAAAGTAAGCTCAAGGCCAGCCTGAACAGCATAGTGAGACCCTGTCTCAAAAAATAAAAATAAATATATAATTCTTTTTTTTTACTTGCTTTTTTTTCCCCTGAACATCAGCACTAAAAGATCTGAAATAAAATATTAATTTGCACATAAAATAGTCTTAACTAGCTCAATATTTTGGCTGGTCCTTGTCTTACCTGCTGAGCAATATGAGAAATATGAGTTCCCTGAACTGTTGTAGCAGTCTCTGAAGTCTCTGAAGTGTTATTCTTGTGAGAATCTTCCATAATCAACTGGAAGAGAAAAAAAAAATAGTTAAAAGTTACTATTTATCACACAACACAAACCCATGTAAAAACTGATCATTTTTGCTGGACATGGTGGTACCCACCAGTAATCCCAGCACTTAGGAGGCTGAGGAAAGAGGACTGCCATGAGGTTGAAGCCAACCTGGACACCTATCTCAAAATTAAAAATCAAAATTAAAATTAATTAAAATAAAATAAATTGATCACTTGGTTGCCTCCACAGAACAGAGCTGGTAGGGATGCTATAGAGATAAAACAGAGACTTTTCCTTGCATACTTTTACATTTTTTGAAAACAAAAAAAATTTTTTGGTAATACTAGTGAATTTAATCCAGGCAACACTGAGCTACATTCCCACCCTTTTTAATTTTTTTGACATACTGAGATAGGCTCTTGCTAAATCGTACATGTTGGCTTTATATTTTACTTGGGACCCTCCTACTTCAACCTCCCAAGTAACTGGGATCACAGGCATTGATTGCCCAGCAATTTTTCTGAATTCTAACAAACCCACAAACATTTAAGTTTAATCAATCATACATATGTACATAAATTATTGTTACTAAATTTTCAAATGTTATCCCACTCAAAAAATGAATAACCAAATGAATCTTCTTGTTCACGTACACATATATTCCTTTCTTTCTCCATTCTAGGGAAGAATTCCTGATCATTTTCACAATTTATTCACTAAAAGCCAAACAAATAAAACTGCTTGCAGACATTTTAAAGATGTAGATGAGGCATATACAATCTGCTTTTATTTTATTTTATTTTATTTTATTAATTAATTAATTTATTTATTTATTGACAGGGCATAGTGAGTTGGACCTGAACTCAACTATGTAGCTAAGGGCGGCCTTGAACTCCTGGTGATTCTCCTGCCTCTGCCTCTAGAGTGCTGAGATTACAGGCCTGTGTCACCACGTCCAGCTCAATGGAACTCAAGGCCTCACACTTGCCAGGCAGGTGCTGTGCCACTCAGCTACATTCTGGGCCAAATCTGCCTCTTTTTAAAGATGTTATAAAATAAGTATCTTTAGGGGCCAGGGCTTTAGCTTACTGACTCAAGAGCTTGCCTAGTAAGTGCAAGGTGATGAGTTCAATCCTTGGTATCAAAAAAAAGTACCTTTAAAGGAAGTTTTGCTTAAAAAAATGAAGTTTTATTTACATATATGTATTTATATGTATTTTTATAAATAAATATACTTTTTTTGTCTTTTTGAGTCAGGGTCTCACTGTGCAGTTCAGGCTGGCCTTGAACTTACTTTGTAGTCTAGGGAGGTCTCTAACTTGCTATGATACTCTTGCTTCAGCCTCCTGAGTGCTAGTATTATGGGTATATGCCACCACACCCGGCAGGTTTTATTAATTATATACAAAAATATTAATTCTATATGTGGCCCAAGACAATTTCTCTTCACTCAGTGGGGCAAGCCAAAAGTTTGAATATGCCAGATCTACATAACTGTGGAGTATGAAAGCAGAGTAAGAATGAAAATAAGTAAATTATAAGAAACTGAGTATGGGGGCTGGGGATTTAGCTCAGCAGCATAAACACCTGCCTTGCAAGCAGGCAGTCGTGAGTTCGATCCCCGGTACCGATACAAAGGAAAAAGACAAAAAAAAAAAGAAAAGAAAAGAAACTGAGTATGTAAAATAGAAAGAGACTGGCAAAAGAGATGGGGAGAATAAAAGTATTTTATATGTATAAAGATATTAAAAAACAAATACCTAGTTAGCATGCATATTTAAAGATGCTTAATATCACTAATCATTAAGGAAATTAAAAATCAAATGTACAACACATCACCTCACACCTATTAAAATGGCTAATATCAAACCCAAAAAGTAAGTGTACTACTATGCTGGTGGAAATGTAAAGTGGTTGCTTTGGAAAATAGTACAGTGGTTCCTCAAAAATATTAAAAACAAGCCAGGTGTGGTGGCACATATTTGTAATTTCAGCACTCGGGAGGCTGAGGCAGGAGGATTGTGGCAAGTTCAAGACCAGTCTGGGCTACCTGAGTTCAAGGCCAGGCTGAACTGCATAGAGAGACCATGTCTCAAAAAGACAAAAGCAACAAGGAAATTAAAAACAGAATTACCCAATGAGCCAGCAATTTTCCCTCTGAGACGTATCTCCAAAGGAATAGAAGCAAGGTCTTAAAGAGATTATTTGCACAGAGATATGGTCATAGGAACATGATTCACAATAGCCAGAAAGTGGTAGCATCCCAAATGTTTATAAAAAGATGGATGAACAGCCACATATGGTGGCACATGCCTGCAATCCCAGCACTTGGGAGACTGAGGCAGGAGGATTGCTGTGAGTTCAAGACCAGCCTGGGCTACAAAGTGAGTCCAAGGTCAGCCCAAACTGCACAGCAAGATGTCTTAAAAAGACGCGCGCACACACACACACACAGGAAAGAGATGAACAAAAATAAAAATGTAGTATATATATATATATATATATATAATAGAATATTAGCTTTAACATTTAACAAATTCTGAAACATGTTACAACATAGATGAAACTTGGGTACATTATGACAAGTGAAATAAACCAGTCACAAAAAGACAAAGATTGTATAATTCCACTTATGTGAGGTATCCTGAGCAAACCCTTAACAATTACCATGTACTTTCTGCCTCTATTAGTTTGCTCTGGATATCTCACATAAGTGGAACAGAACCAAGAATGGTAGTACATGCCTGTAATACTCTCGTAGACTAAGGCAGGAGTATTGACTTTGGGAGACTCTGTCTCAAAATTTTAAAAAATAAAAAGTTTTAAAGGGCAGGAGTTTGGGATATAGCCAGAGAGGAGGGTCAGGGCTAATCCACACTACCATGGGGGTAAAAATGTTCCAGAGGTTAGTTGTACAACACCACAAATGTATTTAATACTACCAAATTATACCTTTAAAATTGTTAAAATGGTAAATTTTGTAAGTACCATATGCAATTTTAAAAAGTCAATCATAAAGGCATATACCTATAATCCCAGCATTCTAAGGGCTGAGACGAGAGGATCCAAAGTGGTTTTTCTTTTGTTTGAATTTTTTTTTTTTTTTTTTTTTAAAGACAGGGTCTCACTATTAGTCCAACTTGACCTTGAACTCATAATGTATGCCAGGTTGGCCTCCAACTCTCTGCAATCCTCCTGCCTCAGCCTCCTGAGTACTGTGGGATCTCAGGTTTGAACCCAGCCTAGGTAATTTAAGGAGTGAGTGACAGCCTGTCTCAGAACTAAAAATTTAAAAGCGACTGGAGTTGTAGCTCAGTGTAAAAGCCTTGGATTCAACTTCCAGTACCATAGGGGGAAAAAAAATCTTAATTACAACACCATCTCAGCACCTGCGTGGCAAGAATAAGGTCCTGAGTTCAATTTCCAATACCAAAAAAAAAAAAAAAAAAAAAAAGCCATCTGATTTGTTTTATAAATGATGAATTTACTTTTTAAAACAAAAGCTTTGGGGGCTGGGGATTTAGCTCAGCGGCATAAGCGCTTGCCTTGCAAGCACGCAGTCGTGAGTTCGATCCCTGGTACCGATAAAAAAAAAAAAAACCAAACTTTATAGTTTCATCTCATAAGTAATGAAGAATACATACTATTTGTAAGTTTTACTGAAATACAGTATAATCTTTATTCTCTTTTAAAAAAAAACTATTCTTCCTAAAACTATGGTAAAATTAACAATGTATTTTTAAAAAAAAACACAGAAGCCAGGCATGGTGGCACATGTCTATAATCCCAACACTTTGGAGCAAGAGGATCACTGAGAATTTGAGGCCAACGTGGGTTATATAGTGAGTTCAAGACCAGCTTACACTGCAAAGCAAGCCCCCTACTTTTTCTGGCAAAAAAAATGATTAACAAAAACAAAAGGACCACCAACAGAATCAATTTAGGAAACTCAGAATTTGCTGACCCAACCCAGGCATATTGGCACACTCCTGTAATCCCAGCATTTGGAAGGCTGAGGCAGGAGGATGGTTTCAAATTCAGAGATCAGCCTGGACTACAAAGTGAGCTCAAAACCAACCTGAACTGCATAGGGAGACCTTGTTCCAAAAAACAAAAACAAACAAAAAAGAATTTGCTGACCCAGAGAATTGTAATGCTATGTAGGACACTTCTGAGGAAATCCGTAAAGAAAAACTATAAAGCTATGAAATATGAAACTAAGAATTTTTTTTTTTTTTGGTAGAGCTAGGGATCACATCCAGGGCCACAAGCAAGCTAGGTTAGCACTTCACCGTTGACTATACCACCAGTCCCCTAAGAGCATTTTTACTTTTTGAAGAGCTGAAGTCTGAATTCTGAGTCTTGCAATGAGCTGCATCCCCAGTCCTTTTTTATTTTCAACTGCTAAACTCCCCAGGCAGGGCACAAATTTAAGATCTTCCTGCCTCAGCATTTCAAGAGTATTAGGATTACAGGCATGTGCCACCATGCCATGCCCAGCTCCTACCAACTTTTTGATGTCATCTCTTGGATATTCCTATTGTAAATCAAGGCTCTAGCCAGGCATAGTGGGTAATCCCAGCACTCAGGAAGTTAAGGCAGACCACTGAGAGTTCAAAGTCAGCCTTGGACTATACAGTGTGACCCTGCTGAGACAGAATGAGGTAGAAACAGGGACAGAGACAAGACAGATAGACAGACAGAAAAGGAGAAAGGGAGGGGGCAAGGGGAGAGGAAAAGATTAAAGAACTTGTCATTTACTATTATCTCACAGTAACAAATGGATGAAGCTAAACCTGTTTAATGGAAACTTCCTACCTATATTCCCTCCCTAACAAAAACACCCTCAAATTACCTTTCTTAACTGCCCCTTCTCTCTCTTAATGCCTGTACTGTATTTTAGCCCACATTTCTAAAGAAGTTACTTAACACTAAGGTGTGTTAACTGGCCTGTGTTTCCCCTTTTAAACTGCCGAAGGACCTAAGAGACCTTCCTGTACTAAACCGTAAGCAGCATTAACTACAGGACAGTGTTTCCATCTGAGAAGGGAGGTCTCCTTGCTGACGGAGGATGCTGAACTATGATCAGCTGTAGGACACAGTGGGCCCTTGCTCAGTACACATTTCCACAACCGAGTTCACTCTTCCCTCACCTATTTCTACCCCTGAATCTTCACTACTATTTTTGTTTTTACAGCAGTCCATGTCATGTTATAGTGTACTTTTTTTCTCTTTTGCTTGTCCCAAACTCACTGTACAGAACCTCTTTTCCTACTTTTAATAAATGTAAAACTCACGGCTTCTCTCAGTTCCTCCAACAGTCCTCTCCTGTCTAAACTCCGTCCTCTCCTCCGGGCGCTATCCGCGTCGCTCTCAGAGCGGGCGCCGACTCGGTCACAGCTGTGCGAGAGCCCCGACAGAGCCGCCAGCGCCCAGCACAGCACCGCCCTGGCCTTTCGGTCCCCACCAGAAAGGAAGCCCCAGGCTAGGGAAGACCACATCCCGTTCCCAGGGAGGCACTAACGCGTTCACAGTTACGCCAAATAAATTACCGTTTACTTAGATACATCTACTTAGTAAAACAGAACACTGGATACAGAAACTTCTTAGATTTACTGCACACCAGGTTTGCAAACAAAGCAACGGAAGCACTAAGACACTACACCAAGCAGGAGACGAAGTGAAAGTGTGTTTTTTGAAGGGCGTACTGAAGGGACATAACAAACCTAACAGCCCTACAGGATAAACTATATTAATGTACACGGTACTGTATTATTTGGGGGGGAGGGTCTGTTTGTTTTAGAGACAAGGTCTCACTATGTAGCCAACGTTGGCCTCGAAAAGGGTCTCGCTAATCTGACCAATTGAATCTCAAACTTGTAGTCATCCTGCCTCAGTCTCCTGAGTGCTTAATTACTGGTGTGAGCCACCATCCATGAAGATTCAAGTGCTATACAGCTATTACAATGTACTTTAGGACAACAGACTGCCTCTGAGTCGATGGAAAAAAAAAACGCTACTTGGATAAAACACGCATTTCTTGGTAACAAAATTGTAGGAATGAGGCGCATTTTGCCGGCCGAAATGCAGCTCTTCTCATGGGTGAGGCTAATCTGACAAAGATCAAACCAGATCGGCGCCAAAATTGCCTCAGAATGTTAAGGGCTCTCAAAGTTGGTTACTGCCTGGGTGCTCTTTGACGTTAACAGCAGTAGACACCAACATCCGCACTAATCTCAAAGCGACTACGCTGCCCGCACGCTGCACAGTGTAGCTGACTCTGAGAAACCACTAGAAAACCAACGAGGACAGTTCTCCTGGGTCGGCCCTCGGACCGGGCGGGAAGCAGGCGACCTCCCCGCTCCGCCAGGACCCTGCCCGTCCGCAGCCTTCGCACCTCCGCGGCAGCGTAGGGGCGTCTGTGACTCCGGCACTGCCGGCCTCCTCCCCACCGGCCTGTGCGCGGCATGGTGGCTGAGCAGGCCGGGGCCTCGCGGGGCTCACGGCTCCAGCCAAGGCCACGCCGCCCTACCAGCGGCCGCCGACCCAACGCCGCGAGCTCTCGCCTCCCACCGCGGATGGGCGGCTTCTGGCCCTCAGCCACCGACAGCGGGAGCGTCCCTCCACTTTCGCGTGGGGGAGGGGGACAGGCGACGAACGACTGACTGGAGCGCAAGGCGTGCGGCGGAGGCGCGAGCACCGGAAGCGCGCTCGGCCCGGACGGCAACGGCCCTCCCCCTTCCGCCGCGCGCCCCTCCCCCACCGCGGCCGCCGCGCGCGACCCCCACTTGGCGCGCGACCGATCGGCGCGGCTTCCCAGGCTGCGTCGCACTCCAGAGCCCTCCGCGCCCGGGGCTGGGGCACACGTCCTACCCCTCACCCTCCCCCGCTTACCTGTGGCTGTCGCCTCGCCGCTCTCCGGGGCGGGAACTTCTACGCCCCCCTCCCAGGTGGATCCGAATTCACTACCCACTTCCCCACCCCTCTTGCGGTGGGGGACGTGCCTGTTTCTCAGGGGGTCAGGCGGGGCTGGGAAAATCAGTGTCACTTGACAGCCAACTGTCCTAGGCTACCGTTTCGCGGCCGTCTGGGCCGCCACTGGCGGCATGATCTACAACAGGCCGGGGGCAGGGGAGGGGGGGCGACACCGAGTGCAGGAGTGCGTGGGGGGTGAGGCTGGGCGGGGCCTCCGTGCGGGCCCCGTGCGTCACCACGCTGCTCACGTGACGCGCCGCCATCTTGGCCTGGCCTCTCCGGAAGGCTCGGTGTGCCCTCCCACGGTGTGAGGCCGTTGAACGCCAGTAGAGCGGAAGTCGCCTTCCTTTTTTTTCCGCTGCAAGTTTTCTAACCCAGTTCCTCCCACATGTGTTTCCGCAGGCCCTCAACTGTTGGATTTCTGTGGAAGTTTTCGTTGGGGGTGCATTTTTCTTCGTGCAATGGCGTCCTTTACCCAGATCCTTGCTCTGTCATGTGAGACAGACCTGGAGCTGTGTCCTTTGGCCCACACCGCTGTCTGCGTGTTTGCTTGGACGGACAAGGGAATTGTTGGAAACTTGCTTCCTTAGCTTCTCGTACTCAGATGATTCTTAATCCTGTAAAATAAGGAAAGGGCGTGGTGTGTACGCCTTAATCCTAACACTGGGAGATTGAGGCGGGAGGGTTGTTGGAGAGTTCCAGAGACCAACCTGGGCTGCAAAGTGAGCTCAAGGCCAACCTGAACTGAGATCCTGTTTCAAAAAGACAAAAACAAATATGAACTACATAGCGAGACCAAAAGGGGACGATGTAGTTGGTTCAATCCCCAATACCGGAAAAGAAAACATTTTGTTGTAGCCAGTAACCCCACATAAAAATTTTTAGGGCAGTGCTGGGAATTGAACCCAAGGTTTCATCCATGCTATATGTGCACTCTAGTGCTGAGTTGTACTCCCAACCGAAAAGAACTTTTTATAGAGCTTGATTTAGAATACAAGATAGCAGGCTGGGGGTTTAGCTCAGCGGTGTAAGTGCCTGCCTTGCAAGCAGGCAGTCCTGAGTTCGATCCGTGGTACCGATAAAAAGGAGAAAGACAAAAAAAAAAAAAAATAGAACACAAGATAGCTGGGCATGGTGGTACAAGCCTGTATTTGCAGCAAGAGGGTCACTGTGAGTTGAAAACCAGACTAAAGTACAGTTTTGTTTTGTTTTGAGACAAGCCTCAGTATATAGTCCAGGCTGGTCTTAAACTTACTATGTAGCCCAGACTGACCTCAAATTTGCAGTGATCCTCCTACCTCAACTTCATGAGTGATGGGATTACAGGCATGCACAGCCGCCCACCCCTGCTGGGCTACATGGTGAGCTCAGGACCATAATCCCAGCACTCCGGAGGCTGAGGCAGGAGAGTTGCCATGAGTTTGAGGCCACTCAGATCAAGGCTGGCATGAACTACATGACTCCCTATCTCAAAAAATAAAAACAGTTAGATACCCTAATTGGGTAGGGTATGACTGTTTAGACCGTAATTTCTTCCAACTCAGAAATGTTTTTTTAAAAAAATTACAGTCAGACCTAGTGACACAAACCTGGAATGCCAGCATTCTAGAAGGCTGAGGCAGTCAAATTTAAGTCCTGCCTGAGCAATTTAGTAAGATCCTGACTAAAAAAGGGCTGAGAGAGAAAGAAAAACGGGGGTGGGGGGGCCTGAGATGTAGTTCAGTCTGAAGGACCTGAATTCTATCCCCCTCCCCCAGCAAGGCAGGAAGTTGTTGAAAGCTCTAGTAAAAGCCCTGTGGCCTATAAAATAGGACTATTTTTGCTTTTTTGTACTTCAATACTTAAATCCAAACTGGGCGCGGTGGTGCACTCCCTGTAATCCCAGTACTCACTGAGGCAGGAGGATTGTTAAGTTTGAGATCAGCTGTCTGAACCCCCATAGTGAGACCTTGCCTCAAAAAGAAAAAGAAAAAAACAGAAACAACTTGAGTTTATATCCAGAAAGATGCAGTCTTAGACAAGTCCTAAATTTGTTGGGGCTTGAAAATTGGTACCCTGGGGCTGGGGATTTAGCTCAGTGGCATAAGCGCCTGCCTTGCAAGCAGGCAGTCATGAGTTTGATCCCTGGTACTGATAAAAAGGAAAAAGACAAAAAAAAAAATTGGTACCCCAAAATAAAGGCCTCAAAAGCAGTCTTTTTTTGCTTTTGGAGACAGTCTTGCTATGCAGTTCAGGCTGGCCTTGAATTCACTTAATTTCTTTTTTTTTTTTTTCCTTTTTATCAGTACTGGGGATCGAACTCACAACCACCTGCTAGCAAGGCAGGTGCTTATGCCACTGAGCTAAATCCCCAGCCCCCGCTTAATTTATTTCTCACACTGGCATAGAATATGCCGGCCTCAGCCTTAAGCTAAAAGCAGTTTTTTCCCTACTTTTTCTTACCTTCTAGCCTGTCATTCCTTGTTCTTTCTGGAAACAAGCCATAGAAACTAGGATTCGTGTTTCTCACAGTGGATTGTAGAAACCAGAACCCTTTTTCCCCAAAGCCAGCCATAAAACTTAAAAGGCCTACAAAACAGTCGACGAGTTAGTCATGAAGAAATGAAGACTTTGATTGCATAGGGGTTCTGCCCCTTCCCTGAAGACAGGCTACAATTCAGAAATCAAGCACACGCCTTGCTAGGCTCCCCACCCAGCCTATCATCATCATTAGCTTTTTTGTTTTGTTTTGTTTTTTCCTTTTTGAGACAAGGTCTCACTATGCAGTTCAGGTTGGCCTTGAGCTCACTTTGTAGCCCAAGCTGGTCTCGGAACTTGAAACAATCCTCCTGCCTCAGCCTCATGAGTGCTGGGATTACAGGCCTGAGCCACATACCTGGCTCATTAGCTGCTTTTTAGCCAATCATCTTCCTACTTGGCTGTCCTTGTTTAATTGAACCTAAGCATAACAATGGATATTTCACCTGGGTCACTGGCTCTTTGGGTCTTCAATCTGAAGGGCTTTGTGTCACACAAAACTATGATCAAATCCATTTGTGATGGTTTTCTCTTGTTACTTTTGCCTTCTGTTATATGGTGTTGGTAATGACCTTTAATAATGAGCAGGAAAGGGATACCTTGCCATTTGTGCTATATGGAACACAAATCAACTGCATGAGCAGATTTAAAGCTTAGAACTTGCTAATATCTTCCACCTGGGAACAATGCAGATAAGCTGAGAGCAGCCCAGGGAAACTTTCTAGGCCCCAGTTCTGTTATCAAACTTTTTTTTTTTTTTTGTCTTTTTCATTTTTATTGGTACTGGGGATCGAACTCACGACTGCCTGCTTGCAAGGCAGGCACTTATGCCGCTGAGCTAAATCCCCAGCTAGGCCCCAGTTCTGGAACTTGCCTGAAACACAGTTGCTTGCCATGGCCCTTAGTTTCCATGCCTTTTGTCCTTTTCGTAAGTGCCCGCCTCTTTTATTTCTTTGAGGTGGGGTATCCCTATGTTGTCCAAGTTGGCCTTACTATGTCAAGTAATCCTCCTACCTTTGTCTCCTGAGTAGCTGGCACTAACGTGTGCACCACCATGACAGGCCGAGACCTAAGTAGCCCCTTATTACTTTAAACTAGTTTACTTTGGTTGCTGGGATACAGAGTAAAATAATTTCTGCTTGAGGGGCTGGGGATTTAGCTCAGCGGCATAAGTGCCTGCCTTCAAGTGTGTGGTCGTGAGTTCGATCCCTGGTACCGATAAAAACGAAAAAGACAAAAAAAAAAAATTTCTGCTTGTGACCTCCCCCTCATCTCTACCCCACCAGTAACTACCATTTTAGTCCAAGCTCTCATTCTTTCTTTGCATATTCCAGTAGCCTGCTAGTTCAACTAATAAAACTTTACAGTGGACAAACACTGGTTATTGTGTGTGTTAGATTGTATAAGCAAACAAATCACTTAACTTTCAAGATTATGAAGTAAGACAGCTTGGAACTGACAGTTCCAGTAGAGGCTTCTCAGTGTTGGTCAGAGCAACAAGAAGTCCCACAGGCTACTGGACTGAGGAAAAGGGGAGCAGCCAGACCCCTCCCATAACAGCTAAAGCTGACTTGGTATGGGGGGCACACAGCTGTGATACCAGAAGGTACCACCGTGAGTTCAAGGCCAGCCTGGGCCATGTACTGAGACCTTGTTTCAAAAACAAAAAAATAAAAGGGTAAATCTTTTTTTTAATTTTTTTTTTTTTTTGCCTTTTTCGTTTTTTTATCGGTACCAGGGATCGAACTCACGACTGCCTGCTTGCAAGGCAGATGCTTATGCCGCTGAGCTAAATCCCCAGCCCCTAAAAGGGTAAATCTATTGAGAACAAACCACTGGCCCTCCCAGTGTAAAAGAAGTGCAGTGTTGTCAGGTTGCTATCAAATGGCCAATTCGTTTCTCTCTTCTAGAGAAAGTGCTGCAATACTGGGAGCTCAGTGTTGGTTTCTGGTAATGTAGTTGGGAATTCAGAGACAGCATAGTTAAATCACACACTCTCCTCCAGCCCTTTTATCCAGCCTTCCAAAGCGCTGACTCACTGGCCAGGCCATTTGCCACTGTGATGCATCTCATGTTTTCACTTCAAAGAACTTCTTTCACACAAAATAACTGCTCTACTACCTGCCCACTGGGACAACTTCTCTTGCTTCTCCCCTTCAAAAGCACCGCTAAAGCCAGGCATGGTGATGCATATTTGTGATCCCAGCACTCAGGAGGCTGAGGCAGGAGGATCACTGTGAGTTCAAGGCCAGCCTGGGTTACATAGTAAGACCTTGTCTCAAAAAGCAAAAACAAAAAATAAAAACAAGAAAAGGCACCCGTAAAACAGACTGACTGTAATTCAGCTGCCATGACCAAGCATCAACCAAATTTGGGCTTTCCCCACAACTTTGAGCTGGATGCTTCCCCAGTCCAAATGGCCACAGGTACAAGTTGAGTGAAGGACACTCAGGACACAGAGCTCCAGGTTGTATGCTTGTGCAGACTACTTGAATAATCTTGCTCAGGCCTGATCCCAGGTATAACATTCCTATCTTATGATGGAATTGGTACTAGGCCCATAAGACTTCACAGTGTCTGACATAACTCAGCATTGGTGGAAAATTCCAGATGTATCATTGCACCAGGCATGGTGGCATATACCTATTATCCAGCAGTCAAGAGGCTGAGGCAAGAAAATCACTGGAGGGCCAGCCTAGATTATATAGCAAGACTCTGTATTAACAAAAACAAAACAAAACAAAACAAAACAAAACAAAACCCAGACGCATAGTCACTTTGTGTCCTTTGGTCAGATTTCCCATTTCCCCTGCAGCAGTGTAAGAGATGCCACTGTTCAATAGGCATACAATTCTCTGCGCCAGCAGGAAGTTTCTTCTTCCCGATTCCTTGTAGCTTGCATTGTGATTCTGCCAGGTTTTGACATCAACTTCTCATTCTGTGTGTTACACCACTGTCGCTTCTGCCACTTTGGGATCAGCTAGCTCATGTAGCTCCAGACTTAGCGGCTATGACTGTCACCTGATATAGTGACCAGAGAAATATTGCTAGGGTGAGAGGGCAGGATGCAGTGTGTGTACTCGCTAAGGTTTTCTAGAGCAGAGTCCACGTGGGGGACTTCACACATTAGAGAGTTTACAGGCTTGGAAGTTAGGTAATCTGTGAGCTGTCTGCATGAGGGAGAGCTAGAGAATTCAGCAGCTACTCAGTCCAAGAAGCTGAAAGCCTCACAGCAAGAAGGACACAGAATGCAGAGCAGTTCCAGAGGCCTGGAAGCTCCCTCCAGGGTTGCTGGTGAGACATGGTGGTGCAGGCCTGTAATGTCAACACTTGGGAGGCTGAGGCAGAAAGATCACTAGTTCCAGGCCAACCTGGGCTACCTAGTAAGCTCAAGTCCAGTCTAGACCACATAGCAAGACCTTATCTCAAAACACAAACAAGTGAGTTCATGTTCAAAGGCTTACAAAGCTGGAGCCTGGCATCCACAGGGAATGGCAGCAGCAAAAGACACCCACTCAAGCAGACTTGAGGTTCTAAGTCCAGGCTGACCCTCTTCCTCCTTCCCCTTTCATCCATCTGGGGTGCAACCATAGTGGATGGTGCCACCTAGAATCAGGCAAGTCTCTCTGCTCAGCTGTTATGGTTTAATGAAGCTAAAAAGCTACAGGAAATGCTATAAACGCTAAGCAGAAGCCTTTAAATTCCTTAGCTCAAACTGTCCTTCAAAACCACCCACTTTTCATCTTCCTTCAGTTAAAACTAGAGAAACTTGTGACAAGTATCAGATTTCTAGATGACTGCAATCAATAGAGACGTCTATGAGCCCCAGTGTCTGGACGTGGCTTTTTTCCCAGTCTGCCTTTCCATACTAGTATTCATGCTTTTGTTATATGTGTTTTAGTCTCTTACAAACTTGTTTGTGCTTTCTTAGAGACCACCAAACTCAAACCAACAAGTGTGCCAGACACTTTGTACAAAGATTCACAAGGTCGACCTTGCCAAGAGAATTCTTAACTGTTGGACTACAACATGACTTCTAGCTGAGGCCCAGCAGACTTGCTCCCTGGAGAAAGCCCCTGACTGCAATCTTCCCTTCTTAGTCCCAAGCAGCTAGATTAAAAGTACCCTATTCTCCCCTCATTGCAGATGGAGATACCACATCATATTACAGGCAACTAAGATAAAAAAAATTCACACATTAGCTGGGTATGGTGGCGCCTGACTGTAAGCCCACCACTCGGAAGGCTGAGGCAGGAGGATCGTTGCAAATTCAGAGAGCAGCATGGGTTATAAAGTGAGCTCAAGGCCAGCCTGAACTGCATGGTGAGACACTGTCTCTATTCCTCCCCCCAAGACGTTCCTGTTTTAGAAATCACAGATAAACCGAAGTTAATGATTTCATCCATATGCCCTTGCTACATGCCCCACTGCCCTACTTCATCAGTATTGACTAAGTGGCTACACTTATCTTACTGGTTGATTTTATCTATTTTTTTGTACCAGGAATCAAACTCAGGACCTTGTGCTTGCCAGGAAGGTGCTGTTGCACTGTTATATCCCTGGCCCTGGGTTGATTATAATCTGACCTATGTTTGTACCCAACTTGTGATTTTGCCCTGTGTAAACATTCTTAGAGAAAAGATCTCAGTGGCAACCCACTTCTGGGATCCCTCCTGGCTCCCAGGAGCGATTCCTATTCTCCAATAAATGTTTCCTACTTTGAATTTCTTTTGTCCTTTAAAGTTCATTCTTTGATTTCCAGAGACACAAACTTGACATATCTGACTTCTATCAAATAGAGTTTCTCCTATATCACTAGTATAGTATTCTTGATTATCATTTGATATCATTTGATATCTTAAAATTTTGATTGAGTTTACTGGTCCCCCCTCTGTACTTCAGGCATTGTTATAAGAAACTGTTGGCTGGGCATGTGGCACACACTGAAAGTACCTGCACTAAGGAGGCTGCAGCAGGAGGACTGCTTCAAGTTTAAAACCAGCCTGGGCTACACAGTGAGTTCAAGTTCAGCCTAAGCCACTCAGTGAGACCCAGTCTAACAACAACAACAACAACAACAACAACACACACACACACACACACACACACACACACACACAAAGAAACTGTTGCCTAGCTAGGTGTGGTGATGCATTCCCCTTATGTCAGCCTGCTGGGAGGCTGAGGCAGAAGGATCATAAACTCAAATCTAGCCTGGGAGAATTTAGCAATTTAGTGAGACTCTATGTCAAAATAAAACTAAAAAACAGGTGAGGGCTGGGCATGGCAGCACACATTTATAATCCCAACACGTGGGAGGTTGAGGCAGGAGGATCATTTGCAAGTTCCAGACCAGCCTGGGCTACAAAGTGAGCCCAAGGCCAGCCTGAACTGCACAGAGAGACCCTGTCTCAAAAAGACAGGGAACAAAACTCAAAGTGGGGTGTGCAAAGCCGGTCCCCACCAAAACAAAAACAAAAACAAAAACAACAACAAAAAAACCCAAACCCAAACCCAAACCCAAGCCAAAAAAAAACTATAAAAACCATTACCTAGGTGTCTGGGGATTTAGCTCCACGGCATAAGCACCTGCCTTGCAAGCAGGTAGTTGTGAGTTCAATTCCCGGTACCGATAAAAATGAAGACAAAAAACAAAAACAAAAAACCCCATTACCTAGCCAGGCGTAAGCTCATGCCTCAGGAGCTGAGCTCCCAGCACTCAGGAGGCTGAGACAGGAGGATCATTTTGAGTTCAAGACCAGCCTAGGCTACAAAGTGAGCCCAAGGCCAGCCTGAAACTGCATAGAGACCCTGCTTCAAAAAGACAAAAACAAAACAAAACAACCATTACCTAATCCAGGGTCAAGATTTATCATATGGTAGTTTCCTAATCCTTCCCACCTTTTTTTGAGAGAGGGTCTCACTATGTAGTTCAAACTGGCCACGAACTCACTGTGTAGCTCAGGCTGGCCTCTAACTCATGTCAATCCTCTTGCCTCAACCTCCTAACTACCACATCTGGTCTGAGTACTTTTTTGTACTAGGAACTTTATCCCCATGAGCTTTTTCTTTTTTGGTGAAGTTCATTTTGGCCTGAACTCTTGGGGATGCCTCAGCCTCCCCAGTGCTGGGACTACACATGTGTACCAATATGCCTGGCTCCCTTTTTTTCTTCCTTTTGTCCTATTTGGAATCAAACTTAGGGCCTTGTGCCTGTCAGGCAAGTACTCTGAGTTACATTCCTCGCCCTCCTTGTTTTTGTTTGTGAGGCAGGGTCGCACTATGTAGTTCAGGCTGGCTTTGAACACATGGCAATCTTCCTACCTCTGCCTCCTGAGATTACAGGATGTGTGGCAACATGCCTGCCACCTTTTATGTTTTAGATGGACTTTTAAAAAACTTTTTTCAGGGCTGGGGATTTCGCTCAGCAGCATAAGTGCCTGCCTTGCAAGTGTGTAGTCTTAAATTCAATCCCTAGTACAGAAACAAAACAAAACAAAACAAAACCACCCAAAAGTTTTTTCACTTTGCAATGTTCACTGCTAAGCAAGAGATAAAACTGACTTTTGCAACCTTTCTAAACTGGTTTATCCAGGAGATTGAATCTAATCCATATCTCTCACTATGTACAAAGGTAAAATTGAAATGGGTCAAAGCCTTGATATTAAAAAGGCAAAACTACTGAAAGATAAAATAGGTAAAACTCTTGAGGACAAAGACTTTCTGAACAAAACACAACTGCGTAAGAAATAACATCAAGAATCAACAAATGTGGGGCTGGGGATTTAGCTCAGTGGCATAAGCGCCTGCCTTGAAAGCAGACAGTCGTGAGTTCGATCCCTGGTACCGATAAAAAGGAAAAAGCAAAAAAAAAAAAAAAAAAAAAAAAAAGAATCAACAAATGAGATCACACTGAGTTAAAAAGATTTGCAGTCAGGCATGGTGGCACATACCTGTAATCCTAGCATTCGGGAGGCTGAAGCAGGAGAATCACTGAGTTTGAGGCCAGCTTGGGCTACAGAGTGAGTTCAAGGCCAGACCAAACTACATAGCTGAGACGATGTCTTGAAAAGACCATAAAAAGATTTGCATAGCAAAGAAAACAACCAACAGGGTGAAGAGACAATTTACAGAATGGGAAAGTTTTGCCAGTCACTGCTCAGACAAAGGACTAGTATCTTGAATACATAAAGAACTAAAAAAAAAAAAATTAGGCCCCCCAATACATCAGACCCAACCAAAAATTTGTAACTGAAATGAATTGATATGCTATGTATATGCACCAATTTCCCACAATGAATGCAATCATTATTCTGCAAACATGCTTATAAAAATTTTAAAAACACAATAAACAAAAAAAGCCAGGCACAGTGGCATATGCTTGTAATCTCAGCACTGGGAAGCTGAGGCAAGAGGATTGCTGAGAGTTTGAGGCCACCCTAGGCTACACACTAAATTCAGTGCCAGTCTGAACTGCATAGCAAGGATCTGTCCCAGAGTCAAATGAAAAAAACTAACCAACTTTGCTGAAGTCATTTACCTGGTAAGTAGTGTGTGTGCATTCCTTAAGATTATCTGCATGCAAGTAAATTTTATCTGTGAATAGAGATAGGTTGCTTTCTTTTTTTCCCTCACAACTCTGGACAGAACCAATACTAAATACTGTTGACGAGGGAAGGTGAGAACAGTCCTGTCTTCCTTGATTTCCAACCTTAGAGAGAAAACTCTCAAGTTTTTCATTATTAAAGGGTGAGGGTTTTGTCAGACTGCGGGTTCTCTTTCACTTTTGAAGCCTGGTTTCACTGGATATAGAACAGAACTAGGTGGAATATGGCATTTTTTCCCAAATATTGTAATTTCTTCTGTTTCCACTCCTGGTTAATGGCCCTATCTCTACTTAGCCCCTCAAGCCAGAAATCTGAGTTACTTTGAATTCCTCCGTCTAAGCCTGAATATTCAGTGGTTTGAACCTGTCTCTAAAGTTTTCCCATGTTCTGTCTTCTCCATTCTTAACTCTTTGAAGCGTCCTTGCTGCGTGTCTCAGTACATTTCCTGCCCTTATAACAAAACATCTGTGCCTGCTAGTTCACAAAGAAAAGCTGTGTTGCTTACAGTGTATAAGGAAGAGCTACACTGCTTACAGTTCTGCAGAATGAGAAGTCAGGGATCAACCTGCTCACTGGTTTGGGCAGGTGAGCTGCTCTCTCAGGATGGTACCTCACTGCTACATCCTCTGGAGGCCAGGAATGCTGGCACCACAACCCTAAGGGCCCGATAGCCAAAAAGGTGCTTTGGGAACTTCCTTTAAGCAGAGCTTTAATCTATACTTAAGGGAAGAACCCTCATGGGCTAAAATATATATTTTTAAAACTTATTTGTACTTGTTACCTCTAAAACAGAATGTGACCTGGGCATGCCTAATACCCTCTTAAAGGTTCCACCTTTTAGTCATCACACTGACCAGAGTTTCAACACTTGAATGTTGCAGGGCAAAGTCAAATAGCAGTACTGTGTTGTCAAGTTATGGCAAAGGCCTCTCAGCAGGCTTTTCTCTGGTTCTGACCTCACGTCCTTTTCCCTACTTCCTCCCTTTTTCTATAGATTACCACATCTAGGCAGCTGAGTTACACAGACATTAATACAGTCAAGAGAGGCTGGGCTCTCATCAGTCAGCAGGAAATTACAGATATTAGAGTTGCAGGTGGAAGCACATCTAAAGGCAGGGCTTCAAGAGAAAGTCCCAATAGCCACACTGGGATGCTTCCCTAAAGGGTGAAGTGGAAACTTGACATTATATAGTAATTAGCACCACACAGTCCATTAAGGTTAGAAATGCATCAGACACCTTGGTGGGTGACCAGGACATCTGGACCCACCTCTTCCAAATCTGTTCCTGTTTCAGGGGTCACAGATAAGCCAAGGTAATGGTATCATCCATAAGGCCTTGCTATGTGCCTGCTTCCCTACTGATTAACATCGCTAAGCAGCTATGCTTATAATCCTATAGGCTGGTTACAGTTTGGCCCACATTGTACCCATATTGTTACTCTGCTGTATAAATTGCCTTTGAGGGCTAGGAATTTGACTCAGTGGCCTAAGTACCTGCCTGGCAAGTACGAGGTTGTGAGTTTGATACCTGATACAAAAACAAACAAACAAACAAAAACCTAAAAACCCCCAAAACCCAAAACCCAAACAAAACAAACTGCCCTCGACAAAAGGCCTCATAGCCATCCTACTTTTGGGACCATGCTTGTCTCTCAGATGCTGTTCATATTTCTCAATAAACCTTTTCCACTCTTAATCTTTGTCCTTTGGAATTCATTCTTTGATTTCAGGGTAGTACATCTGACATCTAGCACCTTGGGACTTACATTTCTCCTGTATCAAAAGTAGAAACAATAAGTGAAGTATCATTTTTGAAAACACTGAAATTTAGGCTAATTACAGATTAGGAAAAAAATAGTTTATGGTCAATAGTAGCCCTCTGAACCCAGGACTTTCACACCGAATGGCATACCTAACCTTTATTTTTTTGAGGTAGCGCCTTGTTAAACTGTCCAGGCTTGGCTCAAACATGTGATCCTCTTGTCTCAGGCTCCCAAGAATGCTGAGATTACAGGTATGCACCACCATGCCCAGGTGATGTTTTTTTGGGTGTGTGTGTCAGTATGAACAATAGTTTAAAACTACTAAATGCCACAAAGGCAAGCAGAAAACTAAACTATAATTGTTATCTATCTCAAAAAGTCCTGACAACAGCCTTGTTAGTTTTCATACACTGCTACTGTTTCTTGGTTCACTGTGTTTACTCTGGCTGGTCTCTTCCAGCTACCAAGGGTCTTCCTGCCTGAGGGGAAACCTATTACCCCTCAGTTCTCAGGCTGGGACCGCAGCTCAGGGGCGTATGTTCGCTTATCTCACTCAGGGTCCCAGGTGCCAGTCCTGACCCCACCAACACACATGGAATCTGTCACCTCTTTAGCCACACTGCACATGTGAAGGATTAAACACAATCAGGCATCAATATTTATTAACACAAAAGAAACACATTCAATGAGTTAACAGAACATTGTCAGCCAGATGTTAAATTTAAAAATGTATATCTAGTCTAATTTCAAATAAATAAAAAACTTTATACATAATTACACAGTACTATAGTCTGAATTTGACGTGGGTAAATATCTTGACAGAAAGTAAACAAAACAGCATTTAGGACTAAAAAATTATTCTTATATCTTTACAATCTTTTCCTCTGGACAAATAACATGGCCCATGTACATATACCTAAACCAGAAATGTGGTATGAATGACAAACAAAAGGCCTATTATTTGGCATACTGCAATTTCTTGCTCCAAATACTCTTGCTTTTACGTCAAAGCAGACAACAAAAATGACACTAAGGCATAGATCATGTTGGAGTTTGATGAAGAGGTGGTAACTCCTCATTGCTTTAGTCAAAAGGATTCCTGGAAATTTAAGGAAAGTAATTTATTTGGCCAAGAAATTGAGCACCATGCCTGGGGCAGAGACCTTAAAACAAACTTAAGGCCTCTGGCCCTTTGTTGATTCAAAAAAAAAAAAAAAGCATTAAAAAGCATTGCCCAGAGCATAAAGTAAGGAGGGACACTCAGATAAGACAGGTGATGGTCTTGAACAGCCTGAGGCAACACAACAGCAAAAGGAAGGGACTTAGTACTTTACAAAGAATGCCTGTAATCTCAGACACTCAGGAAGAAGGCTGAGGCAGGAAGATCACAAGTTTGAGGCCAGCCTGGGCACTTTAGTGAGACCCTGTATAAAAAAAAAAAAAAGTGGGGGGTAGTGACACAGCTCAATGCAAAGGATCTGGGCCCAACTCCCAGGACACCCCTGCTCCCATAACAAAAACAATCATGTAAATTCCCTAGTGGCAATTAATAGGAGGGACATACTAGGGTTTTACTGATGCATTTGTGTAGCTCAAAGACTCTGTAGGGCTTAGGAATTTTCCTCTGCAACCCTTTCCTGATTTGCCTCAAATGCTTCTGCTGAGGGCCAGAAAAAAGCTGAGAAACTTTCAGACCAAAAGCTTTCCCCTAACAAGATGGGGGCTTACTGTTGACTGCTTGCGTTCCTTCATGGCCTAAAAGCCCTTGTGGACTGTGTCCCAGAGGCCTACAATGGCTGCAGGGCTGCTTACCAATAATGGCCTTTCAGGCCTGCTTAAACAGTTCTAAAACACAGCTTCCACTTAGGGACAGGACAGAACATTGTGTCATCAAAAAAAATTTTTATTCTTAAGGTCTGTAATAGACCTTAAGAAAGTCCTGAAGACTTAAAATATGCAGATGCCCCATGAATACCAGCAAGGCTAAGAGAGGACTCTCCTCTCCTCCAAGATACTTTGCCAGTTACTGATGAGATTCCCCAAGGACAGCTCTCAACTTACTTCATAGCACAATGTGGCTTTGGGGCATATGCAAAACAAAACAAAACAAAGCAAATCAGCTGATTCAGAAGGAGTAAATAAAGATTGAGAGGCTTGAGGAACAAGGAAACTACTTTCTGAGATGAGTATTGTACTTAAAGGAATGTGTATAGGCCTGGGCTGTCCCAACACGATAGCCATTAGCCACATACAGACTGAAATACAGCTAATCCAAATTGAGATATGGTTAACATACATTTAATTTCTAAGACTTAATACAAAAAATGTAAAAGACTTCATTAATAATTTTGATACTGGTTTTACATTAAAACAGTATTTCTGAGGGGCTGGGGTGTTTAGCTCAGCCACATGGTACCTACCTGGCAAGTGCAAGGTATTGAGAGTTCAATTCCTGGTCCCCTCTCAAAAAAACCAAAACAAATAAAAACAGCAGTATTTCTGGTATGCTGCATTAAAGATATTAAAATGGATATAATCTTTAGTTTTTAAAATGTGGTTACTAGAATTTTTTAAATTATAGATGTGGCTCACATTATTACAGCTGTAGTGGACAATGAGTCCCTAGGTACTGATGATCTAAGTAGTGTTTGGAAGAATTATTAACTTACAGGAAAGAAGCTGCCTATAATTTTTCTTAGAACTTGTGGATTATGGAGATAAAACTATTTAATACTCAGGTTTCATTGCTTTTGTTAGTGACTTATTAAAAATTGCTTTTTTTAGTAAGTGAGTCATTTTCTCTGCAAACCAACCCACTGCTAGAGACTGGAACCTCATCTGCCCCAACGGAAGTGATTTTTCCTGTACATCCTAGACCCTCCCCTATTGAGTGTAGAGTAATTCCATCCAAAATGGTGAAAAAGAGACCTGAATTGGAAGCATCTCAAGGTCTTCCCAATGTGGAGAATGAGCTGGGAGAAGAGGATGATGTAAAAAGAAGTCAGAAAGTGGTTCTGAACCACAAGACTGTGCAAAGGCAGCCCCAGAGCACAGCCTTGTGATGGGCCTTGTCTTTGCTTTACAAACCTTATTTTCAGGGTAATTACAAGTCTTACAAATTGTTTAAAAACACATTTAGTTTACATGATGTTACAGTGGGGTAAATAATATGTATTATTAAAATAGTCTAAATAAATATTTACACAATAGATCAGAATGAGTCAAAGAGAACCATTCTGATTTAACAAGTTAATTCTTTTCACTTTTGAGATTTTCTTTAATTTTTAAAAATACTTCTGTAAGAAAAAAATAATTAAATTTAGTTATATTCAAATACACGAAGTGTCAGATCAAAGAAAGGAAGCTGAGCCGGAGGCCAAATTCAGTTCCGCACTTAGTGTGCTTGGCCTAGGCACCAATTATTTCTAAAGAGTTCTTCATATGTCAGACTTCCCTATTTCAGTGTAAGTCTGGCTATTCTGGCAACCTGAACCGGGCAGTTTTGAGATGTGCAGTTATCTGGCCTTACAGTTCATGTGATGGCCAAGCCACTTCACAAGCCTATCACTCTTGCCCTTGGCTCCCTGTCTTCACAGCCTGAGGGACAGGGCACATGCTTCACTTTTCAGTAAAGGACAAGCTCTGTATGTAAACTGCACCAACAGTTTACAAAGGACCAGAAAAAGGAAATTCTAAATTTTTTTGTAGTCACTGTAAGTGTGCAAGACACTTTCCAAGATGGGGCTAGAACGAGCTTTTGTGGTTCCTTAGGAGAGGGTGGGATCTAATGCATCTTGGCTTTCTCTTAACATTTTGATTTTAAAACTGAGATTTTCATCTCACAGAAACAGGATGAATTTTAGAAGCTTAATTTGATTCCAGGAATGCGAGCTTTAAAAACAAACATAGGCAGCTTTAGTCTATGTAATACACCAGCCAACGAAGACATAATGTGCAGCAAAACCTGCTAACAATTTGCACTTTTTAGTTATCTAATCAATTACACTACATTAAGAGAATGAAATTCTCTCACAGTAGAAGAGTTTCTACTTTGTTTTAATTACATATGCCAATTCTTCAATTCTTTAGCTGAATTGTATGTATTTACATGTCTAAACACTGGTCAAAATGTTTTACAGTCAAGAACTATATATATAAAGTAATTCGCTTATTTAGTGGGGTTATCAGTTTTGCTCATGGGTAGACTCAAAGTAAGCTACATAGTTTCATGTTAAGAAAACCTGCAGAGTATCTAGCTATGGGAAAATGGCAAAATTCAGTACAGAGTGGGGATCTGTGTAATTCAGGCCACTCTTACACATGAATTCATTAAACTCCCTTACAAAACTCTAAATTGGCATTAGATAAAAATACAAGTATGTACAACAGATGAAAAAAATGTAACATGCAAGTAACTGCATTAGTAACGTGCTGCTCACACTGCTGAAGCTCGGGTCTAACAGCCTGGTAACGCTTTTTTCATTTGCCACTGGAGATTTACCCTTCCCTATGTGCTATATGACTGCAGAACCCCACAGAATGAGATGAAGGAAGTCACACAGCTGCCTCAGCTCCCTTTGCATCATCCACGTGCTTGCTTCCAGCTGTGGGCCTTGGCCTAGTGAGTCTCGGGACGGTGCCCACACAGCCGGCTACATGTTGTAAGCCACGTAGATGGGGTCCAACTGGTCAGCTAGGAAGCTGTCTCGCAGGTGCATCCTTTGCTTCTCTCCCCGGGAGTTGATCGGAATGACACCGGGGTCCACCACAACCACAACGCCAACGATGAGGTAATGCTCTTCCAGGACCACATTGGTCACCAAAGGAACTAGATCCAGGGCTTCTTGTTCAGAACCGCACAGTTCCACAACCACCACAAGCAAGTTGGTCCATGTGAACACAGCACTGAAATTTCAATGGCATCAGTTAATTGTTGTTCCACTATTTGTCATCTTCTACATTCTCTACGGAGATTCCACCCCTTCCCCTGAGAACTGTCCTCTCTCCTGGATCCTAACTAGCTGCTATAAGACCTGCCCAGATGACCACAGCTGATAAGCTAAGCCAGCCACACCCTCCTGGGAATCAATGTGGGACAGACAGTTGTTAGCTGGTCAGTCACCTGAGCTGAGGACATGTGTATGTCAAAGTGCTGGGGTGGCCACAGGTGCAAAGTAAAGTAGCACAGAGTGCAGCCCCTCAAGGAGTGGAGAATGTAGGAAGAGAAGAGCTCCTGCTCCAGAAAAAGGGAGAGAACTTCCTGAAGCATTCTTGGCCTTTGCCCCTGCCTGTCCTCAGACCCACAGTCAAAAGTTTTTCTAGTCTTCTTTCTATTCTTTCTTTTGTTTAAGCTATTTTGAAGGCTTTTTGTTACTTGTGACAAAAGTGCTTTAACTGTGATAATGTTCTGAAACTCACCAGGAAGGGAGGCTGTCTAACTTCACAGTATGTACAAGCCCCCTGAAATACAATGTCACCTTCCATATTAGAGCATATGACCTCATCTGTGATATACAGTGTTAAATGTTTTACTTAAAGATTCTAATCATTAAAAACTATGCAATATTGCATTACAACAGTCAAATGTCTACAATTAGAAGGTGGCCATGGCACCCAGCTTCTCTACATGCTTGCCAGATTCTCTTCTGCCTATAAAACATCTATAGGCAGAGTCAGAGGCTTGCTCACATCTGGGGAGAGACTGACCAAGACAAGAACATCTGTAGACCAAGGAGTCTCTGCACAGCATCAGTGACCACCAAAAAACTGGCTGGTTAGAGGGGGAAACCTGGGGAAAGACATGGACTTGACAGGTAAGAAAGGACTTGGATGAAGCTGCATAATCTCTTATCAGGGAAAATGTGGGGGGACTCCCTCCATGACAGGGGAAGTGGGGAAGATCGAAAGACTAATCCTTTCCCTCCGTGTCCTACTGACATTTACAGAACCCACACTCACTGCTCCTTTCTGTAATCGGGACTCAGAAAAGGGCATGTCATTGAGAGGAAAGCAGTGTAAAGCGCTGACTCTAAATCATGGTTCTTCCCTCCTTACTGCACTGACTTCCTAGAGGCAGACTCCTAGCCCCTTCCAATTATGTCCTTAAAAAACGATCTCTTCCACAAAGCTCAGATCAGAAGAATGAATAAACAGTATAGTGAACCATATACCCAAGATGAGACCTGGTCTATTTATCTCCTTACGTCCCATGAAATTTTGCATTTTTATAGGTGTTTGGTATAAATGACTATCCAGATCCAGAGGTTTTTTTTTTCCCATATAGGTTATTAAACCCATGGACATACTAATCTAAGCTATATCCTAGCCCTCTGTTTATGTTTATTTGGACAGAGTTGTTAAAGTGTCCAGCCAGGACTTGAATTTGGGATCCTCCTGCTTTAGCCTCCAACAGTGCTGACATTACAGTGTGTGTCACTGGCAAGCCAGGTCATTCAAAGCAGCACTATGGCAGTCTGTGTAGGGGTAATTACCATTCAGCAATGCTCCTGTGGATCCGAGACACCGAGGTCTCAATGTCGATGGGGTGGTATCGTAATCCTCTCAGCTCCAGTGTTTCATCCAGAGCTCCCACCACATATAGTGCATCATGACGTTCTGATATAGGGGAAAAATATGGTTCAGACACACAGTGAGGCATTATAATAATGGTGTTAAAAAGAACAGGGTTCGTATGTGCTCTTAGGGAGAGACAATGGAGGCTGGTCAGTGTGAAACAGGTGCAAGAAGCTAAGGAGGAAGGAACAGTCCACATTAGCTTAGCCTTTAAAATTCAGACAGCTATCTCTATCAGTTCTTCAGTGTACAATACAGTTAGTGCTGGGTATTTTAAAGTGGTTACCAATGCCAGTCAGGAAAGGTTAAAGGCATAGCATAAATCAGGAAAAGTGATGACCAACAAAATGGACAGAGTGACTGCAGGGAACCCTATACCACAGCCTTGCTGGAAAAAAAAAACAAAAAACAAAAAAACCTTATATACAACATAGAGAAGCAGAATGGCTCCTTAGAACAAACCTTTCTTCAGGGGTTAGGATGGAGTTTGGCAGTTTTTTGAGACAGGGTCTCTATGTAGCCTAGGTTGGCCTTTAATTCATGGCAGCTCTCCTACCTCAGCCTCCCAAGAACTGGAATTATAGGTATGCACCACCATGCCCAGAGATAAGGGCTATTCCTTCTGCTCCCAGGTATTATACCTGTCCCAGGAGCTTGTTTAGGATTTAGTATCAACCCCCCAGAGCTCAGCATTTCGCTATGTGCCTGAGGTGCTATCCACCCTTAGCACATTTCTATGATGGACTGGCCATGTAACACCCACTCCTGGGATCCTCACACAGCGGCCCTAGGCGCTTTCCTCCAGATACTGCAGAGGACCGAGAGTCATTTCAAAGGAACATTAACTCTCTTATGGGTTCAAGAGCATGGGGGACAACCACATGCACAAGGGCAGAAGAAGGTTGGCCAGTGCCATGGATGGGCAGAGAGGGGAGGTACCTCCGGTGGCTGCTGTGAGTTCAGTCCTGCGGACGAACCCAAGGTATCCTGTTCGAGCCCAGAGCGTCTGAGCAGCATCGCCAAAGCTGAGGCGAGTGTTGAAGTGATCTGCTTGAAGAGTCTCACTGTCATAGATGGTGTAGTAGCCACTGGCTGTATGGGGACTGTTCACCCAAATCTGTAAGAAAAGGACAGTAGTCACACTACACCAGGAACTGACAGACTCTCTGAGAGTATGTTCACTTGGATTCTCACTGCTACATTAACAATATAACTGCAACAATGACGGCAGCCGGCAATTACTGTCTTTCCTATGTGCACAAACGAGGTGATAGGGACTTCACATGCTTAAACTCCAACTCCCTTAATACACATGATATGACAGTATGGCTCTCTCACTTTTTCTATATTTT
Source organism: Cavia porcellus (assembly GCF_034190915.1). Classification (NCBI taxonomy): domain Eukaryota; kingdom Metazoa; phylum Chordata; class Mammalia; order Rodentia; family Caviidae; genus Cavia; species Cavia porcellus. The sequence continues at coordinate 42,183,115 of NW_026947491.1, read as the reverse complement.
TTTTATGAGCTAAATCCTTGGCTATATTTCTTTTACTATATTTCCTGCTGTCTTTTTTCGGAGGGGGATACCGGGAATTGAATTCACAACCTGGCGCTTGCCAAGTAGGCATTATGACTCTGAGCTACATTCCTGGCCTAAAACTCTTTTTGTTTGTTTTGCTTTTTTTTTGTCTTTTTCCTTTTTATCGGTACCGAGGATCGAACTCACGACTGCCTGCTTGCAAGGCAGGCGCTTATGCTGCGGAGCTAAATCCCCAGCCCCCTAAAACTCTTTGTTTAAGACAGGGTCTTGCTATATAGTTCAGGCCTACTTCGAACTCATTATGTAATTTAGACTGGCATCAAACTCACAGCAATCCTCCTGTTTCAGCCTCAGCCTCTCCAGTGCTGGGATAACAGCAGTGCACCACCTCTGGCTTTAGAGGATGTGTTTTTAATCACCAGGCTACCCTGTGTCTCTGGCTCATTTTTCATCTGCTTCTGGAGTTCCACAAAGTATGAAAAGGTCATCTCTGTGCTCTGTGATGTAACTACTGGTATGATACAAAGCCCTGGGAGGAATGCCACAGGCCATTTGAGTTTACAATGTTAATAGGGGTAATTGATAACAGTGTCAATGATGTGGTTAGTATCTGAGAACTTACTATGAGACAGGAATTCTTTGCAAATGAAGGTAGTAAGGTCTTTAACTATCAAAATTTTACTCTGTAGGTAAAGTAGAGGCTATTATTACTACTACTACTATTATTTGAAAGAGTGAGCCCTTAAACTCACTATGCAGGCCAGGCTGGCTTCAAACTGACTGGCTTTTTCCTGCTTCAGCCACTGAGAGCTAGGATTACAGGCCGCCATGCCTGGCTGAAGCTATTATTATTATTATTATTATTATTTTTGTCTTTTTCCTTTTTCTTGGTACCAGGGATCGAACTCACGACTGCCTGCTTGCAAGGCAGGCGCTTATGCCGCTGAGCTAAATCCCCAGCCCCGAAGCTATTATTATTAGTAGATGAGGAAATAAGCTAAGGAAAGTTAAGAAGCTGATCTAGAGTTAAGAAGCTGGTAACTGTGGGAGCCTAGCTCATCAGGTCTCCCATTAAAGTATGGGATCAAATATCAGGATCCTTCAAAGATTAGGGGGAAGAAAAATCATATATATATATATATATATATATATATATATTTTTTTTTTTTTTTTTTTTTTTTTAAATTTAATTTTATTTTTTGAGACAGGCTCTCGTAGCTCAGGCCAGCCTTGGGTTCATTGTGTAAACCCAGCTGGCCTTGCAGCTGTTTTTTTCACCTCAGCCTCCTGAGTGCTGAGGTTACAGGCACCACCATGCCTGGCTCAAGAATAATTTTATACTAATGCAAAAAGGGATACATTTTGAAATATAATTGCATGAATTTTAAAAATTTTATGTATGTGACTTCTTCTAGTTCCAGCTATCAAAGAGTGGATTTGCCCAAGTTCTTTTCCAGATAAGGGGATGGCAGTGAACAAATCTGAGGCTAATTTTAGTTTGGGAACCTAAACCTTCCCAGGACTCCAGACTCAATCTCTCCTTTTGTATCATTTCAGTCTCTTACCCTATAAAAAAGAATCCACAGTGAAGGAAAAGCTAAGTCCATCTGGCTGGCTTTCAGAATGTAAACCCTAAAGTCACTGACTTTTCAGAGTAAAACTGAAAATTATACCTACTTCACCCAGGTGAGAGTCTCCAACAGGCCCTTTGGTCTCAGGATTAACAATAACCACTTTCACTCCCGGTAAAATCTGAGAATCAAAAAGAAAACAAAGACTGAGTAGTAATGGCCTTTAGGAAATTAACCAATTAAATAAACCTCATGACCTCTACAAAAACCAAGCAGCCACTGGAGGAGATGGGGGAAAGGGAAGGGGAAATGGCTGTTACTAAGGCTGCCTTGAAGGAATAACTGCAGACATATGTTTTGCTCCCACTGAATCTTCCTCAGTTCAGTGGAGACTACAGGTCTTAAAAGATTTACCCTAAAAAATAAAATAGGGATCAGCTTAGTATCTTTAGAGTGAGAGGGCTGGTAACAGTCAGGTAACTTTCTTTTCTCACAGTCTATCTTGCTCAATGAACACCAACACAAAAGCCCTTCAAACAGAAAGGAAGGCTGAGCCTGAGAGACTCCACTGCAGCCATCAGCTTGAGGAACTGCAAGAGTAAGGTAAGTCAGCACAGAGGCGGCTTTGCAGGGGAACAGAAGATGACTGTGTCTTGGGACCATGAAAGACTTCACAAGCCCAGGATCTTCCTTTGGAAGATTGAAACCAGGCACAGCCTGAGATGGGCTCTGGGCCTACCAAGAGAAAAACCTCAGTGGCTCCCATTTACACCTGACCCAACTGGCAGATCTGATGAGGTCATACCCACCCACCTGGCTTCCTTGCAGCAGAAAACACTGAGCCAGCGCTCCCTGGAAATAGCAGGATCTCATTTCCCTTGTACGCCTGCTTCCAAATCTACTAGGGATCCTGAGGCAACACACACTTTCCGGTCAAGGGATAGGAAGGCCCCTCTGTTTTGACAGTGTAACACTCTGGCCAATATGCTTAGTGAGCTGCTCTTAGCCCAATCTCTCCTTTTAAAAATTTGGTACTGAAGTTTAAGCCCGTGACCTTCACAATGAGCTATATTGCCAGCCCCTTTTCAGTTTTTTACTTTGAGATGAAGTCTTGCTAAGGTGCACATGCTGGGCACCCATGCCTATGCTCAAACTCCTCATTCTCCCACCTCAGCCTCCTGAGTGTCACCACATACCTGTGGTCCTGGCACTCTATCTTTACTCTCTTGCCCATATTGACTTCTTTCAGTTTTAAATCTGCTATGTCTTCCCCTGGCCTTACATTATACCACCCCACATCTGTACCTCTAGCTTTCCCCATGTGACAGCTAACACTGGCTCTTTAAGTGCTGTTCAGCTACCACTTTGCATTGCATCTGCTGATTTCTCATTGCATTTGCTGATTTGCTGAGTTGAAAACTACAGAAGGTGGCCCAATCTAGTCTCCTTTAACAGGTACCCAAATGAATGTTAGAAGTATTAGTGATGCTGAAGCAGTTGAACGATCTCCAGATTTCCACTAAATTCTACTCTGGACACTAGTCTAGTGTTTGACCTGGCTTCTGCAGGGTCCCCCCCATAGTGCACAGACTGTACCTTTCCTGACTCCGACAGCAGCAGACTCTGAGGGGCTCCCCGCTCCACAAGACGAACCCTATTCAGGAAAAGAAGTTACTGGATATAAACCTTTCTTTCTTTCTTTTTTTGTATCAGTACCGGGGATCGAACTCATGACCACGCTCATGCCACTGAGCTAAAGCCCCAGCCTCTGACATAAACCTTTCTAAAAGTGACTTTACCACGCCTCCCATCTCTCCGAGACTCCTAACTGGTCTTTCCTCCTCCCTTGAGAGCAGGCTTTCTCAGACTGGGCGTGTGCATTTTGCCTCAGTCAGTCTTTTGTGGCAGGGTGTTCAGCAGCATCCTGCCCCTACCCACTAGATGTCAGTAGTGGCTTTCCTGATGTGATCACAAAAATATCTTCACACATTGTCAGTGTCCTTGGGGTGGGGGGCAAATCGCCTCAGAGTGGATTCAGGAGTGATATGACATGTCAGAGGACATTCCAGCAGTGTCTTGGCCAGTAATTACCAAGGACAATACTAAAATTTCCTTCTAAGTTGAGAAGGCAAGCTTATACCCAGGAATTCAAATAAAACTCTGCTCTGCTTCACAAATCTTGTTTGTCCTATCTTATTTTTTAAACTCTCACAAAAATGAGACTATCATTCTAATCTGTATCAAATGTCACAAAATAGTATTATATTTTTAGTACCATAGTGCAGGAACTGTGAGAAGAGTTAAAGCTTTTTTTTTTTTTTTTGTCTTTTTCCTTTTTATCAGTACTGGGGATCAAACTCAGGACTGCCTGCTTGCAAGGCAGGCGTTTATGCCACTGAGCTAAATCCCCAGCCCCAAAAACTTTCTTTTAATAAAGGCTCCTGTCCCCTTCCCAGATCCCTCTTAGAAGATGCAAACATGAAAGGAACAAGGGGAAACGGTGGCTTTTGAATTCTATGCTTAGGGATGCTAACAGGCAGTGGCATACCTGTCATGTCTTAATGATTTCAGGTCTACATACACAGTAGTGGGATCAGGCCCTGAGGTTCCCTAAAGAAAAACAAAGCAGTGAAATGGTTAAAATTTAAATAAGCTATCCTTTCCTACTTCACATGTTCGAATTAAGAAATAGGTATTTTACCTCTCTGCATGCACTATCCCCTCAATTTTGAAAGCTCACTTTCTTTTTAACCAAATGAGGCAGGGTGGAGTTAACAACCCACTTGCAAGTGACTCTGGCCTGACGATCTAATGTTTCCCCATTTCCTACCCTTCATCATAGTCTGTAGCAACACTGAAACATTACCAAACCAAGGAGGGCTTCCATTCCTAGCCCAGGGATGTTCTTTTTGTTGTTGTTTGAGGCAGGTTCCTACTCTGTAGTTTAGTCAGGCCTCAAACACAGAGACCCTTCTGCCTCAGCCTCAGAAATGCTGGGATTATATGTGTGTGCCACGATGCCCAGGGCTCGCCCAGATTTTCAAAATCAACACTAGCCCCAGCTGACAGCAAGAGGTCCTAGTGGGGTGCCACAGTGAAAGTCTAATGACACTTCCTAAAAATCACCTGACTATGGCCACCAAAGACCTGCAAGTACCTACCCACATATACCACCCTCTTTTACAGTCTCACCTATGTCTTCATCTGTTTTATTAGCTCTGAGCCTGCACAAAATCAGACTCAGTTCTAGTCCCTTTTCTGCTATTTACCCATAAAGAATAACATGGTGAACTTACCATCTGACTAGGAAAAAAGAATACAAGTTTACTTGTGCTTAGTTTGGAAGAAAAAAGGTATAAAATATACAAAGATGGAAAAATAGGTCAGATATAAATAAAGCCCAAATAGAATGTTCCAAATAGGACTCAGAGAGCTTTCTGGTTCACTGTCATGCATCACACCATCACTACTAAGAGGAAGTATTTACACTGGTGCCTTCGGTCAGCTTCTCATCTGTTCTGACCTCGTAACTTGGGATTCCGCAATCCACCATGGGAAGAATGGAACTATCATCTCTATTTTACAGACAAGCAAAATGAGGCACAGGGCAGGCAAAGTAAAAAGCCTCGGGTCCCACCAGAAGTGAGCTAGAGGTGGAGCTGTGTTAGCAAACAAGACTTGGTAGCATCACCTGTAAACATATTGCTACATTGACTCTGGATCCAAAAGTGGTGCTGACAGCCCGAGGGGACAGGCCAATATCTTTGAAGAGCTTGGAGAAGGACTGCTGCAAAGTGATTCGGGGTCGCTCTTCAGCCACCACTACACAGGTCCGGATGCAGGAGAGGTTGATTCCTCTTGTCTGTAAGACACGCAGCACACAGGCTGAGGCAGTAGGGTCAGCAGAAAACCAAACATGTAGCGCCACTGCTCTCAGCCAAGAAAAGCCAAGGAACTGTTTTTGTTTTTAAATTTTAAATTTCTTTCTTTTTTTAACTCCAGATATACAGGAAAAGCAGCTTTCAAAAAAGAAAACACAAGACACATTCCTTTAAAATTATTATCATAGGGCCTGGTGATTTAGCTTAGCGGCATAAGCGCCTGCCTTGCAAGCAGGCAGTCGTGAGTTCGATCCCTGGTACTGATAAAAATGAAAAAGACAAAAAAAGAAAATTATTATCATGGGTAGGTGTGCTTATTCTTTATTCCTTCCCTTTTTCATCTAAACATCTTGGATTTTAATAAAAATATATTTTTATTATTCTCCAGTTGTGAATCCTAGATTTCTCTCTATTTGAGAAAGTAAATACAGAACCTGGGTATCTAATCTATTGTTTTCTCCTTTTCCTTCTTAAAGTCATAGTTCTTTATTAAAGAAAATTCAGCATTTTTTCATTTTTTCATGTGACACAAATAGGATCCTTGTAGTATGTACATGAACCCATGACAAATATAATCATCATGTACTGTAAACATGTACTAATTAAAAAAAAATTCTTTTGGTCTTTTTGAAACAGGGTCTTGGTATGTAGTTCAGGCTGGCCTTTAACTTGCAACAATCCTCCTGTCTCAGCCTCCAAAGTGCTGGGATTTTTTTTTTATAGGCATGCATTACCATGCCTAGTAAAAACTTTAAAAAAAGAAATAGGACCCTTGGAGACAAACATTAGTGAACTGCCCTTATCTTTGGGACCATCTCCAGTCTGAAATGTTTTGAGATTTCAAATTCTATTGGGAAAATTCTACTGGAGGTCAGAGTTTCTTTTTATCTTTACATGAAGTCATTTCTGTTTCTTTAGTACTGGAAATCAAACTTGACCTTGCGCTTGCTAGGCAGGTGCTGTGCCACTGAGGTGCCTAGCCCATGAAGTCATTTCTGTTCAGGCTCTCAGTCTTATCTTCTTCATTACAATGCCAGAATCTGGTTAGATCCTGAAAGAGCACACTAGTAGACTGAAACTGGTAAAGCGAAGAGTTAAAACTTCCTCAGTTTATAAAACACCTATTTAAATGTCTGGCTGGACAAAGGCAGGTAAGTATTTCTGCTAAACTCTACTCTGTTATTATCATGCCTTGGCTCATATCTCTACAGGCTTTTATGACTTACTTAGCCTTAGTTTCTTTTTTTTTTTTTTTAAAGCCAGTCAAATTTAGCAGTGGGGGGGGGGTGGTATACCAACTTTAGTGACACTAATGTTAATAAGCTCTGATAACCCACTGCCATCGGACCAGCCTAGCCTTGGTTTCTTAGGTTATTTGTTGTGGCTGCAACTTACCTTTAGCACTTCCACTTGGTTACCCAGTCCTTTAGTGCAAAGCTCCATAACTGAATAGGAACAAAAGGTATCCCTTATTTTGTACTGGTTGACCGTGGCAAGCCAAAGGAAAAGATTGTTTTCTAACTCCATGGGAGGAATTAAGATGGACTGGTGACCTGAATAGACACTGCAATGAAGAAAGGCAAGAACTTACATTATTAATTCATCCTAGACACCTCGTTTTAGAACACCATCAATGTAACACATATTTACTACATGGGAAGGACAGTGGACAGTCATATCAGAATGGAAGGTCTAAGTATCAGCCTTGTTCCTATGCAATTCACAAGATGCAGTAACCACAAAATAAAGCGGACTATGGCAGGTGTGGTAACAACAGCTGTGAATAAAGGACACTGAGTTTGTAGAATAAAGAGCAATTTGTTCAAATGAGGAAGTTGGGGAAGTGGTTGTGTTTTACTGGGTAGGAGGCATTTCAGCTGGAGTCCGAAGAATGAGGAAGAATTTGAGTGGCTGTAAGAAGTGGGGAGGAAGGGGAGGGTATTCACGGCAGAGGAACAGCACATCCAAGGCAGGGATGTATGGGGTGTGCATGGTTAGGAATAGCATTCCAGTGAAAATCTACACTGGGAACAGTGGGGAGGAAGGCTAGAAAGGCTGGGTCTAAATTCTGAAAGGGCTTACCTAGCCTTGGTAGGTTAGATTATACCCTTCAAGGGTGGTTTTAGTTGAAGCAAAACCGGCAACTAGAGTAGAGATTACAGACATGAGCCACTGGAAGGTGAACACTGAGAAGAAAGGCTGTGACGATCTATTTGCAACAATACAGATGAGGGAAGGAAAGCATGAGATTGAACCCCAACAGAGCAACTAGGATCAAAACAAAGGAATGGCATAGTCATGTATCATACATGTGATCTGTAGCCATGCACCCTGTATAGATCAGAAACATGAGGAGCCCAGGAAGCCTGCATTTAGAAAATATTGGAGTTGTGGGTGCCTTCTCTACAAAACTAAGACAGTCTGTTAAATACTCTTTTCCACATTAGATGAAAAAGGTATCAACATTGTATCAAAATCTGAGGGAAGATGCTTCTCACACAATAGTGTGAAGACCAAGTCATCACACTTATGAACTACAAAAACATCTGTCTTCGTTTTGTTAACATTCACAATGTGTCTGCAATTTGTATGTCTTGTAGCTGACCAGCCTGAACCACCAGTGATACAAGTTATATGCTGATACTGTCACACATGTACCCCCAGTGGTTCGAGTTGGCAGAATGTGTTAAAGACAGTTGATTCTTATAGACAGGTAAGTACAGAACTGAGCCAAAGAACATAACATTTAATTACGTAGGCCAAGCAGATATAGACGCTGAAGATAATGCTTTGGACACCTTTCTAGATAATCCCAACCTAACAAAGTTGGGGTCAGAGGAGGAGAACACTGAGTCACAGTTATTTGTAAAGCATTCAGAATGTTCACAAGTAAGTGAAAATACAGGTCTGACATAAAGTCCCTGGGGAAAATGATGGAAGGAGCTAGAACCTGCTCTCCCTCAAGAAGCAATCTGGCCAGGACAAACGAACTACTTCCAGGCCACATGCTATCCTTGCATCCCAGCATGCAGTTCTTCCCTGCCAAGCTGAGAGAGTATATTCTGGCTGTCAAAGCACGTCATGTTTCACCCAAGTATCAGCCTACCATCTGGCTTTGCTTCTAAAACAAGGATTATAGGAAGATGTACAGAAAGGTAACCAAATAACTGCCCTCTTATATGAAGCATAAAATAGAGAAGAAAAGGGAATCCAGACAAAACCAGACATCTCAGACAAAGTCTTTTACTAAAAACCTTAGCAAATTAAGGGAGCAAAGGGAAGGATGAGAGCCCCAGGAATGCCCCATACATTCTGTTTCTTTGGCTTCTCCATTCTTACCTGCAGAGACACCAGAGTGCAAAGCCAAGTCCGCAGTAAGGGTCAAGGCAGATAGCGATCTGCCGAGAAGAATACAACTCACACTGGAGCTTGATGGCTCTACAAAGAGCATTAACTGCAGAGTGAGACATCTAAAAAGTAAGGAACATGGAACAGAATGGAACTGGCATCCCAAATATAGAGACGCAGATTTAAAAGTTATAGTGGGCTACATAGTGAGTTCAAGGTCAGCCTTCACTGTGCAATGAGACCCTGTTTCAAGCCCCCTCCCCCAAATGTTATATCAATCTATGATCACACAGTGACCTTAACTGGAACTCTTATTATTATCAGTTAGCTTCTACGCTAGGTTCAGATATTTGTAATACAGATTCCTTAGGATAACTTATTCTGGAAGAGCCAAGGCTTTATTTAAATATAGCAAGGATCCTTTATCCCCCCACCTACTGGCCTCCAGTTCAACCAGCTGGCCTCTGCATCACATGTCTCAGAAGCAGTGGTCATCTCTATTTATGGCAGCCTGGCATCTGACCAGCTTTTGGTGAGTTCATACATCCAAACTACTTTACCTTCACTCCTGTAAGCATGCCAGTTGTGGAGACGCTGAAATCAAGATATGCCAACATCTCAGGAGTGGGTGGTTTATACAGCTGAGGTAACCTTTTTCTGGGCAAATCATCTGCAAAGAAAAAGAAAAATCTCAGTGTTATCACACACACTAGAACATGGAAGCCACTGCTCTTCAACTGCTTTTCTGTGGCTCTGCTCTAACCAAATTTAGCTTCTGGGATTTGTGAAAGCTTGGCTCCTCATATTTAACCATGTAGTTCATGAATTTCACTCTGAGGCAGGAAGAGGGTTGAAGACACCACTAGAAAATATCAACAAGCAAATCTACATCTGATGAATTCATTTAGCAGGTTAGTTAAGGATTAATACAGCACAGTGATAAACAGGCGGCTGGTCTTTAAACCCCAGCATTATTGTATGAGGTATGTGACGATGCAGTTCTCTCACCTGTGTGTGTGTTACTGGGAATGGGCCTTTTTGAGACAATGTCTTGCCAAATCACTAAGTTGACCAAGATGGGCTTGAACTGAGAATCTTTTTGCTTCAGCTTCCCAGGTGCTGGGATTATAGGTATGTACCACACCTGGCTCTCCCTTTTTATGAGCATCACCTAAAATTCATACATGTTACAGTTTTGAAATCTTCTTATCATATGATAGATTTCCTCAATAAATATGGGAGTCAGGAGCCAGGGGTTTAGCTCAGCGTTGTAAGTGCCTGCCTGACAAGCGTGAAGTCATGAGTTCGATCCCCAGCACCAAAAAAAAAAAAAAAAAAAAAAAAAGCTGTGAACATGGGAGTCAGTTATAGAGGCAGCATTTAGAGAAGGTCGTTGCAGTCAAAGGTACAGGCAGTGAGCTCTAGTGACACATTCTGGTCTTCTAGTCCAATGTCTCAACTATGCTGGCTCTAGTAGTCAAGGGTCAGACTGTCTCAGTATTTCATATAGTTCTACATATATATATATGTGGTCACAGGTGGTATAATATCCTAATCACCAAAAGTGATAGCATAGTATTTTATTTTTTAAAATGTTTATGCATTTGGTTGATATGTATGTGTGTATATATATACACACATACATATATATACACACACACACACACATACACACATACATACATATTTGGGGGGGCATAGTCTCACTATGTAGTTCAGGCAGGCCATGAACTCCCCTTATAGCCCAAGATGACCTTAACTTGCAGTGATCCTCCTGCCTTAGCACCTCCAGTGCTGAGATTACAGGTATGTACAACCAGCACCCCACTTATTTGTTTTTGAGGCTGACACAGCAAGCAGAAACACTAAAATGACACCCAGGACTTGAAGGCATTTGTATTTACATCGACAGGCAGACTGGGATCATTTCCAGAATATCAGGTTCTGATCTCTGGTGGTCTAGAGTTTTTATATGATGCACAAGCAGGAGGTACAAAGGGGACAGAAAGGCAACATAGAATGGCCTACCAGTTCTTCTGATTAGTTAGCAGGGTGAGATCACTGGTTACAAAGATAGATTAATGGTAATCAGTTGATGAAGCCTCGTACAATGGTACAGTCAAGCCTATAGTTGGGTTACACCCTTGTGGTTACAGGGGTCAAGAAAGTAATTACAAAGTCATGAAGCAGTTACAGAGCCAGGCAATTTCAAAAGAATAAAGCTTTTTGGTTTTTTGGGTACTGGGGATAGAACTCACAACCATGAGCTTGCAAAGCACGTGCTTATGTCGCTGAGCAAAATTGCAAGCCCAAGAATAAAGTTTTAAAAAGAACAATTTCTCTTAAACAGTTTTTTCCTTTTAAGGTAAGGTCTCATTAAATTACTAAGCTTTCCAGGCAGGCTTGAACTTATGATTTTCCTGACTCAGTTTCCGAGAATAGAGATTAAAGGTGTGCACCATCATGCCTGGCTAAGTATTTTTTAAAAAGAGCTCTTAAGAGTACTATGAGCTGGTTCTTTGGATCTAATTACTGTACAGTCCTTTGGATGTACAGCTGAATGAATATGAACTTTTGTCTTCCTTTAAAAATGAAGAAATAAGATGGGTGTGGTGGTACACACTTGAATCCCAATACTTGGAAGGCTGAGGCGTGAGTATGGCTGTGAGTTCAGGGCCAGCCTGCACTACGAAGCAAGACCCTATTTCAAGAAAGAAGGAAGGAGGAGGGAGAAAAAGAGAGGAAAGAGGAGGTAGGAGGGCGAGGAGGGGGGAAGAGGAAGGAAGGAGGGGGAGGGGGAGGGGAGGAGGGGGAGGGGAGGAGGGGAAGGGGGAGGGGAGGAGGGGGAGGGGGAGGAAAAGGAGGAAGAGGAAGAAGAGGAAAAAATAAAAGACCTCCCAAGCATAAACTAAAATGTTCACAACCACTACGCCATCATTGCAGAAAATACTTTAAGGAATTCAATACACAGAAGGTGAAGAGCACATAGGCTACTAAGCATGAGAAATCAAGTATTAGAAAGACATAATGACAGGACCTAATGCATGCCTGTCTATAATGACTTTGAACATAAATAGTCTTAACTCTCTAAATAAAACACAGACTGGCAGACTGGATTAAAAAAAACAAGGCCCAATTCTGCTGCTTGCAAGATTTTCTCTCTTCTTTAGCAGCCGTAATGTGTTTCAACACAAAAGTTATACAAACATGTCTGACATAACAATGTAGAAAATCCCACATGACAAATATTCTTGCTTTTGCAACAGATCTGGAGATACAACACTTTCTCTCACCTGTATCGATGATGGTTGGCCAGGTTTTCACATCCACAGCTGCAGCTGCCTCCCGGGACCTTAGTAACCTCATTAGGGTCTGAGTGGTAAGAATACAGGCTGCTTTGCTGACCTAGAAATCAAACAGCAATCAACTCTGGCTACTGCTAAAAGCAACTTACATACCATACTGGGCAGGGTATTATTAACTTTTTAAATAGTTGCCTTGAGATTTTTACTGCTGTAAGTGTAAGTGTACAATACTTAATTCTCTTAGTATAATGGAATTTCTTCCCCAAGCAACAAGTTATAGCTTATGAAATCTTGGTACAAATCCTGCAATCCTGTATTTCTTGAAGCTCAGAATATGAGGACTTTTGCACGCTCAGGGAGTGAGAAGACAGCGACCAAGTGCACTGGTCTGGTGCAAGAGGTGATGCGGCCTGACCATTGCAGTGCTCATGGGACACCGACACAGAAGCCCTGACGGTCATGGAGCCCAGCCCAGGACTCTTGCAAATGAAAACCAACAGAAATTGAGTATCAACAGGAAGAAACTGCTCTCCCTGCTTTTCTGACCATAATAAGGGCATTCTACTGAGTTAAGCTGTGTAATAAAACCATTTATGATGAACTTTTATGCTGTTGACAGAACAGGAATTCTTAGATAAGCAAACATTAATTAGAATTTTGTAACCTTTCAGCCCATTGGTGAACACTGCCTTGTGCTTTAATGTACAGGAGAATATGATGTAAGACAGACGTATTCAATTCCTTAATTTGGTAAAAACTTTATATCTCATACTCCAGAATAAAATTTGGATGTCTCTTCCTTTTTTTCTTGCAGTACTAAGGATCAAATGAGGGCCTTGCACATGCTAGATGAGTGCTATACTACTGGGCCCTGAACATCTGTTTTTGTCTTTTTCTTTTGCAGTAGAGATTAAGCTCAGGGCCTTCACACTGAGCTATAGGCCTAGCTTTTTTTAAAGAGAGGGTCACTGAATCACTAAATGGCTCAGGATGGTCTCAAACATATCTTCCTGCTGTCTCAGCCTCCCAGGGTGCTGGGATTACATGCATGCATTACCACACCCAGCCCTGGACATCTTTTAATGCTATATTGACTGAATTTACAAAACTAAAAATAAAAGATAAAAGTGACCTGACATGAGGGAGAGAATCAGACATTGGTGTGGGAAATTACCCTTCTTACTGTACAGGGAAAGTATCAGACAGATAACATGTTTTATGAAGGAAGGACAAGTTTTAGGGGGAATTATTAATGAAGGTTTTATCTCCTTAATGTCCATGATAAATACCCACAATTCCACATCTCACTAATAACTACCTTTTTACAGTTCTTTTACTAAATAACAATGGTCAATGGCCAGATTAAAGAACAGGAGATAGGTGTTATGAGAAAAACTTATAATTTTCTTTTTCTGCAATAATGAGGACTGAACCCAGGCCCCTTGCACTCAGCTTGTTCCCAGCCCTTATTCTATTGTTTTTGTTTGTTGGTTTTTTTTTTTTTGTCTTTTTCCTTTTTATTGGTACCGGGGATCGAACTCACGACTGCCTGCTTGCAAGGTAGGCGCTTATGCTGCTGAGCTAAATCCCCAGTCCCGGTTTTGTTTTTTTTTTTTTTTTTTTTTTTTGGTTTTTTTTTTTTTTTAATATTTTATTTAAGAAGAAAAAAAAAGCAGAGAAAGGGTACAAGTTATACAGATTTGCAGAAAAAAAATGAACAGTAGGAAATCACAAGTTAATGGATTACATATTGTCATCTTAGAAATAATTGTTCAAGTCACAAAATTAAAGCTTGTAAAGTGGACATTCCAACAATGATACTGCAAACAGTTCTGTTCAATGATCTGATAAAATTCTGTGATATCATACTCTATCTTATACACTTAAATATACATGCAGTTATATAGTTTAGAGCACTTTCTTTTCCTCTCTTTTGTACAATGACTATTACACATTTTGGGTTTCATTGCTCTCACGGTTCTTATTACTTTTTTGGAAGAGAGTAAAACCAAATGTGACATAACAGAACAGAATCGGTCAAGTCAAAAGGGTGGACATAATAGATAATGTGAAAACATAATACAAGGTGATCAACAATGGTTACCATAATGCCTCCCGCTATCTCTAATAGAATTGCCTATACCATTAGTTATAATACAATTGAACAAAACAGTAAAGAACAAAACCAACAAAACCAAACCATTGGAGACATTGTAGGTCTTCAAAAGTAGATAAAAGTCAACGAGAATGGGCGTTATAATGAATCTCATTATCTTCACAGCTGATGCCTAAATTTTCGAACCTGATACTATCCAGCAAAACAGAATAGGGGAACATCAGTTAAAAACCAGATGGTGAGAGTAATACAGGGCTTTAAATCGAGGTAATGGAAAGTCAAAGTGGGTTACTATAATATATCCTGCTATTTTTTCCATTAATTAAAAGGATAAAAATTTTAAAAAAGTATTAAAAAAGTAAATAATGGAGTGGAGATTGAGATAAAAGAGGGCATAACAATGAAACAGCACAGATCAAAACATAACCATTTAAGCAGAATAGTGTTTCACCACCAGATAATCCTGACCTAAAAGTAGTTACCATATTGTCTCTTTCCTTGAAATCCTTGAGTACAACTTCGTATACTGTAGCATTAAGTATATCAAAACAATGTAAAACCATTTAAGAGAATGACAGCATTACAGAATATTTAGAACCGACTAACAGAAAATGAATAATGATTTCTGTATAATCTCCTTGTCTTTAAAAGGTTTTTGCTTATACTATCATACATAATAAAATCCAGTAAGATACAACCTATTTAGACCATTGGAGACAGAAGGACAAAAGCTAGATGAGACTTCAAAACAAGATGGTACTAAATCAGTATTACCTATTAAGATGTCATTTTCTCCAAAATAGCTGTTCCTATCATCCAATCTTCTCTGCCTCATTTCTGTTGAGCTCTTATTCTGTCAGTAGCTGTCAGTTTGTCTTCTTCACTTTGTTCTCTGCTCCATTAGTTGTGGCCTCCACTATTTCTGGATTCTTTGTATTTTTCTTTTTTAGAATATCCTGCAATACTCTCTGTAGAGTTGAATTGGTGGTTGCAAATTCCCCCAGTTCCTCTTTATCCTGGAAGCATCTTGTTTTTCCATCAATTTCCAGGGACAGTTGTGCAGGATATCTCAATCTTGGCTGGAGATTATTATCTTTCAAAGCTTGAATTATTTCCCCCCACGCTCTTCGTGATTTGATGGTTTGTGCAGAGAAATCTGCTGTAATTCTGATGGGTGCTCCCTTGTAAGTGGTCTGTTTCTTGTCTCTGACAGCTTTTAATATTCTGTTCTTGTACTGAATTTCTGGAATTTTTATTATTATATGCCTGGGTGTTGCTCTGTTTGGGTTGTAGGTAGCTGGGGTCCTGTATGCCTCATACATCTGAGTATCTTTACCTTTTGCTAAATTAGGAAAATTCTCCTGGATTATTTCTGTGAGTAGCTTTTGTAGTTCACTTGTTTGTGTCCCTACTTCTTCTTTTATGTTCTTAATCCTTAAGTTATGGATCCTCTTATCATCTTCTTGTCTTTGTATTATTGCTGTTTGTTTCTTTGTTATTTTTAAGAAGTTTTTCATTTCATTCTCCCATATTACAATTCTGCCCTCCAGTTCAGATAGTCTGTCCTTAGTTTCTTTCAAGCTGTTATGCCAGTCTTCGATAGACTTCTTAGTTTCTTGGTAGTCCCTTTGAACCTGCTTCACGTATTCTATGCTTTCCCTGTTTTCTCCATCAAACAATTCTCCCCTCTTTTTCTGTTCTTCCATTCCACCATCTGTTTTTTCTTGGGTGGGGCTTAGCATTTCTCTAACTATTTTGCATACTTCTAGCTTCAGGTCGTTGATAACTTCATTCCTGAATTGGTCTATGAGGCTCTCTATATGGTGCTTTATGTGTATTGGTGCGGTGTCTGCTATTGCCTGTTTCTCAGAATTGGGGGCCGAGGAGCCTTTCTTGTTGCTGCCTCTTCCCATATTCTCTGTTCGTTATATATGCAAGCTTATATGAGAGGCCCAGCTTCTCTCCCTGCCAGCCACAGCCTGATCGAATTGCGCCGGTTAGGTGTTCCCACTCACCGCTGCGCACCAGGCAGCCTACGCGGAGGCCCGCCCCTCCTGGCTTCCGGCAGGCTCTAGGATCTGGTTTGGGCCAGCCTACGGGGTCCGCCGGCAGCGTCACGCAGGCCAGGCACTTTTCACCAATCCCGCCCGAGAGGGGAATGTGTGGCTGGAGTCTCCACCGCGCCCTGCTCCCGCAGGACTGCTCGGGCCCAGAAAGTCCGCTGGAGTCAAACTGTGGTGGAGTGTCAGTTTCTCTCACTCACCTCGCCACAAGTCAGAACATGCCTCCCTGCCCGTCCTGTTTTCGACTCCGTTCGCAGATTCCCGTTCTCAGAGTTTCTGCGCGTCTCTCTCCTTGCCGAGCCGATGTAGAGGCAGCCAGCCGCCGCACGGCGAGAAACCCAAATCGTGGCTTCCAATGGCGCAGGGTCCAGCCTCAGCAGCGAGACTTTTCTGTTCCTGTTTTAGCACCAGGACTGCATTCCAAGTTGGTTTCTCTCAGCCGAGTTTGTTCCTGAGTCAGCAGAGCATAACTCCACCTGCTTATGTCTCTTTAGTCCGCACCATACCTGGCTTCTGAGCCTAGTTTTCCAGAGAGCCTCCGGTAGTTGCTGTTATCTGTCCGCCATGTTTTCCCGGAAGTTCGGTTTTGTTTTTTTTGAGACAACATCTCACTCTGTAGTGCAGGCTGATCTTGAACTCACTGTGTAGCTTACACTGGCCTCAAACTTGTGGCGGCCCTACTGCTTCAACCTCCCAAGTGCTGGGATTACATGTGTGTGCTACCACACTTGGTCCTTTTTCTACTTTGAGACAAGATTTTATTAAATTGCCCACACTGAGCTCAAACTTGCATCCTCCTGTGTCAACTTCCTTAAGTGCTAAAACTGTGGATATTTGCCACCATGCCCAGCTAAAATTTTACTTGAGGGGGAGTGGTTTGAGACAGGGTCTCACAATGTAGTCCAGGCTGGCCTTGAACTCCTGATGATCCTCCCCTCTCAGCTTCTTGAGTGCTGGGATTACAAATACACGCCATCACATTTAGTAAAATTTTACTTCTTCTAATTTTTTTTTTTTGTCTTTTTCGTTTTTTATCGGTACCAGGGATTGAACTCATGACTGCCTGCTTGCAAGGCAGGCGCTTATGCCGCTGAGCTAAATCCCCAGCCCGAAATTTGACTTCTTAACAAAACTAGAAAATTATTAAGGATCCTTAGTTGTTTGAATTTGGGCTTAATGAGATAAAGACAAAGCAAGGTACAGTTGATACTTACATCAACAATCATGCGGACAGTAGGCAATGTGGCAGTAAGGTTTTGAGCATGAGGAGGTCTGACGGTCACAGGTATACATCCTGCATATAGGCAGCCATAGAATGCAGCAATCAACTCAATGCCTGTAAGACAAAGGGCATGGTTAGGAGATCATTAACCACTAGTACCACTAAGAAGCTAGGTGTGGTGCTACACACCTGTGATCCCAGAATTTGGCTGAGGCAGGAGGATCTCTGTGAGTTTGACACCAGCCTGGGCTACACAGTGAGTTCAAGGCCAGCCCAAACTACATAACAAGATCCTGTCTCAAAAAAAGAAAAATAAAACAACAACAACAAAAAAACCCCAAATAAACAAACAAAACCACTCCCTAATATCACTAAGAAACTAAGTGCAGATCTTCTAAAATCAGTTTCTGACATGAGATATGTAGACTACAATTTAACAAGATATCAGAAGAAATTTTAAAAAGTAAAAGAAACTGAAAATGAAGAAGCATATAAAACAACTTAAAACTAAGAAGCCACAAATAAATAGCAAAGAAGAAACTCTTGACAGATGCTTGAAAGTAAGTTAATGTTATTAACCGACATTAATTAGAAAAAAAAAAAAAAAAAAACCTGCAAAATTCAGGGAAGCCTATGTAGGGAAGTGAAAGGATGGAAAACACAGAGACAGGAAGCCCAAGCTCTCGTTAAGTATCTTGAAGGCTGTACAAAAGCAACTGGACCCCTTGTTCTCACTGTAATTGGTGTGAGCTTCTGAGGGTTCCCCAAAGTCAGAAAGTTCAGGCATTCATTTACTGATTCACTCATGTATATTCAACATTTCCTGAGGGCCTTTGGTGCCAAGAACTGATAATGGAAGTCTAAGCACAGCAGATCTGGTTCTAGCAGAGCCATCCCATGGACAGCTCTGAGGGGCTGCATCTTAGCTCTTGAGCTGATATTCTTGGTGCCAGGAATGCAGTTTCCATGGCTGCTGACTTTGGCCCTGAATTCTGTACATGAGGGAGTAAGGGAACATGGGAGTCTAGTCTATCAGTAAACTGATACTTACCAGGTGGGTAGAGCAATACCACATTGTCTCCTGCATTTAAATGTCCTTTGTCACCCAGAACTGATGCAATCCTCTCTGCTCGCTTATGAAGCTGGAGGCAGCTGGCTGTGCACACAGTAGTTCCCTTTAAACAGAGAAAAGGATAAGCCAATCAAAGCTTAGTCAGGTGGTCGAATGTGGAGGCACACACTAATACCAGCACTCTGTGAGGCAGAGGCAAGAGGATCACAAGTTGTGGCCCAGCACAGGCAATTTAGTGAAAAGGGATAAGGTGGCAAGGTAGCTTAGTGGAACTTTCCCATGCCACAGAACAACTCCCAAACAAACATGAAGCTCAGTGAGGAAATAAATAGGGCAAATACAGTCACCATGACACACTGCCTAAAAGGCTCGCGCTTTGGCAAATTACCCTTTGTGAATCATTTGTAAAAATTTCCTAAGTATCAACAGCTAGGTGGGGCAACTGGGTATGGTGGTGCACACCTGTCATCTTAGCACTTGGGAGGCTGAGACAAAAAGATGATTGTAAGTTTGAGGCCAGCCTGAACTAGACAGCAGATCTTGTCTCAAAAACCAAAACAAACCAACAAAAAGCTTCGTGGGAGGCTCCCTTTTTCAGTGTCTGCAGGTACTCAGGATATATTAAAATTAACTTACATCAAATATTTAAAGTTTCTCTTGCTTAACGTGATTTTAAAAATACACAATTAAGAAAATTTTAAGTGAGGAAATAAGAGAAGAGGGAAATAAAAGAATTCAAAGTATAATAGAATGAGGACAGCAGGAAGAGTGAGGTCAAGATAGTAAATGTTCGGCCAGGGAGATGGCTTAGCAGCACAGCACTTGCCTGGTAAGCTCCCCATGAGTTCCCTAGTATCACAAACAAACAGAAAGACAGTGCTGATCCATTTGTTGTGCAAAAGCACAAATTTGGCTCTGAATTTACTAACAAAAATAGAGTCTACCAACTATTAGTAAAGATTAAGAGATGAGAAAGGGGTCAATTTTCTTTTTCTTTCTTTCTTTCGTCTCTTTGAGACAGGTCTCACTATGCAGTTCAGCCTAGCCTTGAATTCACTTTGTAGTGCAGGAAGACCTCGAACTCACAGTGATCCTAATGCCTCAGCCTCCCGAGTGCTCGGATAACAGGTGTGTATCACCATGCCCAGCAGGGGTCAATTTTCTTGATCTTGAGAATAATTGCTCCTGTGCACCTTCATAAAGTTTTACTGAGCTAGGCTTTTGAAGTCCCTCCTTGCAAAATATGGCATATGTAAGGAAAAGTACAAAACATACAGGTGGTTTATGAAAACCCAGTAAGCCAGCATCAGTGAGCCTGGCAGCTCAAATCACTTATAGGTCCCCCACTCACAGTCTTTTCTTTTGTTCCACAGATAACTATCATCTTGACTTTTTTAACTATTGATTTTCTTTCCTGTACATTTTTAGCATACATGAAATTTCTTGGAGGTATATCAATGAAACTGTATTGTATATACCCTTTTGTGCTATTTCTTTCTTTTTTTTGGTCTTTTTGAGACAGGGTCTCGCTATGTAGTTCAGGCTGGCCTTGAGCTCACTTTGTAGCCCAGGGTGGTCTCGAATTTATAAAGATCCTCTTGCCTCAGTCTCTGGATTACTAGGATTACAGGTGTGCACCATCATGCCCAGCTCCTTTGTGCTATTTTTTTCATTCAAATATAAGCATCATCTTGCTGCTGTATGTAGTCACAGTCCTATGTTTACTGCTATATAATATTTCATTGTGTGAAGATGTGACAATTTATCTATTTTACTATTGATGAACACTGTCATTTTTGGACATGTATTCAGATGGTTAAACACACTGAATTCTGATATGGTACAGGGCTCAAAATGTAACTTGGGGGTCAGCAGGTTGCCAAGCTTCAATCATACTGGACATGCCAAATGGTATTCTAGGTGGTTGTTCTCTATCATGCTAGTACAGACTGTCTCATACTATAATTTTAAAATGGATAAAAATCTCACAAGTTGTTTTTTTTTTTGGAGAAAGTGTCTTTTTGAGACAGGGTTTCACTGTGCTGTTAAGGCTGGTCCTTGAATTCACTTTGTAGCCCAGGTTGACATTGAAGCCACAGTGAATTTTCTGCCTGAGCTTTTCGAATGCTGGGATTACATATTCATGCTGTCTGACTACAAAATACAAGTTTTACAAAGCTATTTCTTTAAAAACTTTTAAATTTGATTAACATAAAACAGTACTAAAAACTAGTATACAATATAAGTAATTTTATATATAACAATTTAAAAGCAGCACCATTATACTATATGACCTGTCAAAGACTGTAGAGTGTGTTGGTTAAGAATATGTGCTTGGGGCTGGGAATTTAGCTCAGCAGCATAAGCACCTGCCTTGCAAGCAGGCAGTCGTGAGTTCGATCCCTGGTACTGAGGAAAAAGAAAAAGAAAAAGGAAAAAAAAAAAAAAAAATGTGTGCTCACAGCCTAAGTTCAAATGAATGGAAAGAGCTTATCTCTATTTGATTGGTGCATGCTGCGGGCATGTGCTGAAATAGCACACTGAACCCAAGGCTTAGATATCAAGGTATGTCTCCAGCCCTTTTTTTTATTTTGACATGGTCTAAGTTGCTAAGCTGCCCAGGCTGGGCAGGAACTTGTCCTAGAGCCCTGGGATGATGGGCATGCATCACTGTAACTGATAAAAAAAAAACTTTTTTAAAGAACTAATTTCTTAACCCTACTCCTTACTGTGTGATCTATACCCCTTGGTTTTTCTTTTTTCAATACTGGGAATTGAACTCAGGACCTCACACTTGCCAGGCAGATGCCGTGCTGCTGAGCTATATATATCCCTGGCCCTTGGCACCTTGGTTTCTTATATACTATGGAATGTACCTAGACTAGGATCTTCAGTATATACTCAATTATTAATGCTTTATATCCTATTTTCCTCTAATATGATTTTTTTTTGGATAACAAACATTCTTCTATGATACTGCACTGGATATACCCAGTACTTTATCATGCTTGTATGCCATAACTTATTTAGCTCTCTATTATTGGGCAGTAAGGTTATAACACTGAAATAAGTATCTTTTTGGCTAAAGTCAGGGATTAATAAAGCACAGCAGCAAATTAAAGTTCAGTAAAATGATGTTCTAGCCATAAGGAACACGTCGTTAGGACACTGCCAGCCTGGATAAATCTAACATAGAATATCAGGAAGTGTAGAAGAATGAAATACATGTCTGTTGGGCAGTCATTCACTTATATTATTTCTCTAACCAAGAAACAAAATTGAGTCTATGCCTAGAGAGTATCAATCTCATAGCATCCACAACTTTAACCATAGCCAGGTCTGGGAAGGAACTGGAGAATTGAGTATGCTAACAGCTTCTTAATGATGTGTAAGAATCTTTGTGAATCCGTGAGCTAAGAAGAAGCCCGCATAACAGAGATATAAGGAGCAAGAAGACCCATATTTTCTACCACAAAAGCATCGGTTCTCAATGTTTGTAATGACTCATCACAAGATATGTCATGGCTTGTATGCAGATATTCCCTCAAAGCCTCATGTGGTCATAGGTGGGGCTTTCTGCAGTGACTAGATTTATGGTGTGTGAATGTGGATTAAAGGTGTGGTACTGGGATTGGGAGTGCAGATGATGGAAGCTCTACCCTGGGGTTTATGGCCTGGCTACAACACAAAGTGACAGAGGGAAGGCAGGCCTGCCACTGCTGCCTGCTGCCTCCTGTTTGCCATGTCATGGATTGTTTGTATTGAGTAACACCTCTATGCCATGCTGCACTGCCTTGGAGCCTATCCTGCACAACCTATCCTCGTGTATAAAAACAAGGAGAAAGTACTAACTTCTTCAGAGGTGGTAACAATTTCTAATTAAAGGAAACCAAGAGCCCTAAATTACTCCCACAAGATGCAGCCAATCAGATGTGCAACTGAACTTTCCTACCTTGGCATTTAACAGCATGAAGAGGACATGGTCAGGTGTTGCCTGGGCACGCCACTGCAAAATCTCAGCCAGAAACTGATGCTGTAGTCAGAAAGCAGAAAAAGGCAAGCAATTTTCAAAAGTCATTATTATTCATCCTTCTTCTGTTCCCTGCAATATAAGTTATGCCCTTGACTCAGTTCAAAAGTCAGCACTTACCTTGCGTACTAAATCGTTCTCTTCAATTTGCCCCAGATCCCTTCCAGCTGCTTGTGCTATGCGTTTTCCAGCAACCAGATTCCCAACCATCACAGAAGCTGGACCAACACCTATAAGTACAGGCAGAAATTAACTCGCTGGAGACAATAATTCAAGCTTCACATTTCCAAAGCACTTCCAGACTAAAATTGGTCAAAACATTCACTCATCATCCATCCATTTATGGGAGACAGGTCTCACTATGTAGTTCAGGCTGGCCTTCAACTCATTGTATAACCCAGGCTGCCCCCAAACTCACTGTGATCCTCCTGCCTCAACCTCCCAGGTGCTAGAATTACAGGTGTGTGCCACTTCACCTGGCAATAACTTTTTTTTAATCTAGTGGCTTTCTATATCTGAACTATATTCCCATCCTATTTTACTTTTTAGAGGCAGGTCTTTCCAAGTTGCCCAGGCTGGCCCAGAACTTGAGATTCCTTCCTCAGCCTCTTGAGTACAGGTAGTGGAATTATAGGCAAGTACCGATGCTCAGCACTATAGAGAGGATTTTCAGTATTTCCAACACAAAGAGAGGATACATGAAGAGACACGCCAGTTATCCTGGTCCAATCATAATGTACATGCACTGAAATATATTACTATACCCCATATATACGTATAAGTATGTGTTACTAAAAAAATTAAAAATGCCTAAGTTTTGCTGGGTGTAGTGGCACACACTTGCAATAGCAGCTGTTCAGGGGTCCAAGAAAGAAAGACTGCGAGTTCAAGCCATCCTCAGCAACCAAGCAAGATCCAGTCCCAAAAAATGAATGAACAAACAAAGACAAGCGACTATAATCTCAGTACTTGGAAGTCCCAGCATTTCTTAATTCAGGAAAAACCTAAGTTTAAGTACTATCTGAGCAGCACATAAGGACCCTGTCTCAAAATTTAAAAAGTAAAATACCAAAAGCTCAGTGTGAAGGCTCTGAGTTTAGTCCTCAGTACCGGAAAACAAAAATCCATCAGTCAGTTTTTTAAAACGTTGGGGAGGTAGCTCATTATCCCAAAAATGTCAATCATAAACAAGTGGAGAAATTTTTTTAATTGGCTGATAGCATCAGATTACAGTTACCCCTCTCTTCCTTTTAGAGATGGTCTTTGGTATATCCTCCACGCTGGCCTTGAACTCAATATCCTCCTGTCTCAGCTTTCAAAGTGCTGGTATTACAGGCATTACAGAATCACAACTGGCTAAATTTTTCAACAGGATAATAATAGACTTCTGCTTGATTATAAGTATTTTATACTTGCTGAAATCCTTATGGGTGAAATGTCATGAGGTCTGCAAGCTACTTTCAGAGTTCAATGAAAAACAACATGTTAGCAACCAGTAAATCTAGGAGACGGAATATAGTTGTGCACTATGCTATCCTGTCTATGTTTCCATGGGTTTAACACTTCAGAATAAGTAAGGGGATCAGAATAAGTTTCCATGGGTTTAACACTTCAGAATAAGTACAGGGGTAGCTCTACAGGAGAAGGTGCTAGGATGCCTGTCTTGCTTGACAGTCACTTGAAGACTAAGACCTCAATTCAATGAACTGGGGAGATGGCAAAACGGTAACAAAACAAACTGACTGCCAACTGGGGTTTGACCAGCACTGATACTATACTGGATTAATATTAAATATTGCCCAAAAAATAAATATTGCCAAAATCTACAGATTCAGAATATAATGAAACAGATGAATGCCTGGCACAGTAGTACATGCCTTCAGTCCTGGCCCTCAGGAGGCTGAGGCAAGAGGATCATTGTGAGTTCAAGGCCAGCCTCGGCCACATACTGAATTTAAGGCTAGCATAAACTATGTAGTGAGACCCTGTCTCAAAACACCAAAATAAATACATTAAAACTTTAAAAAACAAAACAAAAGCACTTAGCTCATACAATCATTTTAAAAAGGATAAACATTTGGGAGAAACCAAATAAAGGTAGTAAGAGAAGTCTCTGTGCCATTTGGTAACTTTTTCTGAAAATGTGAAACTACGTAAAAAATTTTGTATTTATTTTTTATTTTTATTTTTGGGTTTTTGAGAGAGTCTCACTATGCAGCCTAGGCTGGCCTCAAACTCACAGTGATCCTCCAGCTTCTGCCTCCCTTTTTAAATTAAAAGGTTGAAAAAAAAAATAATGCAGTCCCTACACTCTTGACTATGAATCTACTTGCTACGAAGTATCTAGTGCAATTCTGAATATAATATGCAACATTTCTTAGGACAATGAATAACAGATTGCAGATATATCACTTCTGAAAGAGCCCTAAAGCAGAGACCTAGAATGTACTCGATTGTGGAAACTGTCCAATCCTGAATTCACACTATAAAAATAAATGCATGGCAAACTGTTTCTTTCTGGGTTTTGGTGACAGGGTCTTATTCTGTAATTCAGACTGGCCTTTAGCACACTATGTAGCCCACGATGGTCTTATACTCAGTGATCCTCCTTCCTCATCCTCTTGAGTGCTGGGATTATAGACATGCACTAACATGCTTGGCTCTAGCATGAGATTTTTTTTAAAGTAAATTTTGCACAGTAGTTTAAAACCGTAGGGCTGGGGATATATAGTTCAGTTGCACAGTGCCTGCCTGGCAAGTGAGTGTGAGGTTGTGAGTTTGATCCCCAGTACCATTTAAAAAACAAACAAAAAAGATAAAGCCACCAAAACTTCAGTGGCAATATCTTGAGATTTTTTTGTGTGCATTATTTTTTTCCTGGGTGCAATTCTCAAGTCTGTAGGTAAGTGAGAAAAGTACTAAAGCTAGTAACTCCAGAAAGATGCAGTGATGCACCTGTAAACATGTCTTTCTGAACAAAGCTCTGTAAGTTTCTTGTGGCAAAAGCCACTTATTAACCTAATACCTATTCTTTTCTTCCTTAATAACCCAGGCCCCAGTTTCCAGCTAGACACATGTCTGGAAAAAAACTGTATTCTTCAGCATGAAAGCAAAATATGCAAAGGGAAGTCATAGGTATAATTTCTAGAAAATATGTCAAGGAAAACGTTTCTCTTCTCAAGTTTTTCTCTCACCTACTAGGCAACCTAATGGACCTTGAGGCAGTCGAGCAAGAGGGTTGTGGCAGATCAGCTGATTTTTTCAGAATCCTTTCCTTCTTGTCCTAGTTGTGGTCACATGAGAAGAATCCACTTCTCTGATCTCTGATTTTGGGCACAGTCTAACTTGTTTTGGATAACGAAACTTTAGCAGACCATAATACAAGCTGAAAATTTAGCTTGTGTGGTTTGGCTGGTCTTCTTGCTTCTGCCATCTGCCCTGAGAGAAATACAGCTTTGGGAACTGTTGGTCCCATGAAGAGGAGCCGCATGAACAATTCTAAACTCAACTTGCAGCTGGAGGCAGAGTCCAGCCCAGCTAACCCAGTATTTCACAGTGAAAAACAACTGCTGTTATTTCAGGGCGCTGGATTCTTGGGGTATGTGGTATGTGGCATAACTATAATAATAACTGACTGATCAAACAGAGAGTAAAAAAGTCAGGTAGCTAGAATAGGAGTGACCATGGTAGCCCTGGGCTGCCTAATTCTGAACTCTTACCTGAAACAAACAAACTTGATTTTTGTTGAAGCTACTGTTAACGTTTTTTTTCTCTCTGATATTCTGTATTTTTCTCAAGTCCCCAATTCTACGCTATTCCCTTATTAACTCATGATTCTCCAACTACTTTGGCCTCACACATATGCTTCCAGCAGAAAGTAAAATACTGAATCTAAACATAGTGCTTTCATCAGAAGGAATGAAATGGACGCTACATATTTGGAGACTGAGCAATAAGTCTTTTATACACTTGAGGGTTTTTTTTTTTTTTTTTTTTTTTTTTTGAGGCAGGGTCTTGCTATGCTGTTCAGGCTGGCCTTGAGCTCACTTTGTAGCCCAGGCTGGTCTTGAACTCGAAATGATCCTCCCACCTCAGCCTCCGGAGTGCTGGGATTAGGCATGAGCCACCACGCCCAGCACAAAAACAAAATTTTGCCAAATGTTTCTGTAAACCAAACTGTTTGCAAACAAAAAAGTATTCATGAACCAAGGTACCATGTAGTTTGCCATATGGAAATATAAAAATTGAGTCATTTGTAGGAAAATTGATATATCTTTTTTTTTTATTTAAAGAGAAAAAAAAGTAAAATTAAAAAAACAAAGCAGTAAAAGGGTACAAATAATACAGAATGTCAAGGAAAAAAATACAGTAAGATATCACTAGTTAATAGGTTACATATTGTCATGTTTGAAATAGTTGTCCAAATTATAAAATTGAAGCATGTAAAGTGAACATTCATATAATGAGATTGCAGACAGTGCTGATCAATGATCCAACAAAAGTTCAGTAATATGGATTTCCATCCTACACACTCAAACATACACGCAGTTATACCCCCTAGACCATCTTCCTTTCCTCTCTTTTTAATAACAATTACACTTTTTGGGTTTTTTTACTGCCACAATTCTTACTATTTTTTTGGAGAATAAAACCTAACATGGCTAAACAAAACAGAGTCGGTTAGAACAAAAGGATGGGCATAGTACATGATGTAAAAATAGATTATCAGGTGATCTAAAATGGTTACCATTGTGCCTGTTGCTATTTTTTTTAAAAAGTTGCCTATATTGTCAGGTATAATAGAATTGATCAAAACAGTACAGAACAAGACCAATAAAACCTACACTGGAGACCTTACAGGATTTCAAAAGAAGATAATAGTCAAACCATAATGGGCATCTTAGTGAATCTTATTGCCTTCAAAGTGGTTGCCTATACCCTCAAACTTGATACTATCAAATAAAATAGAATATAGTAAAATCTGACAGAACAAGATGGGGAGAGCAATACTGGGGATCATATCAGGTTAATAGGAAAACAAAAAAGTTACTATAATATATCCCACTATTTTTTAATTTAGTTTTCCCTTAATTGAAAAAAAATGTAAGAAAAAAACAGCTTAATTTTAAAAAAGGATTGTATTAGACCAACACAGGTCAGAACCGAACAATTTAAGTATCACTGTGTTTCACCCTCAGATAATCTAACATAATAGTAGTCACCATAGTGCCTCTTTCCTTGAATTATTTGAGTGTAACTTCATATACTATAGCATCAAGCATATCAAATCAGTCTGAAGCTATTCAAGAGAATGAAGAAATTACAGGGTATTTAGAACCAGTTAACAGAAAACGAACAATGGTTTCTACATTATCTCTTTGCCTATAAAAAATTTTGTTTATACTGTCGCATATAGTAAGATACCACATGTTAAAACCAGTGGAAACAGGTGTACAACAGCTTGATGGGACTTCAAAACAAGATGATATTAAGTCAGCACTAGCTTTTATGATGTGTTGGAAATAGGGAGACAGACCTTGAAGGAGATCAAGAAATGAAAGGAGGACAGAAGAAACAGAGGGGAAGGGGATGAAAAAAAGAATTAAAATGTGTTGTATACATGCAGTCAAGTGTAGTGATGCCTGCTTGTAATCCCAGCATGGCGAAGGCTGAGACAGGAAGACTGTCACAATTTTGAGGCCAGTCTGGACTGTAAAACAAGACCCTGCCTTAAAAAACAAAACAGATGTGTAGGTATGTAGAGAGGCCACACTGACTCCATTTTGTCCCAGACACATCCAGTTGACAGTGTTTTGGTAGAAGGTACAGGCTTTGAAACATTCCCACCAAGGTAAAAACATGAGGTCCCGTAAGGAAAAGAAGCAAACAAGTTATACAATCTAAGCATGTGCAATATGAGTTTCTTTGTTCTTTATCTCAATAAAAGCTGCTTGTTTATGCTGGCCACGTGGCAGCCAGTTTGCTGACCCTTAAGTGTGTGGATCCCTTTATTTTCCCTTTGCTTGCACAACCCCTACATATGTACATGTACCAATTCCACAAAAGAAATAAACATAATGTACTACAAACATATACTAATACAGAAGAATTTTAGGTTTTCTGTTTTTAGATTTTTTTTTTCTCTTTTTGAGTTAAGGCTGGGAATCCTCTAGCTTTAGCCTTAAAGTTCTGAGACTACAGGCATATGCCACCACGTCTGGCTTTTTAAAAAATTTTTTTGGAGGCAGGGTCTTACTATACAGTTCAGGCTGGTCTTGAAGTCTCTATGTAGTCCAAGCTGGTCTCAAATTCACAGTGATCCTCCTATCTTAACTTTTTGTAGTTTTAGGTGGCGGGGGAAATACTGGGAATTGAACTCAGGACCTCATGCATGTCAAGAATTGCCTTGGCCTCCTGAGTACTGGGATACAGGGTTGTATCAGGTCTGGCTGTAACATCTTTTTTTTTTTTTTTTTTTTTTTTTTTTTTTTTTTTGTGCCGGGGATCGAACGCATGACCTTGTGCTTGCCAAGCAGACGCTTAAGCCACTGAGCTAAATCTCCAGCCCCCACCTGTAACATCTTTTATTACAACCTAAATGTTTTGTTGAAAGAATTCTACACTAAATAGTACTCAAAATAGGATTTTTCCATGTGATAGTAAGATAGAACTTCAACATAGCAGAATGTGGAACGTGGAGAGATCTGGGCAGACAGTGGAGACTTGGCACTACGATTAAACCGAGAGCCTCAAGGATATTAGGCATACATCCCATCATGCAGCAAAACTCTTAGTCCCACGTGCACATATGTGTATCTTCTGTGATAATGGTGATTGAACCCAGAGCCTTTGAGAATAAGCAGTGAGCTACATCCACAGCTCTTTTTTATTTTGAGACAGGGTTTTGCTAAGTCACTGAATTACCTAGAACAGGTTCAAATCTACAACCCTCCTGCTTTAGGATCCAACTCTCGTGTTGGGATTACCGGTGTGCACCACCACACTCAGCAACAATAGTGTTTTATTTATGTGTCATATGCCTAGATGGATAACTGCATGCATGGCCATCCTCCTGCCTCACTCTCCCAAGTGCTGGGAGTATAGGTGTGTGCCATTATACTTGGTTCTCTTTATGTATTTCTTGATCAGTAATGCAAACTTCTTGATTTTGAACAGCCCTTTAGAATATTAGCCTTAATAAACTCCTTTTTCCACTAGCAAAAGCTGATAAATATCACACATATTTTATAAATAATGGCTGTAAGAGATGGGTAATTGAAGCATGGTATGGTGGCACAAGTGTCTAATCTCAGCACTCTGAAAGACTGAGGCAGGATGAGTCCAGCCTAGGTAATTTAATGAGAACCTGTTTCAACAAGCACTGGAGATATAGTTTAGTGTGAAAGAAAGCCCTGGTTCAATCCCCATCCCAGCCAACAGGGTAACAACAGTTTTTATCTTTTTGAGAGAGGGTTTTGTAGGGAGCTGCCCACTAGGTCTGAGAATAAAGACTACCTGGGAAGAACTGCAAAAACCGTGACTCTGGGCCCCCAAAATCAGGCCCTTGGTCTGCCATTAGGGTAGATTACTAGGCAACAGGGTATCATGTGACATTAAATTGCTAAATGTATAAATAAATGCCCCTATAGTAAGGGGCAGTTCCTTCCCTCTCATCAGGAGAAAGAGGCCTCTACCTGACCCCAGTTTTTGTCTCTTTTTCTCATCCATCTGAGGTCCTTCACCCTGGGATCCCCAAAAGCTATGGTAGTTGCTGCACTGGTCATGGCAGGGTTTCACTCTCCAGTTCAGGCTGGCCTTGAACCCTCAGCGATACTCCAGCCTCAGTTTCCAGAGTGCTGGGATTACAAGTACATAGCAACAGCTGATGAGTTGCTAACAACACCTAGGTAAACCAGTGTGATGTGACCTTCAGCCAACAGGTCACTGCAGTAATCACTGAAGCATATCAACATCCTGATAGTCTGATAATATCCTAGGGTCTCGAGGCTTACCTTATACTTATTATGTATCATGTTTACCTCTCAGTAAAAAGCTAGCAGAAATAAAGTCATACCTTTCCTGCCTTTTCTCATCTTTCAACTTTCCTCTCCTTTTCCTGACACATTTGGAGGCTGATGTACACTATGTGTACCTGCATATGTGGCATGGCCTGGGAATGCCGGATTTTGGCTTTCATTTGCTGTCAGGCATATAAAAAACTAGGAGCCTCTCACTTCCAGCTCTAAAAATGAAAAGAATCAATAAAATCTAATGGTCACAGTTTGGATTTAATGGCAACTTTATCATGACTGATCCTGAACTAATTACTCCTGTTCTTAGCCTCCTACTTAGTCCTGTAATATTCATCGGGTCAGAATTTATGAAAAAAGTACAACTACTTGTTTTTTTTCTCTTTTCTATAAGAAAGTCACATATTGTTAGCTGCACCTTCCACTCACAGGGATACAACTAACACAAAGTAGGCTGATTATTTTTGCACTTATGATCCAAAAAATTTCTGAGCTAATTATCTTGCTTCCAGAGGTGTTTCAGGCCCAACTTGGAATCCCTACAGGTGACAAGGAATGAGAGGGGATGACTCTAGATAAGAGATTCCCAACTGAAAGGCCATACTATGTTAGTATGCAGGGTGGGTTTTAGAAACACTATGTAAATCTCATGACTTTGGACAGAATACTTAACTTTTCTGATCTTTAGTTTCCACAGATGAGAGCAAAAGTTTAGGATTGTATATGTAAGATGCTAATACCAGCTATTCTTGGTATCAGAATCTTCCCTTAAAGCACTTCTTTTTACCTAGTTCTACCAGTGGAATTCTGATTATCTTGACCCACACTTTATACGCAGAAAAATTAGAAGCATACTACTTGGAAGAGATAGTAACAAATACAATAAAGCCTATTCAGTAGGGTCTCGAGCCTTACCTTTTGTCAACCAATGCTATTCCTATGTCACTAGTCTTTGTAAAGTCAAATTCTAAACAAAAATCATGCCATTAGACATCAGCTTCTTAAAGTTCCAACTGTAATGTTATGCCCTGAAAGCCAATGCATTACCTGGTTGCTTTTGCCGAGGCTTTGGCAAATTCGTCACACACGTATGTGGGCACATAAGTATGTTGCAAGGATGCAGAGATCCCTCCAGAAAGAGCTGTTTGGTATGAGATATATGGATTCCTCCTAGTGGCGTTTTGGGCAGTGTGTTGGCAGGCACCAGAGCAAGACAATAGACCCCCACTTGATGAATGCTATCGATTGCCTAGAAAAATACAAAGAAAAGTATTGAGATTACTCTTACTACATTTGATATACTCCTGGCATAATCCATAGTTTTACTGTAGGATTTTATTTATCCACACTAGGGCTACAGTCCAGTAGATCACTGTGATATTCTGTATCATTTTGGTACTGGAAATCAAACTCAGGACCTTGCACTTGCCAGGCAGGCACTGTGCCACTAGCTATATCTCTGGTTGATCGCCTGTATCTTAAGATCTAAAGAAAATTATTAAGATACCACATATCTGTCAATTATGGCAGAGTTACAGCAGGAGGGTAACACACTCTAAATGGCTAAGGCTACATACTGATTTGTTAGCTTCAGCGTGTTCTCTTTCAAACAATAACCATCAAAATCTTTGAAATTCAATTTTTTAATGTTTTACCTGGCCAATATAACTCATTTAAACAGAGACAAAGTATTTGTCTTACAAAAACAAAGCAGCTTTCTTTCTTTTTTTTTTTTTTTTTTTTTTGTCTTTTTCATTTTTATCGGTACCGGGGATTGAACTCACGACCGCCTGCTTGCAAGGCAGGTGCTTATGCCGCTGAGCTAAATCCCCAGCCCCTCAAAGCAGCTTTCTAAATGGGTTCTCATTAAGTGATTTACCATGTTACCACTGCAAAACACCTCTGCAAAACACCAGCTAAGGCCTTGGGCTACACTGGGTGTAGACTGCTACCAGTGACGTCACCATATACTCACTCAGAGTCAACTGTGCTTGTTTCTACAATGCCCAAGATGGCTGTGTTTCACACAGTTTGAGTATTACATAAACAATACAATACAAACGCAAAAAGACTGAAACCAAAGATGATGCATTTGGCTACAATTTATAGAAGATTACCCAGAACTCAAACTGGATAATTTATAAATATATTACTCTAAGTTAGATGAATACACTTTTATTTTTTGTGTTCAAATTTAATATTTGAAGTTTTTTTCATTTTTATAAATTTCGGTTATATCTGTTTATCTATCTACTCATCTATTTATCTATCCATCTATCTGAGATAGGGTCTGTGTTGGTCAGGTTGCTCCTAAACTCCTGGGGCTCAAGTCACCCTCCTACCTGAGCTTCTTAAGTAGCTTGGACTACTGTGTGTAGCCAAGCCTAAATTCAACTGCCTCCTAAAACCAACCAAATACCCGTTCAAAACACACCTGTTAAGATTTTACTACACCACTCATAGGCCTTACTGAACTGCAACTACAAAGAACCTTAGAAAGACAATGGACTTACAGCCACAATAAAGTGAATCATAAGAGATGGATAAGGCTTTATTAAAAACTTTAAAAAACCAAGGAAACACATCTTCCTCAGTCTCTCCTAGGAACCAACACATACGACTGTGAAGTATGAAGTCTGCAAGAGTTATTGAGTCACTGTCTTTCAGAATACACAAAAAAGTAAAAACACAAAACAAAACAAAACAAAACAAAAGGGCAATCTACTTAGGACCTCTTCTGTCTCTCTCTCAGAAGCGTTCTTTCTCTCAATAAATATATTCTGCTCTTAACCTCCATTGTTTCTCAAATTCATTCTCTGATTTTAGAGAACATGAACTTGTACCAGACATCTAGTAGACTGGGAGTTTCATTTCCCTATATCATTTGGAGGTCTTCCACAGATATCACTTGATGGAGCTAAGAGTTTGATTCTGTTTCATAGACTCTGGCCTGGAACTCATTTAAGTAACAAATTTTTATGCTTCAAAGTTTGCTTTTTTTTCTTTGCCCATTGCTTATAATTATTTGTGATTTGTCTTTACCCACTATCTATAATTACCTTGTCTCTTACATAGTTTTGGTGAAATCATGATAAATCTAAGTTAAAACATGGGACAATTATAAGGTTAAGATATTTCTTTAATGGCACATTTTTATTATTTTGTTCTTGTACATGTTGCATTTAAACTAGTTACTTGCTGGGGATTTAGCTCAGTGGCATAAGTGCCTGCCTGGCAAGCACGAGGTCATGAGCTCGATTGCTGGTACCAAAAAACAAAACAAAACAAAATACTAGTTACTAAATTTACTGGTACTCCTTGCTTGATTTTATTTAGACAGTAATGCTAGAAAGAATATTAGAGGGTTGGGGATTTAACTCAGCAGCATGCGCCCCTGAGCTCCTAAGTTCGACCCCCAGTACCAAAAAAACAAACAACAACAACTACCCCCCAAATGGAGGTGCACCCTAGAAAATCGGAGAGCCAGCAAACTATGATGAAAATAAAAATTACCTATTTAAAAAAAAAAAAAAGAATATTAGAACACCTCTGGTAGACTTTTAATATAAACTTTTGTAAAATGGGTTTTAAATAAAATCTAGCTCAGACTTAAAAAATATACATGCCTATAATAAAACCAGGTCTGTGTCCACCATTTATATCCAAGTTGTCAACTAATCAAAATGACGCAGAGACTGGTTTTTACAAATATAGTATATATTGTTGTTCATATACAAAAACTTAAAAGAGTTTTTCATTGGTCATACATTATCAAAAATTTAGAGATAATTACGATGAAAGCTAGAGGCATTTATGACAAAATGTCATAAATGAAGGAACCTAAATATCAATGTGTTACAATTGCTATCCCTCAGAATCAGTTTCTAAACTTACCTATTAGGTAATGCGTGTGCTTTGACTATATATGCCTTTGTACACATACTTTGATTATATATGCTTTGATTAAAATTTGTTCGTGCCTAAAGGATGCCAAACCCAAGTAATCATATAGATAATACCACTAACAAATATGCTACATTCTTTTTTTTTTTGGTCTTTTTCATTTTTATCGGTACCGGGGATCGAACTCACGACCACCTGCTTGCAAGGCAGGTGCTTATGCCGCTGAGCTAAATCCCCAGCCCGCTACATTCTTTTTAGATTCCTTTTACTAGAATCCACCAGATCCTGTCCAGAGAGAAAGTTACATGATACATATTGAGGCCTTAACTAACTATACTCAGCAAGCCTTAAATGCACTGCACCTAATCTCTCTCTCCACTTAGTAAATGAAGAAGTAAAATTAATGAGACAGGCCATCCTCTACATTCATATGCAGTGCAGGACATACTTGTAAATTGTAAAAACTAAATGTGTGTACATTCCTGACCCTCCTGCTAATATCTCAGTAACTGTTCAAGATAGTAGATAACTGGGGATTTAGCTCAGCGGCATAAGTGCCTGCCTTGTAAGCAGACAGTCGTGAGTTCGATCCCTGGTACCGATAAAAAGGAAAAAGGCCAAAAAAAAAAAAAAAAAAAGATAGTAGATAACAAATCAACGACATATTAGATTCTAAAATTCCCTGAACCTTATCCTTATCCTTCTTATATGAAGCCATTACTAGTTCCTCCTGGTAGAAATCTTTGTTAATTATACTCATAATTACCCTGCTGATTTTATTATTTGGCCCATGAATGTTTAATTGTTTCTTTGGTTTTGTCTCCTTCAGACTTAAAGTTGTATGTCTACCTACGATGAAAATGCTTGGTGTCTGTTAAGGGCCTTTAGATAGAACCTCTGCAGAGTATTTCTGACTGCTGATCAACAACTACCACCCTCTTGATCCTGAAGAAGCCAAATCAGCCACTGCCCTTTACTCCCTTAAGGTAGTTTGGGTTACTTCTTCAGAGCGGGGAATGTTATAGGGAGCTAAGTTAGTTAGAAATATAGGCAGTCAGATAGGGCTGGACCCTGAAGACCAGATATCTTGCAACACTGGAGGAGACAGACACCTCCTTTTGTGGGTCAGACTTCAAGACAAAGACAACAAATGCAACCACACTCCCAGTATAAACATCAGGGACTGATATGTTAAACACGTATAGATCACCTTGAGGAAGCCAGGAGTCACCATCCCAGCCCCCTACAGAAAGATTCACTAATTTTTAAGCATGCCTGCTTACTATGTGACATGCTTCAGCATTTGTCCCTGATTTGGTCAATTTTACCTGAACAAATAAATTAATCTTACTAGTTGACCATAGTTCTGTTCCATCTCATGCCTGCCTACCTTGCGAGTTCCCATGTTTTCCCATTTTGGACCCATCTCATCTTTTAGTTTTGCTCTATAAAAGCTCCTAGGAAAGACAAAGTCTCTGGCAACCCACTCAGGACCATTTCTGTCTCCCAGACAGAAGCTTTCTTTCTCTCAATAAATATATTCTGCTCTAAAAAACAAAACAAAACAACCCAAACAAATAATAAACTACACAAAAAGTTATCAAATGTATTATAGGTAGCCTAGATTGTCTCCTGAAAACATAGCATCTGGTAAATCATTTTACTAGCCACTTTTCCTTGGAAAGTGCTGAGTTAGGTACCTATTTGAGACTTGCAATTAGCTATCCTCAGTCTTTAAACTACTACAACCTCATCCACATTCACATGGACCCAGTTGAAAGGTCACGAAGCCTAGGAAGATAATAGCATTAACTTCATGCCTATATCAGATACCAAATCCCACTTTTATAAGGCTTTGAATTGATAATTTCTATGGTTATTTTCCTGGGAAAAATCTTCAGGACTTCAAGTATATTTACTTCTTTGTAATAGGAAAAAAAAAAAAAATGTGTATTTTACCACAAGTTTCTATCACTATGTCCCAACATTCATTTTTTGTAAAACAAGCAGGTCTGCATTTGTTTGAAAATATGAATGATAGGAAAACTACTTTGCATGTCTGCTTTTTAGCCATCTTTCAGAGTTCAGGCTACTCCTACATTTTTTAGTTTACATTTAGTCATTTTCTTTCATTTCCCTTTCTTTGATTTTTTTACTACAATTAGCTTATGCTACATTAGCTAATAATTCAGGATGACAGACTCTGAGGATAAAAAACATAACTGATAAGTCAAGCTGTGCTCACACCTGTGGTCTTGACTTGAGAGGGTAAGGCAGAAGGATCACTGTGAATTTAAGGCCAGTCAGGGCTATATAGTGAACTCTTGTCTCAAAAACCACAAAAATATGCTAGACATGGTGGCATACATCTGCAATCCCAACACTCAGGATGCTGAGGCAGGAGAATTGCTGTGAGTTTAAGGTCAGCCTGAGCTACAAATTGAGTTTCACCTATGCCTGAACTGCAAAGTGAAACCTTGTCTCAAAGAGAAACAACAAACAAACAAAACAACAATAAAACCCCCCCAAAACTCACAAAAAACAAAAAAACACCACAGCCAGGTGTACTCTTATAAACCCAGCACTCAGGAGGCTGACGCAGTTCAAAGTGCCTTCCAAGCCAGCCTGGAGTAAAGAGCAAGACCCTATCTCAAAAAAACAAAACAAAACCCAAGAAAACCCTTGGAGGACTGGGTGGAAGAAATTTGAAGTCATCTAACGTTGTCACTCCTCTCAGGCTAGCTTGCATCATTTCTAATAAACACAAATGTCCCAGGAAAAAAAGTTACAGCACTTGGAACTTGTCAAGTAACATGGAAGTTATGGCAAAGGCTGCCTGCGCTTTCTTCAGACTATCCAGCTGGCCAACAAGTATTTACTATGGTAAGTGTAAGCATAGCTGGCAGGTCTGAAGCCTGACCAGTGACAGAAGAGACAGGGATATGTTGGCCTTTGTAGGTCTTACAATAAGGGTCAGAAATAGACAATAACCATGTATCTATTTATGGTGGTAAATGCTAAGTAGAAAAATAAAGAAGAGCTGGGGATTTAGCGCAGCGGCATAAGCGCCTGCCTGGCAAGTGTGAGGTCATGAGTTCGATCCCTGGTACAAAAAAAAAAAAAAAAAAAAAAAAAGAGAGAGAGAGAGAAAGAAAGAAAGAAAGAAAAAGAAGAGTGGGGACAGAGAATGTTATTTAAGATACAGTGAACTTCTCTCAATCTCCTTATTAGTCATAATGCTTACTATGATCATTATTTTTTAATTTTTTAAAAATTTTATTTAAGGAGAAAAAGAAAAAAAAAACAGAAAAAGGGTACAAGTTATACAGAATTTCAGAAAAAATAAACAGTAGGAAATCACTAGTTAATAGATTACATATTCTCATCTTAGAAATAGTCGTTCAAGTCACAAAATTAAGACATACAAAGTGGACATTCAAACAATGAGACTGCAAACAGTTCTGTTCAATGATCCAACAAAACTGAGTAATATGGTTACCTATCTTATACACTTAAATATACATGTAGTTATGTCCTTTAGAACACTTTTTTTTTCTCTCTTTTGTACAATGACAATTACACATTTTGGATTTTATTACTCCCACAATTCTTATTACTTTTTTTGAAGAGAGTAAAACCAAATGCGACATATCAGAACAGAGTCAGTCAAATCAAAAGGATGGACATAATAGATAATGTAAAAACAAAATACAAGGTGATCAACAATGGTTACCTTACTGCCTCTTGCTATTTTTTAATGTTAATAAGAGTCATGATCAAGTCTGTAATATAAGCTATCTGAAAGGATGAGGCAGGAAGATCACAAGTTCAAGGCCAGACTGGGCCACTTAATAAGATCCTTCCCCTGCCAAAAAAGGGGGCTCTAGAGTTGCAGCTGGAGAAGACTGATAGAATGTCCCCAGGTTCAATCCCTAGCAGTTAAAAAAAAGAAAAAAAAATCATCATCATCATTGAGTACAGAAACTATGTACTTTATTATCTCATTCACTTCTTCTAATAACTCTGTAAAATAGATAATTTATTTCTACTTACATGTTAGGAAATGAACTCACAGTTAAGTTTAGTGACTTGTCTAGGAGTAAGGAGATTCAAATTCAGCACTCTCTGTAAACTCCAGAATTTAACCTAAACTCTCTACCCTGCATTCTGCTCCCCACTAGAAACATATCCTGGATACTAAGTCCAAATCCCTTCTCACATGCTTTGTGTCCCTGCATCACCTCTGACTCTGCAGCAGCTCCTTCAGAACATTCACATCCTCTACTCTCTTGGGAGCCTCATCTACAAGGTGACACTTGGCAGCGTGAGCGACTGACTGACTGCTGCCAAGTGCACTCATCACAGTGCAGACCCACTCCGCACACGGATAGCAGAAACTGCCATAAGCACAGAACATTCAGGCATGAAATAATCTGCTGAGGCGATCCGTTCAATTGTTCTTAGCAAGTAGGTAGAAAAATATCATGTAGTCCACTAAGAGAAATGATGTTAGTTATCTGACTTTGATAGCAGTGCCCAGAATATCTAAGCAATGACTGGCAAGAAAAAATTAAGGTGGCATAAGTGGCCCATTAAAGCATGTGCCTCCGCCATGGCTGCAGCCCGATACACTCACCTGTAGCACGCGGCTCATCCACTGGAAGCTGTCTTCTTCGGAGGCATCAGGTCTTTGCTCTGCAACCACCACGATGCGCTCATCATAAAATACAGACACAGAAAACACAGCAATTCTAAGAGAGACAGATCGAACACATCAGACTCCCTTCACAACCAGTCCTACTTACTTTGTTTAACTGGAATTACAGAGAGGAGACAACCCCATCATACCACTCAGAAATGAGTAGTTTAGGAAAGAAAATGTGCAATCAAATCATTATCACCAAAATGAAGATGGATTCATTCAAACATGTATTAAGCACTACTGTCATGAATGTTAGGGACAAAGTGGAAAATAAAACACAGTTCCTGTCTACACGGAACTTACGTTTTAGAGACAGAACAAAACCAACAAGGGATAAAAGGGCCACACTGCCATGTGTGTGGGAAGCACACAGGGCAGGGCTGGGAGGACTGGGGGGTGGGTGGTTGGGGAGTGCCTCCCTGGGGAGTGGACACTGGAGCAGAGACCTGAATGAGGTGAGGACGCGAGCCACGTGAAGATCTGGAGGAAGAGGATTCCGGGCAGAAGGAACGGAAAGCGAAAAGGTTCTGAGGTAGGGACGAGCTTGGCAGGTTTGAGGAACAGCAAGAAGGCCAGTGTGCCTGGAGCAAAGTGGTGAAGCAGAGAGCAGGAGGGAGAGTCAGACACAGGCGAGGGTAGATCGCAGAGGCCTGGGAGGTCAGGGAGGAAGGATGGAGTTGGTTCTGAGTGAGGTCTCCGCTCAAATGTCCCCTTACTAGTGAGGCATTCCCAGACCATCTCATGTAAGCAAGCAAGCCCCTCCCCTCATGGAAATGCAGCCGGCATCAGCCTCTCACAAGATCTATTTCCCTGTCCCCTCTGATACTAATTCCCTCTCATGGATGTGCAAGACTTGGCTTGTTTTGTTCAAAGCCACAGCTGAAGCATCTAGAACAGTGGGATGTGGTTGGCATCTGACGAGGAGTTGCTTAATGAATGCATGAAAGCATAGGAAGCCATTGGAGCAGGACCTGCCAGCTTGCCACCTGTCTCCCTCACACCCACACAGGTTTAGGATTAGCTATGGCATGTAAAAGCCTTGTGCTGAGAGTTAGGGACATAACTGTGACAAAAGACAGGAGGTCCAGAGTCCCATGTGGTTTATATCTCAGAGGAAGCCACAATATTACAAAACTCCCCCCATTTCAGGAACCAGTTCTTTTTTGGTTTCATTGATTTATTTTAAAGAACTAAAAGGACACCAAAGTTGCTCTGAAGGTAGATATCCAGGACTGTAAACTGCTGACATTACCCAAATATGTAGCAAAAATCTTGTCTTGCAGTAATAAGAAAAAAGATGGCTGTTTCCATAGATTTTGAAATTATTAGTATTTATGGGCTATGTCAATCTACACACTAAAATGGTATAATAATTTAGTTAAAAACATGTACGAGAAATAATTCTTAGATATAAACTATTGCTTCTCGCCCTTCTGGCTAAGATCAGTTACACCCAAAGACCCAGACCCTATGAGGCTCACAGCTGTCATCCTGTGGGGACTTCTCAGGCTCCCTGGAAGCGCGGATACATGAACCGGTACCACTCACCTTCCTCTATACACAGTCTTTATTGACTCCACAGCCAGGCCAGTAGCAACGATGTCATCAGCATTATGTCTTCGCCCACTAACCATTAGTAATCCATCCATTTTTCCAACTACGAATACCAAGCTGCCCTGAAAGATAACAGTGACTTACCTTGGTTTCCCTGGTTTAAACAGGAAAACACAAGAGCTGGGATTATAGGCGTGTGCCACTACTTACTTCCTGTTTTAAAATAAATCTTATAAAAAACATGAAAAATGGCTACTTTGAAGAGAACAAGAGACATTTGGATAGACATGGTTGATTTTCCTGTTGTCTGGTTTTAAAGGCCGGTAATGCTTTCATTCTTTTGTTTTGATCAGTTTATACTGTTTTGTTTTGTATGAATTAAGTATATGTGAAGATATGGACAACTGTATCAGGGAGAATAGGAGACACTGTGTGGTATCCACAGTTCATTTCCTGTTGTCTTGTTCAGAAATCCTGTGTTGCTTGCATTATTTTGTTCTGATCTGCTTCATTGTTCTGTTCTGTTGTATACTCTTAAAAAAACATGACATGCTTGCCTACCATGTTTGTGGCTCTGAGTTTTATGTGATAAAAAATTTAAAAATGTGTGCATATATATGAATAAACAACATCACAGTTTAGGAATTTTAAAGAAGTTTTTCACATCCTGACATCTCTGAAATCAATGGGGAAATCAGTGACGTCCTATAGCCAATCACATTCACAATATATAAAGA
The DNA here is from genome assembly GCF_034190915.1 of Cavia porcellus. Taxonomy (NCBI): domain Eukaryota; kingdom Metazoa; phylum Chordata; class Mammalia; order Rodentia; family Caviidae; genus Cavia; species Cavia porcellus. The sequence goes on along the minus strand of NW_026947491.1, from coordinate 42,141,557 downwards.
AATAATTGACTCATTCTTATTTTTAGAGAAGAATTTTGTAAGAAAGCAACTAGGATTCCACACAAGTATGGTTTTTTTTTTCCTGGCCATGAATACGCATTACTTTATCTCCTATAACTAGTCATAGGTTAAATGCAGAGAAAAATGTTAATTAATTTACTACTAGAATTAGGAAGGGATTAAAATAGCTTGAGCACAAGATTCATCATTTTAGGTTTCTAAGGATAAAGCTGTTTCCATTTGGCAAGACTAGAAACAGCCTAATAAAAAAAGGTCTGGCTGGGAATGTGGTAGTACACACTTGTGATCTCAGCACTCAGGAAGCTGAGGCAGGATAATCACAGTGAATTTAAGGCCAGCCTGAACTACAAGGTAAGACCCTGTCTCAAAAAACCAAAAAAAGTCTCAGGAACATTAGAGAAGGCTTTCTTTTGCAGGAAGAACACAGCACTGCAGGAAACTGCTATCACAGTCCTCGAGCATCATTGAGTAAGTACTTTTCCCAGATCCATGTGCAATGAATTAACTTTTTTCATTTCTTACAGAATCTTAAATACTGCCAGGCACACTAGTGCATGATTATAATTCCAGCTAGTCAGAAGGCTGAGGCAGGAGGATCATAATTTTAATGCCAATTTGGGCAACTCAGTGAGTCCTGTCTCAAAATAAAGAGGGCTGGGGATATAACTTAGCACTCTCTAGGTCAATGATGGTGAACCTTTTGGAGGCTAAGTGCCCAAACTGCAACCCAAAACCCACTTACTCACTGTTAAGTGTTAAAACTACAACTAAAAGCAAATACTGAGGTTTCATTTTATTTTTATTTTCTGTCTTTTTGAGACGGTCTTGCTATGCAGTTCAGGCTAGTCTTTGGCTCACTTTGTAGTCCAGGCTATTCTTGAACTTGCAATGATCTTCCTGCCTCAGGCTCTTGAGTGCTGGGTTTACATGTGTGTGCCACCATGCCCAACTGAGGTTTTAGTTTCGCAAAAACATCGTTGCCCAATACTTGGCTGCTGCGGTGACTTGGCTTGACTGCTGACAGAGGGTTGTGTGTGCCCACTGCAGCACATGTGCCACAGGTTTGCCATCACTGCTCTACATTTGATCCTTAGTACTGGAAAAACAAACAAAAAAAAAAAAACCCAAAAAACATCCTGAAAAATCTCAGGCCACTTACACACATTCAGTGACCTAGAGTTAATCACCAACGAACTCACCCACTGACTTCCTGGTTTTTGGAACATGTGCTGCCGATAGAAGCCCACTTAGCAACACACTAAGCACAATGCAGAGGTGGCAGTGACTGGACAAAGTGAGTAAGACAGTCATACCTAGCACAGTTTGAAACTCTGCTGGTGTAGGTAAGCAAAGGGATTGAGACAGTCACTGCCTCCCTGCCAATGTGTTTGTCCTTTTTTTTTTTTCCCTCTTTTTGAAATACTGTTTCATTGGCGTAGAACTCACTATGTAGCCCAGAGTGGCCTCAAAATCATGGCAATTCTACAGTCTGAGCCTCTCAGTGCTAGATTACAGGTGTGTGCCACCATACCTAGATTTCATTTTTTCTTAGTGGGGCACAGCTAACCAAAATAAGATTGCATTGCAGCATCCTTTGAAGCTAGGTGTGCTGTAGGACTAGTTCAGACCAATGAGACACAGCTGCACAGCACTTCAGGGACTCTTGAGAGAGGGGAAGCCCAGGTGGGATAAGCCTAGTGCCAATAAATACACACTATCTGCTGAATGAAAAAAGTCACCTTCATTCAAAACTTTACTAATACACAGGGTGTACTATACTGATAATCTGTATGAAAATGCTTTGTACTTTATGTATTTTAAAAACAAAACACAAGCATGCTGTGCCTGCTCATGAGCCAGTGGCAGTCTCAGGCCAGGTCAGAACCAAGAGGCCAAGCCCTGCCCTTCGATGAGCCAACTGGCAAGCAGGCCAAGAGAGAAGCGGCATCCTTCCCATGCCAAGCTGATTTGGAGGAACACAGGTTGAGATGATAGCAACTGTGCAGGCCTAAAGCCAGTAGTCTGAGCATCTATACAGAGTACAATAACATGCAATATAGCAACTACTGGGGATTTCCTACTGTTTTGCTTCTGAAATCCAATACTGTTCTCATTGTTTTGTTTTATTCCCTTTAAAAATAAAAATAAATAAATAAAATAAAAACAAAACAAATAGTCAGTCTAAAGGAGTCAGGTAAACTTGGGTAACAGAAATAATAAAAAGTAACTTGGGGCTGGGGATTCAGCTCAGTGGCATAAGCGCCTGCCTTGCAAGTAGGCAGTCATGAATTCGATTCCTGGTACCGATAAAAAAAAAAAAGAATAAATAAATAAATAGTAACTCATTTCATGATATTCTTTTTTTGTTTTGAGATACAGTTTTTCCCTATGTAGTTGATGTGACCCTCCTGCCTCAGCCTCCTGAGTGCTGGGATATTCTTTTTTTGTTTTGAGATACAGTTTCCCTATGTAGTTGAGTTGACCCTCCTGCCTTAGCCTCTCGAGTGCTGGGTATGTCACCAAGCCAGGCATCATTTTATGATATTCTTATTAAAGAACTGCAACTAAGTAAATAGAAGCTAAGAGGCACTGTAACATCCTTAGGCTAGTCAGAATTTGTACTGTTCTATAAAGTCCAAATATTTAGAACAGATGTAAAGATTAAATATTAGTATTAAATCAATATGAAAGCATCACTTACTGGACCTACAAACCCCAACAATCCTGATCGAATGAAGGGCACGTCTCCAACAGGAGAGCCTGCAGAATTCATTGGAATCACCTGAAAGATAAAAGAAACAAAGTAAAAACCTTGGCTTTTTCTCAATGTGTTTGACTTTTTAAAAGATCTTACTACAAAATCATAGTAATAGAAGCTTTTATAATTATAATAATATAAGCTCTGAAATTTTATAATATAATTTTATAATAAGCTTTGAATTAAAAAAAATCCATGTATTAATACAGTAATTTTTAAAAAAGAGGTATTATATACATCCATTTGAGACAGGTTCTTGGTATGTAGTTCAGGTTATTTTTTTAACTCACTGTGTAGCCAAGACTAGCCTTGAACTAATAGCAAGTCTCCTGCCTCAGCCTCCTGAATCCTGGGATTCCAGGCATGCATCATCACATTTGGCTTTTTTAATTTTTAAAATTTTGTTTTTAGTATGAGAAACCCAAGGAAGAAAATTACAGGTATTGAAAAAACATGTAGCCCAATCACTTAAAATATGAGAAATAAACTTGGTGTGGTTGTACAGGCCTGTAATCCCAGCACTTGAGAGGCTGAGGATTACTGCAAATTCAAGACTAGCCTGGGCTAGAAAGTGAACCCAAGGCCAGCCAAAACTGCATAGTGAGACTCTCTCTGTCTCTCTGTCTCTGTCTCTGTCTCTCTCTCTCACACACACATGAGAGAGAGAGAGAGAGAGAGAGAGAGAGAGAAAACAGAGAGAGAGAGAAAACAAGAGAGAGAGACAGAGAGACAGACAGACAGACAGAGAGACAGACAAATAAGGGCTGGAGATGTAGGTCAACGTTAAACACATGCTTAGTGTGCCCACAGCCATGGGTTTAATCCCTCCCCTGCCCCCAAAAAGGCGGAGAACTAATGTGAGATTTAAAATGGCTAAATGTGTATATCTAAAGAAACTTATACATATTTAAAAGAGGTAATCACCTATGAAAATAATCCAAGGAAATGGTGATAAACACAAGCCTGATGAGTTTCTGAATGCCCACTCCTGTTGAGACATTCACTGATTCCCAGTAAAGGATTTCAGGTTACACAAAGAGCAAGATGATGGTCAGTCCAAGAATCTTAACTCTTTTCAAGGCGCCACACCACAGGTAACACAGATATGCTATCACACGGATGGCACTCCCTTTCTAGTAACATCTGTCAGTGTATAGTCACATGCATTCATTTTCAAATGTGAAGGTAGACACTGATATCCTGTTATTTTTGAGAATCACTAGTCTACATTATAGAGAAAAAAGCTCAAAGAACTGAAAATTGGCAACGTTCATAAAACTCTGCTAAGTGTGAAGGAGACTATTTATCAAATGAATTTCTTTGGTCCCTAAAGCTATACAATCCTATTCACAAAAATTCCTGTTTCTATTTCCAGGTTCACTAGGCAAACTTCTCATAATGGCTTGACTTCACGGACAGAGCTTCCTGCAGGAAAGCAATGTGCTGTCTCATTAGAAAGTGCAGGGTCTATCAGAAGCATTGATTTCTCATGTAGTGCAAGCCATCTAAAACTTGGCCAAACCCTCAGAAAAGATGCTCAAAAAATCTGACAGCAACTCCAAAAAATGTAAGTAATCTGAACCCTGTAATAAGATAGTTCTTCAAACCCAGGCATGGTAATGAGTCCCTATAACCTCAGCATTTGGGAGGCTAGAACAGGAGGATCTACTATGAATTTGAGGCCAGCCTGGGCTATAGAATGAGGTCAAGTTCAGCCTGCACTATGTAGCAAGACCTATTTCAAAAAATCAAAAATGTTTTTACAACAAACAAACAAAAAATCAGTTCTTTAATTTTACTTACTGATCTAGCATAACCTAAGCCACTGTTACAGTATTCTCAAAATTCAATTTTTAAGGGCCAGGGATGCAGTTCAGTAATGAGTACTTGCCTAGCATAAAATGGCCCTATGTTCTATGCAGACTGTGAAAAAGGAAAAATAAAATTTTTTTGAGCTTATAAAGCTTAAACTATGGCAAACACAAGACTTTTATGAGGGCCTCTTATCTAACATATACATAACAGTATACCTGTGTCAGGAGATGTTTTAAGTGCTTTATAAAACTTTAACTCATTTAACCTGAAAACAGACCTGTGAGGTAGTAATTGTTGTTACCACGTTTTAAGTTAAAGAACATGAGGAGTAGCAACCCACACAAGATCAGCCAGTGCGTGGGAGAGGCGGGATTTGATCTTAATCCTCTATTCCAGAGAGCAAGCTCTTAACACCATGTAGTGTATCCATGAGCCAGCAGATCTGCCTGCTTATACTTCCTCCATGAAATATATAACAAATATGTACCTCAAATGTGTTTTTTGTCACACCAGCAAGCCCAAAGTACATCATGCCTCCAGTTCTGGAGCTAACACAAATTTCTCCAATTTCATCTGTTTTGCAGAGCTGGGGAGGTCCATCTGGCTTCACAATGCACATCATCCCTGATGCACAGAAAACACAAGTAAGAGACAAATCCTGGAAAACCTTGGCAAAAAACAGCTTTATTCTGAAAACCTTGAAAAATTCACATTTACTGAGTGGCATTAAGAATACTAAACAGATATACTAATATCCCACAATCAATGTAATCATTATGTACTGCAAACATACACTAATGAAAAATTTTTTTAAAAGAATGCTAAAGAGAGGGTAGGGGTACAGCTCAGTGGTAGAGTGCTTGGTTAGTACGTGCAAAGCCCTGTGTCTGATCCCTAGCAAGACAGACAGACAGACAGATACACACACACCCCAAACAGAAATACTAAAAATAAAGCTGAAGCTACCTTAAGTACAGCATATGTGAAATTTAAAGCTTTTTGAAGGGCTAGGGAATGTAACTCAGTGGTACAATGGTTACCTAGCATGTGCAACGCCCTGAGTTCAAACACTCCTATTGCAAAAAAAGATTAATTTAAATCTGTTTGAGACTGTGATGTATTAAAAAAAATAATCAGAAAGTACAAAGAAGCAGGTTAAATGAATTGGGATATTCCACTAGGCAGGTCAAATTCAAACACTCACAGTAGTAGTACATTTTTCCTGTTAGTCTCAATGCTTTGGCAACACAGTGAAAACCAGGTAACCTGGGTATTGCTCAAATACTTTCCACAAGAAGAAATACATCTGAAGTCTTCCTGATTGATCAATCACACAATACTCCTGAACAGTCAACATAATTCTACTTAATTATTAGAGAGGCTTGGAGAAATTTTGTGATTACTGGACTTAGGATTCCTGGCTTTGGACTTCCTATTTTCTTAGGCCCTACCTCTGACAATGCATCGTTATGACAATCCCAACAGTGAGCCCCCTGACTCACCCCCAGGCATCACATGTCCCACATCCTGGACAGTCAGTGCTGAATTCTTATCCTCAGTATTGACTCGGATAACTCCATAGCTCAACCCATTCATTGAGAGAATGGCTCTTCCTGGCAGAGGAGCCCCTGGAACTCCAGGCCTAGAAAAATAAAATAAAACCCATTAACTTTGGCAAATTAAATTATGTCAAGAGAAAAATATGGACATAATGTATGAACTTTCCTCTGGTTACCAAGTAAATCTCTATTTTCTCTAACAAAACTATGCCAAATAATCAAATTTCCATGTACAAAAACTTTCAATTGAGGAAAATTCTAATCATTTATTAAAAATATACTGGTAGGGCCAGGGAAATAGCTTAGTGGCAAGGCGCCTGCCTGACAAACACAAGGTCCTGAGTTGATTCCTGGTTCAAAAAAACCAAACCACACTGAAAGTACTCTTAAAAATATACTGGTATGGGCATTTTTCATGAACACTGTAATCCCAGTCCTCAGGAGGCTGAGTTAAGAAGATTGCAGTAAGTTTGGGACCAGCTTGGGCTACCCTAGGATGTGCCACAGAGTGTATGTGTGTGTGTAAAGTACTGCAATATAAATACATATATAAAATACATTATAAATATGTAATATTTATAATATAAATTTAATACTCAAGCAATAATCACAAACATGTAGTTTTGGTCTAAAATGCCAAGAATTCTAAAGAGCAAAATAACAGAAAAATATTTCACAAATGAAGGAACTGGCAAGAAATATTTAACAAATATAAAATCAAAACAATTAAATTTTCAGTGCACTACTTATACTTTGGAAAGAATGTGAAACATAAATGAGATATTTCAATCTACTTTACAAAGTAATTTTCACTTTTAGGCTTTTAGGTTTGCCGCTTATGAAGCAGAATATTTGTTAGCACCCCTTTCTCACTCACTGGTAAAAGCTGCACATTTCACTCAAACTGAAGCACACATCACGAGAAGTGGCATCTGCACAGTACCTTCGGATTGCTACGGTCATGGCTTCAGCAGATGTCGCACATGGACAGATGGCCTCAGGTTTCAGCCCATGGCTTTGGAACAGACTCAAGAAGGCATCACAAGATGACACAGACCCTAAAGAGTTGGAGCAGATCAACTTGACAGCTGAAATTGTTAATTTTCATTGCTACATGAAACTGGTAAAGAGTGGAGAGCTGATATATAGTTGTTTCTCGACAGAACTCATATGTCTACTATTCATTTCATCCAAGTATTTTACTGAGCCTGTGAGGGTGTCTAACACCATTTCAAAGACAAATTAATGTTCATCCAACCTGCAAGGTCACTGACACTAAAATTATAATCTGGAATATGACTCTGCCTGACAAAATCAATATTAGAGTCAACAATGTAGGTGGTATGTAGCTGGTTCATAATTGAGCAGCCCTTCCTGAAATAACTAGCATAGCCAATGAAATGCAGTCTTGGCTTAGGTCCATCTTCTGTGTGATCTTTTCAAATGTTTTATTAAGGCCCATCCCATGTACTTTAAAGTTCACACTTGGTTATAGTAAATTACCTTCCATTTCTCTAAGGAATACTCATAGCTGTATAATAGACTGAGATAGGAAAATCATAAGCCTGGGCTACATAGTGAAATCAAGACTAGTTTGGACTACACATTGAGGGCCTGTCTCAACCAAACCAAACCTAATCTTATAGAAAAGGGTATGTGAGAGGCTTTAATCCACAAAGGAATGGCTATCTCTAGGCTCATGCTGCAGAAGTACTCACAGGGATTAGCTCCGTCAGTCACAATTAACATGCGTAGAGAACTTAGGCTTACATCCCTCTGGTCCCGATGTGCCATCATAGCCCAGTGCAAGTCTCGACATTTTACCAAAGCTACTTTGGCTATAAATCAAAGGGGATAAAGTTAACATTACAGACACACTAAAAATCTGGCAAATATGCGATATGCTATTTGTGTGTTAATTTATTTTGGGGATCTTAATTCTCACTTGAAGAAAACAACAAAGGTTTCAAAAAGACTACTCCAGCTATCTGAGGAAGAAAACATCACATTTAGATGACTCACTAGACATATAACTGGCTGCTTACTGTGCCAGGTAGGACATAGTATCCCAGCCAAGAAAACTCTGCATAACATAACTCTCAATCAATCTCATTCTGGGCTCAGTTTCAGGAGAATTCATCCCAGTTCTTAGGAAAGGATATCACTGAGAAGAAATAGACAACATACAATACCAAAGACCACAATAACAACTCTAAAATTTGTTAAGGTACCAAGACACGGAATAATGTGTCTGTAGAAGGGCAGTTTGAAAACCCCTTGTCATGATTTATGTCAGTGGCCCCCAGGCCTCATGAGTTTGCACTGTGCATTTGTGATTGGTTCTTTGTCTAGCACTTAGATTGATGGTGTCAGTGCTACACCCGCCTCAGGGTGGAGCCAGCATAGAATGTAATGGCAAGAAGAAGGTGTGTGTCTCTCTCTCTTGCTGGTTTCCACCTTGCTGTTTGCAGCTGCCATGAATTGTGGCCCCACCATGCCATCTTGCCTTGGAGCCAACTGAGTATGGACTGAAACCTCCAAAAATTTTAAGAAATAAACTTTTCCTTTCCCAACTTTGGGCATCAGGTATTTTATCTCAGCGGTGAGTAAAAAGTAACTAAGACACCCCTAAAATCTTAATTCAAACATCTACATAACTAAAGTTTAGATGTGTGTGACTACCTTTGTGGGCATGTACTCTTTGGACCCAAGAAAGAGGACATGTCTTCATAACAGAGTAGGGTACGCTAATTGTATGCATCTTATTCATTACATTCTGAAAAGCAAAGAAACAAAAAGCAATCAATATCAATACATAGCATTTCCAAACTAAGTTGACATTTTATCAATCTTAATTATAGAAATATTACTCAAATACACATTCTTAAAAAAAAAAATCTTGAGTCATTAATGATAGAGTTGAAGTTCCTTAATACCTACTCTCTATTCTAGATCCCTCCTCTGTCCCTCAGAGATGATCACAACCTCAAATTTGATACATCTGCACAGAAATACACAGCAAAGCAGTACAGCTGGATCCCAGGGCAGATGGTTTAAAAATGCTAACAGGTGCAGCGAAACTGCCCTCCAATTGTCAAGTGCTATGCTGGGGTGTGTTACAAGGTAAATCAAGCTGCCCCATCTCTTGCAGGCGTTTCTGCCTAGATGGTAAAGTGTGTGATCAGGAGGCAGAGGGAATGACACTGGATTGTGCAGTCTGGTTTCTGTCCTGCCTCGCAGATGGAATACACCAGGATGTGCTGTTCCCAGAGACCGAGGCAGGCAGAGTAAACATGGGCCAGTATTCAGACTGGTCACTTCACTCACCACCCAAGTGGCCCACAGAAACCAGGATACCATCCCTTCCTCAAGTTTCTATCTCTAGTGAGAAACTTTTGGTTTCAGGATTAAAAGTGCTTTTATAGTCAATTCTTCATACAGGTGAAGATGGACTAGATGTTTTCTAAGGTCCTTTTCAACAACAGTATTCTGTATTTCTTTTCTCTCCAAAACACCACATTTATATAAAAAAATGAAATGTCTTCTCTTCTACCTCTATCCCACTCTGCAAATGTCTTTATGGCTAAAGCTTAAGTGTTTTCCAAAGACCACAGAAAAACTGTCTTGATGTCCAGAGCCAAGAGGAAGTCATCTTTCTCTAATACCCACAACGTGTCACAGTTCCTCTATTATGGAAAATATACAACTGCCTTGTGACTCTCTTTAGATGCAGCACAAAGCTTAAACAGGGCAGTCTTTCAATATAGTAGGTCCAATGGAATGGCTAAATACGTTCTAGAAAATATCATTCTTTTGGGAGCTTAAACGTCAAATAGGCACCGAGAGATGCTCAATTTTACACAGCATGCTACCCTTAACCTTAAACACAACTTGTATCAAAGGCCTTAATTTTCTGAGTTGCTTACCGAAAACATGCCATGCCACAGCCCAGCATCCTTCTTAAAGTCTAAAACATTTACTACTGTTTCTCCTAAAAAAAAAAACAAAAAAAAAAGTAGAAAAAAGGAAATCATCTTTAGTATTAAGCAGCAAAATTGTGTCCTTTACCACTACTAAACAAATGATTTAATGTTTTTTACGAAATGACTAAGAGTTCTCAAAATCTTTTAGTTGCTTGAGGTAACTGCCCACTGGCTTTAGGATCAACAGGATTGTATTGTCAGAACAGAGACAATGTATAGAAAACTCCTTATCAGTAAGTATTTTTTCAAGAGTTTTGTTTCTTTTGGATTTTTTGGAGACAGGGTCTTGCTGTGTAGTTCTGGCTGACCTGAAAGTCACTATATAGCCCTGGCTGGCCTTGAACTCATGGCAATCCTCCTTTTTGCCTCCTAAGTGCTGAGATTACTGGCTGTATCATCATGCCCCGCTGTTGTTTTTAGGCAGGGTGTCCCTATTCCAGGCTGGCCTCAAACACGAGGTAATCTTAATGTTTCAGTCTCTGGAATGCTTGGATTACAGGTGTGTATCGCCATGCCTGGCTACAGGAATATTTTTCCTCCTACCATAAGAAGCACCATTCATTCATTCATTCATTCATACATGTTATTTGAGACAAGGTCTCATTGTGTAATTCATACTGGCCTTGAATTCACTTTGTACCAGGCTGACCTCATATTTGCAGTGATCCTCCTGCCTCAGACTTATAACTGCTAGAATCATAGGTGTGTATCACCATGCTTGCCTAAGAACACATTTTAGAAATTTTGTAATTTTTACAAATATATAAAAATTATGTTTCTTACAGAAATTATATCTGTATATGCATATAGAAGTATACTGTATCAAACAAAATTGGTACATAGATCTGTGAAAATTTTTTTTTTTTTTTGCATTTAAAGATACATTTATTGACCCAGGTATGGTGGTACATACATATAATCCTAGCACTCTAGAGGCTGAGGCAGGATTGCTGAGAGTTCAAGGGCAACCTGGGTCATATAGTGAGTTCAAGGCTACTTTGAACTATACAGTAAGGCCATGTCTTAAAAATGGGGCGGGGGTGGGGCGCGCAGCACAGAGGAAGATACTGAAATCATTTCTCCCTACTTTAATTTTTAAAAACTTGATTTTTAGTGCCCCAAGGTATTATCTATCATATGAACACATTATAATTAAATCAATTTCCATTTTTGGACATATTAATTGCTTTATTATATATACATTATGATATATATTTTTATCAAGTAATTCTGCTCTAAAATGAAAACATATTAACTAGTTTCATTTTGCAAAAGAAAACTGAAACTCCAAAACATTAGTATTTCACAGAACATTCCAAAGCAAATAGTCTGACACTACAAAACACTTTTTTGTGTTTTAATTTATACTTCCTGGTAACTAAATTTATTTAAGTCTGGCAGCTCCATATACTCAGAAAAATGCAGATACCTGAGATTCCACAGCTAGTAAATACATGATTTTAATTATGATTGTATATTTATGTCCTTTAGAAATCATGCTTTACATATTTGGTTCACTCAGAACTTTAGTTCCTTTAAATTACATGAAATTATTTGTGAAAAAGAAGAAAAAAGCAAGCCAAGAATGTGTCTTAGAGCATTTCCTTCTGAATTTGGTCATTAAATGGAATCCAATCACTGAAGGGCCTGCTTGGAATCACATGGAAAATGAAGACAATGGTGTAGTCATGAAATGAGGCCTGACCTTCAGAGTAATTGCAGGCCTGGGACAGAGCTTGGCAGTGAGACAACATGGCAAGTCGGGACACGGTAACTCCCATTACACTTCCTTCTTTGCTGGTTTTATACTAGAAAAATAAAACAAAAACAAAACATAAGAAATGTGACAAAATGGGTTAATTTAGATGACAAAATTAGAATCCAAAAATAAAACTGAGACAAACCATCATGAGCAGAATTTAACTTTTTGAATATAAATACTTATTAAGGCTATGCACTCATAATAAAGAAGTAGAGGATGACAAAGCTCAAAAAAGTATGTGAGAAAAGACTTAAAAACAACTTCCTACAGACTTCCTATCTCTATGTTTGTCACAATACCTACTACAAAGTAAACGCTAAGTAAACAGTTGTATTACTGAGGGGATAATGACAAGAAAGAAGCTTGTATATGGTCAGTACATATACAATTTTTTTCTAAATGTATTTGAGGTTGAATCCTCGTGTAGAATCCACAAATATAGAGTGAGACATGTCAAACAACATGTCAAGCACAAGACTGTAGAGTTAGAGATGAGATATGGTCCCTATCCATTAGAAGCATCTAGTTTGAAGGTGAAGATCTAGAAATGGATAGCCCATCCACTCCTTTGCCTTTATCTCACTGCTCCATTCTTGTTGCTTTTTAGAAAGGTCACCAAGGAGATCTACTGCTCCTGGAAGCACTGCTATTCCATCCAGGTCCCTGCACAGAGTGGAGCTAGTTCCTATTCCAGTCTCCCAGCTCCAAAACTCCATTTCCTATGCTGTCCTTGAGAGAAGGCACATCTGACATTAAATTGGTAAGAACAGATGCTGCCCTTGATCTTTGCCAAAAGGCTAAGAAGAGATGGTCATAAGCTTTCTGATTGTTAACTCTGAAAGACACTTTACATACTTTTCTAAAATATTTCCCTACATTTTTGTTAAGTTTATTGGTACAACTTAGATACACAGAATGATCATATTCATCATAGAAAATCTGTGCCTCTATATATCTTGATTTTTTTTGAGACCGGGTTTTGCTGTGAAGTTCAGGCTGGCCTCAAACTCACTGTGATCCTCCTGCCTCAGTCCCCCGTGTGTGCACCTCCACACCCAGCTTTCACTAGTCTTTCTTGATACTTTCTTCTTGTCTTTTCTTTTTTTTCTTTTTTGTATTTCTTCTCTTTCTCAGCAGTCTCTATTGGCGATCACTCCCTTTTTTTTTTTTTTTTTTATTGGTACTGGGGATCAAACTCACGACTGTGTGCTTGCAAGGAAGGCGCTTATGACACTGAGCTAAGTCCCCAGCCCCCTTAGCGATCACTTCTATATTGGAGCTCCCTGAGAGTTCTGTTCTCCTTTCTATTCTTTTCATCCATTGGTACTGCAATAGTGACAATTCCCAGGTCTTTCTCTCCCACCCAGGCCTCTCTTTCAGAGACCTAGGTACACAATGTTTAGTGTTCCTCAGTAACTTCAGTGCTATGAAACCAAATATATCTCCTCTCCCCACTTCATCACCTCTCCTCTACCTATGCGGACTCTTGCTATATTTGCCATCATCGACCCAGGTGCTCAAGTAAAAACCTGAGATTTTTTTTTTAACCTTCTCCTTCTTCACTGTCATTCAACTAAGTCCTGCCTGTTCTACTTCCTTCCTAATTACCCATTTGTGCTTTCCTCTATTCCTACTACCCTGAGTTTGCACTCTTTGGATAACTGTAAAAGGAAGACAGACCTTTTTGTAACAGATTCATTCTCATTACTCTCCTCCTGACAAGTTGCTCCCTTTACCTACAGTCTATTTTAAACTCACTGAAAGAGTCCTGTGCATAGTAGGCAGTCCTAAAATAAGAATTCTCAATTAATTCAGAATAGCAGAAGCCCAGAAATATAGAGCACAGCAGGTTCTAGATGAGGCCAGAGAGCTGTGCAATGGCTCGTCGCCTTTTAGGAAGAAATCAATGACTGGTGGCTAGAATTTCAGGGAATGGAATGAGGAACTGTGTCAGCACTGACAGATGATAGAGATGGGAATGTGATTACTAATCCTTGCATGTGATACTACTCTACTGCCTCTCAGTTAATGTCATAGTTGTCTATACTTGTCATCACCATAGTGCTCAAGGAGGTGATTTTTCCCATCTTTAAAAAAAATTGATTTTCTTATTAATTCAGCAATCAACTGATAAGCATATATCTCAAGCCAGACACAGAAAGGTAGAGGGTACAGCTTCAGAATCAGAGAACTTGAGTTTGTGTGACCTTTTGTTATTTATAGTTTGTAAATCTTAAGTTCCTCCTCATCTATAAAACAGGTTTCATAAAACTCTGAGCCTCACAGGGTACACTTGGAAGGACTAAATGAGATAATGCACCAAGAGCACTTAGCCTGATTCCTAGTGCAGTAAGACTTAATCCTGCAATTACATCATTCAGTCAATCAAGCTGCTACATTAACATTCAATATCAAAAACTCTAGCAACTGTTTCTTCTTGTTCCTATATTCCATCTGTCTAACTTGTCTTCAACCAAAGATGTTTTCCCTCATTTCTCCATTCCATTGTTCCCAACTCCCTATAAAATAACAGCAATTTCTCAGCCAGTAAATCATTTAAGTCTTTATATTTCTTGAAAGTCTTCTGTCACTTTCTTATATGGAAAATCAACTTTTGGTACTTTTTTTGAGCATTTATGATCAAAGTAACTAGAAAAGAAAATTTACTACAGGCATTTTCTAAGTTATAACATGGAAATCTCACAAAACAAGAAGATCATCTAATGTTAAAACTGTGACCAAAGCAAAAGGAAAGCCAGAAAACATGTTTCCAGCCTCATGACTTACCTCAATGTATGCTGGTTCTGTACCAGCAGGTGATATGTGGGGCTGCCAGTCTTTTGGTGGCTTGGAAAGGTACTTGGAATCTGTTACAACCCACTTGAGTCGGGGCCAACCTAAATCAACCCAAAGTAAAAACTGAATTGCCTCATTGATAAGGAAAGAGTTCACACTGGATTGGTCATATTACACATGAAGAAATCAAATTAATGTAATTGAGCAACAAATATTTTTATATGTTTTTAATTATAAATCACCAATTATACCTTCTTTCAAAAGTACAATAGTTCCATATGCTAATGCCAGGCCTTGACATTATTTCAACAAGTAGGAGGTCTATTTGGCAATGGGAAGTCCCCCAAGCTTAGTGGTCTATCCTCTGTCTGTCTATGTAGCTTTAAGGTACAAAGTGGTAGCTTTTTTCAACCATCAGCATAAAGATTAAGGGTGAACTGTGGAATTAAGACAGATTTGGGGGGGGCTGGGGATTTAGCTCAGCGGCATAAACACCTGCCTTGCAAGCAGGCAGTCGTGAGTTCGATCCCAGGTACCAATAAAAAGGAAAAAGACAAAAAAAAAAAAAAAAAAAGAAGAAGACAGATTTGGGTTCAATTGTTGTTCTGCCATTTATTAGGTATGAGTTTTCTCACCTGTAGAGTGGGGATAATGGAACCTACCTTCATCAGATTGTGACAATATATAAAGTACCTAACTTAGCTGGACTAAGTTAAAATGCTAATTAAGGAACTAAATTTTAACTTTTTTTTTAAATCGGTACCAGGGATCGAACTCACGACTGCCTGCTTTCAAGGCAGGCGTTTATGCCGCTGAGCTAAACCCCCAGCCCCATAAATTTTAACTTTTAATTGTTCATCTCCATACAAGTATTAATCACCTTTAAACTGTACAATTTCTCCATTCTGGGTTTTTGGCAGTCCCTTCAGACAAACTTCACTGGTAAGAGCTAAGGCAATACCACAGCTTCCTAGCAAGAAGCCAATCTGTTGACCTCCAGCATCCTGTGGAGAAAAGATAATGAGCATGGCAGGGGAGAGAAAGTGAGCACACCCAGGCCACAAATCCAGCACTTCCTAATGCTCTGGCATTTGTGCGACAACATTCAGGGAGTCCCACCAATAGCTGGCAAAAGTCGAATCCAGTGATAATGCACTCTTTTGAATAATTTCTACAATATGATGACTTCCAAAGTATAAAGTACATTATTTTATTAATTTATCAGGGCTAACTTTGAATTCTACTGGCGAACGTGACCCTTTTATTCAAGAGTTAGCAATTATTCTCTTTTAAAACTAGTTTTAGGCAAATGAAATAAATGCTGACATTTCCCTTAACCTTACCCCCACATCCAAGAGAAACCAATTCAGATCAGAACAAAATAAATAATGCCAACAGATGCAATATGTCCAAATTTACAATGAAAGTCAGTGGACAGAAATATTGAATCCATTTATTCCTTTTATTTTTCAACTTTAAGACAGTATTAGAAGCAAGGGGTAAGCTTTAAAATAACAGCAGCAAAAGACAACAAACAATACAATCTAAAGTATTTCCATTAAAATGGCATCCTAAAAGTAAACTTATGAAACCTCACAAATACTGCCAACTTAAATATTTAAGAACCCCAAGATTTCCTGACTAACTAAAGAATACTGTATCTTATTAGGAATGTCACCAATGTGTTTAATTCTTTTCAAAAAGTAATTTTTTTCTTATAAATCTACTGTCTTCCCCATATTCATCACTAACACCAACTCTCAGTAATAAATTCCCTAAAAAAAAATTAGTATAAGGGCTGGGGATTTAGCTCAGTGGCATAAGCACCTGCCTTGCAAGCACCTGGTCATGAGTTCAATCCCCGATACAAAAAAAAAACAAAACCCAAGTATAAATAATTTGAGAGACATAATTCAGTCAAACACGGAACTGTCATATACTCTTCATTCAATAGGGCAGATATGTTGTTAAAGTAGAATCCTATAATTCCAGTGTAAGAACACACCAACCCTGAATCACCCTCCCACTTAATGGAAAACCTATAACCTGTAACATGGTTAAAGGACATTCCTTTATAAAGGCCTCTGAAACAAGAGCAGGATTCTTTATGAATAGAAATTATTGACAAGTACGATTGTTGAAGTGATACACAATACATTATATACAAAAAATATATTAAGGTACAGAACATTCTCTTTGATAGAAATATTATTTGTATGATATTTGTAATTATTAAATAATTTTTCTCTAAACTTTGTAACTTTAAAAAGTGAAGCTATTTCAGAAAGTGGTGAGATTGTTTTTAAATGTCATGGTGGTGACAAATAAATCCAACAAAAATCAAAGGCCTGTCATATCACACTCGGCTTCAGTTTAGCAATGTTGGCAGTAATGGTGGCACAAACCTGTAATCCCAGTATTTGGGGGTCTGAAGTAGTGGGATTATTGCAAATTCAAGGCCTGCCTGAACTGCATAGGAAGACTCTGTCTCAAAAAACAAAACAATCCCCGCCCTCACCCCCCCCCATTTAACAATGTTACCTTTCTGGTAAGTGGTACCTCTATAGGCACTGGAATCACTTCTGCGAGAAGACATCCATAAAAAGCTACCATAAACATGACTGGATCATTGTTAGGATAAACCAGGGCTACCTAAAATTCATAAAGACATTCAATAATAGAGAAATATTAACTCTTTTTATGCCACTTTTTCCAAAAGCAAAATAAATCAAACTATTTAATAGGAATTTGTTCTAATGAAAATTAAGTTACTGGTAACACAAAAATCAAAAGTATCTCCATCATTTCCATGATATTATAGATTTTGAAAAATAAAAATATAATTAATTGCCATATCATATTTATTTATCAGTAAGCAATTTGCCTTATATGGTACTTAAGAAACTTAGCACAATTTACTTTAGTGCACTGCTAAAGCAACAAAATACACATAATGGATTTCTCTAGAGAAAATAGCATATTAAAGAATAAGCTTTACATTGCAGAGGCAGCCTACAAGTGTTGACTGACTCAATCACCACTTTAGGGCCAACATAAGGCCTCTTGCTCTTTAATTCATTGCATTAATCAATAACCACCCAACAAAGCAAGTGTTCTGGCATGAAGGTACTTTGTAAGAAATGCAAAAAAGGGCTGAGGATTTAGCTCAGTGGCATAAGCACCTGCCTGGTAAGCACATGGTCATGAGTTCGATCTCTGGTACCAAAAAAAAAAAAGAAGTGCAAATAATACGGAGAAAGCATTATGGATAAGAAGTTAATTCATTAACAGAACAAACAGTGAAGCCAGGTGTGGAGGCATGCATCTGTAATTTCAGCACTCTAGGAGGTTAAGGCAAAAGAATCACAAGTTCAGGCCCAGCCTAGACAATTTGTGAAACCCTGTCTCAAAATTTGAAATGCATCCAGGTATGGTGGTACACACTTATAATCCTAGCTTTCCAGAAGCTGAGGCAAGAGGATTGCAGTGAGTTCCAGGTCAGTCTAGGCCACATAGTGACTTCAAGGTCAGCCTGAACTACACTTGTGTCGTAAAATCGAATGAATGAAACAATAAGTTATTTATTTGTAAATAAAGGACTGGGGATATAGCTTGGTGTAAAGGCCCTGAATTCAATGTCCAAACTCCTGTACCATTAAAAAAACTGCCAGCTGTGGTGGCATATGCCAGTAATTATCAGCACTCAGGTGGCTGAGGCAGAAGGATCACAATGAGTTGGAGGCCAACTGGAGCTACACAGTGAATTCAAGACCAGTCTGGACTACACAGCAAGGCCCTGTTTACAAACAAACAAGCCAGTGGAACAGAAACTCTGTAACGGGTTCAAACTTGTGATTTCACTTGCTCCATGTCAGCAGAATTACTGAGGTTTCAAAATTTACTCAATGAATGCAAAGACACAGAAGCTATTATCACTATGGAATTTGTTACCTGGTTTGAGATTCATAGATTAACATTATGCCTATCACTAGGTTCTTGTTTTCCCTTCTGCTTTCAATTTCTCTCTTACTTTTTTTCCTCTTCTTTTTGGTTTTTTGAGACAGGGTCTTGCTACAATGATCCTTCTGCCTCAGCCTCCAAAGTGTGGGATTACATGCATTTGCCATCATACAAGACTTCAGAGTCTTTTAGCTTACTTCTAAAATAAGTTCAGTTTGAACTTGTAAACTTTCCTAAAGATACAACATCCTCATTCCATAGGCTTTCAGGCAATTTCCTTTGTATGCACAATGTCCATGGGACACTCAGATGGATACATCACCTTCTTATAAGAGTTTAATGAGGCACAGGAAATACTTGAGTGTTACATCTATAACTGAAAACCATATTGCCAAAATGTAGAAAGTATTTTACCAGGGTAGTTTACTTGGTCATGTACTCTTAAAGCTGCTAAAAACTTTGTTATGTAGTTGGTATTTCATTCCACAAATTCTAAATGAAAAGTAATGCATGATATGTGTAAATAATCGTACTGTCTCCTAGTGTAAACAACAACAACTAAGTAAATCAAATCTAAAATATACAATAGATATTGTGAAAATGAAAGGGAAAGAAAGTGCTCAAAAGGAAAGAACCACTGGGATAAGCAAAAGGTTAAAAAAGAAAGGCGGGAAAAGATTTTATATATATACATATATATGTGTGTGTGTGTGTGTGTGTGTGTGTGTGTGTGTGTGTGTGTGTGTGTGTGTTTGTAAATATATACAAAATAGATAACTATACTAATCTCTTTTCATCAAAAAGAACAGTTTGTGTTTTCATTATCTGATTGATCATTTTTTCATGCCTAAATCTTGTAATCTGAACAACTAATTTCAAGATAACAATATGCAATATATTAACTAGGGTTAATTTCCTATTTTTTAAAAAATTCTGAATTATTTTTATCCTTTTTTTGCTTTTAAAATACAAAAAGAAAAGTAATGCATGATAATAAGAAGTAATCGTATCTAGGAAGTTATGAATAGGAAAATATCTTCAAAAACATTTTTTAAAATTTAACTTAATGGGGGCTGGGGACTTAGCTCAGCGGCATAAGTGCCTGCCTTGCAAGCAGGCAGTCGTGAGTTCGATCCCTGGTACCAATAAAAATAAAAAAGACCAAAAAAAAAAAAAAACCAACAAAAAAATTTTAACTTAATGTCACTTTTTTTTTTTAAACATAACAAAGTTTTATTAAAGGTAGAAAAAGTTTTATTACAGGATCTGCAAAGCGAGTTGGGCCCAAGTGAAAGCAGGGAAAGCAGCAACCCTGCACTGAGGGTTGCCACCAGGCAAAAGTGAACACAGTGCCTTGTCACTTTTAATTAAATTAAATATCAATTCATTTTTCTGAGCAGCAACATAAATCTCTTTCCTTTTCTATAGAAAACAAGAGAAAACTGCTGAAAAAGTTTTATGAGGCACTTTGTAAAGAATTCAGTGTTAATTTTTTTTATTTAAAGAGAAAAAAGAAAGGAAATAAAAAACAAAGCAGTAAAAGGGTACAAATAATACAGAATTAAGAAAAAAATACAGTAAGAAATCACTAGTTAATAGGTTACATATCGTCATCTTAGAAACAGTTGTCCAAATTATAAAATTAAAGCATATAAAGTGGATATCCATACAGCGAGATTGCAGACAGTTCCATTCAATGATCCAACAAAAGTTCAGTAATATGGTTTTCCATCCTACACACTCAAACATACATGCAGTTATATCCCTTAGACCACCTTTCTTTCCTCTCTTTTTTACAATAACAATTACACTTTTTGGGTTTTTTTACTCTCACAGTTCTTATTACTTTTTTTGAAGAGAATAAAACCTAACGTGACTAAACAAAACAGAGTCGGTTAGAACAGAAGGATGGGCATAGTACGTGATGCAAAAATAGAATATCAGGTGATCGAAAATGGTTACCATTGTACTTCAGTGTTAATTTTACTTTTATTGTTTAAATATTGAAGTATTTATTCCCAGAAAGATTTATATTTGTCTCTTCTTAGACCTTGAGAGCTTACAAACTGAACAGCTTCAGAAAAGGGAATGTGAACTGCTTTCAGTCTCTGACTAGAAAAACTATCACCTAGTATTGGGCTAACATGGGGTGGAACTAAATAATTTAAATTTCCTACTATTTTGTGGTACTAGAAATTGAACTGAAGGGCAGTATGCCAATGAGCTACATCTCTAGCCTTTTTAGTTTTTCTTTCATTTTGAGACAAATTCTCACTAAGTTGCCCAGGCTGGAGTAGAATCATTATCCTCCTGCATCAAGTCTCCCAAGCACTTAGGATTACAGATGTGTGCCACTGCACCCAGACACCATTTTTATTTTGAAACAGTTGTGTAAAATCTCCTGTGGTACATTAAAGCCCCAGAATGTACACATTAGAAAATGATAAATGTCACCTTTCTTAAACCAAAACACAGCAGGGTGAAGTTATACACACACACACACACACACACACACACACACACACACATATAAATCCCAAGACTCAAAAGGCTGAGGCATAAGGATTGAAGCAAGTTCAAGACCAGGCTAGGATACACAGTAGTCTAAGGCAGCCTGAGCTACATAGCAAAACTCTGCCTCAAGAAACCCAAAAAGATAAAAAAATTTAAATAAAATAAAACCAAAAATACTAATTACCCTGTCTCCAGGTTTTAACACAGGTTCATTTTTGGTCCCCAGCTTATTAAGCAGTGTGTAGGCTAACTTTAAACTTCTGCTCCACAATTTTCCTGGAAAAAGAAAAAAAAAGTCATAAAAATACAGGCTGATTTCAGCAACACGGTATTCAGCTTCCTCAGAAGTTCAAGACCCAGGCTACTTGCAGGTGATAAGTGCTGCCCCTCCCCAACACAGAAGCAGCCCTCTTCCCAAGAGAGCTTTCCACTCATCCCAGTTTCTAAAGGCCATTCCTGTCTTAAAACAAAAATAAATTATCCTGGTTTATATAATATTTTAATGTTTTCTGATTTCCTGACTATCCTTAGAAATAATTTGTTGTGAGTCAATCACATTTAAAGAAAGAAAAATAATTTCCCCCTCCACAGAACTGAAAAACAGAGTACTAGTTTTGTCCTAAGCATTTCCTACAGAATTCAATAGATTCTGTCAGATACTTCAGGGAACTGAAAAGCAAAAAGCTAGTCTCAAAATGATTCAATACCCAGCACAAGGTGAGATATGAAGATCGTTCATTGCAAGTTTGAGACCAGCTTGGGTTACAAAGTGAGCCCAACCTCAGCCTGAACTACCTCATGAAACCCTGTCTCAAAATGACCAAAAAAAAGATTCAACATTCCATACCACTGTAATTCACTAAAAATGGATAATGAAATGGAAATGCACTGTTTGAGACACATGGATATATTCACAGATGTTAAACATGCAAGATCCGGCTGATTTAAGGGTTACAGAGACAAAATTAATATTCAACATCTAAGATGAATGCTAAACTCTTTTGGCCAAAAAAAAAAAAAAAAAAAAAAAAATCAATCTTTTTCTTTCCTTCTTACCTCCACACCCCGCTACTCTTAGACTAAGAAAAAAAAAAAAATCATGCTGTTTTAAATAGCTACTATTTTTATCTATCAATTACTTAACAGGGGTATTCAAGGCTTAAACTAGGTCAGTCTGCCACATTTTTTAAATAAAAACTTATTTTTTTCTCAAAAACTATTTTCAATCTAGTATTAGAGACAATCAACAGGAAAGAATCTACTTGAAAAAACTAGTTAGTATAAGATCTCATGCTGGACATGGTAGCACATGCTTATAATCCAAGCGCTCAGGAGGCTGAGAAAGGAGGATTGCCACGAGTTCAAAGCCAATCTGAACTACATACTGAGACCCTGTCTCAAAAAACAAACAATGAACAAACAAACAAATGTCTCATCAACCAGGAGTGACTCCATTTTTCTTGACGAGATTTCAAAAAGAAAAAAACCTTCAGGGCTTGGAATGTAGCTTAGCCACAGAATTTGTTTAGTATACACTAGGCACTGGGACTGATCTAATACAACATAACATATCGGATGCAAACTGAAATAAAAAGTATTGATTCTTTGTTCACTACTGAATTTGTGCCTATCATGAACAAAATGGATGAAGTTTTTTAAAAAAGCATTCGGTTTCAACTTTTAGATAAAAGAAGATTTTCTCCATACATCATACTAACCATTTTTTTTATAAATCCTCTTCCAACAATACAGCATCAATAGATCTAGTCTCTTTCTTTTTTGTAGTCTTTAAATATTAGTGGCTTGTGCGTGTCACATTATCAAATAAAAACATTTGACAAAAGCTTTAACTTAGAACTTAGGCTCATATTAAATAATTGGAAAGATCCTCTGAAGCGTAATGACAAACAACTGCTAAGTATCAAGACAAAAATACAACCCACGACACTCTGAGGAACTGTTAGCAAACAGAAGAATTTGGACTCTGGTACACTCACCATATGTGAGCGTGTAAACAGGTTTCCCTGTCACATCCAGTGCAGTCAGGCAGGGGCACTTGGCTTGAGTGGAGCCCCAGCGCTGCAGGGCAGATTCTAGAGCAGGTGGCCAGTTACAGATGACGCCCAGGGGCTCTCCCTTCACAGGTGTCATCTGTCGCCCCTCAGGCTTGGGCTGGTTGGGGTCTGGCTGAGGTACTATTACCAAAAAGAAATGAGATGAAATAAGACCAAGCACCAACAAACAATCCTATAGCAAACATATCTTCCTTTTCTTTTTGTATTTATCTGATGTAAACTTAAAAAACAATACATAGTTACAAACAGTAATCTATAAACTGGGCCTTAATTCAATTTTCTGTTTAATGGTAAAATCATATACAACATGTTTCATGCAATAAAAAAAATCCTGATCCTGCACACAGAAAAACACAAAATATAAATTTCTTTCTAGCTATTTCACAATCATTAGTAACTCTTTTCCTGGTGCTTTAAACTGTATATCCAGAGTTACAGAGCCAGGCCCCATAGTACCAGGTTATGTTTAATGAAAAAGCATTAAATTGTAGTCAGAAAATCCAATTTTATATATTATTTTACTAGTATAACCCTAAGCAAATTCATTTGCCTAACGTCTGCTTTCATCTGTAAAATGGGGACAGTGATAGTTGTACTACAGGGTCATTGTTAGATTCAAGCAGATAATGGGCAACAAGCCTTCTGTGTTTCCACGTGTGTATACGTTTCTCACAATGCTATCTGCCTCCTGGTAAACTCTTACTGATCCTCTGCACTGGCTCCAAAAGCACATCCCCTAGGAACCATTCTCAACCACTCCTCGAGGGGACTGTTCCTTCCTGAGGGCTCCCACTGTGCAGTCCCTGGCCCTCATCAAATCACTAAAGATCAGCGGCTTCCACTGTGTGCCAGCCCCGACCAGGGACTGGGAGCTTCCTGAGGGAAGAAATGGTTCTTCCTCCTCTCACTGCCTCGTGTGCTTAGGACACAGAAGTGGCTCAACAGTGTTAAGTTGATTTCAACTGAATTAAAAAAAACACACACAAATAAAAGCTAGATTATTAACGTGGTTATTCCAAGATGGAGGTCTGGAGGTGAATAACGCTTCATATTCTTTGATATAGATAAAACAAAAATTTTCTTAATTTTTCTATGATGAATGTTATTCAAATAATTTTTTTAAATCCCACATTTTCCTAAGTGGGAAGACAATGTATATATGGAACAAATGGTCAAGTATGTGCTAATCATGTACACAGAATGTGATAAACACTGAGAAAATAAATTCTTTGGATATCATACTCTGAACAAACATTTATATGCCTAATATGCACTTGGCCCAAGCATCAAGCATGCAGGTGGGGACCTACACACTCTGAGCTAAGGCCAGGACAATGTGAATGGTGCGCAAAGGCAAGTCTGGGAGAGGAAGGACACAGCACTCACTAGGAGGGAGTAAAGAGTGAGCTAAGTATTGAAGGGTAGACAGAAAATTTGCCAGGTAAAAGGGACATACATAACCAAAAAAAGGGGAAGGAAAAGACAGAGGCACGAAAGGTTACATGGGCAAAATAAATAGGAAATAAGTAGTGTTTTACAGTTGAATATAATGAAAGATTTGGGAAGCTTAAAGTGTCTTGATTCAGTCTTCTACTGATATCAAACTTGAGAAAAAGTTTTACTCTCTAATTCACTGCTCCAGATAAAGTCTCTGTTACCTTTCTATTTTGTATAGTAGTTTAATTCATTTAAATTTTAAAAAACCATGGTGGTTCTCGATAACAGGTAGACTATACATGGTAGGCATGGCTTTCTGACTATAAGTGTCTGCATTAAAGCCATCTTGCACCAGAGCTCAACGCAGGCTCTGGACACATTTTATGAAACTTGCATTTTTCTTTTCCAAAAGTAGCAACCAATCAAATAAGCAAGTGTTGTGTTAATTACTAGAATGCTGTTAGGTTTATTCTGCCAATGCAAATTGTTCAAGTATAATCTGATTAACCTCCACCTTCCTTTGCCAGGTCAATAAACAGTGCTAGGAAGACTAGAAAGGCTAATACTAATAAGAGAACTTGGGCATCAGGACATCATGAAGGACGTCATTTAGTGACTCCTAAGAGACACAATCTCATCTTAAACTGGTATTTCAGGAGAATCACCATGAGTTTGAGACAGCCTGGGATACACGGAGTTCAAAGCCAGCCTAAATTACACAGTGATACCCTGTCTTGAAAAGTCAAAAAAGAAAAAAACCAAAACATGTCAGCTTGCTTTTTGCTTCTGCTGCATGAACTGAACTGCTCAATTCCATTACCTGTCTAATGTGATCAAAGGTACTATTAAACCAGGTGTCATGATACACATATTTAATCCCAGTACTCTGAGGCTGAGGCAGAAGGGTTGCAAGTTTGAACACAGCCTGGACAATTTAGCGATGTTGGTGAGACCTTGTCTCAAAATAAAAAATGAAAAGGGATGGGGATGTAGCTCAGTGTGAAGGCCCTTAATTCAACCTCCAGCACTGCGGGGGGAAATATGGGTGTGGTGGCCGATGGATATACTTCTAACACCGCAGGAGGCTATAGCAGGAGGATCAAATATTTAAAGCCAGCCTGGGAACCTGGTAACTCAGTGAGACCCTGTCTAAAAATAAAAACAAATTTCAAAAGAGCTGAGGATATAGTTCACTCCCCGAATTCAACCTCTAGTATGGAGATGAGACTGGGAGGTGCTATTATTTGACTCAGGACATGAAAATGAACTACAAAGATACCAAGGCGTGGTTCTATCAACAAAAATTTCCCTTTTGGGGCTGGGGATTTAGCTCAGCGGCATAAGTGCCTGCCTTGCAAGTGTGTGGTCATGAGTTCAATCCCCAGTACCAATAAAAAAGAAAAAGACACACACACACACACACACACAAAAACCCCTTTTTCTTGACAAAAGCTTTTATTAAGTAGAACTAATCATTATTTAGCTTCAGTAATTATTAAATAGGTGCCTCAATTTATCTATACTGACACACCTCTCACCTCCCATTTTTCCCTGATCTTAGAAATCATGACTTCACTTGTAAATAATTTTTAAAATATTAAATAAAGCTCTAATGATTATAACTTCTTTTGAGAAGCCTTCTCTAACCACACAGATGGAACTGCTGCCTTCCCTTTTCCCAATTGCCTGTATCTGCTGAAAAACTTATTGGCCACACTGTTCTAAATGTATATATTTCAGTATATATTTAGCATATATTTGGTATAAATCATAACCACAAAAGAAGTAATTTCCTAGTAAGTCTCTGGACCCTTTTCATCTACCACACTATCTTATAGAAGGCAAATGTGACCGGCTGATTTAATGAAAGGACTGTGTTAAACGAATAAAAAAAGACTAGGTAGACAGACATTTCAGATTGAACCTGATGTCCACATCCTAGAGAAATGTCAAGTATAAATATAAAATAGACACCTGTGGTAGCCCTAAATTCAAGAGCACATTAACAAAGAGTTCTGTGCTTCTTAGTTGCCTCATCTCTTCTTTCCCTTCCCGCCTTCCTTACATCTTTCATCTGAGATCGAATATATAAATGTCTCTGGGGTAAAAGAGCAGAGAACTGCGAAGCCTTTGAACCAAGAATCTCTCTCATCCTATATATCTAATGTCTAGTAACTGCTTAAGAAATATCTGCTTAATCAATACATGTTTTTGGTTTTTTTACTACTACCTTCCACAATTTCTTCAGAGTCATCCACAAAAAATTCTTTTAATGGAGGTCTTTTGGGTCGTTTCAGAGTATTGAGAAGCTGCTGGATTTTTGTGGATACTCTACTATTGACAGGAACACCTGTAAGGGAAAACAATGGTAACAATTAAAATTCATGACTTGAAGGCATTTTAGTCTCAGCTTCCTCATGAGCTTTATTTCTAATGTCCTTTGTTTGGGCCTTGACCATAGTCTCACATTCTATTTTAATCAGGTCACACAGGTATAAATATATAAATAACAAGTCTCATGATAACAGAGAATAAATACAATGTTATTATTAATATGACACTTAAGGATTTCACTTAAGATCTCTTATTTCCTGTAGCACTTTGTGCTTTTGCTGCTTTGGATTTTAGTTTGAAGCATGTCTTAGAAGCACCGACTAAGTGTGACAGAGTATGGAAAGGGGCACTCTGGACAAACTGCCCTGAGCTGGCTAACATGATGTCGTTCTGCAGGGGCTGAACTACTACAGCTTACAATTTGAATTTTTCGATTCAATTTATACTCCCTATTTAGCTACCAGAAACAATCCCCTACCATCAGCTGTATCCATAAGGCTGGACCTGTTGGCTCCTTTGTGCATGCCTTTAACTATTCCCGAGGGTGGCAGATCAATATTTGCTGGGCGTACTGAGGATGAGGAGGAGGAAGAGGTAGTTGTGGTGACATCAGGGGGAGCAGAGAAACTCTCTAAGAGAGGAGAAAACAAAACAGAATTATATGGCATTATTAGCAAAAATGAGAAACCTCTAATTTGGTTTAATAACTATGTAAACAGGTCATTCTTTAGCTATTATCAATTAAGATTTTGAATCAAATTTTACCAGTGGTTATAGCGAGAAAACAAGAGGTTAAGTCAGAATATATGAAGATCCTAAAATCGTTATTTTTATATTTGGGTAGTTTGAGATCAAATCACAGAGTCAATGTTTCTCAAAAACATTATTTTCTCGCAGGCATGGTGGCACACACCAGTAATCCCAGCACTCAAGAGGTAGAGGCAGGAGAATCACTGTCACTTGGAGGCCACATATTGAGTTCAAGGGCAGCCTGAACTGCATAGCGAAACCTCAAAAAAACAAAAGAACCAAAACCAAGACAAAACATTTTCTACAGAGAATGCAAGTAGAACACGTCACAAAGACAATCAAAACTAAAAAGTTGTATCTGAAATCAATAAAAGTTGATTTCAAAATGAAACTAAAGTAAGATATTAATTGGCTATTAATATCATAGTCTGCTGAACATTTCTTCATGATCACAGAAGACCAAAACAGTGTCTGAGGGTGGGTTAGACCATTCAGGTTTGCTGGCATAGGAAAACCAGGTAAAGAACAGACAACTGCTTTTCTTGCTTTAAGTAAAAAAAGGACTCAATATAGGGAAAGTGAGTAATGTAAGTTACAAGAGATAAATTCAACAGAGATGTGTAACAAAAAACTCAGATAAAGAAGGATTGTGAATTTGAGGCCAGTCTGAGATATAAAGGAGTCCCTATCTCAAAAAAAAAAAAAAAAAAAACTAAAAACACATCAGAAGAAATAAGAAAAAGAGAATCAGAGGAAATAAAATATATGACATAAAATAATTAAAACTATTGAAAAGGGGAAAAGATATAAATCAACTTCTAAAATCAATTTGGGCTAGACATGGTAGCCTATAATCCCAGCTCTTGGAAGGCTGAGGCAGGAGGATCACAGCAAGTTCAAGGCCAATCTGAGCTACAAAGTGAGTTCAAGTCACCCTGAACTGCATAGTGAGACTCTGTCTCAAAAAGAACAAAAAAATCAAATCAAATCAAATCAGGGGCCAGCTATGGTGGTGTACACCAATAGTAATACCATTATTCAGGAGACTGAGGTAGGAGATTTGCTGCAAGTTCAAGACCAGCCTACACCATTAAAGCTACATAGTGAATTCAAGGGCAAAAGTATAAAGTTAAGATCCTAACTAAAAAACTAAATTAAAAAGTTTTTAAATTTAACTTTTTAAAAATCAGTTTGGGGTATGGTTTCTATGCCTGCCAGGTCTGTTAATTACTGGTTTAATATTTTTTAAAAGTTTGATATGTATTAGCACAGGGAAATACACGGATTGATTTTTTAAAAAAATTTTTTAAAAATTTGTTTTTTGAGACAGGGCCTCACTAAGTAATTTAAATTCACTAGATAGCTCAGGCTGGCCTCAAACTCCTGATGATTCTCCTGCCTTGGCCTCCTGAGTGCTGGGATTACAGATATACCACTATGCCTGGCAAACACAAGTATAATGCAGTGTAACTTTCTGTAGGATAATTTGACAACAGAAAGCATTAAAGATGCACATTTTAACCAGGTGTGGTGGCATATTCTTGCAATCCCAGCTACTTGGAAGGCTGAGGTAAAAGAATCACAAGTTCAAGGCCAGTTTGGACAACAAAATAAAATAAAACACCACAAAAACAAAAACAAAACAGACAAGGGATGTAACTTAGCACTCCTTGAGTTCAATTCCCAGTTTATAAAAAAGAGAGAGTGAGAAATTTTAATCTAGCAAGTTGATTTATAGCTAACAGTAATATATCCTAAAAAAATAAACAGATAAACACAAAAAGTTGTATGTTCAGTCATGTTTAGTCCAACATCTACATAATGGCAAAAAACTCGATACTTCTCTTGTCATTGTTCCTGTTTTTTGTTTTTTTGAGATAGGGTCTCACTATGTAGTAGTTCAGGCTGACATTAAACTCACTGTGTAGCCCAGACTGGCCTCAAACTCATGATGATCCTCCTGCTGCACAGCCTCCCAAGAACTGGAATTACAGGTGTGAACCACTACACTTGATTTAGCTATATTAGATATCAAAATAGGGACTGGAGAAATAAATCACGGTATAGTCATACAATGGTATATTTTTAAAAAAAGTATACAATGAAATCATTTCCAGAATAATTATAATGATGAAAAAAGATCTTGTGATATAATGCTAAGAAAAGATGTAATGAAAATTATGTCCAAGACAATTTCATTTTTGTAAACTCAAAACCAAAGCCTTACATATTCATATGTAAATAAAACCCAAAATACAGTTCAAAGAGGTAACACTAATGTGTTATTCATAGGAAGTGGGATTGTAGATTATTTTTCTTTCATTATGTTTTTGAATTTTCCTTATCAGGAACATGAATTACTTCTCTAGCGCAAACATCCAAAAGGCAATAATATTGAATAAGAGTCTGTGTAATTTAAACCAGTAACTTCTCACAAAGTCATGAAAGCCACAGAAAAACAGGTCAGATAAAATCTTGTTAACAAAAATGCAAATAATATTAGTTGGATATTTGGGTAACACTTTTTACAAGTAAAACTGGTGTCTTTTTAAGACAGATAAGGAAACAAAAGCACATCAACCATGACCCTTAAAGAAGAGCACCGAGGATGTATAATTTACATGTAGCTTCTCTCCAGGCTCAATGAACTTCAGGGCAGAGCCAAGAGCAAAGGGCAAATCATCTACAACTGGAACACAGCTTTTACTATGGGTAATCACAGTGGCTATTTTACTTAAAAATTGCTATCCTAAATTAAAAACATTTCTAACTCTTTCTTTTCAGAAATTACTTAATAAATAAAAAAAGTCACTAAAGAGGAAAATTAAGATAAAGTTGGACAAGAAAAAAGATACCACAGATGTATAGTTCAATTTGTACTAACCAATGAGGCGAAAACAAAGATCTGTATCATACCTGCAGATGTCACAGTTCTTTAAAGAACAACAACAACAACAATAACAAAACATAAAGCAGAGCCAAGCAAAAGCTATACTCCATACGGTCCCATCAGCAGCAGGCAGTAGTTCATGCGTACCAACAGCCTCAGCCTGCACATTCCAGGTGTAGCAATATCACAGCTGCAAGGATAATAAAACCAGTCTTTATGTGAAGACAAAAGGCTTCCCCAACACTGGCTGGTATAGGACTGCTCAGTTCAATGTTGTGTTTTGGTTTTTTTGCTGGACAGACCATATATAATAAATCCTGGGAAAATCTAAGGTATCATATATTTTAATAACTTTTATATAAGGAATATTCTTCAACTGGGCTAAGCCCATATTCAGACCGGCATTATATCCTGCAGCTTGAGTATTGCTTATGGAAATAGATATGGCTTCAGGTGGGCAACACTAGGCACCAATAATGTAGATAATATCTATCATTTCTGCAAAAATGTATTGCTGGTGTTTCCTTCTTTGCCTCATTAACCATCATGTTCTTTCTGATTATATTTTCTCAGATCACATAAAATACCTAACACAAATAATATACTGTTTTGTGGATACTGGGTGCCAAATGTAACAGAATTTGGACTTCTTGAGTAGATCCAGCTCCTACCTATTCGAGTATTGGCAAATACGTCAGCTAGAGACCCACTGGTTCCTTTGACCTCTCCGTGGGACAGCGTAGAAGATGCGGAGGAGGAGGTGGACGATCCCTGAATTGAACGGTTGATCCAGGACTCAGCATTCTGTAAGCTCTGCTGCAAGGCGGCAGAGAGCGCAGCTTGGCGTCTCAGAGAGCCCTCATCCTCCGAAGCCGAAGACGTGTCTGTGTGGAATTAGAAAAAAAGAAGTTCTCCATCCTGCCGCCTACAACAGCTTCTCAGTTCTTGTTCACTGATTATGCATTTGATGTTGACACCAGCAAAACATTCGCATTCTCAAGAAACTCAAGGAAAGATCTGTACTGGGGCAAAGCTTGTAAAAATAAAACAGCCTAACTTGGGAGCTATTTTTTTTAAGTTTTGGGTTTTGTTTTTGTTTTTTAAGACAAATCCCTTTAGTAACCTTTAGTTTCATCATTTTTGTTCTAAACTTAATTAGTACACAAATTCTAGTTTATCCATTTATGTTCAAGTAACACTGAAGTGCCTGTGGATCTTTCTTCATCTCTTAATTAGTACACCTCGTGAGAGATGGCCAACACTGATTTTTACAATTACTTTTTAGACTCTACCTAAAAGGAAATGATCTTGATCTTGTTAAAAACTTGTGTACCAAGCAATAAGTAACGTGACAGGGACACTGTGTAAACAGAACAGGGGAGGGCACAGCATCTGGATTTCTTTTAATTTTCAGAGAAAAACTGTAAAAAAAATTCACTAACATCTTTATTTAGCCTGGTCTGACTTCAGGAAAATAAGGCTTAAATTAGAAATGCATGGATTGGGGGTGCTTCAATCAAGCATAGGGAAGCCAAAGCTGAGGGAAACAGCAGTCAAGAATTATTCTAAACTCAAAGCTTATAAGGCACAAAAGGCTTTAAAAAAAAAAAAAAAAAAAAAAAAACAAGCCATTTGGTCTGAGATGGAACAAATCCTTCTACATGATTTGGGGAGCTTTGTTTTGTGATCTGTGAAGTGAATGAATCTATTCAAGCGTTTTTTTTTTTTTATTTCCCCCTTTTTCTTTTTTCTGGACACAGGGTCTCACTATGTAGTTTAGGCTGGCCCTTAAATCACTATGTAGCCCAGGCTAACCTTAAAACTCGCAGTGATCCTCCTGAGTGCTGCCATTACACGCGTGCACTACTACGTCCAGCTATCCAGGTCTTTAAAGGTAAAAACTTTTTTTTTTTCTTTTTTTTTTTTGTCTTTTTCCTTTTTATCGGTACCAGGGATCGAACTCACGACTGCCTGCTTGCAAGGCAGGCGCTTATACCGCTGAGCTAAATCCCTAGCCCCAAGTTAAAAACTTTATAGGGCTAGATATACAGGCTCAGTGGCATAATGCCTGCCTATCACAGTAAGACCCTGGGTTCAATTCTTACTCTCCCAGCACTGAAACAGAGATTGAGAGAGGGAGGGAGAAAGAGAGGAGAGGAGGGAGTAAAAGGAGGAGGAAGGGAGGGACAGTGGGATTCAGATTGGGACTGATTAATTCGGCAGAACACTTTCCTTTAATTCAGGTAAAACCATGAATCCACAACCGACGTTAGTTCAAAGAATTGAAGAGAGGACTTAGGGATGACAATGCCCAATGTATGTACCGCTGGTGCCCCTGATTGATGCGTTTTGAAATTAGTTTTCTTTTTCTCTCTTTGAAATAAAATGTATTTGAAGGAAGGAAGGAGGGACGGAGGGAGGGACAGAAGGAGGGAGGGAAGGAAGAACTAACCAGCCTGGAAAACTGCAAGCACCATGAAACAGTAACCTAAACAGAAGTCCAATTCTGCAGGCTCAGAGCAAGAAAATTAAAAATAACTATTGTATACTTGCTTCTTGCTCTGTACCATCAATTTATTATTTCATATTGAGTAACATCTGAGGCCCAAGCCTGCTGTTTCAGCCTTTAAAACATGTCCTACACAACCACAGTATGTGCTGTGAACTATGTTAGCCCAGTGACTCTGATGTATATATGAGAGGGCCTATAAGGCATTCAGTGTTCTAAAAAGGCTTACAGTCTGGTGCAAGGGACATGACCCAGACTAGAACAAGCTTAGAAATGAGGCAAGCAGGGGCTGGGATTTAGCTCAGCAACCTGCCTTACAAGCAGGCGGTCGTGAGTTCGATCCTTGGTACCGATAAAAATGAAAATGAAAAAGACAAAAAAAAAGAAATGAGGCAAGCAAAACGTTTCACAGAGGAGCAACCAGTCCAAAACTGCACATATTTCTATGCAAATGATAAAGATTTGAGGAGATAAAGAGGGGAAGGGAAAGACGCTAAAGAGATAATGACGGGGCTGGAGGTTTAGTTCAGTAGCATAAGCACCTGCCTTGCAAGCAGGCAGTCGTGAGTTTGATCCCCGGTACTGATAAAAAGGAAAAAGACAAAAAAAAAAAAAAAAAGAGAGATAATGACCAGGTCTCAAAGGGATGAAATTCCTTGAAAGAGAAAAAGGATATATAATTCCACTGGATTTTCCAGCTGCCATTTTCAATAGCACCATTTACTTTAATTTGGGTAAGTCTAAAATTAAAATAATCCGATTTTTAAAAGAAAGTAAAAACATATTCTTATGATTAGGTTTATGGAAAACTGGTTTCATTATGTTCCTATATTGAATCAATTAACTGGGTACATTATTCCAATTCAGTTATCTAATCTGCCTGGCAATCCTCCTCAGTGTTTAATGATTATAGCTACAAAGAGGCATAGGGTAGGGAAAACATGGATTGCATATTAGTCTTTCATTTGAACTGTGGAGTCCACCTCTTAAACTAGCTGTGTGGTGTGGGGATAAAATTATCTGTTTGCAAACGCTGCTTGTTCATCCATTTGCCAAGTATAACCATGCTCTATGTTAGTTGCAAGGATAATAGGTTGAGCAGAAAGGCACAGTACTGACTCTCACAGATTGGAGTCTTACAAGAGTTCAGAGCGGGTACCCAAGGAACTGACACCTAAACCAAAGCCTGCAGGGTAAGGAGGACTTTCTTAAAGAACATGGGGATGCGGAGAAGGCAGTGTCAGGTAGAGAGGAATAATATCTAAGAAAGCTGGAGGGAACAAAAACAAGGCACACTTGGACATCTTAAAGAATTGGAGATAAGTCAAAGCATAGGATGCGAAACTGCAGTGATGAAAGATGCAGCCAGATGAGCAGGTTGCCTGGGTTGTTAAGGCCTCATAAGAAAGACAATGTTCAAAAAGCACTACAGCTGTATCAGCACAGAGCAGCAGCTGGTCACTGTATGTCAGGTCCCCTTCTTATCCCCAGGAGGATAATCAAAAGGGGTGAAATGGGCATCGTGGTGCACACCTATAATCCGAGCACTGGGGAAGCTGAGGCAGAAGAACTGCAGTGAGTTTGAGACCAGCCTGGGATACAAAATGAGTTCAAGGAAGCCTGAACCATAGTGTAACTCTGTCTCTAAAAGAGGGGGTGGGGGTGGGGGACAAAACCCCCAAACAAATAAAAATGGTTTCTATTTAGTTTGCAACAACATCTTAATTTTCCATGAGAGTAATTTAAATAACTAGTTCTTCCCTATAAATAGGAAGGTAAATTAATAGGCACTGAATAAAACATACCACGTTAATCATGCAAACTAGTAAGAAAGTTACACTAATGGTTTCTCTGAGCTCACTGATGGTTTCTTTTCTTTTTCTTTCTTTCTTTTTTTTTGGTACCAGGGATTGAACTCATGACCTCACGTTTGCCAAGCAGGCACTTTGCCACTGAGCTAAACCCCTAGCTTCTTTTTCTCTTTGAAATAAAATGGATTTGGAGGGAAAAAAAAAAAGGCAAACAAAATGTACTTCAGGGGGTTGGGGATTTAGCTCAGCGGCATAAGCACCTGCCTTGCAAGCAGGCAGTCGTGAGTTCGATCCCCGGTACCAATAAAAATGAAAAAGACAAAAAAAAAAAAAGTACTTCAGTAAGTGAATGGATAAATAATCTGTGACATATCCACAAAATGGGACTATTATTCAGTACTAAAAGGAAATGAAAAAAAAATCATGCAAACTAGGAAATGGGGTTGGGGCTAGGAATAAGATTCCCTGAATGAGTTCACAAATGCAAACCTGGCTGGCAAGGCTTAGAGCTGCTGTGTGTTCAGTGCACATAAAATGTGAGCACTGCCTCAAAGCAGCATCTTCTTAAAAAGCAAAATGAGCCTAACCCTTAAAAAATTATTTAGGTAATGAATTCAAACCCCAGTACCAACAAAAAATTTACTGTTACTTTTTTTTTTTGGAAAGTAATCACCTACAAAACTGCTATGGATTGATAGCAATTTTGGCAAGACTAAATAAACACTAATAGAAATAAAGTTACCAATTTTCTACTGAATCTGTGCTAGCTGACCAGGAACTCACAACTGTTACCCATCATAACTAATGAACTCAACTGTTACAGGATAAATTTTTCACTCTCCTGTTCTCTCTCTCCACAGAGGGTGCAATACACTCTCTTTTTATTTACAAACCTTAAATTTTACAAGCAGCTATTGAAGTACATAATTTCAACCTAGGTAAGAATGGTTTTGTTTCTCTTTTTTGGTGGTACGAGAGATTAAATCTAGGCATGCTCTACCACTGAATTACACCCCAGCCCTCTTTAAAAAAATTTTTTTTTGACACAAGGTCTTTCCAAATTGTGCAAACTAATTTTGAGCTTGTGTTTCTCCTGCCTCGGCCTCCTGAGTACCTCAGATTATAGGTGTGTGGCACCACACATTGCAGAATTGGCTTCTTTTTGTACTTCCACTTAGAGTACTGAATATTAGTTCTCACAAGCAATTATAGATCACTGTTCATAATCCATACCAATAATGAAAGTGGGCTATTAAAACAATGTCAATTAATTAGAGAACATTTACAAAGGTATGTGTTTTGAGATTTAAATTCCCAAAAGGAAATGGCTATTTTGTTGGGAATATTATCCATTCCAGTACCCTACATACTTGTGCACTTAGCAGGTAAGTACTTTCTATACAAGACCTTTTTTTTCAGTACTAGGAAGTGAATCTATTTGATTTTTCATTTTGAGACAAACTCTCAGTAGTAGAATGCTAAATTACCTAGACTAGAATTGAATTTGCAATCCTCCTGCCTCAGCATCCCAGAGTGCTGGGATTAGAAGTACGTACCACCATAGCCAGCTACACATGACATTTGAGTAGAGCAATATACACAATCAAGAAGACTTCAAGTCTAATACTTAAAGAATTTTCCTGGGGTAAATCACATAGTGACCATGAATGAAACCTGCTAGCTGCCTCATCTCTTAACAGAGTATTTAAGATGAGTAAGAGAGGGAGGACAGTCACTAATATGTGAAAGTACTCGGCACATAAGGCATAAAATTCCACAAAGCACTGGTGAAGTATGTTGAAGATATAACAATGTCCATGGACAGCATTTTCAATACAGAAATACAGAGGGGTGAATTTATAGCCTTAAGAATTACTACAGTCACTGTAGTAGGGCCCTAGGTGAGATAGGTATTTACTTTTAAGCTTCTTTCTACATAAGCCAGTTGAATGGCTCAGTGTGCTTTGGGTCATTATGTAGTCTATACCTATCTATCCTCAGGCTGCAGTGAAGGGCCGGTCCATGAGAGTGCAGAAAACGCTCAGAGGAAAAAAAAAAATAAATGCTTGTTTTTGTATTGTGTTCTTCTGTATGAATGAGTAATAGTGCTACACAAAGAACTCCTACAAAGACGGAGCTGAGGTAATTGCCTTGTGACATTAGTCAATGATTTCAGCACATAAAGGGAACTGGATGGCAGGGATTCAAATAGTCTACGGGCTCTGAAAAAAGCCATGAGCATTAAAAGAATCATAGACTATTACCATCTAAGAGAACTTAAATATTTCAAATCATAGCAGAAATGAGTGCACATATCAATAAGCAAGTTTTAGGTTGACTGACATCTTATTATTTGAGAGATTTACGAACAAAAGATAAATTATTTCCTATGCCAACTATTTACCTTCCAGACTATAGGAAGCTATAAATGAAGACTTAAGACATTTTACTCTTCAATTCTTTTTACTAAGTCCCTCCAAAAGAAGCTCTACTTTTCATCAAATGAGTAATTCGACCAGTTATATATGTATCAAGTCTCTCCCAAAGAAGGGAAAGAAAACCAACAAATTCTAAGAGTCATCCCAGAGACCAAGTTTATCACGACAGCAGTAGGCAGAGTACGTACAGGCTGTGATCTGGAGTATGCTCTGGGATATGTGCTGTGACAACTCAAACAGCGTGCAAAGGAAGATGTCTAAAATATTGTGAAGCATCATCACGTTATCTCTTTCGTGCAAAATGGTGTATCTTTTTACGTTATTAATAGCTGATCTGAAGCTGATTTTTAAAAAAAAAGACCAATACAAGAAATGTCAACTCTCTTCCCTCACACTCTCCATTCCTTGAAAGCAACAGTAGTATTTTTCTAAACTTGGATGTTTCCAGGACTACCAGAATATATGCAAGAGAAAATCTATTTGCCAGCTCTGGGTCAGGTGTAACACATCATGGGAGATGCTGATAATAGGCTTGAACTACAAGAGAACAGTGGGAAAATTTTTTTGTTGTTGTCACAAAGATGATTTATTTGGCAGTCAGAAAAATACAAAACACTCACAAATTTGGGTGTTATCCTTATGCAGAGGCCACAGTAATCTCTGCATCACTCCCATTTTAGTGTATGTGCTGCTAAAGTGAGCACAGCACCCAATTCTCCTAACTGTGGCTCTGAGAAGCTTGGAAAGAGAGTAGAATTTGAAATTCTAACGTGAGAAAGCAAATTACACTTGCTAAAATGGAAGGTGCTAACAGAAGCCTTTGGACACACAATGCTTCTTTCTACATTCCCTCGCCACAGCAAAGTATTTGTCCTAGGCATGTGTATGATTGCTGAATGAGAGCTTCAAGATCTGTTCCATGTGGGGACTGTATGAGAAATCATGATTTCCTCTTGCTTAGGAGATCATTCTAATAAGCAACATGTATACCACTAGCACACTGAGGCTTCTCAGACGCTATTCAGAAATTCCCAAAACAGAAGATTAATGGATAGGGAACCACTTTATTACGCTTCTCTGCAGAATACAGATCTTAAGAGAGAGGACTACATCTCTGCACTCATGAAATTAATATATGCAGAGTGATCAAGAACATTATGACCCTTGGCATGGTGGCACATGCCTATAATCCCAGAAGGCTAAGGCAGGAGGATCACTGTAAATTTGAGGCCAGCCTGGGATACGTAGTGAATTCAAAGTTGGTTTGAACTACATAGTGAGACCCTGTCTCAAAAATAAAAAACAAATAAAAATAAATTTTAGGGCTGGAGGTTTAGCTCAGCGGCGTGTATGTGCCTGCCTGGCAAGCGTGCGGTCATGAATTCGATTCCCAGCACCAATCAATCAATCCATCAATCAATTTATTTATTTATCTTAAAAAGCAGCAACCAAAAAAACCCCCAAAAAGCTATGTTTTACCTTCAAGGGTTCATACAGAGCAGAACATTAGTGTTTAGAAACACAGAAGCCTATATTAAATTCCAAAAGACTATGGTCCCATTCAGCAACAAACAGCTAAGATTTGTTTCTAGAGCTAATAAATTCCCGTCGGGCTGTAGAAGATTAGAAAGGTTTCCACTCTATCTCCACTTTCTCAAGATCCTTTGCTACACTCTCACACTTAACCCAAGGCCTTGAGAGAAACCTATTTACTGTGAAACTGCATTGCTTTAACACAGCCTTGGAGAGGACTGTTTCTAAAAACCTCCCATCACGCTGCTCCCTACCCTTTGCTATTTACTGTAAATGAACCCTCAGCTGCTCTGCAGTGGAATCTGCCAACAAGAAACGGCTACCAAACTAAGAGCCCCCTTTGTCTGTGAGGACCCACTGTACTGTACTAATGTGGAATGGAACCCATCCAAGATTCTGAATGAGTAGGTTTGAAGTATGCATCAGTACAGACACAAAACGCCTTATTGTGATGGTAAGCTAGAGGTATCCTGTGTTACATTCAGAGAAACACTTGAAGCCACAGAGCTATTTCTCTTTCAAACATATTGATACTACAGATGTAAAGAAAAAGAGTACACACAGTTAATAAGCCCACAGCAAACCCAAATGCTCTGAAAAGTTAGCCAAAATCTAGGCAAAAGCTTTTAATACTGAGTCTGAATCTGTGAATAGGATCAATGTAAATAGCTCAACAATATGACAGCTGTGAATAAAAATCAGTAACAACACTATGACTTCCTAGGAATCTCCCCAAAGTAGGCCACAACTGTATGGGCAAAAATTTCCTCCAAAGACTTGATTAGCAGTAACAGTAACAATAGACAGACACTGCACTGAGGATCCAATGTAGATTTTATAACATTTATTCTGAGAGGCCTCTATCAAAATCTTGTCTGGGATTTCATGCAAAAAATTTTTTTTGAGGTTTGTGAAAAACTTTGAAGAAAACTCTGAATAAATAAGACAGCTTAAAGCCGTTTCAGTTGTTCTCCAAAAATGAAGTTGTAACTATTTTCTTTTTCAGCGTTGTAACTCTTAAATCTGTGAGGAGGAATAAAGATTGCAAGTCTGGTGACTAAGTATGGGGTAAAGATGCCTAGTTCCCATTAATCTCAGATTTTAAGGATATACAAATGGACATTAAATACATTCATACTACAAACATGTCTTTAGATCTATTACAAATATGTATGAATGATCTCCCATAATTTTTAAAGACACATAAAATTCTGTACCAAGTCCATCCACTTCTATGCCTGCAACAGAGATGAAGCCTCAATTTTAGGAACACAAATGAATTTAATGTATGATCTTGGGTCTTTTGTTTTAAGACAGGCTATACAGTTCAGATTGTACCTGAACTTGGTACGTAGCCCAGGCTGGCTTTGATATTGCGGCAGTCTTCCTGCCTCAGCCTCTCGAGTGCAGGGTTACAGGCATGCAACATCACACCTGGCTTAGGTCATATTATAGGTGTCCATGAAAACACTATTGATTTAGAGCAGTCCTGGTCTACATTTATTTGTGACTACATGAGTTTGGAGACTGCAAAGGAAATAGTGAGCTGTTAGAAGGAAAGGTTTTTATTTTGTTTCAAGTAGCTTTATCCTCAAGGCTTGTTTTTGAGTGTTGTTTACATGTGGTTAACAATCAAAATCTGCCACCTTCTTATATACTTCTAAATGTGCAGAGCATTCCAGTTCTACCTCAGAGAGAAAAGGCAGACTTCATTTCAGGAAAATCACAACAGTAACTGTCAGGGTAGAAAGGTTTTCACAAACCTACCAGGAGGTGTGCAGGCTTCCGCAGGAGACTGGACAAATGTGGACCGCCTTTTGGTGGGCATGGGCAAAGCCATCTTCTGTTCTTTATGCTTTGCCAGGGCAGCTTGAACTGCTTCTGTGTGGATATCTGAAAAGTCAAACAGTTGCACTTATTCACATTTATCTTGGCTCATCAAATATTTACTACTGGGGACTGAACCATTCCTCTTAAATGTTGAGAAATGTAAAGTAGGTACACAGGTGATCTTTTGACTTAGACTAATTATAATTAAATAAATAAAAACAAAAAACCAGAAAGAGTAAGTCAAGGATAATTCCACACAGGAGGGAAATGAAGTCCAGATGGTAGAGACCAACACACCAAATGCAGAGGTGACAAGCAGGGCAGGCAGTGCAGTCAGACACGCATCTGTGCCGGGAGGGACTCCTACCACTAAGTGAAGTGCAGGCTGTGACGGTGCCTAGAGAAGACACGCCATTTTTCCAAAAAAGCAGCTTAGGGGTTGCTTAATGATCTGAAAGAAAACTTGGTTGAGACTTCTTAGTTCTCTGCCACAGGAACAGAAGGGATAACTTTGATATAGAAAAATATAAGAGATGTTATTTGTTTGCCACTCTGGCCGCAAAACAATTCACTTCTCTACTTGTATGTCTAATAGGAATTTCAAAATTACCATATCCAAACAGAACTTTTGATTCTTTTGTGTTTTTGAGACAGGGTCTTGCTATGCAGTTCAGGCTGGCCTTGAGTTCATTTTGTAGCCCAGACTGGTCTCCAACTTGCAATGATCTTCCTACCTCAGCCTTCTGAGTGCTAGAATTACAGGTGTGAGCCACCATGATCGGCAGTACACACATTTTTTTTTAAAAACTCTTTTCCATCCTTCAGGCCTTACTGTGCTAGAAGAGCTGGACAAACCAGATAATTGTTGAAGGAATCTAAAGCCACTATAAGGACAGTACCCAGAAAGAAAACTTGACAGTGAGATCCCAAATTCTCTCTCCCTGTGCTGGGATTCTCAGCTGTCCCACTTACTTCTGTGACCTACCACAGTTATTTAAAAGGGTCAAAGTAGAAAAAAAAAAAGTAATGGTCAAAGTTGGCATCTCTTTCCTGGAAACAAGAAAACCTTCACTAATAAGACTAGAAACATCTTATTTTCTAAATACAAATATACAATAACCTTAACTTTAAAGGACTCCATTTCCTGTACCAAAATCAAAGCAACCCTGTAATATCAGATATTAGGTTGCTTCTAGATTTTTCTACCAAGTGAATTAAGCACATACTTTCCCTTAAGATTAACTCCAACAATTGTTGAGATCAAAGTATATTTTATTCTGGAAATACTGCAATATGTATTTCCTTAGAACAAGGATACACGAATTTTTCTCTAACATAACCATAGTATATTTTGTCAAAATACAGAAATTCAATACTGATTGTTATGGCTTGTATCAATATGCACCCCCACCCACCCAAAGCCTCATGTGGCCACAGGTGGGGCTTTTTCAGAGATGGCTGGATCTAGAAAGTGTGATGCCGCAATTAAAGGTGTGTGATCAGTCCACTGATTGGTTTGGCATCTTCCCTAAGCTCGGTAGCCTAGGCAGAATATAAGAGGGGCAGAAAGACAGTGCTACTGTTGCTGCTGGTTGCTTGCTGTTTTTGCTGTCTTCTGCCTGCCATGAACTGTTTTTTCTCTGTGATGTCCCTCTGCAATGCCACCCTACCTTGGACTACTACTGGCCTAGACTATCCAATGATTCTAAGGTTGGTCTAAGCTACACCCTACTTGGAGCCTGCCATTACGGAAATCTCTACAAACTGTGAGCTAAATAAATCCTTCCTCCGACTACTCTGTCTCAGCAATAAGAAAAGTAACTAAGACACTGATTATCTCATCTATAATCCATTCTGATTCTGATTTAGCCAATTGTCCCAATAGTATCCTAGTTTTTCCTTTCTCCTGATTCAGAAATATAGGATTATATATTGTATTTAGCCGTCCTGTCTCTTTATCCTCCTGTAATCAGCTTTTCTGTCTTTTATTACACCGACATTTTTGTGCATGCTAATCATTTTGTAAAATATTCCTTTTTTTTTTTTTTTTGGACCGATTTTGATAGATTTTGGCAGAGCTATGACAAGAAATATGTTTTTCTCAAAACATGTCAGGAAGCATTTGCTGTAATACTGATAATGATAACTTTGATTACTCAGTTCTTCTGTATGAATAAGTAATTTGTAACTTATTTGTAGGGAGATACTTTTGGAACTATATAAAAATAGCACAATGGTTATTATATGATGATTTTATGACTTTATTATTGGCATTTTAATGAAAGTTTTCCTTTTGCTCATTTATTTATTTATTTATTTTTGGTGTCGGCAGTCAAACTCACAACCTCGTGTCTGCCAGGTAGGTGCTGTGCTGCTGAGCTACATCCCCAGCTCTCCTCACTTTTTTTATATCAAGTTGGTCTTGGTGAATGATTATCATTTCACTCCATTACTGTTCTGTTACTGTAACTTATCTTGATGCTCTTATCAGCCCAGATATGGTACCCAGGAATCCTTTGACTGGTTCTTATAGCCATTGTATAATAAGTGATAGGCAACTCTATCACTCTAGGTAATTTTATTTTCTGGTACAAGACGTGCTGGGGGCTCATCTGGTTCTTTTCCTGCTCTAGCCTCAAAATTATACTTTTCTTCCAGAAGTTCTAGCTCCTTTTACTAGAGAATAAATGGTATTTAGTTTATATCTTGAAATTAGAGGTACTCAGTATTATTAGGGCACTTTTAAAAATATCTTTCAGAGGATAGAGAAGTGAAGATATAAACATTTACATACATATCTATAGTGATTTCTATCTATATTGAAACACTGAGTTCATACTACTGCCCTAATTTCAATTCCACACTGCAGAATTCATCCTAATTCCTTTTCCATTTTTAATGTCTTTCCCTAACACCAAGAAATATAGTTCATGGTATTTTCAATTTTTTACTCACTGACTTAATACTACATGACACCTACTTTCAAAATGCCAGATGTGGTGGTGCATGCTTGTAGTTCCAGCACCAAGAGGCTAAGGCAAAAGATCAGCTTAGACCAGTGGTGGGAGACCTATGATACCCTGCACTGTACCAGGCTTTTTGAAAGGCTCTGAAAGATTCAGGATGACTGGCCTAGACTATCCAGTGATTCTAAGGTTGGTCTGAGCTACATAGTGAGATCCTGTCTCAAAAAACAAAAACAAAAAATTTGCCTATCACTTACAAAGTCCTGAGTTCAGTCCTCAATATTGCTTTTAAAAAAAACTGAATGAACAAACCTGCTATCTCACACCATTATAAAAGCTAAGTGGATAAATTCTCACCATTCCCTGCCTTGGTGGTCACATTATTTATTTAAATAATACAATTTAGGTCTTTCCTATCCTCACTGATTAACTTGGTGTGAAATTCAAAATAATGCCACAAAGTAAACAAAGTTATGCCAATGCTAACAACAATTATTTCTAGAGGCAATCAGTCTCCCTAAGTGACATAACTTTCTTGTACTTCTTTCTGTAAAAATAACCAGACACATGTATATTGTCTTACTTGCCCATCTTTCACACAGAGAATGAGTGTGTGTGTATGTATATATATATATATATACACATATATATGTACACATGTACACACACACACACACACACACACACACACATCATGTTCCTTTCTTTACCCAATAGTAGATCCTGGATATATTCTATATTAGCTGTTAAGAGTTTCTACATTCCCTTTTACAGCTACACAGGACCCTTCAGTATATCACAGTTTATTAAACTACTAACCCTATCTAGGCATATAGGCTCTCCCATATTTTATACTAATGAATAATGTTGCAACTTGAAAATACATGTATTAGTGTTATGGAACTAGACATGCTGGGATGTGCTGTCACCCCAGCAGTTGGGAGGCTGAGCCAGTTGAGGAGCACAGTTAAGTCTGAGGTCAGCCTGGGCCACATACACTGAGTTCAAGGCCAGTCTGCACTACACAGTGATACCCTGTCTCAAAAACAAAACAATACAAAAGCTTTCTGCAAACTTATTTTGA
The DNA here is from genome assembly GCF_034190915.1 of Cavia porcellus. Classification (NCBI taxonomy): domain Eukaryota; kingdom Metazoa; phylum Chordata; class Mammalia; order Rodentia; family Caviidae; genus Cavia; species Cavia porcellus. Next base: position 42,096,732 of record NW_026947491.1, on the reverse strand, counting down.
TACTGATAAGGGTATAACTTCAAAACAAATTCTTGTAAGTCCTACATTGAGTTTTTTAAATCTTGAAAAATTCTCCTTTTCTACCACACTGCATTCCTGCCACAGTTTAGACATACTTGTAATCCCATGGCCCCATGTTCAGTGTATGCTAGTTAGCTTTCTGATTGTTGCCAACTCAATAGCTGAGAAATGGTGTATCTCTAGGTAGCCTTAATTTGCATTTCTTTTATCCTAGGTAAGATTAAATGTCTGTATAGAGGATTTAAGGACTGCGGTACAGTGTTTGTTTTACTGTTTTAAAAAAAATGGCACTGAAGGCCAAACCCGGGGCTACTCATAAAACAATGCATAAAACAAACCAACAAAAATGTCAAAATTGAGCATGAAACAGTAATTAAGCACTCACTTTTGGGAAGAGGGTTTTGGACTGAACCCAAGGCATTGCATATGTTAGTCACCTAGCTGCACCTAAGTGGTTTTTTTAAATTTTAATTTGAGCAGGATCTCATTCTGTTTCCCAGGCTGATTTCAAACTTGTGATCCTCTTGACTCAGCTACTCAACTAGTTAGGTTTACACACATGTGTCACCATGTCCAGCTTCTTGCTTATTTTTAAGTGAAATAAATGTCCATGTCATGTGATCGTTTGCCACTGAGCTTCAGACTTTATGTTCCATGAATTTTCCCTCACGTGTAAGGAATAAGTTAAAATATTTTCTTGCTGGTGGTCATTTGTCTTCTGTCATTGTCAGTGGCATTGCTTTGTTGTTTCTTTGCAGTGTAGTTTTTATTCAAAAAATTTTTATGGGCTGGGCATGATGGTGCATGCCTATGATTCCAGCACTCTGGAGGTTGAGGTAGGAGGAGAAGCAGAAGTTTGAGACCAGCTTGGGCTACAAAGTGAGTTCAAGGCCAGTCCAAATTGCAAAGATCAAAAAAAAAAAAAAAAAAAAAAGGTATCTCTCTGTTCCGCTCCCCTCCCTACAGGAGTTCCAGCCAACCTCACCCTCCCTCATTCCGCCACCTTTCCCTGACCAGCGTGTCAGGCATTTTTTCCTCCCCGTCTCCTACTCCCCCCAAACCCCGCATCCCCTAAACCCCATGCCTTGCGCACAGCAGGGCACGGCTGCGCTGTGGCAGAAAGAGGCACAAAACACTTCATGGGAAGATGGCGGCACAATAAGTAGCACAGAAAACAGCCTTTTTGAGAGTCATCGTCTAGACACAGCAATATAGAATTGTGAGAAAGACAAGAAGGAAGGAAGTGGGTCCTCTGGACCTGGGGAGAATCTGAAGTGTGAATTCAAGCCCATAGAGAGGGTAAAAAGTAAAAACTTCAATGAAGTAGAAGGCTATAACTGGCTGCGCCTTTGCCTGGAGCCAGACTCACTGTGAGAAAGGAGCTGCTGGAACTTGGGGACGCACAGTCGTGGTGACCACGGTGGCTGGTGACCCCAGAAGCCTTTGCAAAGAGATGCAGCAGTGGAGGGGAGTAGCACACATGGAGAACAGCTCTGGCTGGCCGTGAGTGCAGAGGATTCGGTCCACCCACGGGAGACAGCAATCAGTTGGCTAAGAGCCATCTTGGACTTGAGCCAGATAACCTGGAACCAGAACTGCTGCTGGATTCTTCCAGCAGCTCCTAGCTGGGTGCAGATCTGTGGAAACTGCTTGGACTGCAGGAAGCCCAATGAGTCTGGTCTGGGGCAGGCCTATTAAATTACTGACTACTCTGCCATAAAGCAACGGCTGGCTTGCGGGGATACAGTGGCACAATTCAGGACTCTGACTCCAAGGGTACTAGTGAACCCAGAGAGAATTCTGGAAGTGGACTATTTGGTTTTCTATTTCATTTCTTTTCTTGTTTTTTTGTTTTGTTTTATTCAGTTTGTTTTTTCTCTTTCTCTTTCATTTTTTTTTTATGAATGTGAGACTGGTTCCTAACTTCTTCATAGATGTGGTTCTTTTCTGTTCTACCTTTTATCTCTTCTACCTCTCTTTTCTTTCACTCTTCTGCACCAGTCTTCACATGTTGGTAGGATCCATCTTAGTCCTCCAAACTTACTTGTAATACCTTTCTCTTTTTCCTCTTCTCTTTTTTCTCCTTAATCCATTTTAAATTTAACAAGGGCAAAATTGACACATATTGCATTTACATATTGCATATAATTATCTGTTTTGTTTTACATTTTGTTATATATCACAAACCTAATTCATACAATTAAAAGTTGCAAATTAAGGGTTACTTCAGTTTATTGTTTTATAGGTTGTATTTGATGCTATTGGTACTACTACAGCCAAAATTGACATAACTATTCTAAATAGCTACTGGCCTTGATAATCTATGACTCAGATTAATAAAGGATCACACAAAATACTGTGGGGCACAGTATCAAAGAACCAGGGGACTAGCCCAAACAAGAAACAACTTCTCATCTCCAACAAACTGAAGAGGTAAGATCTTCCAGCAGACTCAAAACCCAAAAAGCACCTACACCTGTAAGATACCTCAGAGAAGTAATCATCACCGAGTGTCCTAAATCCCTCCAACAGGGCAACCCACCAAACAGCAATTTACAAACATCACCCCAGGAATTACACTACAAAACAAAAGAAATGGGAAAAAACTTATGCATCCCCAGACATACAGTTCACTAAGGCAAACTAAAGGGGTAATGAGGCGGGACAATTTGAAAGCCCCCAATCAGCTCTCTCTGAAGTGGTAACAACAAAACAATTGGATGAGGCTCTGGAAAAAACAAGATCAGAAATAATCTCTCAAATAACTACAGAGATTAACAAAATACACAACATGCTTAGTGAAGTTAGAGCAGACACAGACCAAAAAAAAAAAAAAAGGACGAGTTTAAGCAAATTATGGAAGCTGGACACTGGAAAGAAATGGATGCCATGAAGCAGATTTAAGCAGATATCCAGGAGAATAAAAACTCTATTGAAAGTATTAGAAGCAGATTAGGCAAATATGACAACAGGATCTCAGATATTGAAGACAAGCTTGCAGTTAGTAACCACGAAAAGAAAGATTTCTCAAAACTAGCAAAGGATCATGAAAAATCAATCCAGCAGCTGCCAGATGAGACAAAGAAAAGTAACAAGATTAACTGGAGTCAGTGAACAAGCAGGAGATACCACAAATGACATTTAAAAAACTGTTTGCACATAGCCTGACAGAAAACTTTCCTGATAGAGAAAAACAATTTGACATACAAGTAAGTCAGGCATACAGAACTCCAATTAGCAGTGATGCAAAAAAGAAAAAAAATCTATACCCAGGCATATCATAGTCAACATTCCAGAAACTCAACTCAAGAACACAATCTTAAAAGCTGATAGAGAAAAGAAACAAATCATCTATAAAGGAAGGCCCCATCAGAATCACAGCTGACTTCCAGCACAAACTCTCAAGTCAATAAGAGCATGGAATGAAGTATTCCAAGTTCTAAAAGAAAACAGCTTTCAGCCCAAATTGATGTATGCCACAAAACTACCTTTCAAAATTGGTGGAGAAATAAAATACTTCCATGACAAAGAACATCTGAGAAAATTTATGACCACCAAACCAGCACTCCAAAATGGTCTGAAGGACATTCTAGAAAGAAATAATAAGGACTACAGCTCCAGGAACCCCAACAGAAGGAATCTACCAGGGAAGGCAAACAATTAGAAGGAAGAGAAAAAAGGAGGAGATGCAACAACAGGAAAATAACATGACAAGGATAAGTCAATACCTATTAGTTATAACTATCACTGTTAGTGATCTCAATTCACCAGTCAAAAAGACACAGACTGGCAGAATCGATCAAGAAACAAGATCCAGCTGAGGATTTAGCTCAGTGGCCTAAGTGCCTGCCTAGCAAGTGTGAGGTCGTGAATTCGATCACTCCCTGTACAAAACAAAGAAACAAAATCCAACAATATGCTGCATACAAGAAACACATTTAATTCAAAAAAGTAATTTATAGACTTAAAGGATGCAAAACAATACTCCATGCAACAAGAATCCAGAAAAAAGCAGGGGTAGCTAGTTCATTTGCTCTAGACAAAATGAATTTCAAGCCAAGATTGTTTAAGAGAAAGAAGGTCATTACATCTCTCAAAGGGAACAATCAAGAGGAAGAGACAACAACCATAAATATATATGCAACAAATTCCAGTGGATCTAGCTATATAAAACAATTACTAATGGACATGAAAAAACAAGTAAGTCCTAATACAATTGTATTGAGAGATCTCAATACCCCATCACAAAGAGATCAACTAGACAAAAAGTCAATAATGAAATATTAGAACTAAATCAAACTTTTGAGCAAATGGACTTAGTAGATGTCTATAGTTTTCTACTCCACAATATCAGAATACACATTCTTCTCAGGAGCACATGGGACGTTCTCCAAAATAGACCATATACTGACTCACAGAACACGCTTAAGTAAATGCAAAAGAACTGAAATTATCCCATGCATACTATCTGACTACAGAGCAATAAAATTGGAAATCCATGGCAAGGAATATCATAAGAACTTCATAAATACATGAAAATTAAATAGCATCCTACTGAACAATCAAAGGGTCACAGATGAAATTAAAGAAATTAGACAGTTTTTACAGTTGAATGATAACAAGAGTACAATATACTGGAACTTGTGGAACACAATGAAAACAGTCTTAAGAGGTAAATTTATAGCAATAAATACCCACATCAGGAAAACAGAGCAAGCACATAAAAACAACTTAGTTGAATCTCAAACTTCTAGAAAAGGAAGAGCAGGCTAAACCAAAAGCTTGTACCAGGGAAGAAATTATATGAATCAGAACAGAAATCAACATACTGGAGATTGCAAAATAATACAGAATCAATGAATCCAAGAGTTGTTTCTTTGAAAGATCAAATGAAATTGACAAACCCTTAGCCAATCTTATTTTTAAAAAGGAAAGCGAAGACTCAAATCCATATAATTAGGAATGAAAAGGGTGAAATCACAACAGACCTTGCAGAATTCCAGAAAATCATCTATACCTACTTTCACAACTTATATTCTGAAAGATGAGAAATCAGAAAATGGACAGATTCCTAGATACATCTGAATTACCAAAGCTGAATCAAGAAGATATAAAAATCCTAAATAACCCAATATCAATGAAATCAATGATGTAATTAAAAACCTCTCAACAAACAAAAGCCCAGACTCTGATGAATTCACTGCTGAATTCTACAAGAAATTTAGAAGACCTAACACTATCACTTCTCAAACTCTTTAATGAAATTGAAAGGCAAGTAATATTTCTAAATTGATTCCTGGAAGCAAGCATTATTCTGATTCCAAAACCAGAGATGGACCCAACAAAGAACAGGCCAATCTCCCTTCTGAGCATTGATGCAAAAATCCTCAATAAGATACTGGCAAACAGACTGCAGCAAATCATCAAGAGGATTCTACACCATGATCAAGTGGGATTCATTCCAGGAACACAGGGATAGTTTAACACAAGTAAATCAGAAATGTAATATATACCATATTAACAGAGTCAAGGACAAAAATCATATGATCATCTCAATAGATGCAGAAAAAGCTTCTGACAAAGTCCATCACCCAATTGTGATAAAAAAAAAACCCACAGAAAACTAGAACAGATGATCATCTTAATTTGATAAAAGCCATCTATGACAAACCAACAGCCAACGTCATAGTAAATGGAAAAAAACTGAAAGCTTTCTCTCTAAAATCAAGAACAAGACAAGGATATCCACTGTCTCCCCTCTTATTCACCATAGTCCTGGAAACTAGCTGGAGCAATTAGACAAAGAAATAAAAGAAATAAAGTTAGGAAAGGAAGAAGTTAAATTATCGTTACTTGCAGATGAATGGCACTCTACTTATAAGACCCCAATAACTCCATCAAAAGACTTCTAGATTTAATAAGCAAATTCAGTAACATAGCTGGCTACAAAGTCAATACTCAAAAACCAGGAGCCTTTGTGTACACAAATAATAAACTCATTGAGACAGAAATCAGGAAAACAATACCTTTTATAATGGCACCCAAAAAATGTAAATACCTAGGAATCAACCCAAAAAAGTATATAAAAGACCCCTACATTGAAAACTATAGTACTTTGAAAAAGGAGATTGCAAAGAATAAAAGAAAATGGAGAGAAATCCCATGCTCTTGGGCAGGAAGAACCAATATAGTGAAAATGTCCATACTTCCAAAACTGTTACACAGATTCAATGCAATCCCAATCAAAATTCTAATAGCATATCTCACAGAATGAGAGAAAACAATCCTAAAATTCATCTGAAACCAGAAGAGACCTAGAGCAGTGAAAGTAATCCTGGGCAACAAACACAAGACAGGGGGCATCAAAATCCCTGACTTGAAATTTTACTATAAAGCTACTGTGATAAGTGTGATAAAAAATGGCAAAGCTATTGTGATAAAAGCAGTGTGATAAAAACTGGCGCAAAAACAAAACAAAACAAAACAAAACAAACAAAAAAAAACAAACCAGACCTGAAGATTAGTGGAACAGATCAGAAGATGCAACAACAACTGTGGACACACTGAGCCATTTATCTTTGACAAAGGTACCAAACACATTCACTGGAAGAAACAGCCTCTTTAATAAATGGTGCTGGATAAACTGACTCTACATATGCCAAAGATTAAAACTGGACCCATATCTTTCACCATGTAACAAGCTAAAATCAGAATGGATCAAAGATCCTAATATTAAGAGAGAAACATTAAATCTGCTGGAAGATAGAGTAGGTAAAACTCTTGAAGACGTTGGTGGAGGCAAAGACTTTATGAACAAAACTCTGATTCACAGGAACTATCGCAAAGAAACAAGAACTGGGATCTCACCCTACTGAAAGCTTTTGAATAGCAAGAGAATTCACCAGCAGAGTGAAGACACAATCACAACATGGAACAAAATGTTTGCCAGCTGTTCCTCGGACAAAGGAATACTATTGAGAACATATAAAGGACTGAAGAAAAATAAAAATCAGTCCTCCCAGATTTAAAGACTCAACCCACAAATGAGCATCTGTGATGATTTCATAGTTCTCAGGTGAAGGAATATGAACAGCAAATAAATACGTAAAAAAAATTCAACATCACTGATCAGTTGAGAGATGCAAATTTAAAACCACAGATTCTACCTTACCCCAGAATGAATGGCTATTATTAAGAAATCAAGCAATAACAAATGCTGGAGGGGCTATGGAAGAAAAAATCCTTCTCCACTGCTGGTGGGAATGCAGACTGGTGCAACCACTGTGAAAATCAGTGTGAAGATTCCTCAAAAAACTAAGATTAGAGATATCATACAACCCAGCTATTTCCCTTCAGGGTATCTTCCCCCCAAAATTGAAAACATTGGGCTGGGAATATATCTCAGTGACATAAGCACCTGCCTGGCAAGTGCAAGGTCATGAGTTCAATTCCTGGTAACCCCCAAAATTAAAAACAGCATACCACTGTGATATATGTACACTCTGATTTATAACAGCATAATCTGTAATAACTAGATCTTGGAAACAACCTAAATGCCCACTGACTGAGGAATGGATAAAAAAGCTGTAGTATTTTTATATATGTAGTGATACTCAGCCATAAAGAAGGATAAACTGGACACTTTTATAGATAAATAGGTACAACTTGAGATCATACTCATTTGTGAAATAAGACACACAAGTGTAAAAAGTATTGTCTCAGTGTGAGAAGCTAAAACAATATGTGTACATAAATATATGTATATAAAAACAGTTAAGATATTTATACTACTCATTTCTCTAAGTTCACTGAAGAAAAATATTTATGCCGGTATTGTTCAGACAAGTGAATGCAGATGTCTTATGCTCTAGGTGAATGATTTGAGGATGACAAATGCACAATGGATGTACTACTGTTGCCCCCTGATAGACACGGTTTTAAAATTCTTTTTAGTTTTTTTCTTCTTTTACTCCTTGAAATAAAATGGTTTGGAAAATGAATAAACAAACAAGTAAAGTTTCAGTAATATAAAATGAAATAGTTCTGTCCAACCCCAGGCCTCCAGTTAGAAATGCAGCTGTTAAAATTGTCAAGAGGCTGGTAGAGCACTTGCCTAGCACAATCAAGACTGGTTTTAATTCCCAGAACACAAGGAGAAAAAACTGGTCAAGTTGAGCAGAACGGAACGGACTTGAAGTCCCAGCTTATAGAGCAGGAAGCAGTGGGACTATTAAACATGAGCCTGGCAACACAGCAAAACCTAAGCCTGAGCCTGTTTCTTCCCACTTAGCACTTAAGGGTGACAGGTTTATATTATGCACTATTTTTTTTTTTAACCACAAAATGTTTTTATGTGGACTGGGTTCTGAGTTTCAGCTGGAAATCTTTTCTATAAGACTTTCTACAAATCCACACCCTAGAAAATGTGCTGATGTTTTCTTTAGGTATTTTCAGAGTTTTTTCTCACACACAGATAGATCTCTGATCCATTTAATGTTTACGTATGTATTATACAGAATAAGATGTGAAGCTAATTAACCTTTTTCCAGCTGTTCTAGTTAATTGTTTTACTTTTATTTATGGAAAAAAATTTATGGGACTCAGGGTTGAACCTAGGGAACCCAAAGCTATGTCTTGAGCCTTTTTTTGGGTCTTTTTCATTTTTATCGGTACCAGAGATTGAACTCACAACCACACACTTACAAGGTAGGCACTTACACTGCTGAGCTAAATTCCCAGCCCCGTCTTAAGCCTTTTTAAAAAAAATTTTGACAGGGTCTCAGTAAGTTGCCTGGGCTAGCCGCAGCCTAAGTAGCTATGATTATAGGCATGTGCCACCACAAACTAACTTATAGGACCATTTATTAAAAATATATTTTTAGGGGCTGGGGATTTAGCTCAGTGGCATAAGCACCTGCCGTGCAAGCTCGCAGTCATGAGTTCAATCCCTGGTACTGTGTGTGTGTGTGTGTGTGTGTGCAAGATCCTGAGTTTGATTCCCAGTACCAAAAAAATTTTTTTCTTCTGTCCTGATATGCAATGCCACCTATATCATGTACTAAATTCCACGAGTATTTTGGTTCATTTTTTTTTTTTTAGAGCAGAATGTTTATTGAAAGAAAGAAAGCTTTCATCTGAGAGAGAGAGACAGAAGAGGTCCCGAGTGGGTTGTCCTTAGTCCATTTCTTAAATTGTCAATCTAGTCCAATAGGCTGTATGCCAATTTCTGTGCCACACTCATTTTAACTACTAGGTAAAGTCACTCGGATGAGGAGCTTCCCTTAGTGTTTTCCTTTTTGTTTGTTTGTTTGTTTTCCTTTTTCTTTCTTCCTCTTTCCTATTTTTTAATTCAAGAAAGAAAAAGCTAAGGTGAACTGTGGTTGCAGCTCATTGGATATGGAACTTTCCTAGCATGCAAGAGGCCCTACATTCAAATTCCTGGAACCATAATTTTCTCGGGAGATGTGGGGGAATCGAACTCAGGAGCTTGTGCCTGTCAGGCCCCACCATAATTGTTTTTTAAAAGAAAAGATGATATGAAAGGGAGGCAAAATCTGAAGAAAGCAGAGTAATATTCATCTGAACTCTGCCACTTGAAGTACAATATGTAGTGCAGAGACTACTCAGCACAGCAGATGGTAAATGTGTATCAGAAGGGCATGTTATGCCCCATGTCCTACTGGGCTCTGTGATTTGTTTGTCTTCTAATCAGAGTGGTACATCTGGTACTGATAGCTGAGTAGTTTTGTTTTTTGTTTTAGTGACACAGGGTTTCATTAAGCAGTCTAGGCCGGTGTTGAACTTGCAGCAGTCCTCCTGCCTCAGCCTCCTGAGTACTGGAATTACAGCATGTGACACCATGCCTAGTAGCTGAGTGGGTCTGGACACAGTGCAAGTAGAATATGCTCCCTCTGCCAGGCATAGCATCTTGCCTTTCTCTTCCAAACAAGTACTTTCTGAGCCACAAAAAATAAAATAGCATTCACTAATTTAAAATTTCATTTTGAGTTTTTGTTCTAGCTCCACTGAGTAAGGAAATACTTTGTTAACACCTCTACAGCCAGACACAGAAGTATGCATGCCTATATTCCTAGCTACCTCGGAGGCTGAGGCAAGATATCACAATTTCAAATTGGACTGAGAACAGCAAAACCTTGGCTTCAAACAAACAAAAACAGGTCGGCAAGCACAGAAGGACTTGCCTCCTCCAAGAGTCTACTGGGCCCTCCCAGTAAATCCCAGTGACCTCAGCTTCCATTTATATATTCATATTGCCTTTGCTCTGGCCTGCTTTTTCTGTAGTTTGTTGATGGCAGAAATGATCTCATTTGCTGCTGGGTTGCCAAAAAACAGTGAGCATCTACCACCCTTGCTACATAGTAAGAACTAAATATATAATCAATGGATAAATTAACACAGACTTTAGGTGCCTCTAGGGAAAAAACTAAAGACAACCATAGAAGCTCTCAGGAGACACACAGTCCCCCACGCAGTCAGTAAAAACTCTTTGGTAATTTTGTAGGTGCTTCTCACCTGATCGGTATCGTTCATCCCTGGCTCCTCCGGAGCGAGTTCGGTGGTATTTAGAGGGAGCCGAAGTCTGAGCTGTAGCTGGAGCAGGTGTCTGGTTTCTATGTTCTTTCTGCACTGCTGAATCAGTTTCTAGAAAAGGAAATTTGGAAGATGGTTATCTACTAATACCTAATGTCCCTTGAGTACTTTATCCTCGTAACAATGAATTAGGTACTGTACCCCATCAATAGTCAGGGGTTGGAGAGCTTTACTATATACATAGAAGTATGATGGAAAGACATTCAGGCCAAAAATACCATTACAGTATCAGAACTAACAATAGGCTAGGGGCTGGGGATTTAGCTCAGCGGCATAAGCACCTGCCTTGCAAGTGTACGGTCGTGAGTTCGATCTCCGGTACCGATAAAAATGAAAAAGACAAAAACAAAAACAAAAAAACATAGAAACCAGACACCTTCAGTAGTAAAGGCCAGATACCTAACTCAAGGAAAAAAACAATATGCTGACAGAAGAGAGAGAAATAGCAGGATGATAATGGTAAAGTGAAAAAAAAGGCCACTCAAAAGACTCCAAGACCTGGAGGTGACAGGGACATAGGGGTACAAGCACATGACCCTCTAATTGACAGTGAAGAAGAATCACCTGAGGAGTTTCAGCTGCCACAGCATGAGTCACTCCCAATACACATGCAAAATGGGACTGTCACAAAAACTTCACTACAGGTCAAGCCTACTCCCCTGTTTCCCCTGTAGTCACCAATCTAACTCATCTGTTCCCATACTCTCTGCTTCCCAACACCCACTGGCTCATCAAGAATGAGCGAGGGGATAGGGGGAAGCTAAAGAAAAACACTTCCTGTACAACCAAAACTACCCATTGAATAACAATTTCCCATTTCTCCCCATATGTTCTAGCAATAATCATTACATTCTCTAACAGTCTATTTCAGATACCTTGTACTTGTTCTTGTGTGACTGATTTACCCTACTTAGTGTAAAGCCCTCTAGGTTCATCCCTGCTATTATATACGACAAGATTTTCTTTTTTAAGGCATATTTTAAGTTTCTTAATGGCCGTTAGTGGTGGCCAGCAAGGCAGTTTATATATAGTAAATGAGATGCCCAATACAGTAAGATGTCCTTATTTGGGATGTCCTATACCTATGCAGCCAGTGCCCCAGAATCCTGTTGAGAACCAACATTTTAAACAAACAAACAAACAACCTCACCACGCTTAAAGCATAGCAGTATGGGTGTATAAGCAGTAGTTCTACATACCCCAGAAAGAGCTGATGGCATCAACATATTACAAGAACTGAGATTCATAATGAAAATGTCCTATCATTTTTTTTAAATGGTCTGGATGTGGTGGTGCACAACTATAAACCCAGTACTTGGGAGGCTAAGGCAGGAGGAGTGCCACAAACTCGAGGCCAGTTTGGGCTACACAGTGAGTTCAGAGCCAGTCTGAAGTACATAGCAAGACCCAGTTTCAAAAAGCCAAAAAAAGATAGGTAAGATACACAGAAAGACAGACAGACAGACAAAAAAGTAGTAAAGGCCAGGTGTAAGACAGGCTCAACTGAACTCAACCTCCCTGTAAGACCCATGAAAGTCCTCTTATATGGTCCATGCAGCCCACTCATTAAATAGAAACCCCAGTAGGACTCCAGATCTCCAGGTGTTAACATGTAGAGCAATCACCAACATAAGCTGGGTCTACTTCTTGTCTGTCTGTCTTTTTTCTTTTTTTATACCAGAAATCAAACTGAGAAAAGAGAAAGAAAGAAAAGACAGAAAAGAAAGAATGAAAGAAAACTAACTCAGGGCCTTGTATTTGCCAGCAGGCGCTGTGCTGCTGAGCTTTACCCCTGGCTTCGGGTCTCTTTCTTTCTTTCTTTCTTTTTTTTTTAATCAGTACCAGGGATCGAACTCATGACTGCCTGCTTGCAAGGCAGGCGCTTATGCAGCTGAGCTAAATCCCTAGCCCCGGGGTCTAATTCTTGACCCACAAAATTGTAACATATACTAGAAAGATTTAAAAAAAAAAAAAATACAACAGATTTTTTCAAAGTTATTTTTTGTTTTGTTTTGAGACAGGATCTCACTATCCAGTTCAGGCTGGCCTTTAAATCACTATGTTATCGAGGGTGGCTTCAAACTTGCTGAGATCCTCCTGACTCAGCCTCCCATGTGTGGGGATGATAGGCATGCACTACTACATCCTAGCTAAAATTAAGGTATTTTTGTTGCTGTGTTTGTAGAACTGGGGGTTAAACCCAGAGCCTTAAATAAACAAAGCAATTACTCTACCACTAAGCGATATCCCTAGCCCTAGATTATTCTTTATATAGTGTTTAAGCTGGGAAGGAAAAGTATGTTTTCGGATGCTCTCCACTAACATGTATTAATGGATCTACAAATGTCTGTTTCTGATAGTTCCTGAGTATCAAGAATTTTGTTATAAACTGAGTAGAATACATTTCAAATACTGAGATTTTTAAGTGTCTGAGGTTGTAAATTAAAATTTTAAATCAACCTCAATTTCTCTTCAAAATCTACTTAACAGGCCTGTGCTAAATTCACAATATTTTCTGTTCTTTTTTGCACAAGTTAGTTCTATTAGTTGTGAATAGGAGTCAACAAAGTAGAACCTATGGACCTAATATGGTTGACTGTTTTTCTCAACAGATTTATCGGAACAGCCAGGCTCAGTCTCAAATATCATCTGGTCTATAACAATGAAAGCTAATATTTAAGTGTTTCCTTTGTATGGGGCTCTATGCAAACAGTTTTTAGATTTTCTCTTACTTATTTCTCACAACAAACCTATGAAGACAGAACTAGCCTTATCCTCTTTTTACAGAAAAGAGAATAGAGACATGGATTTTTTAAAGAGACATAGATTAATTGACTCGAAGTCACACTAAAGGAAAAAGAGCAGACAAAAAGCAAACTCAGCTCTGTCTGGTTTTACAATTATGAAAAAGGCTATATAAAGATCTCAGGTGGGACATGGTGGTACATATCTTATAACCCCAGCACTTGAAAGACTGAGGCAGGAGGAGCACCTTGAGTTTAAGGCCAGTCTTGGTTACATAGTGAATTCTAGGCCAGTCTGAAATACGTAGTGAGATCCTGTTTCAAAACACAAAAACCAGCCAGGATTTAGTTCAGTGGCATAAGTGTCTGTGTGGCAAGCACAAGGTCATGAGTTTGATCCCCAGTACAAAAACAAACAAACAAACAAATGAATGAACAAACAAAAACCCAACAACAATCAAATAAGCAAAATATCCCCAAACTAAATCAGGCAGGGTGGCATATGCCTGTAATGCCAGCACTTGGGAGGGTGAAGCAGGAGAATTGTCACAAGTTTGAGGACAGCCTCTGCTACACAGTGAGCTCAAAACCAGCCTGAACTACATTAGTGAGATCCTATCTCAAAAGACAAAAAGAAAAACTCTCCAGACTTTTATCTTTAAAAAGCAATTAGACTGAGTACAGGGGTTCACACTTTAATCCTAGCATGATGCTAAGAAGAATGAGTATAAGTTCAAACTCAGCATTTGCCATTTACCCCCTCAGTGCATCACTCAAGGAAAAAAAAAGGCTCAAAGACCCTGGGTTCAATTCCCAATATTGCAAGAAAAACAAAACCTATTAACTTACTGTGGGAGGATCTAATGCTTCAAGATTTAAAGTCACCAGATAGGTAGCAGTAAGAAAGAAAAGCCTATAAATACCCAACCACCTGCCAAGTGCAAAAAAAAATCACTTAAAATATACTCTAATTGGGGCTGGAGGTTTAGCTCAGTGGCATAAGCGCCTGCCTTGGAAGCAGGCAGTCGTGAGTTCGATCCCCGGTACCGATAAAAAGAAAAAAGACAAAAACAGAACAAAACAAAACAAAAAATATATTCTAACTTTATTACTTATGTCTGTTTCTTTGTTTTGAGACAGGGTCTTGCTATGCAGTTCAGGCTGGTCTAGAACTCATTATGTTGCCCAGGCTGCCCTTGAACTCATAGCAATCCTACCATCTCAACCTCTCAAGTGCTGAGATTACAAGTGTGTGCCACCATGCCCAGTCACTCTGATTAACTTTAAATAGAGAACCAAAAAAAAAAGGGGGGGGGGCTATTTTTATTTCTATGGTGATATCGTCAGATAATATACATTAGAAGGAAATCAGATTAGTATCTGTGAGCTACTTTGCATGTAAATAGGTACAAACAAATTAGTGTCACATAGAGCACAAAGCTTTAAAACATCAATTTTTTTGTTATTTTTGGGTCTTAAGTGTACAACTGAATTATCTAGCAGTTTTTATAAATTAAAAAAGAGCAGTTACTAATTCAAAAGGAGAAAAGAATGAATCTAATTATAATTTCAAAAAGGATACAAAAGTTTGTATATCTTTTCTCAGTACTCCTCCTTCACCTTTGTTTCATGTCTTTCAATGCAATTAACTAGATTAAAGAGATAATAGTGTGGTCTAAGAGTGAAAATTACTACAAAGACATGGTAAGCAGGAGAACTAGGAGTTTTATTCTGTTGGGGAAAAACTAGAGAAGATGCATGTTGCGGATCACCGTCAGCTAGAAATTATCACAGATCAAACTTCTAGGCAACACCACACCAGGGCTTCTGACAGAGCTGACAGCCACAGGCCTTCAGCTGCATGCTCCATTGCCCTGGGACTCAAGACGGAGCCTCAGTACAAGTAAAAAAATATATATGTATTGCATTTTTCTTTGAAGACGGAAAAATTTTATTATAGACTCCAAACCTCCTTTCCCCACTATTGAAAACAAAAGCCTGTCAACAGAAGAATGCAGGAGAGAAATGTAATGCAGAGTGGCAGGAGATCCCAAAGCCCTGAACAGATGGACTACACTAAGGCACTGTCCCAGTACCCGGCTCAGTTCCCTGTGGAAGTCATTCATCTGAGCAAACCAGGTCTCTTGGGGCTCTAGTATTATGACAGTCATTTTCTTAGAGTTTGTCAGAAATGATGCCAAAATATCAATCTGCAGTTCTAATAGGTGGCTGAGACAAAGTTCCAATGAGTATTTCTCAGGTGTCCAAAGCACAAGACAACAGCAACACAGACTTCTAATAGTACAACTTTGGTGCAAATGTTAATACAGTTGCTGTGAGTTCTTAAGAGGCTATCTTAAAAAGTTACAAAAGAAAAAAAAGAGTGAAATGAATTCCTAGGAACTGAATACTTAATAATGAAACCTTGTAGTTAATCTCTTTGAACTGTGAATAATCATTTGTTTTATGAATTTTATAAATTTTTATTTTCAGGTACTGTAACTTTTTTAAATACTAAGATTTATATATGCTATACATAATTTTATAGACATAATACTCATTATAAAAATATATTTTCACAATAGATAAATAAAAATTATAAATGATACATACTTTGGGGTTTGGTTCAGTTGTACTAAGGAGTAAACTCAGAAGTACTCTATCCCTGAAATACATCCCTAGCCCTTTTTACTTTGAGACAAGGTGCCCTCACATTTGTGACCCTTCTACCTTAGCCTCCAGATACCTAGGAATGAGCCACAATATCCGATTATAAATATATTTCTATGTGTATTGGAAATACTCAAAGCAACAATAAAAATTCAGTAACAATTATCTCTAAGTGATGTGCTTTAGGATGGTATGTATATTTTCCTATAGTTTTTAGATGGGAGTTTTACATGTTTTCTATAATTTAGAAAAAATATTTTTCTAAGTATATAGATGTTCACTGTAGAACACAGAGGACATAGGTAAGTATAAGGAATAAAGATTATATTGGATTTTTAAACTTGAAGGTCATGACCTATCAAGTTAAAGTAGCATTTGGTTTTCAGCTCCCTAGATAAATTGTAATATTATGAGCAGGATTTTTCCAGCCGCCTAAATCAATTATTTTCTTTCATTTACTCCCAAAGCAACTGGTAAACTAATACACCCAAGTGTTTGGGGATAAAAAAGAAGAAATTGCATCCTGCATAGACTAAATATTGTAAAGCTTATTCCTACCTTAGCTTAATTGCCAGGGACTGATTTTACTACAGGAGGGCCAGGAAACAATATACCTCAGTGTTGTAGTCAGGGGTTATAAGGAGAACAATTAGAATCAGGACACAGAACTTATAATATTATTTATGATGGTCACTCAGAGTTTAACACAAGAAAGTGCAGGAAATCACAACACCAAAGACATAGAACATTCAGCCAAGAGCCTGGATCCCACAGTAACGTCCCACATGAGTCCAGATGAAAACCCAAACCCCCAACAACGCCTCCTAGGAGTCCAACTGGAGTTCTAGAGCCCACAAGAAGGACTCACACCAGTCTGTTTTACAGATCCATGCTGGGACGGCCCGAAGGTCAACAGTGGAAGCTAGAAAGTCTATGCCAGCAGGTGAAGGAATTGTGCTGGTAGGTTGAGGGTTATACACTGGAGCTGAGAAGTCATGCTCATAATAAAGACCAGGGCTGTCCTAAAGAGTACCACAGCCATCCTCAGTGACACAGAGGTCCTGAGCGCCTCTGATGATAAGAACAGTCAAGTACATGTCAAAAAGCCACCATGATGAGTTTGTCCTGGAAATTAAACAGCACACGTCTTTCCGTCCAGAGCCAGGAAGTGATGCTCCATGTAAGGACCAGAGCTCCTCCAGGAGAACCAATGGCTCAAACAGAAACACTTAGAGAAACCCACAACGTCTAGCCTCTTGGTCTCCACATCTCTATTTATGCTGGCACTTTCCTCAGATAGAACATCTATGCTCAGCACCATACTAATTTAATTCAGCTGACATTAAGTTGACCATCAGTTTTTAATCTATAACACTCAGGTCTCAGCGAGGAGCAAAGGGAAGGTGTCTAGGGTGGGTATTATTTCACCATCTATGTCACGGACCTGAGCAGGCAAGACACTGTCCACAAGAGAATAATTCCCTGCCCATGCAACCATCTGCCCCCCACCAGTGGACCTCAGAAACAACCCTGGGTTTTGAATACAGTGTGCCAGTTTCAATGCCATGGGAAAGAAAAGCTAAAAGCAAAGACAGAATTAAGGATATGTATAACATAAGGAAATACTATATTTATAAAAAAGGAAAAACATATAGACTATGTAGACATTTTGGTCTAAGTAAAATAATGTCAAGTGATAAAACAGCACAAAATATGTGCACAATATGATTACAATTATGTATGTAAAAAGTCGTTATATATGATTACAAGGATTAGATGGGACACAAAAGTATTTAGGATGAAGTACCGATGAGTTATACCATAGTTTTACTATTTCATTGTTTTGTTTACAGAAATACTTTTATGCATAAAATTGAATTCTGAAAGATACTAAATATAGACAAGTACTGGAATAAAGCTCGCAGCCTTACATATGGCATCTCCTTTATAACTTCTAAATCATACCAAAGATCCTAAGAAAAAAACTACTTGCTGCTCATCATTAAACAGCAATGGCTTCAGCTTGGAGACTCCTGACCTTTCCAAACAGCTAGCTGAACAGAATAACCACTAGAGGTCACCATTATGTTTAAATAGTGCTGATACAAGGTTTAATAGTAGCAAGTTAAAAAAAAAAAAAAAAAAAACCACCCGTTCAAAATTCTTCTGTTGCTAGGTGTATGGCATACACCTGTAATCGACATAAGGACTATCACTAGTACAAGGCCAGCATGGGCTAGGAAGTGGGTACAAGGCCAGCCTGAATTACGCAGCAAGACCTTACCTCAAAGAGAAAAGAAACAAATAAAAATTCTGTAATACTAAGTATTCTTTATCAATAATCAACATGTATACAATTTATTGTTATTTGTCAGAAAGACACAGTATAGTCTTTTGTGTTTCTATAGTTCAAACATAGTAACAATGATAACCTGGAAAAGAAGCAGGTATTTACTGGTATAAAATTACACAAAATTTCTATTCAGGACAGGAGAAAACCAACTCAGTTTATCTTCAACTCTCCTTATGATTTAACAGATCACTATACTTGTAGGGGTAAATAGGGAAGTAGAATGAGCTCTGAGAACTAAGAACATAATATCTAAACTGTTAAGGGATAAACAGAGCAGATAATCTCACTGGTACTGCTGCTGGTTCCAGAGAAGGAACATACTAAACATACTACAACAGTATAGTATGTGCTGAGAAGGAAAAAGACGAGGGTCTCTTCTGAACCTACATAATGGTGAATTCAACTTATATTAGGGTCTCAGGAAAGATGTAAATCTATTGTTTTGTTTTGTTTTTGAGACAGGTCCTCACTATGTAATCCAGGCATCTTTAAACTCACTGTAATCTTTCTGCCTCAGGCTCTCATTTCACTAGGATTACAGGTGTGTTTACTACCACACCCATCGAGAACATATTAATCTGTTAAAAGGACACATTAATGCACAATTTAGCTAAGCAGTCACTTTACACAAAATCATGGTGTTTACAGAAGTCCAGTGAGACAGAAAACGAACTTTAGGAAAGACTGGTAGGGCTAACAAACAGGGAGAGAGTGAGTAGTTTAGAAACGAAGCTTGAGAGGAAAAGCAGAGACAGGTCCACTTGTCCTGAGCCTGGTAGATAGCCCTTTTTGATGTTTCAACAGGAAATGGCAGAACAATAATGGGAACATTTCTGTGGCTCCTTAAACTTGCTTGACATCATCTCATCTTACCTTCACAGTAATGCTGTGTGACCAGACAGTTTTAACAAGCAGCATACTCATCAGATTTGCATACCAATAATCACCCTGAATCAGTATAAACGTAGGCCCTTGTGCCCATTCCCACCCCATCAAACAAGGACACAGTGGGGAACAGTGAATCTAGTGGGGAGTCTTCCCTGAGAGGCTAAGGCATCTGTGAATCACTGGGGCAAGCCCTTCTCAGATGCACAGGTGATTACCACATTCCCACCAGCTAGAACTGCCACTGTACACTCATGGCTATCCCAACAGGCAGCTTGTACCATCATGGTTCATAGCCACCAGGCAATGAGACATGCAAATGATTGGCCCCAACGGGAATATGTTAACATGACCTGGGGGAAAAGGAGGAATGGAAGTGCTGTTGGGAGTCTGTTGAAGAGGCCACCCTCCTGATTCCAGAGTGGGTTCTATAGGGAAGAGGGTTAGGAGTCCTTGGTCTGCAAAGAGGTAGGCACTACGATAGATCCTGACCCAGAGCTTTCCAGGCCACTTGACATCAGGCAAATGACTGCATAAGAGGCTAAAGAAGCTAAATGCTAGGAACTGTGCTCTAGAAATATAAGAAAGGTGACTTGTGAGCCAAGTAAAATGGACTTTTCAGAACACACGAGAGAGGCAGACACTGAAGGGGGCTCTACCCACAGCCAGCCACACAGTGAGGCTCTGTTTTCAGCAGTAGTCTCTAAGGCTCTTCGCAGTGTGGCTGGAACTGTCTGTCTCTCCTGCACTGCCCATATTCCTGAGGTTTCTCAGACAATTGAGAAGGAAAGAAATTCCAAGAGGAAGATCCTAGATTTCATTCTCATAAAATATGCGGGGGCATGTATCATTACAATGTGTGCTCTAATTTGCAGCAATTCTGATACTACTCAAATCCAGCAACAAAAGGGCAGAACTGGAAATGGAAAAAAAAATTCTACATTCTTTCCATTATGCTATAAGCTTCATTTGGAAAGAAATTTTACACTCAAAATGACAGATTAAAGAAAATTTCATTACCCACACCCTACAGAAGCACATTGCTTAATTAATACTCATAGCTGGAAATGTTCTCTAGTGCTCTAGCATCCCAAAATGCCCTTCCTGATTTCTCTCTGTTATGGCTTGTGTATAGATGTCCTCCAGAGCCTCATACAGTCAAAGGGTGGGCTTTTCCTTAGGTAGCTGGATCTGGAGTGTGTGATGCTGGGATTAAGAGTGTGTGATTACTAAATCAGTTCACTGATTGGTCTGGCACTGCCCTACTCCTGGGACCCTAGATAGAATATAAAAGGGGCAGAAAGACACTGTTAAGCTTTTTGCTTGCTTTGTTACCTTCTGACTGCCACGAACTGTTTCTCCTCTGTGATGTCCCTGACACAGCATGCTACCTCGGAGCTAGCCAATTATGGATGGAAACCTCTACAACTGTGAGCTAAATAAACCTCTCCCTTTTTAACTTTGGGTGTTGGGTATCTGTGTCAGAAAAATAAGTTAGTCAGTCCGTCAGTCAGTCAGTCTCTCTTTCTCTGAGACTGTCTCACCAAGCTGCTCTTGCTCTCCTTGATCTGTGATTCTCCTCCTGAGCCTTCCAAGCAGCTGAGATAACAAGTGTGTGCCACCATGTCCAGTTATCATTCCTGAGGTCAACAGCTGGCTTAAAATTCAGCTCCTTTGGATTTCTACAGCATTTCAGAACTCTCTTACACTGCTTACTTTACTCTCTCTTTATGAACCTCATCTGTGTAACGGTGTAATCCCTCCTGTTATAGTATAAATGACTTAAGGTCAAAGGTTAGTCTTATCATCTTGTATTTCCTGTGGTAACTGCCCCTCACTGGTCTTTCACATTGCAGGCACCTAATATTTTGGTTACAGCAAATCATTAAAATCTTGTATGCCACCTTACCTCAAGTAGAGACAATGTATGAGAAAAACAAAGGGGAAAATAAGAGCTATCTATTTAAAGAACACGGTTAAATATTGAGGTTTTTGTTTGGTTTGAGACAGGATCTTTTTATGTAGTCCAGGCTGCCTTAAACTCACTATGGAGGCTGGGTTGGCCTTGAACTCATGGTGATCCTCTTGCTTTAGCCACCACACCTAGCTAATATGATTAAAAATTAGCCTAAATATTTTGCTTACCTGTGTACTGTAAGTCACATAAGTTTTAGACACAAAACTATTGTTTCCATGGTAAACACCTCTAATTACAGTACCCAGGAGGCTAAGGCAGGAAGATCACAAATTTAAGCCCAGTCTGGGCAGTTTAGAGACCTTGGATCAAAATTTTTTTAAAAAGTAAAAAATGATGGGCTATCGCTCAGCACAAAGACTTTGGATTCTGTCCCCAATACCATGATATGATAGAAATAAATAAATACATTTTAAAAAACTATTTTCATATTACTTACATGAGGCCATTAATTAAAAACAGTGTTACCAGACTACTCTCAAGAGGCTTTACTGGGGGATGGGAGAGAAACAAGGTTTTTCTTTGCTTCGGATTAACTCAGTCATACAAACACTTACACAGCCTTAAAGGCAGGAGCACAAAACATCAGGAGAGCCACAGTACACCCATAGGTACTTGGACACTGATGAGAATACACCCCCTAGCAAAACAAGCAGCAGGTGACTGAAGTTTGAGGAAACCAACAGGCCACTGGAAATTCTTCCAGGACAGGCACATAACCACTATCACAAAGAGATTATATCTTATCTCTAAAAAGGCAACAGTTGAGGGCCCCAGGAAAAACACTGTGGAAATATATCAGCCATGGGGCAAAATTCTACTGTGAAATGGGAAACAAATACAATTACATGAAATGAAAGGATCTTGGGGGTGGGGGGAGAGCCAAAGAATGAAGAAAGAAAAACAAATACACAAAGATCAAAAAGAATCTCAAATACACTAACACAGACTGGAATAACCTCACCGATGTCTTAACAAACACAAGCTGCAGCTCACCCTAAAGTGAAAGACTCAGGGTTCCAGGGAAGAAACCACTGTAGAAATTCTATGGCAACTTTAAATAGAGCTGTCAGAGCAGAGCCAGAGCATCCTCTGTTCTCCTCAGACTCAGCCAGAGGAAGGAGGCCTCCCTTTTTAACAATTAAATTGGGCTGTTCGGCTTGCTTGTAAACAGTCAAAAGAAGGTACTGAGACCTGTGAGACCTTTCAAATGGATATAAATTATCTTTGTGCAAATCAAATGCAGATATCTTGTCCTCTCAGCAGCTAATTTAAAAATAACACACAATGTATTAACCATTGTTCCCTTCTAATTATCATTTTGAAATTTTTTTCTCTTTAAAATAAAAATTTATCTTTATGCAAATCTCAAACAATCCTTGCATAGAAATGCTAGGACAAAGAATTCTAACTGAACAAGGCAGATTCTCTCCTTCCCAAAATGCCACTGGAATGATAATGAAGGCCTACAATGGAACAATCGGCTTGGATGGACACAGGAAGGGATGACATTAGGAGCCAACTCTACAAAAAGACTAATAGAACTCATAGGTGAACTCTGAAAAAAGCAAAGAATTCTTTAACAAAGGAAATATAAAAAGTCACATGGCTTAGTTCTGCATAATGTTTATATAATTGTAACAAACACTACGTGCTGATACCACAGCACATACACAGCATATACACAGAATACAGCCTGGAGAATCTGTATACAGCATATACATAGAATACAGCCTGGAGAATTTGTTGAGAAATGTGACAGAAATGTTAAAGGAGAAAAGGAAGTACCTGGTAGAAATCTATGTGATCAAGCAGGAGAGAAAGACTCTAAGACTCCTAATCATTTTTTTTTTAAGACATGGTTTTAACAAATTACTAAGTACCTAGGTTAAGCTTGAATTTGTGAACCTCCTGTCTCAACCTCCTGAGTGCCAGGATTACAGATGTGTACCACCATACCCAGGCTTCCTTTCATCCTCTCCCCTCCCCTACTTTCCTCTTGTTTTAAGATATAGTCTCGCTATGCAGTTCAGACCGGCTTGGAACTCACTTTGTTGCCCAGGCTGGCCTCAAATACATAGCGACCTTCTTGCCTCAGCCTCTCAAGTACTGGGATTACAGGGGTACCCCATCATGGCCAGCTTTAATTTCTACTGGGAATACACAAATTGAGATAATTTACTTACCTAAGTACATAACTGTTAAAGAATGTATTCAGGAAGAAAGTGAACTAAGGAATAAGAAAAATATAAAAAAGAAAGAGTAGTTGGTCATGGTGATATACTCCAGCTATTTCTAACACCCTGGGAGGCTAAAGCAGGATGATTTTTAATGTCTCAAAATAAAATTTTTTTAAATGTAAAAGCTTAGCAATGTAGATCAGGGTAAAGGCTCTCAGCCCAATCCCCAATAGTACAAAAGGAGGGGGGCACAAACAAATACTTATTGACTTCACAAAACAAAAATACTAATAACTGGTAATGGGGTATGTCAACCAGGTGCTGTGAAAATATGAGCTGAGAAATGCTGGTGATCCACACTGAAGCATTCTAAAGTCCTGAGTTGTCTCGGATAATTCAATGACTAGTAACAATAGTAGATGTAGATTTAAAAAAGAAAAAAGCCTTATGGTGGCCCTTGTGCAGGGCAGGCAACAGCTTTACCATATCCTCTGCCTCAAAAGATATAATGCTTAAATGAATCAAATAACACAGCTTCAAAACATATGAAAAGCAAAATTTAATGGAATTATAGGAGAAACTGACAATTACATGGGCACAGTGCAGGTTTTCAATATATTTCTTTGAGACTGGTAGGGGCGGGCAATGAGACAAGGTCTCACTATACAGTATAGGCTAATCTTGAATTTGTAGCAATCCCTCCTGCCTCGGCCTCCCGAGTGCTCGAGATTACAGGTGTACACCACTATGCCCAGCTCATTTCTTGAAGAATTGATAGATCACAAGTAAAAATAGCGAAGACTCAAATACCACAGTGAATTAGTCTGAGATAGAATCATCAATTCAACAAGTAGACAAAATAGATGAGTTATAGAAATTTAACCAAAGTTTAGGCATGCCTTAACAAATAACAAAATACTTGATTTTTGCCTTTAAGATATAAGTGGAAATGTTAAAAATGCAGTTAGTACAGGCATGTTCTGACCATGACACAATTAAGAAACACTTGTCTTAGCAAAGAAGGCAGACAATGTCAGCCTACAACTTAGAAAATGTAGAACAAGGACAAAACAGTAAGCAAAAAGAGAAGAAATAAATACATAAAGGGCCCCAAAACATTCAGAAAACAAAGATACACTATAAAAAGGTCAATAAAGCCCAAAGCTTATTCTTTGAAAAGATAAAACTTCTGGAATGGCAGATTAAGGAGAGAGAGAGGGACAGGAGGAAGTAGGGGGTGGGGGAGGAAGGGAAAGACGGGGAGGGAAGGAGAGAACTGCAGTACCAATAAAGTCAGCTTTAAAGACTGGGACAGGGGTGAAAAAAGAATTAAGACCAGTCAGGTACATGTACCAAATGTCCACGATGAAAAGTCATGCATCACAAACATGCACTAATAAAATAAGAATGTTAAAAATAGAGTGCTGTGCATTACTTAAATCTGAACATGTATACAATCCTGAAAACAAAATTTACCAAGGCTGGCTCAGGAAGAAACAGAAAACTGATCATGTGGTGACTTGCAAAACATGGGGATAATAAGGATGACTTTAAATTAAATCTCTTAAGAAGTTCAGCCTATGGACATAAAGAGGAAAATTAGAAAAACCACATAAAAACTATCCAGTTGTCATGGTGGGATTGGGGGGGGTGGTAAGAGGTGGTTTAATTTTTGAGTATGTTGAAACACTGACACCTTTAGATATGTAAGTGGAACCCGGGCATGGTGGCTCATGCCTATAATCCCAGCACTTAGGAGGCTGATGCAAGTTCGAGGCCAGCCTGAACTGCACAGTGAAACCCTGTCTCAAAAAGACAAAGATAGATAAGTGGAGATTTTAAGTAGGGACAGGTGCTTAGAAGAGATATGGCTTAAACATAGTATTTGGGAGTTGTCTGCAGGTAAATGAAAAATCCATAGATATGGCTTAAAATAATATAACAAGTTAACACATTGCTTCTCAAAGTGTGGTCCCTAGAATATCAGTATTACCCAGGAACTTGACAGATGCAAATTTCCAGGCCCCTACTGAACTAAAAATTCTGAAAATGGGGGCCCCTCCATCTGTGTTAACAAGCCCACCAGTGATTTTAACACAGGATCCAATTTGAGAGCCACTGACAGTAAGAAGTCAAGAGGACTTGGGGCCTTTCCTGGAGAATTTCAACATTTAACAGAGAAAGAGCCTGCAAGAATGGCTAAGAGGAACAGCAAGATATGGATAAGAAAATGAGAAGTCCTTCAAAAGAACTGATGTAAGAATTTTAGGGCTGAGTACTACGGAGATTTGAAGGTGATAGCTCCAGGAAAGATTACAATGAACTAAGAAGTGAGACGCTGAGAAAAAAAGAGTCTGAGAGGCCAGACTGTTCTGAGAAGCTTAATTGTAAGACAGCAAGAGGATAAACACAGAAGTAGTTGTCTAGTAAGGGGAAGTATTTTTTTAGGTTTTTGTTTTTAACAGGACAGTAACCGGAATGACAAACCACAGAGGGAGGAATCTGGCTGCAAGGGAGTGTGGCATTGCGCCTCAACAGTGGGGTGTTTCACAGAGGCGATGATCAGAGCTGTGCAAAACGCTAACAGACCAACTTCTGGTCAGTATTATTACTGCACTGTAAATTCTCCATAGACCTGTGCCTCACACTGTCTGCAACCAGCCTGGATGGCTCCCAATGCCCTGTCCTTGGTGCTACTGGATCACACAAGGTTGCTGAAAATGGAGGTCTTGGGGTGCAAAGCACAAGTGGAAAGACTGCCCTTGACTGCATGAGCAGATAACCTTCTAACTGGAAGGAAGGAAGTAAACATGGATGGGCACAGATGTGGGAAGTTTGAAGTCTGCTGGCCGGAAGCTGGAGGAGCTGGCATCAAAAGGGTTCCATATAGGGTCATCTGCAAGGTCATCCTACTGAGATACAGATCAGATGTGTTGCGTTCTCTTGACCTACTTCATACTCACTGAGCAACTGTATATTTATGATTTGGCTCCTATGTAGGTTTGTCCAGAAAGCAAGAATGTCCTGACAACACAAATTTCCTCCCTCCCCGCTTATTTATTTTTTGGCAGCCCTGAGGATTGAACACAGGACCTCACACATGTTACCACAAGTGTTCTACTACATTTCCAGTCTTTTAAAAAAGAAAAAAAGAATTTTGGGGGGGACAGGGTCTATATTGCCTCAGCTAGCTTCAAACTTGTGATTCTGCTTTTGAGTAGCTGAGAATATAGAAATGAGTCAGTGTGGCAAGCAAAAAACAACAAACAAATATTTCTCAGAGTGAATTCATAATTTTTAAAAATTTGTTTTGTTGATTGTTAGTTTTTTTGGGGGGAGTGGTAAATTTCTAAATTTAAATCTAGATTTTTAAAACATGATTTGGTTTACCCATAGCCTGAGTAGGCTACAGACAGATTATGGTCCTTTTTGTAATCACATTTCCTATTGAGTTGTTCACTAGGATCTGTTTCACTTTGTACAAAGTGACAGAAGAAAATCTCCGGACTTTAAGAAACATGGGACAGATTTTACGTTAAGTAGCAATCAAAATAATATCCTTTATCCTCTCCAACTCCTTGCTTAGTAAATGGTGACTTTTTATTAGCTGTCACTGGCCCAAGTGCTGCTTCTTCCATCTCAATTCATCTCTACATCCATCTTTTCATTAATATATTTCAAACTATGGGCTGGAGATTTAGTTCAATAACATAAATGCCTGCCTGGCAAGCATGAGGTTGTGAGTTCAATCCCTAGTAACCCTCCCACCAAAAAATGTGTGTGTGTGTACACAAATGTATTTTAAACTACCTGTCTCTATACTGATCTATTAGTTTTTAAAGAGAGGCACAGTCAGCACTCCAGATTCCACATCCATGGATTCAATCCACCTGAGATAGAAAATGGGGTGGGGGGCCCCGCAGGGCGCTATGTCTATACCCAAAATATACAAAATTTTTCCATTTCACTATTTTCTAAACAATATGGTACTACAATTATAACTACACAGCATTTGCATTGCATTAGATATTGTAAATAATTTGGAGATGAGTATTCAGAAGGATGTGTATAGATCGCATGTAAATACTATACCATTTATATAAGCAACTTATGGAACACCTTTAAATTTTGGTATCTGCAGGAAATCTGGGTACAAACCTTCTGCAGTTACTGACGGACAACTATATTTCCAAGAACCACGCAGGAAATAAAACAAGTGGAATTATTAGTATGCTATCATTTAATTGTTTAGTCCATTATTCACTCAACACATATTTACAGATCATAAATCTTGTGGAACGCCTAACTTGACAACCAAGAGATATACAAAGTCCTCAACAGAGCAATTAACTCCACAAAGGACTGACAGAATTAATCGAAGAATACACTGATTTCAGGGGACAATCGTAAGAAAAAAAATGTCTTACAGAAATGGCAGAGATTGGCTGTCAAGGGAAATCCTGGAATCAGAGTAACTTAAAGACCACAGCATTAAAAATATAATGACTTAGAGACGGCAGCACAGGCCTGTACACAGCTACTTCAGATGCTCAGGCAGGAGGATCTTGGTTCAAATTCAGCTTGAGCAACTCTGAGTGGCCCTGTCTCAAAATAACAAAAATAAAAAGGATAAAAAGAGTAACTCTGTGTGATAGCACTCAAATAGCATGTAAGGCATACTGTGTTCAATTCCCATCGTGGAGAAAAAAGAAAACGAAGACTTAAAGATAGCCTTGCTTAGAGGCCACAGCAAGGCAAATTCTCTGGAATTAAATACAAAAGTAAACTGGATAGGGAGGTACATTCCTATAATCTTAGCACTCAAAAAGGCTGAGAGAGGAGGATTCAGGGGAGTTCGAAGCCCAGCGGGGCTACATAACAAGATCCTGTATTTTAAATAAATAAATAAATTTTAAAAACAATACCTCCACAAAAGTGATTTTGGACTTTCATATATTTAGAAAACTTGGCAGACTCTTTTCAGAAGCAATAAGGCAGGTTGTGAATTAATCCTTGAGTTTATGTGGGGTCCTGGGATGAATCCTCCAGTCCTCCAACCCTCAAGGCACCCTGCAATACCAGTCAGTGCTTCATAAATTGCCTTCCTTGCTCCACTCCATCACAGTTTGTGCTCTGGCATAAGTTAAATGTAGCTTTTCCATGGCCCGAAATTGTTTGTCATTGAGTATCTTGGTTAGTGGTTCATGTGACACTGCTCAAGCTCGGTGTAAATGATCTGATGACCTTGGATATTTAAAAAGTGCTTAGCACACAAAAGATGCTCAATTAAGATTCATTTCCTCTTTTCTTTCCTTCCGTTTTTCTCTCCCATAGTGAGGTGGGGAGGAAAAAGTAGGAACAAACAAAAGATAGATCGCTTAGAAGACAGCATCTCTCTAGTATAAAAATACAGAAAAAAAGGAAACCATTTCTCAGTGCCTACCTTGTGTCTGTGGGCTGTATGGAGACAGGAGTTTGGATCTTTTCTTTTCATATCCCTTCTGTGTGATGTCCCCTAAAATAGCAAGAAAGCAGAAATAGGTTATGCATTATCCTTATTCTTGGTGGTTCACTGTAAAAATAATATTAATTACAGAGCAATACAGAAATACCACACAACTGTGGGGGAAGAATGTATGGTTTTTTGCCAAGATTTTGCTAAGTGACTTCCCATGGGCTTAGAGTTGACTTCTTGTGGGAAACAGTAGGGCTTCTCCCTACATCATCTATCAATCTGCCACATACCATGGTAGAGATTCCCAAGGTCCTAAGCACCACTAAGTCCCTTGGTATGTAAAATATCCCCAAAACAGAATGAGGCTGATAGACAATGATTTTTCCCTAGAAGTTTCGGTTTAACCAAATGACTACAACTGTTTTGTGAAGTCTTAATTCTCTAACACTGCTATAGAGAACCACATAAAATCAGAAGTCTCGTTAAAAGGAACAGTAAAGTAAATGCAGTGGCACACTCCTGTAATTACTAGAATTAGAATTCAGGATGGATAGTCCAGAGGATCACAGGTTTGAGGGTAGCCTCAGCAACATAGCAAATTCAAGGTCAGCCTAGGCTATAGAAGTGATATTAAGGAAATAATATAACTTCAATCTTTTAGATTTCAGTTTGTGTTCCCAAAAATTGAAGAATGAATTTTAAGGAAAAAGGAGATTTAAGAGTAGGGAAAAAATGTATTTAAAAAGATAGCTCCTGAGAGACAGAAGTGAACCCAGAAGTGGGCTGCCATGGACCCCACTTTACAGAGAAAGTTTTATAGAGCAAAATCACAAGATGGGTACAATGTGGGGTCAAAACTATGATCAACCAATCAGATTACAACTATAGCCACTTAGGTAATATTGATCCAATAGGAAAGCAGGTCATGTAGCAAGTACACAGGAAAAGTCAAGGACCTTTTTAAGGAAGGGATGGATCAGAAGGTTCTGGTCATTTACCTGGATAAATAATGTGTATCTACAGACTTTATTGGACCAAGTGATATCAATTACCTTATCCCTCAGGTAGGCAGGTAGGCCTGGTGATTCTGTCTTTATCTTGGAACTTGACCTCAAACAACTCTACCCACAGCTGTAATATGTTCTCATCACCTGCACTGACTCCTTTGAGTCCCCAGCCCTGTTTGACTGCCTAGAATATTTCTATCTAACTTAGCTATCTATGATTGTTAAGACCCTGTCTTAAGAAAAAGAAGTAGTCAAGACTCAGGCACTGGGCAGGGATATTTAAAGGGTGTTCTGTATCTAACATCTGTAATGGAATTCACTTATTCTTATTGAGCCACTGTTTTGTATTTTTTATACATATGGTTGTCTTTTTCTACAGGTTAAATTTAAAAGTATGCATGAAGCACAAAATACATACACAACAAATGAAGCAAGCACAAACATAAACTGATGAGAAAATATGCAGTTCAAGTGGCAAGAAATGTGACAAATACTGAAGAAAGGGAACAGAGAACAGGTAGCAAGCAGAGTTGAAAGAACAGAAAGCAGAGAACCAAAAGCCATTAAAGGGAGGATGAGTGAAGTCAAGGCTGAGGCAAGAGATACGTACTTCCATTGAAGTACCATTGCCACAATAAAGTGCTGTTTTCCAAAGTGATTTTAAAATTCAGAAAGCATGTAAAATGAACTCTTACATAGAACCCAATGCACGAAACAGAAAAATGTCAACAGAACTTAGCATTTAAAAAATTCTTTTTTTTTTTTTTTTTTGTGGTAGTATGGATTAAATCCACGGCCTTCTGCAGGCTCTGATATTGAGCTATACCCTCCAGCCTTTTCTTTTTTGTTCTCTTTTGCGACAAAGTCTTAACATTATATTTGTTTGATACCAAGTCTCACTGTGTAGCTCAGGCTGGCCTCCAACTCACTGACCTTCCTGCCTCAGCCTCCTGAGTACTGGGAAAGATGGGGTCTTATAATGTAATCCAGGTTGACCTCAAACTCATGATCTTCCTGTCTCAGTCTCCTGAAGGATTCACAGCTTTCGTGTTTTTTTTTTACATAGACAATTGATTGGGGGTACACTGATTTGATTGCAGAAATCTGAAGTCCAGGCTTATGCATGGCAGCCTCAGCCCAATCCCAAGTGGGCAGAGGGAGCCAGAGAAGCTCACTGAAGGGTACCGCAGGAGTGCCCATGCAACAGCAAGTTCCATTAACAAGAGTGAGCTACTACAGAAGGAGCCTAGAAACCACAAAGACTACACTTGTCCCAGCACTGTTACAAAGATCTGGGCAGAAGCTACTGGTAGCCTTAAACCCAGCAATGGAAGATGAAAAGCAGCAAATGAAGGAAGAAAGATAATAAAGAGGAACACTGGACAAGGATTTGTGGACTGGCTGGCTGTGGTGGCTTTTAGCTTGAGCAACAAGGCAGGTGGTGTTACTCTTTGACAGAGAAATCTGGCAAGAGATACGTGTCTGGTGGGCTAAGAAGATAAGACACACCTACGACAGGCCTGGGGGGCAAGAGGAGATGTTTCATCAGCAGCCAGTTATCTGAATCTAGAACTCAGTGCCACGTGGACTGCCTGGAGAGAGGAATAGGACACATCACAAAGTGCTCAAAGCCAGAGGAGACTAGTAGCCTTACACTAGACAAAGACAATCAGGGATGCAGGAACCACAGAGAAGCTGAAGTAATTTGGCAATTTCTACTGAAACCTGGACGTAGCAACCATTATTTCTAAAAGTTACTTAGCTTCCATATTTACACATTGTGCACAAAAATCAGTAAGCATACTCATGCCCCAAACCTGAAAGCAAAATAGTCGCCAACATGTGTCTCAAAGGCTTCCACCTCAGAGCTATTTTGTGAGCATGTACATTTGCAAAACACATGCACCCACCCCTCCCTGCCCCGACACCTGGCAATATCTGAGAATACCTTGCACAGGTAAAGGAAGAGGTGCTACTAGTCACCTAGAGAATGGTGACTAGGTAGGGAACATCCTGCAGCAAACAGAACAGACTCCCAGCACAGACTTTTCCAGCCTAAAATGTCAGAAATGCTGCCAGTGAAGAACCCCGACTTACATAATAATATGTAGGTATTCTATACTGGCACAGAAAGATGTTTAAAGTGTATTATGCCCTGGCAAGTGCAAGGTCCTTAGTTCAATTCCCAGTATGCGAAAGAAAGAAAGAAAGAAAGAAAGAAAGAAAGAAAGAAAGAAAGAAAGAGAGAGAGAGAGAGAAGAAGAAAGAGAAGGGGCTGGGGGGGGCATATGCCTATAATCCCATTACTTGGGAAGTTAAGGCAGTAGGATCACCATGAGTTTGAGGCCAGTTTGGGTTACATAATGAGTTTAAGACCAGCTTCAACTGTATAATGAGATCGTATCTCAAAACAAACAAACCAAAAATAAATAAATATGATATATTAAGTATAACAGGTAACAACAGATTGGCATGTATATGGATATAGCTTTATAAAATATAGTAATAGATATGTTTGCATATATACAGAAAGTAATCTGGAATGCTATAAACCAAATGTTTATTCTTAGGGTATAGGATTATGAGGGAGTTTGGCTTTGTTTTATATACTTTGAGTTTGATTTTAACAAAGCCTGATTTATAATCTTAATTTTTTTTCATTAAACATGATGCTCCCCACTAAACAAAAACAAAAGGATAGTCTGTAGGTATATACTTGCTAACACAGTAAGTGACCAAAATATTCAACAGAAAAAATATAGTTTACATAGTATTTTCAAATTTTAGAATATCAGTATATTTAAACACATGTAGCATAATAAGTAAACATGTCTACAAAAAAATGTTGTTTTGTTTTGGTGGTGCTGAGGATCATGCCTACGGCCTTGCACAACCCAGGCAAGTGCTGTACTACTAAGCAGCAACCCCAGGCCTGTGCCAAAATATGAACAGTACAGCTCACAGCTTCTGAATAGGTTTTAGTTCTCCTTTGTCTCCTACATTTTCTAATTTTTCCACAATGAACATTATTATTTAAGGAAACAAGTATTTTAACATTTCAATTATGGCTACTTATTAAACTATACAATTAATCACGATGGTTCGTCATGTCTTTTTCTGTATTAAAAAATTTTTTTAATCTGGAAATCTTTTTTTAATCCAGCTGTCTTCAAATTAACCAACCCAAGAGTTATCTCAATACACAAGAGGAACAGGAATTTAGTACCAAGGAAACTTACAATGGAAACAGAAACTGTTTTTATTGTAAAATGGACTACTTTATTTCCATTCCACACTCACATGCTCCTCTGCCTCTTTCCTTCCTTCCTCTTCTTGGGATGGGCACAAAGGCTCAGGATACATCTGACAAACAGTGGTTAAACAGCTTTCTTCAATGCTTACAGTCTCAATCGTTCACTGTCTGCAAATGATCACATGACAAACTGCTAGATTTGGCAGCTGGGACATCCATCAACTGCTAACCACCTCGGATTGTGAAAGGGGTCAATCAAGAGAGTCTAATTCAGCCATGCCAATTAGCTTTGTTAGATCTGTAACTGAGCAAAGAAACTGAGAAGACCTGAGAAAAGCAGCATGGTGAGAATATAAGGACCACCATGGTAAGCCATACAGAAATCTGAAAGTGCCTCTTCTTTCTTGGACTACCAGATGCTGCTCTCAAGTCCCCTCTGATGAGAGCCTTCCACCATTTGTCAGTTACTCTTCCTAGGGCTCCTGCAACACTATGCACACTTCTAAGGCAGTGCTTAGTACATCACTAGTATTTCAATTATCTGTTTAAACTCTGTCCTCTACTACACTGTGCACTTGAAGGCAAGGACTGTGCCTTGTTCATCTCTAGCCCGCCCACATCCTGGCACAATAGACATTTGCTGAATGAGTGACTAAGGAATTAGTAAAATGGAGGCAGTGAGAGAACAATAAATCAAAAAGACATGCGTACTTGGGTAGAACACTGGAATGGCAGAAAAAGAGCTTTATTTTAGAAGAAGCTGA
This sequence comes from Cavia porcellus, assembly GCF_034190915.1. NCBI lineage: Eukaryota > Metazoa > Chordata > Mammalia > Rodentia > Caviidae > Cavia > Cavia porcellus. The sequence goes on along the minus strand of NW_026947491.1, from coordinate 42,062,814 downwards.
AAGGCCAAGGAAAGGATTTAGTAAGCCAGAAGTTTACTGAAATTTGACAACAGACCTTTAAAAAAGTGAACACAAAGCAACACTTGGACTGCCTGAAGATAGGAATATTGTATAAATCACAAAATACTCAAAGCCAGAGGAGCTCCACACCATATGAATATATCTCTTAGCTCAACATGACAGAAGGAAATAAAAGAATTTTGACCCAGGCAGGATACTGTAGCTGGAAAAGCCTTGGCTGGAATCAAAGAGCTCCTATCTCCCCCACCCCTAGGAATTTATGTATGGCGCCAAAGACCAATGGGCTATCTGTGCATCCCTAATGCCCCCTTAGGTTCCACCCCAAGCCGAGGCTACTTAATGTGCCTCACTCCACGTGTTCCACGGAGAGGTTCAGGGGTGTCTCTCCCCGCATTCTCAAAATAAAGGTCATTTATATTTCATACTTCCTATCTTTTCAGCCGCTGCCGGTCCCCCACAGTTCTATCAGATTTATTATTCAATATTTCTGTAACTGACCACCTAAAGCCTGTGTTAAATCACTCTCCCTACCTGGGGTTAAGCAGATTTTGTGGCACTAAAGCAATACTTTCCAAACTTTTTAAAAAAGTGGTGCTAGGTGAATGCAGGGCCTCACAAATGCTAGACCACTGTTCTACCTCAACTCTTGGCTATTTTTAAAAGACTCACTGGGGGTGGGGGGTGGGGCCGGTGGAGGCAGAATAAAAAGACTGTGGCTTCTGGGACCTGAACTTGCCTGGGAGCCGAAAGCCACCACCCAAGCCTGGAGAAACCAAGAAGTCTCCATGGGGACCATGATCAACGCTGTGCAGTTTGACGGAGGCAAGATTCTGAAAATGACTCCAGAAAAACCACTTGGTCTTACCTCGCCAATCACCAATCCAGTGACTAACAAGTTGACTCCTATTTACAACCTCATTTTCTGCTGTTGCTCAGATCTATCAACTGATACCCAGGTAGTAGCAGATGCTGTCACTTATCAGCTTAGTTTCCACAGCATTGAGCTAAATGAGCCTCCACTGGAAACAGCAGCCAACCAATTTAAGGAGACATGTTACCGGTAATGGGAAAGATCTGATGGCAGGAATCGTCATTCCAAGCTGGGACTCTCAAGGAGGAGGGCAGGTCTACTCAGTTCCCACGGGAAGTACAATGATAAGGCAGTCTTTTGCCACTGGAGGTTCTGGGAGTTCATGTATCCAGGGCTGTTGGAAAGGCATGACCAAGGAGGAGTGTCTACAGTTCACTGCCAATGCTCTTGTGTTCGCTATGGACTGGGATGGTTCCAGTGGAAGGGTGATCCATCTGGCAGCCATTGAAGAAGCAGGGGTTGAATGGTAGGTACTTTTGGGTGACCAGATACCCAAATTCACTATTGCTACTTTACTACTCCTCTGAATCCTGAGATTCTAAGCTGCAATTAGATATCAATACCCCATAATGATACAAAATTTAATATACAGTTTGTCAAAGAAAAAAAAGGAACCACAGGGGAAGGCTTGTAAAAACAAACTCCCATCAAGATTCTGACTTACTGAGACTAGATTAGGACCCAGAAATCTGTACTCTTTGGAAGGGGAGGGTCATTTCACTACAAAGTTCAGGCTGTCAGTCAAAATTGCAGCAAACTTCTTTCCTGAGCCTCCCAAGTGCTGGAATTACAGATGTGTGCCACCAGGCCTGGCAGAAATCTGTACTTCTGATAAGTACTGTATTTTTCAAAGGATCTGAAAGTCAGGGACATTTGAAAATTGTTGCACTCAATAATCCTGCCTGGAGTTGGGCCTGATGGCACACTCCCACAGGGCACTAAAATCCCCACACTCAAGAGGCTTAAACAGAAAGATCATGAATTCAAGGCCAGTCTTAGCTCCACAGCAAGTTTACGGCACCCATGTATTACATAGCATGTTTCTGATTCCATCTATCCATCCATCTATCCATCCTGGGATTGTGCTGGGTGGTTTTGCTGACTTAATGTGAGCAGAGGGCAAAGTGGAAGATCAGGAAGAATACTGTCTGCTACCCAGCCCCAAGAGAGAACATGGGCACTTGGGAGCTCACTGACACTAAGTCATACCATAGCCACTGTTACAACAGATTTTTTTGTCATCTGGAATAAGGAAATGAGGGAGTGCCATAACTACCTGTGTAAAATAAAATTTGCATTAAAATGGCATGTGTCTAAGGCAAACTTGTTGTTCAAGTTTTTTGAGAACTAAGTAAATAAAGGGAGGATTAGCCTTTTATTTCCATTGGCATAACATATGTCTCCACCCACACATACTTGGAAGAATAGCTGTGTCCAGGGGTCTGTAGCACCTGACAGTGTGCTTGTACAGTTTTAAAAGAAGGTATGGACCCAAACAACCAAGAGACAAGCCATGAGCAGTTTTGACACCTGCATGACTAGTTCAGCAGTATTGGCCCTACCACAATCTTTTATTTTTTTGAAACAGGGTCTCATTAAGTAGTTCAGGCTGTCCTTGAACTCACTGTTACCCAAGATGGCCTTGACTTTGCAGGAATTTCTTCTGTGTTGGCCCCCTGAGTACTGAGACAACAGGTACAATCACATCTAGCTAAGCCTACCCAAGCGTGAATCATCAATGCCAGGCCCATGGAAGGAAGCACACACTGGGTGATACAGAGAAGAATCATGTTCCCAGCCTCTCCTCACCACGTGGGGTCAACAGACACTGCTTGGAACAGTGGCCCACAAGTAAGCTGACAGACAAAGGTGGGAAGCAGTACAGAGAGCAACTCAAGACCCTTCAGTGCCAGAGGTAACAGGGAGGATGGTCTTTCAGTTGCCACTAGAATATACATTCACATTAAAAAGGAATCTTATCTTGCAGAGAAGTAGGGTAATAAGCAGTTTTCATTTGTAACCCTGTGCAGAACACTGAGCCATTAGATACAAAATAAACATGACTGGAAAATTCTGGAGGGTCACCAATTCACACATAAATTTTTTCTCTAGGGAACTCACTTGGCTGATAAGACAGCAAGGATTACAATTCCAGCCATTAAAATCTTTCTGCTCCAACACAAACAAAAGGGTATGTGCTGCCGCAACACTATTTCAAAACACTAATGAGAGATGGTCTGGAGGGGCTTTGGGAATGCAAGAAAAACATTTTCACCACCGAACAGATGACACAATATTAAGTAAAAATGAATATAACAGTCTCTTTCAAAAGTTTCCTCTCTAAACAACTAATTACAATGAAAGTGACAAGTGCCACCCTAGAGATTATATGGCAATAAGCATAAATGAGTGACTACAAGGCTTAGCAATGGCTTCCAAAGAATCAGTCTCCATTCCAAGAAATCCTACACAGTGACACTATCACCACTCTCATTTTCCAGGGGAGAATTTTCCTACACACAGGAAATGCAAACAGCTTGCACATCCAGTCAGCACTGTGGCCAGGACTTGAACCCATGCAGCCTTTGCTCGAGTCCCTGCTTTTTTTTTTTTTTTTTTTTAATGGAGTGGCAAAGTTTCACATTTACTAAAGAGGTAGAGGGGAAAAACAGGCCTTCCAGAGTGAGTCTGGGTCAAGTAAGAGGAGGAAAAATATAAATGCATCCTACGGTACAGGGTGAGGTACCATGAAGAGACATGACAGCTAGAATCCCTGCTTTGAATCTCTACCTATGCTCATTTTTGGAGAGAGGCTCTCAAGTCTGAGAAAAGATTGTTAAGATGTCACAAAAGCTGCGCTGAGGCTGAGTCTAGAAGGCTGACAGGACAGACATACATCTGGGAGTGAAGATACAATGCCAGTGGTGGCTAACCTACACAAGTTCCTCAGCAAGCTGTCTGTTATCACTGAAAGCTCTAAAAGGTTCACCATCACTGATACAGTGTAACAAAACTCACAGTCTGACTCTAGCTTGGTGGTGCACACCTGTAATCTCAGAAGCTAACGCAGGACAGTATGGAAATTTAGTGACTTAGTGACTATATCTCAAACTATAAAATTTTTAAAGGACTGGAGATGTAGTTCAGTGTGACTCCATACTCAAAAGAAACAAAAAACATGAAATCTGCAGTCACTCCAAGTTTAGGGCTGATGTCTAACTCCTGAGTCACTGATATATAGTACTTCCTTCTTCATTAAATAGTGCTACATAACAGCCACCAATCTAAATTTTCAAATCACTTCCCCCAACCATTTCTTTGATACTGAGGAACTGAACTCAGTGCCTTCAAATGAACTACTCTCCCAACTCTTTTTAAAATTTTTGAGACAGGGTTCACTAAGTTGCCTAAGCTAGACTTCAACTTGAGATTCTCTTGCCTCAGCCTCCCAAAGTCCTGGAATTACAGACATATTCCATCAAGTCTGGCCCTTTTCATGTTTGAAATGAGACAGTCAACTATGAGAATAGTGTCTAGTTGTTATGAAGATACCTAACAATGCTAGGTGCAGTAGTTTTGAGATAAGGTCTCACTATGTAGTTCAGGCTAGCTTTGAACTACTTAACCCAGGCTGACCTTGAACTCAAGGAGATCCTCCAACCTCAGAATCCTAAGTGTTGGGATTATAAGCATGCACCACCATGCCCAGTTGTGATAGTAAAGCCTGTTACCCCAATAATTGGGAGATTTGACGCCAGGCAGGACAATTTTAAACCTGTTTCAAAATAAAATTTTAAAAAGGGCTATGAATGTAGCTCACACTCCTTGAGTTCAATCCTTAGTACTAGAGAAAGGGGGTAGTAGGTTATTAGTCATCATTACTAAAGATTTATCTAGCACAGAATGTGGCCTTTCCATGAAGAAATAAACAAAATAAAAAAGAGATTAATTGATTTAAGGGGTTAAAAATAAAAGTTCTCAAGAGTTAGCATTTTAAATCTATACTTGTATCTAATTAACTTATCCTTTATATGTACATTTTAGACGAGGAGGTGATACAGATTGGCTATGGCTGGAGATGAGGAGTAGAACCAGGATTATTGTACATGAGGAATGTAAACAGACCAACACAGAGAGACAAAAATATGCTGAGAATATGAATGAAGTCACTCTTAAATCAAAGCTGAAAACAGCAGAGGACCAGGATCACATCCCAGAGACACTGGTCAAAAACAACATTTTTTACTATTAAATTTTATCATGGGCAGGCATGGTGGCGCATGCCTGTAATCCTAGCTCTCAGAAGGCTGAGGCAGGAGGATTGCTGTGAGTTTGAGGCCAGCCTGGACCGTATAAGGGAGTTCAAGGCTAGCCTGGACTACACAGCAAGACTTTGTCTCACAAAACAAAACAAAACTTTATCATGTTTTCCTTATTGTTTCCAGTGAATTACATACAGCAACCACTGATTCTTCAAACATCTTCCTTCCAGGGGTATCATATAAAAGCTTGCTCGCATACAAAATGATAACAATACAAAGGCCTTCTCTCTTCAACCACCTGTTGGCCTTTATCTTTCCATACTTTTCTTGTATATCTGAACCAAAAGTGTCCAACATAACTTTAAAGAATTAAAAATATATCTCAGCAATCTCTGTAGTATTTTTCTACATAAAAATAAAATTACTCTTACAGGCATGGTGGCACACATCTGGAATCCCAGCACTCAGGAGGCTGAGGTGGGAGGATGGCTGTAAGTTCAAGGCTGTCCTGTACTACATAGCAATACCCTGTCTCAAAAACAAAACAATAATAATAAATTAACCTTACATTGAAGAGAGAGTGTGAAAATTGTTTTTATAATTCAGCCAGAAATAAATTTTTTGTTAAAATATATACAATCTGTTGAAAGGTAGGTGAGTTTTATTATCTAATTTTTCTCTTGGAAAAAAAAATCAGTGGTCCTAAAAGTTTCAACTGGCAGCTAGTGTCTTCTTTTATTTCAACAATGCTAATGTCACCAAAAAATTTTTCTAAGGAAATTAAGACATTTAACTTTCCATTCTCAACAGACATCTTTTTATCTCATTTAGGACAATAATCTGAACTATACATGTTCCATGTCAAGAATTAGAGGGTAAATCCACATTGCTTTCTCCCAAAATCCAAATCACAGAATTGGTTTAACCACACATGTTCCATGTCAAGAATTAGAGGGTAAATCCACATTGCTTTCTCCCAAAATACAAATCACAGAATTGGTTTAACCACACAACTCAAGTTTACTAGTCAAATATATATGACTTCTTACAAATGGTATTTCACCTAAGGCACCAAGCAAGTTTAAACAAAGAAAAAGCAGTAAGTAAAACACTTGAGACACTGAGAAACTGAACTGTAAGTATGACTACATCATCAGGCAACGGTTAAATTAATCCATGTAATGCAAAAGGTATGTTTGTTTGTTCATTTGTTATATGCCTACAAATAACAATTTGCTATCCAAACTGCCTGCATATTTAAAAAGAACAGAGTAGCTCAACTAGTAAGAACAAAGCAAGGGTTCCAGTTCAAAACATATCTAGGTATGAACCCTCAGTCTGCCATTCTCTTACTACTGGACAAGTTATTCAATAACTCTGCCTCAGTGTCAGTGAAACTGGAATAACACCTGCCTTCAATACTGTGATGATTTTCAGTGAGAATAAAAGCAAAGTCCCTCGCACGTAGCACACACTTAACTAGTTTCAGCTGATACACCTCATCCATAAGTCCTAACAATACCTTTACTTTTGAAAAGGCTTTTAAGAAAATTCTGAATCAGCTAATTCTTTATTTTATCTTATTAATGAGGTAGGGTTTCACTTTATGGTTCAAGCTGGCCTTGAACTCACTTTGTAGCCCAGGCTGGCTTCAAACTCCCAGTGATCCTCTTGCCTCAGTCTCCCAAGTGCTGGGATAACAGGCATGTGCTTTTGCGCCTGGCTCTGGCTCTGGTTGATTCTTTTTAGACAGGTGCTTTATCACTGAGCAATATCGCCAATACCTAGGATGGTTTGTTTGTTTGTTTGTTTGTTTTTTAAGACATGGTTTCACTATATGGTTCAAGCTGGCCTTGAACTTGTAGCAATCCTCCTGCCTCGGCCTCCTGAGTGTTGGGATTACAGGTGTGCACCACCACACCTGACCTCCAGATGGCTCTCTTTATAAAAAGAGAGTGTGGAGATGTGTCTCTAAAGGTACATCATGGTGCTGAATTCTCAGCACTAAGCCAACAAAATTAGTGCCTTCAGTTGCTAACAGTCTAAATGTGAGAAAAGTGACATCTCCAAGAGGTACAAATGTCTAAGCCAGAATGAGCAGAGAATAATCAAAATGCTATTTGTAAATAACACAGTGCCACTGTGCAGTTCAGGCCGGCCTCAAACTTGCAGCAGTACTCTGGCCTCAGCCTCCTCAGAGTTGGGATTACAGACACGTATCACCAAACCTGGCTCATAAAATGAATTTCTTTTAAAGAGATGAAGGATTTTGTTGGTAGGCAATTTATACTGCCCTGGAAACCAAAGATGTACAGGGAAAAAAACAAGTGAGAACACTAACAATGCTAGTATAGTGTGTGGATCACAAACTAAATAGGTCGTTTGGATCAGAAAGGGAAGAGTACTCCAATGGGTCACAAAACAGATCTTACATATTTTGCAGGGTTTATAATTTCGGGTTCCACACATCCAGAGATTTAGGTTGTCCTTTCTGTTCTGCTACAAAGCAGATCTCTAATCCTAGACAACCCCAATATACAATACTCTCAGCCTCAGTTTCCTCATCTGCAGGAAAGATGACATAGACATTCTTTGCTGCTTTTGATCAATGTTTGATGAATGCCACCTGTCTGCCACTGCTAACATGGTAAATCAAAAGCAAGGAAGGGTATCAAGCAGGCAACAGATAAGCTCCAGTGTGGATATACAGATTTTAGGACTCATCAGTGTAGGAGGTAGTAGCTGAAGACTTGGGTGTGAATGATATCACCCAGGAGGAATGCAGTATGAGCAGTGAAGAAGGCCAAAAGAAGAATCCTGGGGTAAACCAGCAGTTAAAGAACAGGCAGAGGAAAAAGAGACATACTGAGATATGGTGGGAGACCAGGAAGAATGGGAAAAAAGGACACAGAAGAAAGAGAGAAGAAGAATCCAGAGTCACAAATGTAAAATAAGCATTAAAAAAATCCTCCTGGGTTTGACATCTAGGTCACCAGTGGTCCAATTAAGAACAATTTTAAAGGAACAAAGAATGAAGAAGGAGGACTATTTAGAATACTAAAGAATGACAAAGACATGAAGTGAGCATAACAGATTTGATTTCTTTCCTACCTTTTTCGGGGAGAAGGACACAGAACTGGGGATTAAGCCCAGGACCTTCACTCAAAGCTATATCCTCAGCATTTCTCACTTTCAGACAGGATCTTGCTAAGACACGAAGTTGCCCAGTCTGAACTCAAACCTGTGGCCCTCCTGCCTCAGTCTCCCAGGTATCTTTTCTTTCTTTCAATACACTGCAAAGGAAACGAAATACAAGGCAGTATCTACAGAATGCTGGAGTCAAGAGATGTGGGTCTTTTTCTTTAAAATGGACAAATTATATGTTACCAAGAAAGAACTACTGGAAGGAAGTTGAAATACTATTTCAACCAACAAATACTATGAATTGCCTACAGGAAAAGCACTACTTTAGCTTGAGACATAGTCCTAGCATTTAGAGTCATGATCATATAGTTTATAGTCTCTTCCAACATAGAGAAACAATTCTGTAATTAATGATTTAATTACACTTTTGATGGAGGTGGGGGCCAAGGGCTCTGACAAACTTCAACAGCCTACTTCACATTACTACTTCGTTCAGCAGTCAGTTCTAGGGCTTCCCGACCTCGGCTGGAAGGTGGTACATGTCCTTGATCTGTCCTTTTGGCTGTGGAAATGTTTGTCCCTGGCCCATGGTAGTCTAACAAAGTCTGAGGGAACAGGAAATCTGAGCCAGTCACCTCAGATAGTTTTTACTCTACTATATGGAACAATTATTTTCTGTGCTTGTCACAATGTAAAAAAAAGTGAAAGCATTATAATGATACTTCTTCCTCAAAAAAAAGAAAGAAAGAAAAGATTAAAATGAGTCAGTAGACGTAGATATTGAGGGAACACTAAGAATGGGGTTAGATAATAAGCGAATTCTGTCTTGATGACTTCTAACTCTTCCCAGGAGAATAAAGCGTTTTTGTCTATCTTCTCTACATTAATTTACAGTATATTTCATACCAGTTCCATTCATACACAGTAACTTATTTGTTCTCAAAACAACCCCCACGGTTCACTTATGAGTCTGTTTTCAGGTGAGAATGTAACCCCCACAAGGACACAACCTAAGAGAATCAGCTCAAGTACAAGTCCTGAACTATTCCTCACTATCATACCAAAGGCTTCTTAACAGAAACTCAAGAGTGGCCACTATAGCAATAGGAGGCACACACTCACAGGTTGTAAGCCAGACCCACCAATGTTCATAGTTAATTAGGAGTCTAATGCAGTTAACCTTTAAAATGGTAACAGAACCTATACATCATTGAAAGAGATTATATAGGCAAAGTGCTTAGTTCCTAGAATATAGAAAACACTCAGTGACATGTGCTGCTCTAATTTAGAGGAAGTTAGCTTAAGACAAATCTATTTATGCCAGACAATGCTAAGAACCCAGGGAGACAGAGAACAGAATTATTTATTTATTTATTCATTGTGCCAGGAATCAAACTCATGACCTTGCACTTGCCAGGCTGCCACTGAGCCACTGAGCTATCCCCAGCCCAAAGAACCGAATTTTTGGTAGCATGAATTCCCAGTTTTGTTATTTCCTTCAGTAGTTCCTGGGAAAAGGCTAATCACTGCAATAACTTAAAGGTGGTAGTGACACCTAAATGGCAGAGAGCAGTGGGGATCTTGGCTAGCAAGTATTTGCTGACCGATAATCAACAATAAACACTTCTTGAATAACTGACTTGCAGTAGCATTAACCTAACTTCTATAAATGTTTGAAGTTTCTATGGGAAACAGACTCCATCGTGGGACGGCAGAATGAATCTCCCACAGAAGGAAAAGGATTCCAAAAAAAGATGAAGGCCAAAAGGAATCTGTGAAAGACTCCCAAGAAGATGTTCATGTTCCCTCCTGAGTTAGTTCTGCTTCCCTACTCCCAAGACTTGCTTTTTGTTTCTTTCTAAAGACAAAAATCATTAACAAGTGATCAAGAATATAGAAAACTGAAGATTAATTTATGTTTTAAAGGAAACACTAAAATTGGAAATTTTCTTGGGCATGGCTCATGAAGGCCCAGGGGAAAGTACAGAGACTAAAGAGAATACTGGTGGTTAAGGGAATGGCTTTGGGGGTCACAATGAGAAAAGTGGAGGGACGTCATGTGCGGCAAGCGTTAGGAAAGGGGCACACCTACATTCCACAGGTTTCACCCCCAGATCACATATTCAACTGCCAGCCAGCTGCTGCTTCTGGTTCCTCTTTTATTATGACAAAATTTAAAATAACTCGCTGGCAGTCACTATTTTTAAAGACTACATAAAAACAACCTATCCCCTCAATGTGGCCTCAGCAAAAGAATAAATGTTAAATGTTAATAATACTCTTAAGAATAGGGGTTCTTGAGGAAGGGTGGGGAAGTAACCACACAGAATAAAAACAATTGTGCAGCCATGACTTGGCAAGAAAGTTGTTCACAGCATGTATAAGTGCTATACTTCACAGGCAAGAAAGCATTTTTAAAAAATTAACATAAATAACATGATGAAGGTTGTAAATACCTATCCATCAGTATTTAGAAAATATAACTCTTGGTTTGGCTAATATAGGATGCTTTTTCTATTTCTGTAATTTGTGTCTACTGACCACATAGAAATATTTAAACCTCCAATATTATTATGAAAAATTCATGTCTTTCCTGCCGTCTCACTTGAGGGAAACACCCCCACACACAAATTCCGTATCCTAAAATAACAAAGACAACAATGCAAGGAATAATTCAGTGTTCTAACAGATATTTCCTGTACTTCACTCAATGTCCTAATCACAATCAAACTAAAAATTAAAAGGAAAAAAACACTACTCCCAATAATAACAAAAACTCTTGCATAGCATTTTTCATCCCCAGATAACAAAATACCATCAACACATCCTGACTTACAAAAATTACAGACTTTTAGAAAAGCCATTATTACTGTTCTAGAATAAGGGCTGGAGATTTAGTTCAGCAGCATAAGCGCCTGCCTGGCAAGTGCAAGATCATAAATTCAATTCCCAGTACCAAAAAACCCCACTATTCTAGAATAAAACACATAAGCAAATGTTCAATTTGTTCAATTTGTTCAATTATGCTTAGGTGTTACATCTATATTATATGCCTGGAATTTTTCACAAGTTTGAAAATTCTTAAAAATATATTATCATTGTGAATCTGAAATAATTCTTCCATAATCTCTTACTTGAAACAAATGTTTTGTTTGCTTGTGTGTGGTTTTGTTGTTTTTGTTTGTTTTGTGTAGAGAGACAAGGTTTCACTATACTATACAGTCCAGACTGGTTTACAACTCTGCAGTCTCAGCCTCTCAGGGTACTTGAATTACATTCCAGAATGAGACTCTTTTAAGAATGCATTCAAGGGGTTGGGGCTTAGCCCTGCTTGACAAACGTGAAGTAGTGAGTTCAATCCCCAGCACCCCCCCCCCAAAAAAAAAAGCAATCAAGGCTGGACATGGTGGCATTCACCTATAATATGAGGTCTCAGGAGGCTGAGGCAAAAGGATCACTAAGAGTTTGAGGCCAGTGTGAAATACATATCCTGTCTCTACACTCTCCCTCCAAAGAATGCAATCATGATACTTTTATAAGAATGAGTTGAAAACATCATTATAAATGCCAAACACAAAAGGGAAGAGGGGGGAAAAGCCAAACCTAAGTAGTTTGCATACCAAAGGGTTTAATGTAAGCCAAATGTCTGCCCAGCCCTTTTTTTTTTTTTTTTTTTTTTTTGGGTCTTCCATACTGATATTTTTAGCACGGCAAATCACCACTAAGAATAAAGACCATCTTTCCCAGTACCCTCTGAATAAAGTATGATCAAATACCTAAATTCTGAACAATGTGGTATCAGCAGAAAGAATGTATGCACCTTTCAAGTATTATTCTTTAAATGAAAAGGGTATGTCCTCTATTCCCTTCGTCTCTTCTTTCCTGATGGCTGAAATGGGACTGTGGTAAGCAGCCATCTTGGACAAGCAGATAGAACCAACAACAGGGAAGGAATACAACAGAAGGAGCCTGCAACCTGATGAACTCAAGAAGGTGACAGAGTTGCAATAGTAGGTTATACTATTACATGACACAGCAATTTCTATCTTGTTTAAATATGTTATTTACAGTATCTGTTATATGTATCATAGCCAATTCAAGATCAGTACACAGTAAGACAATTTTCTTTCAGTTGCTGCAAATAATTGCTGCTTGCTAGTATCCCTGCCAGAACCACAAGCCATAGTACTAAAACTTTTAAGAGCTAATTTAACTATTATGCAAGTCAGATTTACCCCTTATAAACTTTACAATGTTGCCAGGCATGATCACATATGCCTATAATCTCAGCACTCTGAGAGGCTGAGACAGAAAGATTCCAAGTTTCAGCCCGCCCTGGGCAAACCGGTGATTTATTAAGACTGTCTCTGAAGTGTAAAAGGGTGGGGCAGTGGAGGTGGGGTGTCCATAAGTGCAAAGGCTCTGGGTTCAAGTCCCAGTATAACCAAAACAAAAAAAACCTTTTCAGTGTCAGATTTCTTAATAAAAATTTTTCCACCTAGTCTAAGCTTGTATATATGAAGGCTGAAATCTTACAAACTTAGGTTTATTTATTTAAAATCAAGAGTATTGCAAAGAAATCCTTAGAATGTAAAATTATCTAAAATCACACCAAAATCTTCAACTAGCTGACCAATAGATACACGCTCTTGTCACAATTTCTCACAGCTGCTGTTTCCATGGAAGGTTTTACTACAATCAATGCTCTAAGTGGGACCTGTGTTTATTTTCACTATTGAAGTAAAAACAGCAACCAGTTGATATGCAATGAGTTCCCATAATAATATTATTAAATAGGCTGAGAGCATAGCTCAGTAAAGCACTTGCCTGCCATGCTCAAGACCCTGGGTTTAATTCTCAGTACACTTTTATATAGGTGCATTTGCACCTACACACACACGCACACACACACACACAATCAAAGTAAACTACAGTATCAGTTTAAGATAGACACATGCACCCAAATTCCAAATAGTAATTTATTGACTACCGAAAGTCTACAGCCTTAAAACAAGCAAACTGTGAAGAACGATGTTTTTCCCTTGTCTAGACTGAAGCTTTATGTACCAGAAATATTAGTAATTCTAGGGGCTGGGGGTTTAGCTCAGCGGCATAAGCGCCTGCCTTGCAAGCAGGCAGTCGTGAGTTCAATCCCCAGTACTGATAAAAAGGAAAAAGACAAAAAAAAAAAAAAAAAAAAAAAAATTAGTAATTCTAGGAAATTCCCCAAGTCAGCACTAGACCAACTCTTATTGATTATACTGAGTCATGTTTTAGTGTAAGACTGTGTTTGAGAAAAGACCCTTACCTTTGCCATAAGATATCCCCCTTTGGTAATACCTGGAATTGACCCCAGTGTCTTCCCTTTGAGCTACATCCCCAGCACTCTTTTTGTTTTATTCTGAGACAGAGTCTCTAAGAAGTCCAGGGTTTGGACTTTTTTTGTTTTTGTCTTTTTGAGACAGGGTCTCACTACGCAGTTCAGATTGCCAGTAAGCTCACTTTGTAACCCAAGCTAGTCTCAAACTCACAACAATCCTCCTGCCTCAGCCTCTCAAGTGCTGGGACTACAGGCATGTGCCACCATGTTCAGACAGCTCAAACTTCTGTTCTTCCTGTCTCAAGCCAACCAGAGAGCTAGCACTGCAGGTGTGTGTCACCAAACCAAGAATCACCGTAAGATCTTTTTTTAAAATCATACATCATCTTCTGCCTTTATTTCCAAGCTCTGCATTTAAAAAAAAAAAACTAGGTATTAGTTCATTTTACCTTAACTACTTCCGATTCGACAATTTATTGTGGCAGTGTAATTATGATCTCCTTTCCAGGTGAGAAAACAAGACAGTAAGTAATTTAAGGAATAACCAGTAATAATTAAATGACAGCTTTAGAATAGTTGAGCACTGGCTCTGGTGCCAAAAAGTGCCACATTATGGTGCCATATTAGTGGTACAAGAAAGTAACACTACACAGCAAACATTTGGCAAGGCCAATGCTTGTTTTTAGTTGCTTTATTTCCACTCCTTAATTTTCAAAATGCTTCACTAAGCCAATTCACGGGTGCAGAGAAAGCCCAGGTCAAAGTTCAGAAACTGGGCTCTACGTCAGGATTTCCATTCACTACCCCTGGGTTGGGTTTTTCTTTCTTTTCTTTCTTTCTTTTTTTCACTTGCAAAAGAGAGCTAAGCTGTTTTCTGAACATTTGTTATTTAACATAAAATCACAAAGCACAAGGTTTGATTCCTGGTAGGAAAAAAAGTCACAAAATAAACACTGAAAGCTTGAGTTGCTACATGGATTAGATTCCAGAGCTTGGATCTGTTAAAAAAAAAAAAAAAAAAAAAAAATATATATATATATATATATATATATATATATATGTTTTCCACTTCTACCAGATCTTAAAACCACTCAATATTTGGTGAATAGATATAGAGCACCAGCTGCCTCTTCAGTATCATAGAAAAATGCTGTCAAGGAAAGAAAAAGTAAATCGTTGGGCAGATGATACTCTACATAGAAGACTCCAAAAACTCTACTAAAAGACTTCTAGATTAACAACTGTAACCAGTAGCATAGCTAGATACAAAGTCAACACTCAAAGATCAATACCATTCCTATACACAGACAACAAACACACTAAAAGAAAAATTAGGAAAACCCTATCTTCACAATAGCATTGAAAAAAATGAAATACTTAGGAATCAATCTAACGAAGGTAGTGAAAAACTTTCACATTGAAAAACAAGATCAAAAGAGATATCAGAAAATGGATATATCCTTTGCTCCTGGGTAAGAAAAATCGATGTAGTGGAAATGGCCTTACTTCTAAAATTATAACAAAGCTACCATGGTAAAAACAGCATGGTACTGGAAGAAAAAACACCTGAGAATCAACAGAACACATCAGAAAAATGGAGAAACTACTCCAAACACACTCAGCCACCTTATCTGTGACAAAGGGACCAAATGTTTCACTAGAAGAAAGTCTCTTTAATAAATGGTGCTGGGAGAAATGGATTTCTACATGCCAAAACATCAAGCCTAGACCCATTATCTCTCACCAGGCACCAAACTAAAATCAAACTCAATCCAAGATCTAAATATTAAAACAAAACAAAAAAATCAAGATGCATCACATACAGATACAAATTCTCTATTATGAATGTGATCATTATGTATATTTAAAATATACTAATGAACTTAATTTTAGAAGTTAAAAATATTAAAACAAAAACACTGAATCTGCTGGAAAGCAGAACAGGTAGAACTCTTGAAGACATAGGTATAGGGCAAAGACTTTCTGAACAAAATCCCAATTGCACAGGAAATATTACAAAGACTCAGACACTGGGATCTCATCCTATTAAAAAGCTTTTGCACAGCAAAAGAAACCACCAACAGAGTGAAGAGACAACCTACAGTGTGAGAAACACTTTTTGCCAGTTACTCCTCAGACAAAGGACTACTATCTAGAGTATACAAAGAACCCCCCCCAAAAAAAAACTGCCTCCCCAAAAAAGCCCCAACCCCAAAATGGGCACCTGAAATAGACACTTCCCAGGTGAAGTAAAAAGGGCAAATAACTATGTGAAAAAAAAAATGTTCAACATCACTGGTCATGCAAGAGATGCAAATTAAAATGCTGCGATTCCATTTCACTTCACAAAGAATGGCTATTATCAAGAAATTAACCAGTAACAAATGTTGGAGGGTCTGTGGTAAAGGAATCCTTTTCCACTGCTGGTGGAAGTGATTTAACTACTGTGGAAAACATTGTGAAGAATCCTCAAAATCTAGGACTAGAGGCTCCACTCGACCCAGTTACTCTCCTTCTTGGTATCTTCCCAAAGAATTAAAAGCATCGTACCATATGCACACTCATGATTACAGGGGCACAGTACATAATAGCTAAATCTTGGAAACAGCTAAAATGCTCATCAACTGATGAATGGATAAAGATGATGTGGTATATATATATATATGCGCGCACACACACAATGAAGCACTACTCTGCTTGAGAGGTATAAACTAGAGAATTTCTACCTAAGTGGATGCACCTTGAGACCATACCCTTCAAGTAAAATAAATTGGATACACATGTTCACATTGTATCTCTGGTGTACAAAACTGACAGGGGAGTAGCTTAGCCCAAGCACCTGCCTGGCAAGCAGGTTCGACCTCACTATGAAAAGCGGGGGGGGGGGGGGGGGGGGGGGGGGGGCAAAGTGTAAATAAGAATCAAAACTTGTAATAGTTATTGTGAAACGGGAAGAAAAATGTTCAAAGGGGAAGGGGAACAAGGTGTGGGTAGGGGCAGGGAGGAAACAAAGGTTTTGTAAACAAGAAGAGGACACCTAGCAAGCATAAAGTAATGACTTCAATCCCTGATACTCAAAAAAAAAGTTGAAGGGCAGGGACAGGGCTTGGAGGAAAAAAAAGAATCAGATATATTAGGTACAAATTCCCTATGAGGAATGTGATCATTATGTATATCTAGAACCAGAAGAGACCAGAATAGCAAAAGCAATTCTAGTAGTCTTTTTTTTTTTTTTTTTTTTTTTTTTGGTCAGTTATCAGGGATCGAACTCACTACCTGCAGCTTGCAAGGCAGGCACTTATGCCACTGAGCTAAATCTATTACCTGTATCTAAAATGTACGCTTGTCCTGAAACAAGGCCGGCAGCTTCCTGACACTGTTGGTTTCAAGCAGGAGCCTAAAGAGATGTCTTTCTGTGGTCTGTTGGCCATTTCAGAACTTGGGCAGTGAAATGACCAATTCATTATAAAGAAAAAGCTTGAAGCACCACACCACCCCACCATCCCCCACCCTGCCCAGTGAAAGGCTGTGGCAGGCTGCAGCAACCCAGGACAGGCACCACCTGCGTTTACTGGGACGGGCGCCATGCTGGGACCTGGAGCGCTGGGAAACCATGCAACCCCTCCCCACTGCCTGTTTTGTTTTGTTGAACTTCAATATACATCAAAGTATGGACAGCTATTTTGAAGAGAACAAGAGACTCTACAACACCCATTAGTGACTTCCCTATTGTCTGGTTTTGAAGACCTAAAACGCCTTCCTCATTCTGTTCAGATCAGTTTTATACTATATTGTTTTGTGTGAATGCTCTGTATGTGAAGACATGGACAACTATTTGGAAGAAAACAAGAGACAATATGATAGACAGTGAAGATCTCAGGTCATCTAGCTTTGAAATGTATATTTCTTACATTGCTTTCTTATGTCCTATTTTGTTCTGTTTTGTTGTGTTTAATTTTACTCCCTTTAAAATAAAAATAAAATAAAATGTACCAATAAAATTATTTTTAAAAATAAGAAAAGTAATAACATTATCCTTTAAAACAAGTTTTAAAGTCTAGGTCATCCATATCTGTGTGATGTTTGGAAATCGGATCTGGGTTGCAGGCCTGACTCATCCCTAGCTCTGATTACTGTCTCTTTCGATGAGTTACTTATGGTTTCTAGAAGTTTGATTTGTTTTTTTAATCTATCTGTAAAGGACAATGGAGTTGTCCACAGGATTGCTGTAAGAATTAACACATTCCTGCTAGTTTGAACCACCAGTGTAAATAAATGATTTATACCACCTAATAGATCTGTCTCATGCTACCCACTGGGACACTCATCCACGTACCACCAGTGGGTTAGTGCCACCCATCAGTGAGACATGATCATCATGAACGTGTTAAGTGAGAGAACGTTCATAGGGCCAACCATAAAAAAAAAGTCTACTACTAGGCAATTTATTATGAATGCAAGGCACACATGCTGCAATTATATTTTTATTTTTTTAAGAAAAGCTTACCACATCTAAAATTTAAGAAATCAAAGCATAGCTAATCAAAAGATACTATCTGCTAGAAAATAGTAATGATATTGTATACAAACTTCTAAGTCTTTTATAAGAATCTTTAAGCAATTCATCATTTTATTTCTATGCATTACAAAAAATGGAGGTCTTATCCTTTGTACATCTGAAATGATGCCAGCCATGTACCATCCATGAGAAGCTGAAAGAGTTACTCGATTTTCTGTAGAGCTTAATCATCTTGTGGAATACTTGTTAATATATATCCTGTTTCAACAAACACTACATTTCTAAAAACTGTCCACTTACCAGACCATAAACAAGTATTAAAAGTGTTAACTATCAAAAATGCAACTTAGTTAATAACTTTAAAGAGCACACATAAAAAAATCTATTACTGTCATTTACTTATATGTAGGACATGTATACTGCCACTTAATGTTAGCTCATAAAGAAATGGAATGTTTGAACATATTCCTTGCTATATCTAGTATATATATATATATATAGTATGTATATACTATTTTTTAGAATTTTTAAACTACAAATAATGCTGTTCTTCTCTGAACTGAATGTTTTGAAAGGCTTATTCTGTGCTTAAGCCTAGTATTCAATGCATATCAATTTCCAGGAGAGTATAATTCACTAGGAGTTTACATGAGATATAAAACAATACAAAGAAAGGAATTTGGTGCTCTGGCGGGTGCCAAGGTCAACATTTCCTCAAAGTGTTCTCATTCAGCAAGGCAAGGCCTGGAACAAATCCACAGCTTAATCATCATTGTGAATTTATCCTTGAGCAGTTTCGGAGAAAAGACCTCTACTGGATCCTGTACTAGCTGAAAAATCCATTTTAATCACTAATGGCAAGTAGCTTAAAAATCTGAAATACAACCAATAGCCTTCCACGTTATTAAA
This sequence comes from Cavia porcellus, assembly GCF_034190915.1. Taxonomy (NCBI): domain Eukaryota; kingdom Metazoa; phylum Chordata; class Mammalia; order Rodentia; family Caviidae; genus Cavia; species Cavia porcellus. Next base: position 42,043,768 of record NW_026947491.1, on the reverse strand, counting down.
ATACAGCACAAAGTTATTACCTCTCTTTTCCTGGCTATCACAAAGTGACTGAGACTTTTTAATACAGATCTGATTCCCAAGTTAGTTACACGCTTCATTAGTATAGGCCAGGGGTGGTGAAGCTATGGCACTCATGCTGCAACAGGCTGTTTGTATCAATGAAAACTCTGTAAGGTTTGACCTCAGTGGTCTACACAGTCAAATGAAGTCTACATCAAGTATTTGTTTCCAATTGCTGCTCGGTTTTTTTGGTGGCCGTTGTTTTGTGAGTGAGTTGATACAGGGTCTCCCTCTGTAATTCAGGCTGCTCTTGAACTCACTATGTAGCCCAGGGTGGCCTCCAACTCACGGTGATTCTCCTGCCTCAGCCACAAGTGCCACCACACCTGGCTTCTTGCACTTGGATATTCTCTCTTCCCAATTCCTCCCACTCTGCATAGTTCTCTTCTCAGATCTGAATATATTTGCAGGCAACATTATATTTTTTGCTTTCTAAAATGGCATGACTTTGGCTATTTTTCTCTTTAAACCAGGATCACTTGTTTAGTTGCTGGGGGAAAAATTAGGTAAATATTACATTTTACTTTAGAAACTGATTATATTGACAAAAGATATTATATATATATATATACTAAATTATACATCAGTTTCTTTGATACAATCACACCATTTGACAGTGCATGTATTCTGCCTGTTCCCATTTAATTTTTCTTTTCTTTGGCTTTTTTGGGGGCTGTTTTTGTAGTGTTTTTTGTTTGGTTTTGTTTCTTTGATTTGGTTTGGTTTTTTGACACAGGGCCTACTTATGTTGTTGAGGAAGAAAGTGTTTCATTAACTGACCATGATATAAAAAAAACCAAACAGAAAGTAAATTATTTTATATAAAATATAAAAAGCAAACCATCTTTCAATGAGCAGTTTCCCTGGCCAACCTACTCCTCACATTTTGTATGTGAATAGTATACATTAATATGTGTTTACATAAATGCACACACAAATGCACACAATATATGTTACTCATCTTCCTCTTCAATTGACACTGATCTCCTATTAATAGTCAGGCCCTGGTCTGGGCACTTGGGTGTGTCAAGGCAGAGAAGATCTGCTTGTGTAGCTGGAATTTGAAGAAGAGACAGACAATAAATGAATTATAAACATAATACAGAATGAAAGTTGGCAGGACTAAGGAAAAGGTTGGAAAAAGGACAGCAAGATTTGGGGCTTTGGACAGGAGAGGTAGTCTGCAGCATTTAAAAAAAAATTTTTTTTTTAAAGAGAATAAAACCAAGTAAAACAAAACAGAATAAAGCCAATCAATAGGAAATCATTGATGGTTACCATAATGCCTCCTGCTGTCTTCAAAAAAACTGCAGATGCTTTTAGACATAGTAAAAAATCAAACAAAATAGAACAGAATAAAAAAATAATAAAGGATTTCAAAACAAGATAATAGTAAATCCATATATTATGGCTACCATAATATATCTTGTTATCTTTGAAATAGCTGTCCATGGCATTCAATATGATAAAATCAAACGAAAAGAGAACAAAACCCAACTCAACAAAATAATGAAATGATGCAAGACTTCAAAACAAGACAGGTAATCAACAATGGCCACCACCCTCAGAAGGAAATCCCCCATAGGAAATCCCCCATAGGAAATCCCCCTCTGAATAGATGATCAGACCACTGGCTTCAGACCTGCAGTCAATGAAACACTAAACACTGTAAGCATTAAATTGTATTCCACCTCAATAGCCATCACTGCAGCCTATGTTTTTCTGGATCGACAGTCACTCACTTATGGTGTGTGCTGGGGGTGGGGAGGGAGTGTTGGCTCTTCTTGTTTCCCAGCCTGTGCACCACAAGGGGTTGGCATCTGGCTCTCTCCACGTCAGCCGGTCCATGGTGCCGACTCACAAGAAGGACTTGCTTCTTGGTGACTTCTTTTTCCTTTCCCCCTCAGTCCACAAATGGGGAATGGTGCTGACTCAAGGGAAAAGGCTGGTATCTGGCTCTCCCTTCAGTAGCCCTCACATGGCAGCACCAATTAGTAAGGAGGGCTTGCTGCTGGTGACTTCTTGTTCTCTTCCCCCTCAATCTGCTTAGGTTGTAGTCTGAAAACAAGGCAATCAAACTCACTTAAAAGTGTAAGATGTGAGCAAAGCCTGAAGTAGAGTTAGCCACTCTGGTATTTTGAAAAGTTTTCTGGGCTAAGCCCTCCAGGAACAGGACATAACTATCCAAAACAATGAATTCCAGGCTGCGGTGGCCCAGGATGGGAGCTGCTGGCGTTTACTGGGACCCGAGCCACGCTGGGAAACCAAGCAACCCTTCCCACCAGTGAGCAACTATGAGTGTGGCAGGATGGGAGCCACCGGCATTACTGGAACCCGCGCCATGCCGGGACCTGGAACGCCGAGAAACCCAGGCAACCCCTCCTCCCCTGGTGAGCGGCTGTGAGCGTGGCATGCTGCAGCGGCCCAGGACAGAAGCCACACCAAGCTGGGACCTGGAGCAACGAGAAACCATGCAACCCCTCCCCCCAGTCTGTTTTGTTTTGTTGAACTTCAATATACATCAAAGTATGGACAGCTATTTTGAAGAGAACAAGAGACTCTACAACACCCATTAGTGACTTCCCTATTGTCTGGTTTTGAAGACCTAAAATGCCTTCTTCGTTCTGTTCGGATCAGTTTTATACTTTGTTGTTTTGTATGAATGCTCTATATGCGAAGACATGGACAACTATTTGGAAGAAAACAAGAAACAATATGATAGAAGGTGAAGATCTCCGGTCATCTAGCCTTGAAATGTGTGTCTCTTACATTGCTTTCTTATGTCCTATTTTGTCCTGTTTTGTTGTGTTTAATTAATTTTACTCCCTTTAAAATAAAAATTAAAAAATTAAAACAAAAAAAAACCCCAATGAATTCAGAAAAACAAACCTGATCTAGGCTTAAATGCTCTAAGCAAAATCTCATCTCTGGAAGTAATTTTCAGAAGGAAAAAGATACATAGGGAACCCCTCTGATTTCACAGAAACAATTCAAAAGCAAGCCCCCTATTTAAAAACCAATCAATTACAATGGTTACCTAGGGGCTGGGGATTTAGCTCAGTGGCATAAGCACCTGGGAGTCGTGAGTTCAATCCCTGGTTCTGATAAAAAGGAAAACGACAAAAAAAAACAAAAACAAACAAAAAAAAAAAAACGATTACCTACAGAAGGCAGGTGAATGCGTTTCTGGAGTCCCCAGGGAAAAGGCAGAAAGGAGCCAAGAGCAGCTAATCCAAGGCAGGTGGGGAAGGCCCAGACTTGCAGCTTTTCGTAAAGCATGCTCCAACCTGAGGCTTCCAGTGGGAGGACCCTACACTGTTACCAGGCTCCTCAATACAGGGAGTACAGTTTCACCCACGTTGGGGCACATACTCTAACAATGACACTGTTATGGAGAAAAGCAGCCAACTTACTCTAGTATCTGTTCATATGGCTGAAGAAAACAGCAAATTCTCAGAAAATACTTTATCTTCATCTGATGTTAGCTGGTAACTGGCCAAGAAGTGATTTGGGAAATCATTGGGAAAGATATCTGAATACTGCCCTAGCTCTATCTTTAAAACTGAGGGGTAGAGATGTCTTTAATTCAAACGTGATTCTTGGATTTGCTTGCCTTCCACCCTGAATGAGCAAAAGTTAATTACTATCATGAAAATAACTTTCAGGTTCTATAAAGCTGACACCACCTCTAGGAGTTAACTTACTAATTAAAAACCAAAGTTGTCAGTATTTCCGTCTTTTTCCCCTGCTTAGTTAAGCTGCAGGAAATGGAAGCAGTTGAATATGAATGTAAATACAGACTTCTTTTTTTTTTTGGTCTTTTTCATTTTTATCGGTACCAGGGATCAAACTCACAACTGCCTGCTTGTAAGGCAGGCGCTTATGCCGCTGAGCTAAATCCCCAGCCCTTAAATACAGACTTCTTAACAGAACCATTTTATATGATCAGGAAAAGAACAAGACAACATCGAGGACCACAATCTCATTATCTCCAACTGCCAACAGAGAAAAAACAGTTTTTTTTTTTTTAAAAAAATGGTGTTGATAGCTGCTACACTAAAAAATAAGAACCAATAACTTCAATCTCCTTGAACACAAGCTAGAATCATACCGTATGAAGCTTTCTATATTACATGGACATCTGGTGAAACAAAGAAATGATGAAATCAGAACACTTCCTCAGGTTAAGCAACTATGCAGTGTTCAAGAGTCTTTAAAAGGTTTCTGTGTTTTGACTCAGTGTCTTTTCCAGAAATCTATCCAAAAGACAGGCAGAAACTTGTCCATTCAGGGTTATTTTTATGACAACTAACCATGAAAAATCTAAATGTTCAACAACTAGAAACCACTTTTTAAAATACTTTGGAATGTATGTATTACAGGAAGAGGTTTACTAAAAATTTCTCTAGCAAAAAGAACTTTCTTTGTTCAGGAAAAGACCTGTTTAACAGACAACATAGGTAGTATAATACAGCATAAAAAGCACTGGCTTTAGAAAAAAGTAATCTAGTTGGCAAGCAGTTCTGTCCCTAAGTAGTTGTACAGTCATGTGCAGATCATTTCCAGCCCTCCTTTAGTACCTGTATCTGTAAAAACGAGAATACAAATATCCAACTCAGTACTTCAGTGTTTACCTGGTATATGAAACAAAGGAAAATAACAAACCCGAACACATCTTAAAAAATAGTGGTAAAAGATCACAGTCGTCCAAGCTAGCCCTAAAGGAGAGCATTAAGAAAGAAAAACACAGCTAGACATGGGGGTGCACGCCTGTAATCCCAGCACTCTGGGAGGATCACAAGTTGAAGTTCAGTTTGGGCAACCTTAGTAATTTAGCAAGGCCCCTCATCTCAAAACAAAAATAAAAGACTGGGGATGCAACTCAGTGCAAAGGCTTTGCCTAAAGAGCAAAAGAATACAATAATTCACAAAAGACCGGGGAAGTAAATGAGCTTTTAACTACTTACGTGACAAAAACTAGCTTATATGGTAGGAAGATCATGAGACCCTGTCTCAAACCCTCCCCCTCAAAAAAAAACCCTTAATTTTTAATAATAATGCAAGTTTTATTGACTTTATATAAATAGCTGACTACATTTAAAGCAAATGATACCTATTTTGCCATAAAAAGTAACAGTGATCAAGTGGGTTTTTGTTTTGTTTTGTTTCTGGCACTGGGGATTGAGCAAATTATGACTATTTTTAAAACTATATAAATCAGATTTATCTAAATTTTTTGGCTGGTTAACTCCTTACTAATCCTCAATCCATTTTAATCCCACTCGTTTGTTTGTTTATGGTACTGGAGATTGAATCTAGGGCCTTCATATTGTGCTATACTAGGTCTTTTTATATTTTATTTTGAGACAAGGTCTCAATCAATAAATTGCCCAGGCTGAACTCAAACTAGTGCTGGGATTACAATGATGTGCCACTATGTCTAGCTAGTCTCACTTTCTTTTTGGGGATCACCCAAACTAGGTTAAACTTTTGAGTATTTCTTAGTCCTGGATACATGTCAAAGGGGAAACTGAGGCTGGGCTGGCAATTACAGAGCCTGTTGGAAGAGACAAGCAGGGGAAGCTGTAAACTCAGCAACCTTATACTGGGTGCATGCTAATGACCATCCTCTAGCTATACATACACTGCTTTTGTCAATGTTATTTTACCAATATATACAACAGACACAACCCAACTCATACATAAAACGAGATCATTAAGAAGACCTCTCCATTTTTCTGTTTCTCATTTCCGATTCTTACTGTTACATTTCTGAAACAAGCTCCCCTACCAAACGCCCTTTTTGATATACCTAAATCATCTTTTAAGTGAACTCAGAAACAAAATGTCAATTACAAAACACTGACAAATTAGATTAAATTCTTACATGAATCAACAACTTAAAGCCATGAAGTTTTCAGAGTACTGTTTTTTGTTTTTTTTGGTGACCCTGGCACTTGCCAAGCAGGCACTGGGCTGCTGAGCTAAATCTCCAGGCCCAGGGTACTATGTCTTAAGATGGCAAAGGGCAATACAATTATCTAGCTTTCCTGAACTCTGTAAATACCAGAAATACAGCAGGAAAGAAACTGTGCCAGGAGCTGACCTAGAGTTAGGAGATTACAAGGCAACAAAGAAATCCTAAAACCTGAGGTTTGAGTAGCAGACTGAGGGTGAAGGGGAAAAGGAAGAACACTTCACTGTATTTCCATGAGACCACCTATTACATATTGCTTAATGTTTTTCTCATATGTTTTACTTGAAGCCATCTGGAGATTTTTTTCCTTCAAGAGAAGGAGTAGCTTATTACAATGTAAGTCAATACACACATAGTTGGTTTTGTTTCTGTTTCCATTTTCTTTTATTTTGGACAGCATCTTCCTATGTTACCCATGATGACTTTAAACTCACTACATAGCCTGGGCTGGCCTCAAATTCAAGATCCTCCTGCCTCAGTCTCCAGCATGCTGAGATTACATACATATATCACCACACTTAGCTAATACACTTTTTGGTAAATATGTACAACTGTCAAGAGTAACAGAAAATCATACTTGACCAACATGGACATAGCATTCTCCTCAATGATTACACCAAGTGTAATTTTGATGTATCCTACTTTTCTGTTAAAAAAAAAAATTAGATTTCCTCTCTAGTTCTAAACATACTCACTAATACACAAAGGGTCAAGAGCCTACCCACCATGTGGGCTCACTCACACAGAACCAGAGTTTGCTCCATATTAGTCTCCCGAGAGCCAGCAGCTGCCAAAGTGCTAATACTTTTGCGCCTTAACCTCCAATGTAACTTATATGGACATTTAATGGTAGTTTGAAAATTGTTTCTTAAACATAACACATTATTCAAAGCAGAGCTCCTCCCTTTCAGATAAAAATGTCACAGCAAAACAAACTAAACTATACGACAGCTAAAAAAGCAAAAAGGTGGATCTCAGCAGTACACACAAGCCCATTAAGATGTGTCATTCATGGCCAAGCATATAGCTCCAAGGCTTAAGTGCATGCCTGGCAAGTGCAAGGTCCTGAGTTTGAGTCCCAATACCTCCTTCCAAAAAAGCCTTGTCATTCAAGGCTTACAATGGTTACTTTGTTAAACTAAACTACATAATCTTATCTAATAATCAGTTCAGTAAAATAAAAACAGCAAAACATTTAAACTGCTACACAACACCAAAAAAACTTAGCAAAACATAATTTTTTACACATTAAACTACATCTATGAACTGGACCAAATTTTTAAATACCTTGTGTTAATATTTTTCATGACCTTTCCTATCTGACAATGTTGCAGTCTCAACATTATGTAAATCCTTCTACTGATTAAGTATAGATATCTTAATCTGTATCACATAAAGTAATACACATCCCAAGCTTCACATAAATATACTGACCTAAATTGTGGTGCACATCTATAATCCAAGCACTTAGAAGGCTGAGAAAAGAGGATCACTGTAGGCCTGCCTGAATTATACAGCAAAACCTGTCTCAAAACAAAATGCCCACTTGTAATCCCAGGGAGGCTGAAGCAGGAGGATCACTGTGAGTTCAAGGCCAGCCTAGGCTACAAAGTGAGTTCAGGGCCAGCCTGAACTACACAGTGAAACCCTGTCTCAATAAAACAAAACAAACCTAAATTAATTCAATATCCCTTAAGATAAACAGTAGCCTTACAAACTTGAGAGTTTAGATCAAAGACCAAAGAAGAAAAGATGTCAAGGTTCGCATCCAAACACAGGGCAACTTTTGGGTTTGTGCTCCAGTTACTGAAGAAACACAGGAGGATTTATTGGGCTTCAATGCTGCCATACTGAAACTGAAACAATGGATGTGATCCCAGTAGGAACCATGGTGCTGATTTTCTGATGATGCCTATGCCTGTGATCTCCACTATGGGGCCCATTATACCATATTAATGTCTGATAGGCTCTTTCTCATCTGCAAAGTGAGCAGAACAATGTGCTAGGTGGGACACACCTTTTGTGAACTGTCTTATGTTTTACCCCAAAGCCAGTAAATTCTGCACTTCTACAATTAAACTCAACTTTGGGCCTATGTAGGGAGTGGCTCAGAATGGCTGCTGCTGCCCTGCCCCTCCCGAGGGCATTTTGTGTGTCAGCCTACATTGCCCATGATCCTCCCCTTGCCTATGGTGCGCATGACGTGAGCAACTTCCCGCTTAAGTCTACATCTCCCATAATCCTCTCCTGCTTACATCATATATCCGGATGTGACGATGACCTATCAGATAACACTCCGTGCCCTCTTCCTGCCCCATTGGCCCGCCTCCACCCTATATAAGTTGTAGCCATTTTAAGAATAAAGGAGACTTGAATGGAATCCCGCCTTGTCTCCGTCTCTCTTTTCTCTTGCCCAGCCCTCCATCTCCGTCCCCTCTCAGGCGAGGCCCACAGACCAATCCGCGCAATGGATCAGGCTTATACTAGGATTTTAAATCTACTGCTAAATACAACTTTTACTTAACGTATGGAGTTTAATATACCTGCTAGCTTGAACCACTGGTCGCACAAACAGCTCTAATCTCTAACAAAATTGATAAAAACCTGCCCAATGAGACAGTCATGCATATACCATCCATGGTGTAGGCTATCAGGCAGCAAGACATACAAATTACTCGTGCAGTCCTAACATCTGGGAGACTGGGGCAGGAGGATCACTGCAAAGTTGAGACTAGCTTGGGTTACAAAGTGCAAGATCAGCCTGAACTACATAGCAAGACCCTGTTTCAAAAAGACCAAAAAATGGGGGAGAGGGATACAAATTACAGATCCACTGTCAACGAACGTTAGTGCTAAGAATTGAAAGTAATAAAATAAAAAAAAAAAGCTGCAGATGCATAAAAGTCAAGTTTAGCTGAAAGTGAAATTTAATTGCCTTGTATTCAGGCTTAGAGAATATAGAGAAAGTTCTAGAGGCAGTATTAATAATGACGAATTGTCATGTTCATGTTCTGTAACGGACACATAAGCCATAGGTGTCCAAGGAATATCACAATGCCCAATAACTTCAGAATTCAAAGGAAGGAAAACAAAATTGAAGAAGTACCTATCATGGACAGGACAGGGCCTGTAGACACATTGCCTTATACCATTATCTGTGAAAAAGTAAAAATAATCGCCATTATCTAAAATTTAAGAAATGACATCATCTTAGTTCTCTGATATGTGAAATAGCAGCCAAAATGTAAGATCCCTCATTTATTCAATATAGCCTAAGAATTTTATGGTATAAATTTGGATCTTCTTTTACAAAAGAATTAGAAAAGAAATTCAATGCAAAGAAGACAACATTTAGCTTGCAGCTTCTTGGTCTTCCAAAACTATGGAAAAGTGGAACAGATTCCTTTAATTCCTACTCTGTAAAAGACAGTGCATCTAACTTTCAAAAGGAGTTTCCTCAGATGAATTCTGGCCTACAAATAAGCTAAAATTTTAGATTACGTTTTCACCAAAGTTCAAGTTTGTACTGTCTAAGAATGTGATTTTTTAGTGCTTTTTTAGTGCTTTAATGATGACAACAATGATCCTCCAGTAGTAAGTGCTACAACAAAGTAACAATTCATTCCTTGGCCTTCAACTATCAGCCCTCTCTAGTGTAGGCCACAAATAGGATCTTCAAACAGAGGGAGCCTGGGAAATAAATGTTTTTCTGCCAAACTCTCTGGCGTCCCCTTTCTCCCTCAGATGAAAGGTAGAAAAGAAGGAAAATCAGCATTTGTGATGCACTCTGGGAGGCTAAGGAAGGAGGATCGAAAGCTGGAGCCCAGCCTGAGAAACTCAGTGGCTTAATGAACACCTTTTTTAAAAAGCCAGGCATGATGGTGCACACCTATAATCCCAGCACTTGGGAAGCTGAGGAAGGATGGTTGAGAGCTTAAAACAAGCCTGAGCTCCATAATAAGTTCAAGGCCAGCCTGGACTACATATTAAAAGCCTATCTTTAAAAAAAAACAAAAAGGAATAAACAGACAGCCCTATGAATGTTGCTTAATGTGAAGGCCCTGCGTTCAAACCTCAGGATCACACACACCAACTCAGCAGCATGCAGATCTTAGTATATTATGTTAATGATTACTTCTATTAGAATATTCAAATCTCTCCTCTTAATGACTTCTGTATCTTTTCCAGATGGTCAGTCATTGTTAAAATGTTAAATAACACAAAAAAACCGTCCTCTAGCCCAGAAAATCCCATATTATTTGCCCTGCTGACCTGTGTCATGACGGCATGTCCTCACAACCCTCCCTGCTGAAATCAATTCTTCATACAGAGAGTCCCTGACCTGTGAACCAGTTCTGTTCCAGGAAAACATTCCTTAACATTCGTTAAGTCGGAGTTGCTCATAGTCAGACAAAGTGAGTCTCACACAAAGTTAATCTTTCATGCCCGTAGAAGTTCACAATTCAAATATTCCTAAGCTGGGGACTCATTGTGCCAATTATTTCCTGTGTCTGAAACATGTTTTTTAGATCCTCTCATTGACTGACTGACTACGTCTTGCTAGTCAGGTACCAGTTCAAATGCTGCCTTTCCAGAATGCAGTTGCTGACCACCTGAGAGAAAGTAGCAGCAGCTAACCCTCAACTCCTACTTTATTCTACTTAAAACAGCAAATAATACATGTGTGGCAAATACGTGCCATGGTAGACAAAACAAAGGCATTTAAGGCTACTAATAAAATTACTCACATTTTTAAAATTATTTGAATAGCAGCAACTTCAACCAGTTAAAGGTGAGGAGAGGCCACTTCATTTTAAGGTGAAGTAATATAAATTTCAGAAATTCAGTTCACTTGACTCCATCCCTACCTACCCCAAATTTATAATGGTCTACTGAAACAGGCTTACAATCTTAAAGAACAGCGACTATGAAAGCAATGCAGCAGCTGGCTTAAGACTGAATTGTAGCTAACTGAACTGTAGCTTTTTATAGGGACCTATTCATTAGCCAGCAGAAGGATCAATTCAAGAGTACAGAAAGACTTCCCTGAAAAAAGATATTCTGTGAAATAATGATTCCACACCCACTCAAAAACTATAGGCTAAGTGTGGTAGCACATACTTATAATCCCAACACTGGAAAACTGAGGCAGGAAGATTCAAAGTTGGAGCCCAGACTGGGCAACTTGGTAAGATCTTGAATCTAAATGGGGTGGGAGTGAGGGTGGAGGGGGGGACAGTGTGCATTGGCTGCAGCTCAGTGCAAAGGCCCTAGGTTCAACCTTCAGCATTTAAAATAACAAAGACAAAAAACACCTAATCATACTAGGAAAATCTCAAATTGTACCTACAGTATGGCACAAGTACTTAACAGAAGTTTAATTTATAACACTTTCATTTAAGTATTATTCCAAGTCCTTTTGTCCTTTGTGAAGAGAGTTAGAAGAATAATCAAATATTTAGGTTGAACTGTTTTCATTTACTTATGCACAATCTGTAATAGCTAGATCTTGGAAACAACCTAAATGATCATTTTGTCAGCTGAAGAATGGATTTTAAAAGATGTGATTAAAAAAAAAAAGGCATGGTATTTTTATATACTGGAGTAATACTCAGCCATAAAGGAGGATAAACTGAAGACTTTTATAGGTAAATGGATGCATTTAGAGACCATACTCAAGTGAAATAAATCAAGACTTGCATGTGTAAATACTGTCTCCCTCATGTGACAAGCAGAAAGTTATATATATATAAATATATAAAAATATAGTAGTTAAGATAGTTACACCACCAGGCCAGGGATTTAGCTCAGCGGCATAAGCGCCTGCCTAGCAAGCACAAGGTCATGAGTTCAATCCCTGGTAACAAAAAAAAAAAAAAAAAAGATAATTACACTACTAATTTCTCTTAGTTCATTGAAAAATCTTTGTGCTAATATTTTTTGGACAATTAAATGCAAATATCTTGTACTCTCAATAACTCAATTAACAATAACAATATGCAATGTATTAACCTGTGTTACCCTTTAATTATTTTGTTCTGAAATTAAAAAAAAAAAAAAGAGGGGTGAGGGACAATACAGAGGCAGTAAAGTCCTATAAAGGAGAGAAACAGGCTGAAGCATTCTGGGGGTATAAGACATGAGTACATACTATACTATAACCAAAGCGCCACAGAAAGGGTGATTGAGCACCAAAAGGACTGCAGATATGGTAAAGGGAAGAAAGATGGAGGTGTCCTTCTCTGGAATGATTTCTATTTTCTTACAGCATCACGAAACAAGCCATCAGTTGAAAGGACAGAAGAAGTATGTGAAGTCTGGAGAAAAATATGCAAGTCCCCTTAGAACTTGAGAAAACAAGTGCAATCCCAGCACTCAGGAGGATGAGCCAGCGGATCACCATGCATTCAAGACCAGCCTGGATTACACAGTGAGTTCAAATCGGGTCTAAACTACTGAATTTGTAAGAACTTCTCCTTAAAGGGAAAAGAGGAAGCGGGGAGAGGGAAGGGGACTTATCAGCAGGACTTTCCTGGCAATCATGACACCTCCTGGAGTTTATGGATATAGAATTCTATACTATTTTTTCTATATACTAAATATTACCTTTGGCCAATTTTATTATCTAAATTTATACCAAGAATTAGATTTGTAATATCCTCTTTGGAAATCTAATCCAAATAAATATCTCTCTCAAAAGAGTATTAAGAATTCTACAAATTCCCAGAATTTGATTTGGTTACCTGGTTTTCACTCAACTTTAAAAAAGAAACCAGACAACAAACCGACTATAAGGGAAAAATTTTGTGTGTGTGTAATCCTAAGAAATGTGACCACTGACTGTCTCATGTTTCTGGACGAAATCATATATTGATATTTGAGGTATGTTTTTAAATAACTAGAGGTGGGAGTGCAAGAGGAGAAAGTAGATGGGGAAATAAGTAAATTAAATTAAATTAAATTAGCAATATGTTGATGATTACTGATGGTAGGTGATGGGTACATGCTTGTAATTCTCCATTTAAAAAAAGTAAAAACAGTCAAGCATGGTAGTCATTCCTATAATCCCAGCTACTTAGGAGGCTGACAGAAGAATCAGAAGTTTGAGGGCAACTTAACAAGACACTGTTTTGAAATAAATAATAAAAAGAGGTTGGGGATGAAGCTCAGTAGTACATACAGTGCCCCAAGTTCAATCCTTAACATAGTAACCTCCCCCAAAAAAGCTACAACAGTAATACAAAGCTAGAATCAGTATTTATGTTATGCTTCCAATATAAACTAGTATTACAAACTTTCATAAAATTCTAATGCACTTAACCACCAGTAATCAGGAACAGAATGAAACGCGCTTCCTTTCAAAAGTCGCTGCCTTCTCTAGCCTCCATGCTGCTCCACCAAGCCCTGCAGCTTCTGGCACTGTCCAGCACTGCCTGTGAGCAGGTGGGATAGGAGCAGGGGCTCACCTGGCTCTCACGATAAAGCTCTACCTCAACCAGCAAGTAGGAAACTGACATCTTGGCCCCAGAAAAGTAAAATAGAAAAGTTAAAAGTACCCATCTTTTCTTTCTGTTCATGACTTCACTGTGACTTAGTTACTTTTCTCTCATTGCTGAGTCAAAATCCCTCAAGCCCAAATTTTTAAGAGAGGAAATGTTTGTTTAGTTCATGGTTTATGTAGGTTTCAGTCCACAATTAGCTGGTTCCAAGGCAGGTTAAGGTGGCACAGGGACAACAGTTCACAGGGGCAGAAGGCAGCAAAACCAACAAGAACAAAGTGGGTGGGGGCACTTGGCAGAGCAGAGTCTGCCTGGCAAGGTCGAAGTCCTGAGTTCCATTTCCTAGTACCAAAAAAAAAAGCGTGGAGCCAGCTTGTATTGTAAGCAGGTTACCCTCTCCGCCCAGGGCAGATATAACACTCACAAGACAGGTGCTCTCCTCTAGCAGGGGCTGAGGATGCTTACAAAATGAGGATCCTGGCCCCTTGCTGAGTAGCTTAAACTTCTAACTTCTCAGATTGACACAAAGTATCAGGCATTATACACTGCAACAAAGAAGTTCATCCTCACTACCTTTCCTTTTACTCAACAAGAAATAAAGTTGAAGAGGACCCTGGCCTCAGGAATAGAGGGGCTGTCTTTGTGCTTCCCAGTGTTTTTTACTGCCCACACAGGCCAACTCAGAATAGAAGGAGCTTTTAAAGGTATTCTGGCACTGCGGTAAAGGAAGGCAGCAAACAGTTGATGAGCAGAAATCAGCACCGAGTAGAAATTAATTCTCCTCCTGCTATATAAGGAAAACAGTATTTCTCAGATTTTACTAGCTGTATTCTTCATCACCCTTTTCCCTCTAAATAAAACCTAGCTGGTAGCCAACTAGATGAACTAACTGCACACCACACAGCTGGAAAGAATCAGGTCTCTGACTAACTCAAGGGCCATCTGACTGGTTTTACCATCAGAACTGGTTGCCCGAGAGAGTGTATAAGTACCATATATTATTTCTGAGGGCAACGAAGGACATTTTCCATACACAGGAGCAGCCTTAAAAGCCCATCTACTTTTCAGCTCATTGAACACACACCTGTTTCTGTGACTATCAAATCTGTTTCACTATAAGCATTATTTTTTAAGATGTCTTGCTAGTCCAGCCTGGCCTAAAACTCATGCTCATCCTCCTCCTCAGCCTCCCAAGAACTATAGACAGAAAGTTTTTTAAAAATCAGAATTAGTGACTAGAAGTTTAGTTTAGTGTTTTGAGATAGTCTCACTATGTAGGCCAGGGTGGCCTTGAGCTCACTACGTAACACTAGCTGGCCTCAAACTTGTACCCATCTCCTGTACCATCACGCTGAGAAACTCTCAGTTCTTTTTTTTATTTTGAGGCAGAGTCTCCCTAAGTCACTAAAATGCCCAGGCAGGGTTTACAGGGATTATAGATACGTGCCACCATGCCTGGCTGGAATTTGTATTTTTAAGTCAAAAGGTAGCTGTAGTCATTCCGGTTTAAAAATTATCTGTGAAGCACAAATATAAGGCATAATTCCAAATGTACCCTACTTTTAAAATGTATTTTGTTATGCTGAATATAATCAAATATTTTCTCCAAAATAAAACCACAATTCTAGATTAATATCAAGAACAAGGGTACGTGCTGAGATTCAAACACACAATCTAATGTTCACTGTTTGCCCACTGTACCACTGAGCCAATTTTTCATTCAGCAAAAAACAATTCTAAAAACCTAATGAAGTGGGCAAAGGATATAACTCAGCAGCACAAGCACAGGCCTGGCAAGCTCAAGGTCCTGAGTCCTATTCCCAGTCCTGGGGGGGAAAAAAATAACAAAATATCAACCGCTCTTCTACTGTCTAACTCTGGGCTACACTGGCCCTATGGGCCACAGCCCTAGCCCGTGTCTGTGTGTGTGTGTGTGTGTGTTCACGTGCATGTGTGCCAGAAACACCCAGTTGTGAAAAAGCAAAAGTGTGTCTAGACATGGCCAAATGTTCTCTGTGGGTAAAACCACCCTAGCTCAGAACCACTGGACTACATGATCTGAATTTAAAATAGATGAGAAAAAGGATAAAGTAGACCGGGAGTAAAGACACAGGTAATTCAATTGTTTTTAGAGCAGCAGGCACAGTGGTACATGCCTGTAATCCTAGCACTCTAGAGGCTGAGGCAAGAGCACTGCTACAAATTTTAAGCCAGCCTACGCTACATAATGAGTTCAAGGCCAGACCAAACAAAATCTCAAAAAATTCAAAAAACAAAACACACACACAAAAAACCAACACATTATTTTCAGAATATAAAGAAATAGCATAAGGTTATCATTAAATATTTAATTTTATTAAAAACTAAGAAAAAACTAAAATAAGGTTAAGTTACAAAAGGAGGTATCCAGTTACAAGGTAGAAAAAAATCTCTTGACTGTGAAGGTTTATTACATAGATCTTTTCTTGTAAATAATTATGTGTTAGAATGAAAATAGTGGGATACGATACAGTGTACAGTCCCAAAACCTCTGGAGGCTCCTCTATAGCCTCAGTCTCTCCCCCTCTGAAGCCTGAGACTTACAAGTAACGCATATGACTCACAGCTAATGTCTCACTGTGGACTCAGGCCCTTGTGCAGGGACCAATTTCTGAATGCACACTGGAGCAAGCCAACCAGGTTAGCAGGTTTGTGGCCCTTCCCTACTGCTTTTGCCCCCGGAGGCTAAGGTGAGGCTATGAACCGGTTTTTCCCTATGTGCCCAAGATTATTCCCAGCATTCGCCTGATACCTGTCTGAAGCTGTCTGTAGGAGTGGAGACCTGACAGGAAATGCTTTTCAACCCCATAGAAACACCTACAGGGTCTGTGTCAGCAAAAGTAAAGGCAAACAGAGGAAATTAGAGGAGACAAGAAAGAAGTAGAAAGTAGAGTCAGAAACTACTGTAAAGTTAGTTCTCTGAAATGCCATCCACAGGTTTGTGGGGTACCACTACCACCACCAAAACTTAGGGGAGCCTACAAAGTAAAAACTTTCAATAATGATATTATTTCCTCTTTTCACTGTATAAAAAGCTGTCTGCAAAGTTTACTTCTTGTTATCTTCAAAAACAGTTCTCAAACTTCACATCCATAAACTATCTGCACTGATAGCCCAAAACTAATAGTGAATAAAACTTTAAAAAGTTTAAGTTATCTAAGAAGCTACAGGTGGGTCCCATCCCTAGTATTACAAAACAATGGAAAAGAAAAAAATGATAAAACTTCAACCACAAAAAAAACCAATGACATACAGAACAACCTTTTAGAGAATTATGCTGATTATAAAATTTCAATACTCAAAAAAATTTACATGTCTTGTGATCAATTTATACAGCATTCCCCCACCTCCACTCCACCTCCGGTCCACCTCCAGTCCTAGGCCTGAACATTGAACTCTGGATATTCATACTGAGTTCCAGACCAGACTTCATCTTCCAACCCTGCCAGGATCTCACTAACTTTGGTAATGGCTGCTCTCAAACTTGATTGAGATCCTCCAGCCTCAGCCTCACAGAGTGCTGAGATTACAGGCATGTTCTACTATACCCAGCTTATATTATATTCTTAAAATGACAAAATTATAGAACTAAGGAACACATTAGTAATGGATAATAGGTTAGCAGCTGCCAGGGGCTAATGAGAGAGCATAAAATGTCATCATAAAAAACGAAAAGGCAGGTTGGAGATTTAGCTCAGTGGCCTAAGTGCCTGTCTGGCAAGTGTGAGGTTGTGAGTTCAATCTCCAGTACGAACAGAACAGAGGGGAGGGGAGGGGAGGGGAGGGGAGGGGAGGGGAAAGCAAGCTACCTTACAGGAAAGAAATATCTTGTATCCGATTATTTCAATGTCAAAATCCTAGTTGTGGTAATGTGTTATAATTTTATAACTAGGATCACTGCATTGTTTCTTATATGCTAATCTATAATTATCTCAAAATGAAAAGTTTTCTTTTAAAAGGCTATAAACCCTATTAACTCAAATTGCTCAAAAATATTTCTTAGACTACTAATATTTTTCATGTTTTAGGATTAAAAGACAGGTGTAGTGACCCACACTTGGAATCCCTTGTACTCAGAGGAGTGTAAGGTATGAAGATCACAAATTTGAGGCTTGCCCGGGAGCTTAGCAATACCTTATTTCAAAAAATAAAAAGGATTGGGGATGTAGCTCAGTATTCCTTGGGTTCCATTCCCAGTACCACACATACACATACACAGTTCCTCAAAGCATGCATTATTAGTATTAACTCATTAAGGTCCTACATCATGCCAAGTATAAAAATGAACAGGACATGAAACTTGCATTCCAGGTGTGCAACACAGAGAACACTGAACAGCAAGTGAGTTCTCAGGATCAATCAGAAATGTTCAACGTGTGAAACAGAGACAGGTAGGCTAAATGAAAAAGGTGACAATTGAGCAGATTCTTAAAAAATGAAGAGGTTGTTGCAACCAGGAACTAGAGGAAAAGCCAGGCATGGTGACATCTGCCTGTAATCCCAATACTCGGGAGGCTGAGGCAGGAGGATTGCTGTGAGTTCGAGACCAGCCTGAGCTACAAAGTGAGCTAGAGGTCAGCCTGAACTACATAGTGAGACCCTGTCTCAAAAAGACAAAAGTAAAGAAAAAAAAATATGGCAGAAAGGCTCAGATAAGTTTTATCTTCCTTTTAACAAGAAACAATATTAAATTTGTGTTTTTAAAAACACTGACAACAATGTGGAGAAAGAAACAAGTTAGGTGCAGTATTCTAAGGGAAAAGAAGGTAAGATCTAGAAGCAGTACGGTAGAGATGGAAACAATCAACACTGATGTTTTGGAGGCAAAACCATCAGTACTAACCTAGGACAGACATGGCCAAACTTACCCTACAAAAAAGTCAGATAGTAAATAACCTAGGCTTTGAAGACCACATATGGTTCCTGTCATAGATATGTATTTATTTGTCTTAAAAATTTGTTTAAATGTAAAAAATCAAGCCAGACATGGTGGCATATCGTGAGATTAGTAATCCCAGTACTCATCAGGCAAGAAGATTTGAGTTTGAGGACAGTCTGGACTATCTTGAAAGTTCAAGACCAGTCTGAACTACCCAGCAAGACGCTGCCTAAAAAATTAAAAGTAAAGGGCTGGGGATTTAGCTTAGCGGCATAAGCGCCTGCCTTGCAAGCAGGCAGTCATGAGTTCGATCCCTGGTACCGGTAAAAATACAAAAATACCAAAAAAAAAAAAAAAAAAATTAAAAGTAAAAAATAAAATATTTAAAAATGAAAGCATGAAGGTCATCTTGGCTCACAGTAGTTACTGGCCTGAATTGATGCAAGAGCCACAGTTTGTTGACTCCTGACCAAGGAGACAAGAAATAAGGAGACAAGCAGTAGTGACAAACGAAAAGCCTAAAGTGACAGACTCATGACCTAATCTAGTGATAGGCTGTGGATGTCATTCATAAGGAGTGTGAACCCACACACACACACAGAAAAAAGGAAAGGGCTTCTGAGTTGCTACTGCTGAAAGACAGTGGCAGTCAAGCTTAATTTCAGATGGCACAGGCGAAACTGCATACAGAATGTTGCATATAAATAAGCAAATAACAGAGGTCTGAAGAGAAGACACAGATGTGGACACACCTCACACTACAGCTGTGTAAGTGGCTGACAAGAGCCAAGGGAAGACCAACAAACAAATTAAGAAGAAAAGTGGTTATCATGAAAAACACCTGGGTTTGAGAGAAAAACAGAAGACTAAAACTGAAGAAGGTAAATATACTTTAAAATGTTGAAGAATAATAGTAAACAAAGTTGTGAACCTGGCCTCAGTGCTCAATAAGAGATGCTAAACCAGACACCTTTGAGACAGGTAGAGAAAACTGCCTAAGGACACAGAAGTCCCACTACTCATTCCCATAAACAAATGCCTGCTACAATTTCCAAGAAGCCAGTTGTTGTATGCCTCTTCCCCAAAACAAGGTTTACTCCTTGGCTTACTTACACTACCATTTCCTATGCTGGCACGAAGCCATTCTTCATAACCATGGATATAAAAAGGAAGTATGTGTTAGAGAGGACATTCATTCTGAAGTCTCCTTCCCTAAATCCAGTTCTAGCACTGTAAATGTCTCCATATTCTTTGCCGCTTATATAAATCTGTCTCAGAGAGGAAAGCAACTGATCTGACTGGCAACCCAAGGAAAATAAATAGTACAGTTGTGCCTTGTGTATAATCTGCGTGTGGGACTTGGGTTAAACAGAGGGCTTATATCGGCAGTAGCAAACCTATGGCACGTATGCTGCATTTGGCTGACTGCATTATTTAAAGTTCTAAAAGGTTCCCTATCACTAGTTCATATATACTATTCCATATACTTTTTCCACTGTGGCCAGGGGATCATCTGCCTATTATGGTATTCAGTTAGCAAGCCAATTTAGTTTTTTAACACTCAACTGCTTCCTTTACTTTCACTTTTATCAATAATAAAAGTGACATATGCTGGGTGTTGTGATGTACATCTATAATCCCAGCTACTTGGGAAGCTAAGGCAAAAGGATCACAAGTTTGAGGATACTGTCAGCAATTCAGCAAAACACTGTCTCAAAATAAAAATAAAAAAGGGCTGAAGGATGTAGCTCAGCTCTCCCTAGGTTCAACCCCCAGTATCACAAAAATATATTTTTTGTGTTTATTTTTTCCAATTTATCCAACCTGAGTGGAGAAAAGAGGTGCTATTTACTGTTTTGCTTTTATATCCTGCTTCCACTTCTAGAAGACAACATCGGGTTTAACTGAAAACTATCTTTAGATTAATCTATTTAGTCCTAGAAAAATAATTCAAGATGGGAGGGGTTGAGACAGGATCTCACTGTGTCACCCACTTTGCCCTCAAACTTACGGTTTTGCTCCGGCATTAAACTCACAAGTGCTGAGATTACAAGCATGTGCCACCATTCCCTGCTCAAATTTTTGAAAATGTTGTTAGTAGTTTTCTGTCTTCCTCTTAGATGGAAGCTTAAGTATTTTGATAAAGAATGTTGTACTTCAAATATGTTTATAAAATGAAACTGCCAACATTGAACACATAATTAGTATTGAAATAATTTTGAGTGTCCCATTTACTATCAGATTACAAGATTGGGAAGTATTTCCAACAATTCTTAATGTCATCAAACATGTCAAGGAAAATCATAATACAATTTGACTCACAAAAAAATGTTCTCCAAATACTTAAATATAACTCATAAATATTTCTGTCTTGTTAAAGATACTTAGGAAGACAGATTATTTGAATAAATGAATTTAATGACGATGCCAAATATCTCCACCATTTTTAGTCTGAGGAAAGGAAAATACACATTGTGCAGAGAAAGTAAACATCAATAAAACTGAACTAACCATTTTTAAAGACTGTCTTCTAATCTGGATTCTGCCTGGCTGAACCATGATAATGTTAGGACTCCATCATAAAAACAAAACTGCTCTGAATCAGCACCATCAGTTATCAGTGCTTAAATGCACTTCCCATCCAGGTATCATGGTACACTCCTTTACTCCTGACACTCAAGGAAGTTGAGGAGGAGAATCACAAGCTCAAGCCCAGCGCAGGCAACTTATCAAAAACCTGTCTCAAAACTTAAAAGAAAATAAAAAGGGGTTGGGGAGGTAGCTCAATGTAAAAGTTCTGGATTCAGGGGCTGGGAATTTAGCTCAGCGGCATAAGCGCCTGCCTTGCAAGCAGGCAGTCGTGAGTTCGATCCCGGGTACCGATAAAAAGGAAAAAGACACACACACAAAAAAGTTTTGGATTCAATTTTCAGTATCACAAAAGGAAAAGATAAGTAAAAAATAAAATGAAGTTCTCCACCAATAGCTACACTGTCCAGGACTCAAAGCATATTGGCTTTACTGTTTCTGACATCTATTGTACATCAAGGATAAGGTGAACAAATCATGTTGTAATGGTCACACTGAAACTGTGCCAACAATTTTTTTCTGTCTATGGACCAAGAGTCTTACAATTATCATAGTTCAAACACGCAAAACTCAAGACAGCAGACAGTTTTCAAAAATGGTTAGTTCAATTTTCATACATTCCCTTTTTCTGCAGAATGTGTATATTCTCTTCCTCAGACTAAAAATGACTCAGTATAATACACTGTGGCTACAGACTAGGCCAGGAAATGGGACTGAGAATGGCAGGCAGATGGAAGAAGATCCAAGTTGAATTGTATTATGATTTCCTTTGACTATGTCTGATGACATTAAGAATAAATGAAATCGACAAGAATGAATGAATGAATGAATGAATGAATGAATGAATGAAAGAAATCTATTCGGCAGGTTCTCCCTACATAGCTCAGGTTGGCCTTGAACTGAAGATCTACCTGTCTGCCTCCTGAATGCTGAGATTATTACAGGCATAAATCAGCAGGCCCAGTATATCTGTCTCTTTCACCCAGCACAGCGCTGGGCACAGTAGGTATAGAAAAAGATATTCTGTTTAAGGGAAATGTTGCACTAATAAAGCCAGAACTCTGGTTTCTGGGTAAGTGGGAGTATTTAGAATCTTACGGAAATTGCTTCTTCTGGATGATGTGCTAACACTATGTGACAGATTTAAAGAGAAACCTAAAAGGATATTAACCACTTAGTGTAGCCCCAAAGATGCAGACAGTATCTTATATAGCTTTATGAGGTTCAAATGTGGAATCAATTTTGAATGCCAAGAGTTCCTTTGTTTTAACTGCACACCCTACTCAAAATGCTGATACTGGACACATCCTCAAATGTTCGACTGTCTCTAAGAGCTGCTCAGATCTGACTTAATACTGTTTATGGAGAAGCACAGCATGACCCTCCAAGAAAGGAAGCCACATATGCAAATGCTGATTTACCAAAGGAGGCACTGAGTTGCCAAAATATTTGCTTTTATTCTAAATTCCTTCAGCATAAAAGAGATCATGCAGCCAATATTCTAAGTAAACTATTTTTAGAAACTTTACAGCTCACAGGCTTGATAAAATTACAGCTCTAACTTACATTATTTGGAAATGTCAAAGATAGTAAAAGAAAAGGCAGAGATTAAGACGCTGTGCAGTAAACTAGAAGTTCCTTCAAAAACAGTTTGTGATTTATTTTTTTTAATTCATGAAAGGATCTACTAAGAGTCTTTTTTCTTTTTCTTTCTTTCTTTTTTTTTTTTTTTTTGGTTTTTTTTTTTTTTTTTTTTTGTTTTTTTTTTTTTTTTTGGTGCCAGGGATTGAACTCACCACCTTGTGTTTGCCAAGCAGGCACTTACACTACTGAGCTATAAATCCCCCCAGCCTCATACTAGGAGTCTTTTTGCCAGCATTCAATAAACTGTTCACTGAATCAAACTATTAAAAAAGCATCCCAGCACATCCTCAGTGCAGCAAGCCACAAACTTGGCAATCCTAAACTTTCTCTCTTTCGCAAATGCTTCCAGTTCCACTTGCTGAAAATCATTTTTCTAGAAAATGTATCTGAACTTCACAATCTAAAAATAAAGAAAATTTAGGCAACTATGGCTTGGTCTTTGGGTAATTATTTTTCTATCAGCAAGTGATGAACATCTTAGCTTTGAAGAGAAAAGGAAGACATGAGGATGATGAAACAGATCCAAATGTGGAAATTTTGTTTTCAAGTTTTGCTTTACTGTTACAGGTCAAATGAAAAAAACAAAAACAAAAAATACTATGTGCTAGAAAAGAAAGAGCAACCTATGTAAAGCAGTATAATTGGAGCTATGTTGTAATGAACAATAAAGAGGTTCTCACAGCTGTGTCCGAAGTCTTTTCCTAATGAGACACTTAAAGATGAAGTGGAAAGACAAATGGCTTTTAAAATAAATTTCCAGTCCTGGATGTATGTTAAAGCCACATAAATAATTAAAAAGCCTAGATTCCAAAGGTCACAGATAACTTGACACCCACCTCCCTTACAGCCACAGACAACACATTGTTTGCAAATTTTCCTGGCAATCCCATCCTTCCTCAGTCCCTCCCCTATGTTACCATGGCACTTGCTTTTCATACCTCTGTTATCCTTCACCTTCCATTGCAAATCAGTTCCTGATTACACCATGAGCTCTCTGAAGACACAAAACAACTCACAATCATTTTGTTGTATCTACTATCTAAACAGTTAAGCAGTTAGTAAGAGTTTTGTTGATAAAATGAAGCAAAAACTTTTAAGAACCTTGTTTCACAAAAAGCTACTCTTTCAAAGGACAGCTTCAAGTAACCTAAGATACTGCAAAATTATTTGTTTATGCACGATATAGCTACATATTATCTGCCTATATCTTTAGAATGTCAAAAATGTCTCAGGCAAAACAATATTTGTAGTTAGCAAGAAGCTCAGCAATTCATTAATCCAATTAATATAGCTAGAGCCTGCTGGGTATTTCAGTATATAAATAAGTGTACATATGTATGTACATACACACATATATAGAATATATATATTACAAACTACAAAATTTAAACAACAAAGTCATTAGATTCGTTTGTAGGATATCAAAACTTTAAGTAGACCTACAGGAAAGATCACAGAACTTTCTCAGCTTAAATCAGGATTTGGAAAATTTTCTAGTGTTAATTTTTGGAAATGATAAAGGAATCATGACACAGCCAAAAACCAAAACAAAGACATTATTAACACCATTTACAGAACTGACAAGTTTCTACACAAAACTGCAAGACTATCAGCAGATGTCAACATGATACAGCTGTTATTCTTCCTTTGAAAGTTAGATGATTTTTAACTTATTTGTGTCACAATATAAAAATATATAAAAATGTTTTAAAGGATGACATCTGATATTTGTAACTAAAAATAATTATTAAAAACAAAGGCAAGCTGAGCGTAGTGGTGCACATCTGTAATTACAGCACTCCAGAGGCTGAGGCAGGGGATTGATGCTAGTTTGTGGCCAGCCTGGGCTACACAGTGAGACCCTGTCTCTAAAACAAACCACAAGTACAAAATTATAATCTTTAGAGATTAGTATTTATCTGATATTTATGTAATACCTTTTCAAATAATGGCTTAATTAAGGGACTGTATTGTACAAATTTATCTGAATGTCCAACCATAATTTGGCAAAAAGTTAACACTGATAAGTCAAAAAAAAGGAGGAGAGGGTGGGTTATGCACTCAAACTTGACAGCCAACAGCAAAACCAGGCAACTTCTAATTGCCATGTAGATGGAATAAAATGTATCTGCCTTTGGGGGCTGGGGATATAACTCAGCAGCACAAGCACCTGCCCCGCAAGCATGAGGTTCAGAGTTTGATCCCTGGTACCAAAGGCGGAAAAAAAGGTATCCACCTGTCTCTTTGAGCTTTACCACCAACTTGATGGATGCAACTGTGACAAGACAGCAAGTCAACAGAAGCTTTCCCACAGCCCCCTTTAAGATGGAAGAATTCACATGCACATGCCTTTCCTTCGACCTGGCAAGTTATAAAGGATGCTACAATAAGGAAAAGTCATTCACCATGTCACAGTGTAGTATATTTGATCTAGGAAAGGTACATGCCCAGCTCACCTCTCAAATCTCCCCAGGAAGTCTGACGTACTAATTGATAATAACATATCAGTGATTCGCTCTAGAACAGGGCAGTTTCAAGGAAAAACACATTAAACACCAACTAATTCTCTGCTTCCACAAATTCCTGACAATAACTAGTATCTGCTGACACTTAATCTGCCCTGAAATTAACAAATTATACTCTACAAAGCATTCATTCTTACTAGGCAACTCAAGACTATTTCAAACTGATTGACAGGAAGAGAAGCACAATCATGGCACTCTACCATTACAGCTCTCTATCCCAAGGCCCAGCTCACATCCAGCGAAAAGATCCTTAAGGAAAAAATTTAAAACCCTTATCAGTACTGTGTTCTACTGTGGAAGGCACAAACAATGTCCTCTCAAATCATTCATACAAAGCTTAATTCCCTGCAATTTAGGGGGAGTTGATTTTTATCAGTTTTACTGTTTTAAAAAAAAAAGGATACAAAAACCATACTTCTACTGTAAGGCAAGATAGGAATAAGCCCACAATAGCTTATCTCTTCTACTGAATGCAGCCACAATTTTTAAATTAAAGGCAAGAGAACCAAGAAAAAGAGGCAAACTGCAAAGTCTACAGCATGTTTCATGCTAGTTGGTTTTCTTTCTTGTTTGCTGCTGGAGATCCATCCAGCACCCCACTACCACCTTTTTTTTTTTTTGTTAATCCTTCACCTCCTGGCTTTGACTCCCACTGTGGCTGTCTCCGAGTGGCCCAATTCACAAAACAGCACACTGGACACACACACTAAAACCACTGAAAAAAGTCCCTTCATCCTGGCCTGAGGACTGAAAAGAATCCAACCGATCTGGCTAACTTGCAGGAGTAAGATAGGTGGGGTACACAAATTATGTATCATTTCAGTTTCCCACTTGCACTTAATCTCTTGCCTCTGCTTCTCCAAGTCTCATAAAATAGGAAGAAATTTAATATTCCTATTTTATAAATAAAGGACAAGACTGCATTGGTTCAGAAAGACTCAGAATATGTGTCATTTAAGACAGTAAACTCAGCCTGTCTTAACTCCAACACAATGGTGGCTGTACTATTTGTAATGTTTATTTTACTTAAAAAGTAAATACTCGTTTCCATAGCCACAAAACCCTGCAAGGAAGATGATGTGTCAATAGAGGAGTAGAAAATGAAACAAAGAGTGAGAGACATGACACAGGATGAAGGGCAGCAAGAAAAAATGCAACACCAAGTTCAAATCAACACAGATTTAATTTCCCAAATGAGTGTATGGTTTTGCTGTTGTTTACAATAGGTTCTGGAATAGCTAATCAAACATAGCTTGAAAGTTATCAGGGTTGGGTGTTGTTCTGTACCTAGGGGAATTGAGAAGCACACAAGATGGCAAATGGACAAGGAACAGGCCAGAAGAGTTACGGTGGTGGATCTAGGTGCCCAGAAATACAGAGAACAAGAGATGCCATGAGAATACAGGGTAGAAGGAAACCATGAAGCTGGGCATGGTGATGCATGCCTGTAATCCCAGCACTTGGGAGGCTAAGGTAGATGATCACTGTGAGTTTGAGGTCTACATAGCAAGACGCTGTCTCAAAAAATGAAGTAAAATAAAACAATGAGGTAAAGGACCAGCAATTTCAAAAAGTAAGTAATAAAAATGACAGGCTGCAACAAGATGAGGATACAAATGAGAAGTCAGAGGCACAAATAGGTACAAGATGAGAAGAGCAGCACAAGATGGAGAGTGAAGAAGGGCCACCCAGAGACTCCTCGGCACAGATAGCAAAAAGTGTGTGCCCGTCTCCACTCTTCCTGCCTTCTCATTAAATGTCAGGAGAGAAACAAAAATTAAGCATTAACCCACAAGCACAAAGAGGCGAATACAATAGCAACACAGTTTTTTTGTTTTGTTTTTTGTCTTTTTCGTTTTTATTAGTACCAGGGATCGAACTCATGACCGCACACTTGCAAGAAGGCGCTTATGCCGCTGAGCTAAATCCCCAGCCCCAGCAACACAGTTTTGAATGTATAGAGCAGATATGTGATAAATTTATTTATTTTTTAAAATTTATTTATTTATTTTGGTACCAGGGATTGAACTTACAACCTCACACTTGCAAGGCAAGGCACTTATATGCCACTAACCTATATCGCCAGCCCCTACGTGATAAAATGTAAAAGAAAGTATGTTTTTAAAAAAAAAGACCTGAGAAAGCTGAATCCTAAAACACAAACATAAGACAGAACTGAGGTGACAAGATTTATACCATGAAAGCCCATCTAAGCCAGGTGTGGTGGCACACATTGATAATTCCGGTTCTAGGAGAGGTAGAGGCAAGAGGGTCAGAAGTTCAGCCCAACCTAAGCAACTGGGCAAGACTGTCTCAAAATAGAAAGAAAAGAAAAAAAAAGAAAAGAAAGAACAGAAAGAAAGAAAGAAAGAGAGAGAGAGAGAAAGAAAGAAAGAAAGAAAGAAAGAAAGAAACAGACATACAGAAACACGCAGACACACATAGGGATACACAGAGACAGAGACAGAAAGGAGGGCTGCAGGGGAGGTAGGGAGGAGATGGGCAGGGGAGAAGGGCAGGGGAGAGGAGAGGTGGGCAGGCAGAGGACATACAGGAGAGAGGGCAGACAAGCACTGCACAAAGGCCATCGGTTCAATCCCTGGTAGGAGAGGAGGAAAAAAAAAAAAAAAAAACAGCTTAGATGAAAGGATGCCAAGACAACTCAATGGTGCTAAGAAAATTAAACAACCATGGGCCTGGGGATTTAGCTTAGCAGCATAAGCGCCTGCCTTGCAAGCATGTTGTCATGAGTTCAATCCCCAGTATTAAAAAAAAGAAAAGAAATAACTATGAATCTTGGTCTTTAAATTATATCATACACAAACTAATTCAAAATGGTATTAAAGGTGTTCCCATAAAACCTAAAACTTCTGGAAGAAAAAATAGAAACTTCACAAAATTATAGTTGGCAATGATTTCCTAGATATAACATCAAAAGAAAGCAAAAGTAAAAGAACACAAATGCGACTACAACACACTTAAGAATGTTTCATCAAAGGACAAAATCAGCATAGAAACAGAACCTATAGATGAGAGAAAAATATTTGTACATCCTGTATCTAGTAACAGGTTAATATCTAAATGTATAAAGAAATTTACACAAGAATAAGTCAACAACAAGAACAAAAAATTAAAATCGAAAATGGTAGGGTGAAAGGATTTCAATGGATATTCTCCCTAAAATGGGCAAAAAACATAAAAAAGATGCTCAACATCACTAATCCTTAGAGAAATGCAAATCAAAACCACCATCAGATGTTATCTCATGCTCATCAGAATGGCTATCATAAAACCCCAGAAAACAATAAACACTGCTTGTGGATGTGAAGAAGCTGGAATCCTTGAGTACTGTTGGTGAGACTCAAAAATGATTTAGCCTCTCTGGAAAATTATGGAGTCCCCTCAAATAGTCAGAAATAAAACTATCACATGATCTCATGATCCTCCTCCTAAATGTACACCCAAAATAACAGAAAGTGGGAACTCTTAACAGTTAGCTGCACCTTTGTGAACACTGCAGCATTATTCCCAATCAGCAAGAGATGAACGTTATTTAAATGTCCTTTGCCAGATGAATGAGGAAACAAAATGAGATATGTATATATTATTCAACCTTAAAAATGAGGAATCCCATCTCATACCCATCATAGGTAAACCTTATGAACATTATGGTAAGTGAAATAAGCCATACCCAAAGAGATAAATATAGTATGATTCCACTTACATGACATATCGAAAGTAGTAAAATCCAGAGAAACAAAAGTTGACAGAGATTACCAGCAACCTGGAGATAATGCGAAGGGGAGCTGTTTAATGAGTATAAAGTTTCAGACACATATTGCCAAGTTCTGGAGGTCTGTTTCACTAAATACATATATTTAACACTACTGACTTATATAGTGCTTAAAATAGTGGTAAATTTTGCTACGTATTTAATAAAAAAATTTTTAAAACACCCAAGATGAAAAGCAAGCAAATTTTATGAGCTGAGCTCAGCTGAGCATAAAGAGGCACATAATGAATGACTTATGCCTTCTGAGGTATACGAATCAATTCAATGAAAACATTAAGGCTGCATCAAAGGCACTGACTTCAGTTCTCTGGGGCTTAAAAAGATGAATGTCACACAGCCTCACCCTAAAAACAGATGACCTATGAAGACACACTGGCACTAAATTATAATACCAAATAGTAGATGGTAAGTACGGCCTATAGGTGTAGGTATTATATAAGAACAGAGAAGGGAAAAAAAGCCATGCATGGTGGCGCATGCCAGTAATACTAGCACTCAGGAGGCCAAGGCAGGAAGATCCTTTCAAGTTCAAGTTCATGCCCAGCCTGGATTACAAAGTGAGCTCAAGGCCAGCTTGAACTACAGTTAAATCTTGTCTCAAAAAGACAACAACAACAACAAACCCCACAAACCAAAGCAATAGAGAAGGTAGAGTCTGATTCCTAAAGTGAGAAGAGAAAAAAAAAAAACACCTACATAAAGATACAGGGAAACATATCACATGCCTGTTGATATTTCAGTGCTGGGGAGTGAGAAGAAGCCAGAGCTGCCTATGATAGCTCACAGTCTTGTAAAAGAGGTAGACAAGTAACAGACAAGAGAAATCTGAGAGGTACTACAAAAAGTTGAGGAAACAAACTAAGGAGGCATTTAAAAGATACATATAACCTAGCCTAGGCATATGTAATGGAGGAAGGAGGTGTGACCTGAAAGATGAGATGGTCCTGAGGATATAGCTCTGTGGCACAAGCGCCTGCCTGGTAAGTAGGAGGTCATGAGTTTGATCCCCAGTACCAAAAAAAAAAAAAAAAAAAAAGACATGGTGAAGAAGAGGAGTAACTTGAATGATACAAGCAGAGATGGCTTGTTCAGGGCACAGAAACTGATTCAAAAAAAATTAGAAGGTCTTAACAGCACCCAAGACTGAGAAGGGCACACTGTTTCTAAGTTTAAAAAAAGGAAAATACCTAAATGTTCACTAATATGGGGAGAGTTAAATATATTATGATACATGTTACAAACATACTATTCTTCTGTGAAGTGTCTATTCATTTCATTTGTCCATTTTTAAAAAAGCATTCTAGAAGAGTAGAATTAAAGAAGAGTACTAGAGCTGGCCATGGTGGCGCATGCCTGTAATTCCAGCACTCAGGAAGCTGAGACAGAAGAGTGGTCACAAGTTCAGACCAGGCTGGGCTATGGAATGAGTGCAAGTGAGACACTGTCTCAAAAAAAAAAAAAAAACACCGAGAGAGAGAACACTAGGTATCTTTTCAATAGAACAATGCTATTTTACAACTCTATAAACTGTAGAAAACTGGTAACACGAATAAATTTTGTCCATAAGAAATGCAACTAATACCAATTCTCCAACCCAAAAGACCACTGATAACAAATTCATGTCAGCATTTCTGTCTGTCTATATATATCTGCTCTTTGAATTCTCTTTGGAGTAGGTTGTAAAACATTTAATGTTTTTTAAAAATGATACTGTGGAAATATTCAAATGTAACGGCCATAGCACCCTGAATGCGCCAGATCTCATCTGATCTCAGAAGCTAAGCAAGGTCAGGCCTGATTAACATTTGGATGGGAATTATTCCAATGTAAGTAACAGATTCTATTTGGAAAAAAACAGATAAGGAATTACACAAGTTCTTAAACCCATTATGAATCTATTTACCTATGCATACACACAGAAAAAGGACAGAAGTAATATACAGCAAAATCATCAGGCAAGGCAGCCTGTGCCTCCAGACACATCTAGGTGGGAAACTGAGGGATGAGGATTACTTGAGGCCAGTTAGGTCCAAGCCAAACTGACAACAAAAAATGGCCAAGTGAAAATGAATGGACACTTAAATTTTCAACACCACTGACCATTAAAAAAGCAAATTAAAATAGCCTTGCAAATTCCATCTTATCCCCGAAAGGACAGCTATCAGCAAGAAATCAAGTAAATAGCATGCTGGTCAGTCTTGGAAGATATGGAGGACCCTCTTCTACATTGCTGGTGAGAATGTAAACTAGTACAACCAGTATAGAAATAAGTATGGAGATTCCTCAAAAAACTAAAACTTGAAAATTTCATGTGACCCAACTACTTATCTTCCAGGTATCTTTCCAAAACAGTTAAATCATATTACAGTGATACACGCATAACCATGTTTATAGCAGTACGATTCATAATAGCTAAATCTCATAAATATCCTGCAAGGCCATCAATAGGCGACAGGCTAAAGAAAATGTGGCATTTACACTAAGATAAACCTGAGTCTTCTATATAAAAATGGAGCCCGGGGAATTAGCTCAGCGGCACAAGCACTTACCTGGCAAGCACAAGGTTGTGAGTTTGATCCCCAGCACCAAAAAAAAAAAAAAAGATGGATCCACCTGAAGACTATGTCAACTAAAATAAATCAGATATATAAGTTTACATATTGGGGGCTGGAGATTTAGCTCAGTGGCATAAGCGCCGCCTTGCAAGCAGGCAATCGTGAGTTCGATCCCGGTACCGATAAAAAGGAAAAAAGACCAAAAAAAAAAAGTTTACATATTGCGTGATTTATCTTAAATGAGATACCCAAATTATAAACAAAGAGCAGAATAAAAGACAGCAGAGATCGTTCTCAAATTGGAAAGTTAACAAGAGACACAGAGAAGAAGCAGGGAAGGGAAGGGAAATGAAAAAAGGAAATGAAGATGTGTTATGCACATATATGGACTTTCCGCAAGGAATGTAAACATTACATATACAGAGCAATAAAAATAATCTTGAGGAGGATAGAAAATAGGATACAACAGTTATCTCTGCAGTATACCAGTAATTTTTGTCTCGTTTTTGCTTATTTATGAGGAACCTGCATTGCTCAATAAGGGAACAAGAAATTTAAATCAAATTCCAATCTAAAGGAAAAGTACTAATCTTGGAAATATCAGAAACTATTTTTTAAAAAAGAAATTATTAAAACACAAGAAACAGAATCCTTGTAGTATCAAGATAAACCGTTTTACTCTGAAATCAGAAAGCCACTACAGCGAAACAGGACTGGGCAATACTCAAAAATAATGAACCCTAGGGCTGGGTATGGTGGTGCACACCTGTAATCCCAGCAATTGAGAGGCCGAGGCAGAAAGATCTCCACAAGTTCAAGGCCAGCCTAGGCTACACAGTGTTCGAGGCCAGCCTGGACTGACTGCCTAGCAAGACTTTGTCTTGAAAAATAGAATAGAATAGAATAGAATAAAATAAAATAAAATAAACCCTATAGGTTAACAAAAAGTTAAATTATACTATTTTTAAGATATTACAAGGTCTATAATCCCAGGACTCAGGAGACTGAGGAAGAAGGTAAGCCTGAGCTACATAGTGAGCTTAAGGCCAGTCTGAACTACACAGTGAAGACCTGTTTCCAAAAAGTTTTTTTTTTTTTTTTTTTTTTTTGGTCTTTTTCATTTTTATCGGTACGATAAAATGAAACTCACGGGATCAAACTCACGACCGCACACTTGCAAGGCAGGCGCTTATGCCGCTGAGCTAAATCCCCAGCCCCAAAAGTTTTTTAAAAACTGAGGAGGGGAGAGGTTGACATCACAGTAATATGGTACATTATTTAGGAACCAAGGTTCAAAGTAATTTTACCCTTTAAAATGCACTTAAAAGTTTATCTGTTTTCTGTGAACCCTACATACTCAAAATATGAAATATATTACTATATTATCAATAAAAGAATTATTACACTATTTTACTCTAAATTAACTAGTGATTGATACTTGATATTTTAAAAGAAATAGGATCACAAGTATATTCATTATCACAAACATACTAACAAAAAATAAAAATTAAATAGACAAGGGCTGGGGATATAGCTCAGAGGTATAAGCACCTGCCTTGCAAGTGTGCAGTCATGAGTTCAATCCCTGGTACTGATAAAAATGAAAAAGACAAAAAAAATTAAATAGACAAATAAAGACTACATATTAATGTATTTTGTTCATATGAAAAAAAGAAAGAAAGAAAGAAAGCCCAAAGCTAGTAGTTTGGTGGTTTCCAGAGATTGGGGGAGAAGAAATCCAGGAGTTAACTGCTAACAGGGCTAGAGTTATGGCAGTCATGATCACCAGCACCCAATTAGAAGATGTTTGTCCAACATTATAAATATACTATTAAATTGCTTGCTACTTTAAAAGTGTGAAGTTTATGGAATGCAAATTATATCTCAATAAAGCTATTATTTAAAAAGAAAACAAACCAAAAAGAAATGTGACAAAAAGGTCCAAACATTTAAATCCCTAACTTTCAAATCTCTTATGGGAAAAAAAAAAAAAAAACAAAAACAGAACAGCAGAACTAGAAATCATATACTGACAAAAGACTTTGCCTTAATGGTTTTCCTATATACTGTTATGTTGAACCCAGTCGCCTAAAAAAAAAACTGGGTAAAGTTGACAGAAAAGAAAATACAAATGGCTCCAAAACATGTCAAAATGATCAATCTTGGTTATAATAAAAGAAATTCAAGTAAAAAAGAAACAGAGACCATAAACCGGCTTAGACTAAAAACTGAACTTTTAATGTGAGCTTTATTCTTGTATGCACTCTGATAATCTGTTAAACCTTGGCTCAAACTTCCTTAGTTTGAGAGGGAGCACTCTCAACAACATGCAGTACTCGAGTCATCTGTTAAGTGTGTCTCTTGTATCTATCTGATGATTCAAAGCCGAAATCAGCTGCTCGTAAGCATAGGATGACCCAAAGAAACTTAAAAAAGCAATCCCAAGTGCTTTCACTGACTTTAAATTATTTGGCAGAGGGGCTGGGGATTTAGCTCAGCAGCATAAGCACCTGCCTTGCAAGCAGGCAGTCGTGAGTTCGATCCCCGGTACTGATAAAAAGACCAAAAAAAAAATTTTTTTTTTTTATTTGGCAGAGAATTCCACACCTTAAAGATATCATTTTCAGAACTACCAACCGGGCTGTCCTTTGTCCTCCCTTCCACACTCTTCTGTCTTCTTGTCCTCCCTGCATAAACATCTCCTATTGCACATAGGACAACAGCTCTATTTCCAGATTCCAAAATCTAAATAGTATAAACAGGAATGATCGAGTTCTTCCAATTTGATTTTATCTGGCGAAGAAACCACAGGGTTGTCTCCATCTTATGGAAATAAAAATCTGTTAACAAAATTCTCCTTTGCAGCTGCTATAGTACTAGAAAATCCCTTGCAAATTTCCTGATGGCTTGTAGAATTGTCTGTAAATCTTGAAGAAATTTCTAAATGAATTTTTAGATTACAAAATGTTTCAGCTGCCCATGTCCAAGATCTGGGAATACCTGGCTCACATGCCAGTAGAAAGGGCTCTCTCTGCATGCCTCCTGTGGAGCACACATCGTAGGTTCACCACCACTCTCCTAGAACTTACATCCTAGTGGGTCAGACACACAAAAGACAAAGTCATACAGCCATAAAGGGTGTAAATTATTCTTATCAATAAAATGGGGCTGGGCTGGGGACTTACCTTACTTAGCAGCATAAGCGCCTGCCTGGCAAACACGAGATCATGAGTTCGATCCCCGGTACCAATAAATAAATAAATAAATAAAATGGGTTAATACCTTTCTTATGCTAGGCCTACTACTATGAGCTCAAAGGTTTCTGTTTTGTTGTGGTATTGCTGCTTTGGGTTGGTTTTTTTTTTTTTAATTGTTATTGATTTTTTGGTTGTTTTTGGGTTTTTGAGACAGGGTCTCCCTATGTAAATCAAGATTGACCTTACCTCTGGAGTGCTAGGATTATAGGTGTGCACCCACAATACCCAATTCAAAGAGCTCAAAATTTTAACAGCAATAATACTTGCAAAAGTTCTATGTACAAAGCCTTATGTAAATGAAAGTTATACTACTCTTGCAGGTATTTTGTAAAGCACTCAGCACCACGCCAGTACAAAGGTGGTACTGTACTTAATAAATTGAAAGCACTCAAGAAATAAACACTTTTGCTTTGCCTTCTTGCAGTACTGAGGCTTGCACCCAAGGCCTCACCTATACTAAAGAACATCCTACTACTAGTACTGAGCTCCACATCCAGCCTTTTAAAAGTTTTTCAGACAGGGTCTCTCCAAATTAAGCAGGTTGACCTCAAAATGTGATTTTTCTGCCTCTAATTCCCAAGTGGCTGGAATTACAAATGTGCACAAACATATTCAGGCTCAAATGTTTTGATTATAAAGACTTCAAGACAAACAAATCAAGACTGAAGAACAGGTCACTGATAGAGCACTCGCATAGCATGCATGAAGATTTGGGCTCAATCCTCAGCATTGCAAAAAAGATGACACTGCCTCAGAAATGGGTGGATAGATGGCTGAACAAAAAGAAAAAAAAAAAAAGGAAAAGAAAGCCGGGCATGGTAGTATACGCCTGTAATTCCAGCAATCGGGAGGCTGAGGCAGGACAATTGCCAGGCTGGGCTAGATAGTGAGTTTAAGACCAGCCTGAACTATAGAGAGGCCCTGTCTCAAAAAGAGGAGGGAGAAAGGGAAGGGAAGGGAGGGACAGTGGAAGGGAGGAGGGGAGAGAGGAGAGAGGGAAAAGTGGGGGTAAGCAGGGGTACAGCCTAGTCCCCAAAATCATATTTTTTGAGACAGGCCTTACACTCTCTACCCTCCTGCCTCAGCCTCCCAAGTAAAGATATTAGCTACCATATTCAGCTTATATTTTGTATTTTGAAAATCCTACTGAATGTTGGACATGGTACCATACCTGTAATAGTCCAAGCACTCAGGGAACCTGAAGCAGGAGGATCTAAAATTCCAACCCAATTTGACTAACTTTGCAAGAGTCTGTCTCAAAGTTTTAAAAAGGCTAGGCATATAGCTCGGAAGGAGGGTAGCTACATCCTTTAAAGATGCTGCTAAACGAAATCCTTATAAAAAGAACAATTTGTCATTTGCTTTGAGAGGCATGTAGGCAGCACCTGTAGCTGGGTACTAGAATGGTAGTCAGCACATAGAAACTGCCTCTAGAGTAACAGTCACAGAGGCACTGACAAAAACCATTCTCTTCCCACTGAAGCAGCACTGTTCAGAGCCAGGTCTATTTATTTCCTTCTATTTAAGATAATTTTTCAATAAGTAAAGTGAATCATGAGAGATGGAAAAGACTGCTAGGTTATCCAAACCAGTCCCCTGAAGAACCTAGAATATGGGAAAATTTTATAATTATTAATAAACTAAAGGTTATGAATATCTTCAAGGGTAATCATTCTTTTAGATTGGATATCTTGTTAAATATTCACCTCCTGCCTCAGCCAGAGGAGTTGCTCAATTTCTGAACTGCCCAATTTCTGAATTCATTCATGACTGTCCTAGCCTCATGAAAAAGATAAATGAAAAAAAAAAATCAATGAAAAATTATCTAAGCCAAGCAAGGTGGCCCATGCCTGTAATCCCAGCATTCTGGAAAGCTAAAGCAGGTGGATTCAAAGTACCAAACTAGCCTGGGCAATTTAGCAGGACAGTCTCAAAAATAAAAAGAGGCATGTGCCATAGCTCAGCATACAAGCCTTGGGTACAAGGGAAAAGGGGGAGGGGAAGAAAGAAGCGAAGGGCAGGGGACTGTCCCACGAAGTTGTGGGATGTTTTGATTCTCAAAACAGGTGTACTGTACATTGTTATTAAACCCCAAATTTAAAATCCATGAGATCCATGAAGACTTTTAAAATTTAATGTTACCCATTATAAATAAAACTAATCAGGATTGAAAAAACAAAATGCAGTCTCTAGGCACCTCATTTTCCTTCACTGGGCAAAAAGCTGACACTACAAAGTGGCAACCAATACTCTGATTAGAGGAGAAGACAAGGTCTGGATAATCTGC
This sequence comes from Cavia porcellus, assembly GCF_034190915.1. Lineage (NCBI taxonomy): Eukaryota > Metazoa > Chordata > Mammalia > Rodentia > Caviidae > Cavia > Cavia porcellus. The sequence continues at coordinate 42,006,664 of NW_026947491.1, read as the reverse complement.
ACACCGGAGAGTCCCAGAGAGATCTAAAGTTGCTAACGACATTGAACAGAGGATTTAAAATATTTCCAAATCTCATACAACTAGGTGCCTTGCTTGTTACATGCGGAACAGAATTACACACGAAATTCAAATCTATCAAACAAAAAACAAGTCACAAAATTCAAATATTTTGGTTCTGGGATTGAACCGAGAGCCTTCACACTGAACTACATGCCCAGATCATTCGCTTGCCCTTCCTTCTTTTCCTTCCTTCCTTCCTTTTCTTTCTATTTGAGACAGGGTCTCACTAAGTCACTAAGTTCCTCAGAGGAAGACAATTTATAGTCCAAACCTGAAGCAACTGTACCTAGAAGACTTACAATTCCTAGTAGGGAATCTTTCTTTATTTAAGTTTCAAAGGTCATACAGTTGCTTAATTACCATAAAATTTAAACTTTAACTCAAGAGACAAGAACAAACCATAACCTGTTCAGGAAACCTGAATAGATATTACTGCAGTATTAGAAAACTGTACATTTTAAGAATAAATCCTGTTGCTCTTAAACTAAATTACTACTGTTCGTGAAGACTTGTAAGCAAAAAGCGCTTCTTTGTGTCTTGCACTTTAAAAAATGTATCTCAACCCAAACTGAGGATATGGCTCCATGAAGAAGACCTACCTAGCTGACCAAGGTCTGGGCTCAATCCTCCACCCTGGGAAAGAAAAAAAAAAAGTATGGAAATACAATGCATCCTGTAGCTTAACTGACAATTACAGTCACTCTATATATGTGTTTGGGTTTTTTGTTTTTGTTTTTGTTTTCTGAGACAAGGCTTTGCTGTGTTGAGTTCAGTGTGTAGCCCAGGTTGGCCTCAAACTCACAGTGATCCTCCTGCTCAGCCTTCCCAGTGCTGAGATTACAGATGTGTGCTACTATAACACCTAGCTGTGTTTGTATATATACAGATATCATATACATTGCACATATACATACAAGAGTATGCATATGAATACACAGATACATTTATACATTGAGGCCTCGATTCACAAACTTCACAATGCAAAGAATTAAGTTCACAAACGGAGGTACCATTCTAGATGGTGGGTTTTTTGTTTGTTTCTTTCTTTTTTTTTGGTTTTTTTGAGACAGTATCTCATTATGCCGTTCAGGTTGGCCTTGAACTCATGTTGTAGTCCAGGCTGGCCTTGAACTCACAACAATCTTCCTGCTTCAGCCTCCTGAGTATTGCAATTATAGGAGTGCACCACCACACTCATGTTCTACATGTATTTTTAAAGGGCATACCTTCTTACGCTACATTTTTATGTTTTCTTAAAAGATATTTTGAGTAATGTCAGAAAAGCACACACAATAAACATGTCACCCATCACTACACTAAGTTGAATTCTACAGAGGAAATTACCATTTAAATAAATGATTTTCCTATGCTCATACACAATTTTTTCTTTCAAGTGTAGGAAGTATTTACTGAGAGAAAGAAAACAGAGACAAAAGTGGGTCCTGAATAGCTGGCCCCTGCTCACACATAATTTAAAACATACTCATTTTTAAGCAAAAATGAAACCATGCTATAAGCAGTGTCGTGATTTATTTTAACAGTAAATCAGACATCTTTCAGTTCAGTACATTTAAAGCTCTAGCATATCCCTCACCTCCCCCAACTACTTCAGGATTGAACCCAGAGTCTCATGCCTACTAGGCAAGCACTCTTCACTGAGCTACATCCCAGACCTTTTTTATTTTGAGACAAGCTCTTGTTAAATTGCCCAGACTAGGGGGCTGGGGATTTAGCTCAGCGGCATAGGCATAAGCGCCTGCCTTGCAAGCAGGCAGTCATGAGTTTGATCCCCAGTACCGATAAAAAGGAAAAAGACAAAAAAAAAATATTGCCCAGACTGACTCTGACCCCATGATCGTCCTCCCTCAGCCTCCTGAATACCTGGGAATACAGTCATACACACACTCCTTTACTGCCCTTGCTAACAGTAAATATTTCAAGCTTTACTAGCCAAAAGACAAAATTTAAAGCTATTAATAAGTATTTCAAATAAAGTAAATGTAACAATTTTTTAAAATGTAAAAGCCTGCTATAAGAGATGGCACAGGGCCAAGGATATAGCTCAGTGGCACAGCACCCACCTAGCAAGCACAAGGTCCTGAGTTTGATTCCCACTACCAAAACAAAAAGAAGGGAAAAAAAAAAGGTGGCACATACAGCATTTGGGAGGCTGAAGCTAGAGGATTTCCATGAGTTGAAGGCCAGCTTGGGATATATAAGTGAGCTCCAAGGCCTACCTGCATTACATAGCAAGATCCTGTCTCAAAAAACAAAAAAATAAATAATTTTTTTCAGAGGCTTGGTGTGGTAGCATATGTCTTAGACCACAGCACTTGAGAAGCTGAGGCAAGTGGATTGCAGCAAGTTTGAGGCCAGCCTGGGCTGCATAGTGAGTTCAAGGCCAACCTGAATTACAGAGCAACATCCTATCTCAATCAATCAATAAATAAAATTTTTCAAGGACACTCACTGATGACAAAATACAAGTTTATTAAAATGACAGATGTAGCTCTCAATGATTCTTTGGGCTCATCTGCAGCTAACCCCTTCAATCTGTGCAATGCTGAAGTCACAAGTCCTAGCATTCCAATCTTTTCAAGGTCTCTCTGCTAGCACCTACCTCTCAATGTGCTACTCTTTTTCTTATCGTGTTCACCTGCATAATCCTGACCATCTATAGGCCTCACTTTAACACCTTCTCTAAAATATAAAATTTGGTACCACGAGAAACCATTAGTTGATCTGGAAAAAAATCATCTTCCCTTCACAGTTATACAACTCACACATACACACTTAATAGCTAATTATGAAAGGGTAAATAAATTCTTGACAATGGGGTGTAAGCACAAGTTTCTAGAACTTTTTAAGAGACATCCCTGAACCTCTTCCTTATCCTGTCCCCATCCTGCTCCTGAAGAAAGAGGCTGCTGCCTCACAGCACGGAGTAATGGTGTGGATGCTGTTAACTTCACGCTATACATGTGCCAGCCCCAATTTATTTCCATAATAAGAAAATAAACATGTTTCACTTAAGTATTATTAATTTGGGTTTTCTGTCTCTGATAATCCCAAATCTAATGTCCCACTGCTTCCTTTGGCATTTTCTCACCCATGCCCTGATGCTAAGTATTGTCACTGGGTTCTGTTTCTCTAGACTGAGCTCACAAGGAGGGTTCAGTATCTCACTTAGCCCTGCAGTACTAGCCTAGCATGATACCTTGCATAATGTCTGACCTATTAGTATTTGTCTTAAAGTATTTGTTTCTCACACACATACATACATATATATATGTATGTATGTATATGTATGTATGTATATGTGAAATTAACTGTATTTGTGACCAAAGTATGTCATTAATTTATCTTTTTTTTGAAAATCAAAATGTAAAAAGAATTTGAATTCCAAATGTATTACAATAGTTCTCAAAAAAAAGTTCTTGACTTTTTCCCCAAATATCCAGTTGAGCTCCTCTTCTGAATACCATCAGTTGTAAATGTATTTGTCCAACAGAGTTCTCAGCATCTATCTCTCTCAAGTGAGCAACTCCAAAAGGTTAGAAATAAATTCATAACTGACTCAACAAAGCATGTGTTGAACATCTACTGTGTTAGGCACAGGATCTGGAGCTGAAAATGATATAGTCATTTATGGCTTTCACGCTCTATTCAGTCTGGTATTTCTCTTTGAGGATTCATGTCTAACCCAGCCTCCTCCACTCCCCAACCCAATCCAACGTGCTTTAAGAAAAACTGCTGCAAGCAGAGCTCTCTAAAAGATCAGTCTCCAGTGAGTGGTGCGCCTGTATGTAGACCCTTCTCTCTGTTTTCTATCTTTCTTTGCACAGTCTGTCACCTGGTCTGGTCCTCTCAGGCTGGGCTGATCCTCCCAAATTATTTCTTGGTCTACTTTCTGTCTCTCTTTTTCATTCATGAAGCTTTTTCTACAGCCTTCTTGATAAGTGGCCTATGTTTTGGCTCTGCATCAGTCTCTCTTTCTGACAGACACATTGCCCCTTAAGCAGGGTGATGTGTAATGGAAAGAAAACTAGTTTACATGGTAGTGAGACACAAACAAAAGTGGTCTGGGGAAAACCAACCTCTTGAACCTCCACTTCCTCAAATGTAAAATGGGGGTTCAAATCGGGCATGGTGAGAAATGTTTGTAATTCTATCACATAGGAGACTGCGTTGTGAGGATTCCATTAACTTCAACCTGAGTTACAGTGAGTTCAAGGCCAGCCTGACCTATAGAGCAAGACCTTGTCTCAAAAACAATTTAAAAATTAAAAAAAAAAAATAAAATAAAATGAGGAGTCCACTGACCTACCTATGAAGATTACTGTAAAGTTTAGAGAAAATTCAGGTACAGGGCCCAAGGCAATTAAGGTTTTTAGTTGTCATGCCTATTATTTGGAAACAAAAAATGTGTTATGCCTGTAATAAGTGATAACAAGCTATTACAGAAAGTCTATATAGTTCTAAAACAGTTTTTAAATATTATTGCTAAGCTGCATTGAGTACTAAAACTGGAACTTCAAACAATAAAAGGACTTACATTCAGCTAAAGAAGGAAGGTAAGTAAAAAGATAATTACAACACAATGAGATAATAAAAAATATTTTACATACAGATTTACGATATCCAAAGTCACACTGAAATAAGAAAGACAGGTAAGAATGGCAACAGCAAGTATAAACAGCTCCTTTATATAATTTTTTAAAATGCTTTACTCTCTGACCAGTTTACACAGATGATTTTTTCCTATTCAAATAATCAGGACCACAAATAGGCCATTAACTCCTACATTCACATAAAATCCTATATTCCAACCCATCCCCTAGGGAGGATACTCTCACAAATCTTTTGAGTTATAAAAAAGATCCACATATAAAATACATGTGAAATATAGCATAGCAGTCTTACTTTATTTGTTTTTGTTTCTGGGGACTAAACCAAAGGCCATGCACATGCTAAGCACTCACTCTATTACTAATCTACACTCCAAAACCCAATATATTTTTTTAAATAATTTTTTAAAAGCCTAAGTGGCTGTGCTAAATAAAACAAACCACTGGTATCTGCTACCAATTGCAGACTAGAGAAGCTAGCTGCACTGGAAATAAGAATAGGCAGTAAGAACCAGGTGTGATGGCCCAACCTGTAATCCTAGCACTCAGGAGGCTGAGGCACAAGGATCACTGTGAGTTTGGGGCCAACCTGGGATACACAGTGAGTTCAAGATCAGTCTGCACTCTATAGTAAGACCTTGCCTCAAGAAAACAAAAACAAAAAAAGCCAGGCACAGTGATGTAACGAAAGAGGAGGCAAGACTGGCAAGAACTTGAGGCCAGGGCTAGGGGTTTAGCTCAGTGGCACGCCCAAGTGCCTGTCTAGCAAGCATGAGGCATAAGTTCAATCCCTGGTACCAAACAAAAAAATAAAAAAGAACTTGAGGCTAGCCTGAGCTATACAGAGAGTTTTAGGCAAGCATGAACTACCCAGTGAAACCCTATCTTAAAAAAAAAAATCTAGATGCTGAGCATGGAGTATATGCCTGTAATCCCAGGACACTCAGGAGCCTGAGATAGAAGGACTGCTTGGAATCTGAGGCCTAAATTAGATAAAGAGAAACCTTGCCTCAAGAACCTCCCTCAAAAAAAAAAAGCAACAAGGAAGACAACTTTAAACCCAGATATGACTCTTTGGGAGAAGGGAAAAAAAAGTAGGATGAAAAATATTTTAGTCCTCTGCAATGACTAGTAACTTTATTCTTGGTCTCTCAAATTGTTTTCCAAAAGAATATGAAAATTCTTCTCATCCTTACAAATTGTGTTGCTTTGTTTTCTTGGTGTTACTGGGATTTGATCCCAGTGCCTTACAATGAGCAATCTTTTTTTTTAATTTCGAGGCAGGGTCTACTTAAAGTGCCAGGGCTGGCCTCCAATTTGCCATCCTTCCCCTAGCTGAATTATTTCATTTAATCCTGACAAAAACTGATGAGGTGGATTTGAAAAGACAAATTAACCTTAAGGAGGCTAAACCACCTGCCAAAATTGCCAAACTATTAGAACTTGCACTTACTGCAGAGCCCAAGCTCTTAACCAGAAAATGAAACCTACTTCTGTCTTTTAGCTCTTAGTATCTGTATTAACTTTTGGCTTTCAACTATGTTAGATTTTAATCTAACTCTGAAGAAAAATATTGTCAGTTTAACTTGTTTTTTCTTCAGGTGGGTAATATGCCAACACTGCAACAAAGTTTAAGTGAAGCACATCTCACACATATGGCATGAACATCCAACTTGTTCATAAATGCTTTTTCACTTGTTCATAAACTTGTTCATAAATGCTTTTTAATGGCTAGACTAAAATGTATCAAGATCCTAAGCAGTGGTGCACAATTTAAGCATTATTCTGTTATACCTACAGATTATATAAAAGCACAGCTTTTCCAAACTAGTATCATCAGGGATTGAGCTTCTAGTCTGCAGAGTAGAGATGAATTTATTTGCTATATCCATACACTAGGCTGGTTCCCCATGCTAACCAGGGCCCACATTTAATTTTTAGACATCTGGCATTGCTGAGGCAAAGCTAACTACAACAGAACTTCTACTCTTCTTATCCTGTTATCTTCCAAGCAATGACCCTTAGAACAAGTTATGTGTGTGCAGTTTTTACCAAATTAACAATGTCAGTTTCTAGCTTAGAGTGTAATTAATGTCACTAATAAAGACTCTAAAAGAAACTGAGAAATATGTACAATATATACATCCAAAAAACTCATATCCAAATTTTATGAATACTAAAAAACAATGAAAAATAACACAATTTTTTAGGATTTCCAAAACACTTGAATAGGCACTTCACAAAGGATATACAAAAGGTCAAGAAACATATGGAAAGTTACTCAGTATTATTAGACATTAAGAAAATGTGAATTAAAACCACTAAGAAATATCACTGCAAACCTATCAGAATAATAGAAACTAAGAAAACCTACAATACCAAGTGTTAGTATATATGGTATACAAATTTTTTTAAAATTTTGTTTTGTCTTTTTGAGACAGGGTTTCCTATGTCATTCAGGCTGGCCTCAAACTCACAATGATCCTCCTGCCTCAGCCTCCTGAATGCCGTGATTACAGGCATGAACCACCACACTTGGTTCATTCACTGATGATGTGAGTGAAAGATGCTATACCTAATCTCAAACGTTTAGGATTGAAAGTGTCTTGGACACCTGCCTGACAAGCGCAAAGTTTGTGAGTTCAATTCCTGGTCATCCCCCAACCCTCCCCATTTAAAAAAAAAAAAAAAAAAAAAACACCACTGGGCAGAAAAGCATCTTAAAAGTGTTTCTTTGTTTGTTTGTTTGTTTGTTTGTTTTTGATCCTGGAATTTTTGCCTATGTGAAATGACATTTACTAGGGATCGGACCCAAGTCTAAATCCAAATTATGTTTTATGTGCACTTTACACATAAAGCCTGAAGATAGCTGGATACAAAATTAGCGCTCCTGCCTTTTTGTCCCCATGTATTATAGTGAGCTGACACTCAAAGCTTTTGAGGTTTTTTAAAGCATTTGGGATTTTCAGATGCATCCCAGCATTCAGGAGGCTGAGGCAGGAGTATCCTTGCATGTTTGAGACCAGCCTGGGCTACAAAGTGAGCCCAAGGCCAGCCTGAACTGCATAGCAAGCTCCTATCTTAAAAAAAAAAAAAAAGATAAAGATAAAGATTAAAAAAAAATACTTGGCAATATCTATTATATAAAGCCAAACACATACATATCCTTGAACAAATGACTGCACTGTTGGTAACTCATTAGAGCTAAAACTAGAAATACTAGGGGGGCATGAGTTTACAAGCGCAATCAGGAGGTAACGCAGGAGGATCGTTGCAAATTGGAAGACCAGCCTGGGTTACAAAGTGAGCTCAAGGCCAGCCTGAACTGCACTGTGAGACCCTGTCTCAAAAGGAAAAATAAAAATAAAAAATAAAAACCTAGAAACAATCCAAACGTCCACTAAAAGTAGACTGGATAAACTGGATAAACTAATTGCTATGCAGAATGAAAAAGAATTTACTGCTATAAGTTAACATATGTGAAATTCATAGTACACTGAACAACAGCAGCCAGAAAGAGAATGTTTATATGACTATTTCAAGAGAAATGCAAACAATCAATGATGACAGAGGTCAGAACATTGCTAACTTTGAGGGAGGCAACAACTAGGAAAGAGCTGGATTTCTAGATGTACCTTTGATTGGTTTCACATGTCTGAAAAATATACCCTACATTTAATAAGCTATGTTTACTATTAGACTTTCTAGTAACTTGTATTTCAATTAAAATAAATACTGTGGCAACCTACACACCAGTAATAGCAGCAATGGATGAAAAGTTCAAGGCCAGCCTAGGCAATATAGTAAGATCCTCTCTCAAAAATTATAAAAGGATCATGCATGCAGGAGATCCTGTGCTCAATTCCTAGTACCACCAAGAGGAAAAAAAAAATGTTTACTATAAAAAAAATTGAAAGATATAGCTAGCCAATAGTAGCTGAATATTATCACTGGGTATCAAAACCAATGGCAGTCAATGAAACAGAATATGTTTCATTGTTTTAAACAATGAAACAGAAAATGTTCACAACTGTTTTCAATAGAACTGAATTTACAGTGTAATTTACAGTGTTATCCAGTTTTTTCAAAAGATATTTAAGGAAAAAGTAACTGGAAATAAAACAAGTAACTGTTTAAGTTTAGGTATTAGGATTAAGGAAATACTCATATCTCCAAGTACATGCTGTTCCTACAATAAAAGAAAAACTGTTTTTAAAACATTAACAACTTAGCAGGGCATGGTGGCACACACCTGCATTCCCAGCACTTGCGAGGCTGAGGCAGGAGGAATGCTGAGAGTTTGAGAATAACCTGGGACTATATACTAAATTCAAGGACAGCCTGCTCTACACAGTAAAATCCTGTCTGAAAAAACACATTAACAACCTGCCAGGTGTGACTGCGTCTTTGAGCCAGCTTGGACTACACACCAAGATCCTTTCTCACTTAAATAAATGTATAAACACATAAGGTATATACTTGCCACCAGACATTGAAAGACTGTCTTAACCTTAGTTTACCCATGAAAACCTATCTTCGCAGACAATGTATGGCACTGAAACCACTGAACTAGAAGCAACAACACAAGAAACAATCAGAAACTTGTTTTGGTGTTTCATTTTCTTTGTATGGTCCAAGTGAGAAAGTGTCATCACAGATCTGATTAAAGCTATGTAATTGTTCTAGCACTTGTTCAGTTTTGCTGAGGAACAACACACAGAAGACATGCTAAAACCCAGACAGGATCTAACAAGTGAGGTATATCAAACACTGGCCCTGTTGTTGCTAAGGTTTCTAGGTGTGACTACAGCTCAAGTATAATAAGATCATTCATATCTGAGTCAGTCATCCTTGCACATCAGACATGGACCTGAACATAAAACTCTATACATAACACAAGTCTGAGCAAACTGAGTAGATTTTAGGAGAGTGATAATTCAGGAATAACAAATCTTTGCCATTTAGGAGGAAAAATGGAAACAAGGAAAACTATTACCAAAACACGTAACAATGATTTAAGAGCTGGGCGTGGTAGCTCATGCCTGCCCAGCATTCGGGAGGCTGAGGTGGATCATTGTGAGTTCGAGACCAGCCTGAACTGCATAGAAGACCCGTCTCAAAAAAGACAAAAAAAAAAAAAAAAAAAAAAAACCACTTAAATTTTACAAATTCTAACAAAAATGCTGCATTCTTATTTATAAGACTTTCCAGTTTGCCCTCTTACTGTATGTGTGTTCTGTGTATTTTTTCTGTGAACTAAACATTAGTGGAGGAGTCAGATTCCACAACATTCCACATCAAGAAAGGTGTCAAGACAGCTACCAATCAGACACATTGTCCAGGTTTACAGATATTGGGAATTATAAAATTTAAGGAAACATGAAACGTGCTAACGCTGGGCATAGCAGTACACACCTGTAGTTCCAGTACTCCAGAGGCTGAGGCAGGAGTATCACCTCAAATTCAAGGCCAGCCTGGGCTACACAGCAAGTTCAAAGTCAGCCTGACTGTCTGAAAAAGCTAGGAGAGGGAGGAAGGGCAGGCAGGGAGAGAGGAAAAAGAAAGACAGGCAGGCAGACTACAGTAAGCTACACTATAGAATTAAACATTTTCTGTTCTCCACACACACTGCTTTGTGACCATGGATTAAAACAGAAAATTCCTTCAAACTGTAAGAGGATCAGTTCTTGTACAACTGTATACCTTTCAAACCAGAGTTACAACTATTACTAACAGCTTAAGCACTCTGACTTAATGTTTCTTTCCTGGCGCAAGAGTAGGTGAGAAAGGGTCTCATCTCACTATATATTCAGGCTGGCTGTGAACTCATTATGTAGCCCAGGTAGGTCTGGAACAGACTACAAACCTCCTGCCTTGGCCTCCTGAGGGCTAGGATTACTAGGATGATAGGTGTGTGCTACTACACCCAGCTTACTTGTTAATTTTTCTTATAAGTAATAAAAAACACTAAATATAGTGTTTTGGTCATTTCCTTTTTTTTTAAATCTCCAGCCTTTCTGTAGGTAGGGACAGGGCTAGCAGATAACCCTCCTCGACAGTATTTTTTTTTTGGGGGGGGGGGTGTTACCAGGGATCAAACTCACAACCTCACACTTGCCAGGCAGGCACTTACACCGTTGAGCTAAATCGCCAGCCCTAAACTTACTATTTTTAAATCAGGCTTTTCCACAACAGGGCACAGAAGGATCGTATTTTGTTTGGTGAAATGTGCAAAGACTATAAGAAATGAAGTGCATGCATTTTAGAAGTTTTAGTGAGTTGTTACTTCAACCCCAATTTTTACTTTTTAATCTCTTGAGCCATACTAAATCTAACCTATTCTCAGGAAACTTTCTTCATCCACCCTGACTCTGAAACTTGACTTTCCTGAAGTAGGCTGGCATCATGACCAAACTGTTCTCTCTTTCACACAGTGCGTGCTGATGCAAAAAGAAGGTGCCAGTAAAGAGGACACCTGGGATCCCTCCAAAACTCGGGTTGTAGATTCTTTCACAAGCCCAAGTGAGGAAAATTGCTTACAGTTTCTCATGTTCAAACAAGTTCCTTTATCCCAGTTTAATTACTACGGCGATCATCAGAAAATGTCCAACCAACTCCCATAACACATTGAAATGAATGTACATATGCTTGTATTTCAGGAATTATGCTGTCTGTCTTAGGACAGGAACTCCAGAGACTTCTGTGTTATATTATCAGAAAGTGTAATTGAAAAAAAAAAAAAAAAGAAACAAAGTGTAATTGAAAGAAGGCTACATTAGAGCATGGTGGCACACATCAGTAATCCCACTGTTTGGGAAGCTGAGGCAGGAAGATCACTGCAGAGTTCAAGGCAAACCTGGGCTACATAGTAAATTCAAAGCCAGCTTAAACATTGTGAGGAAGTCCTGCCTCAAAACTAAATAAGCAGTAATTTTAAAAGACTGAACTAAAGTGCTTCCCTGAAGTTTAGAGGTATTTAAAAAGATTTTTTTTACATACTGGAGGCTAAGTTTATCACATCTATTTTCAGTCAATCAAAACTGAGTACAATTTTCTTGAGCACTATGATCAATTCTGCTTTGAGTGCTTCTATCTGTTCAACTGTCTTTTATTCAAAAAGATACAGGAAACCTGTTCCTCCAAGTAGCCTATATAACTTAGGCAGTTTCCAAAATCATTATCAAATGTATAGTATGCCTTATTTTAAAAACACTTTAACACTAAAAATCTTTACAACTTAAAAATCTAATTCACTTGCAATAAATCTCTTAAATCTTTTCAATGTTTAAAAATGTTGTTTTTGAAAGCAAGAGGGTCTTTTTTTTGTCTTTTTCCATTTTTATCAGTACCAGGGATCAAACTCACGACTGCCTACTTGCAAGGCAGGCGCTTATGCCGCTGAGCTAAATCTCCAGCCCCTTATAGTTTTAATTCTTAACCAAGATCATATACATCATACGCATAGCAGTACTCAATTTGTAACTCTCAACCTGTGCACACACATTATACACAGTTATCTGTACAAGACACTCCATAATACAGTTTTGGGTTTGGGATGTGTTATTTCTTGAAGCAAGGACTCACTACAGTTAAGACTGGTCTTAAACTTACTATGCTGCCCAGCATGGCCTTGAACTTGAAGCAATCCTATTGAACAGTAAAAATAAATAAATAAATAAATAAATAAATAAATAAATAATGCATAGTACCCTTAAAAGCATTTGCAAAAACAAAGAAAGAAAAAAATCATTTGCATGCCTTATTTCCCCTCAATAACTCTAAAATAAGACAATTTTTTATGCTTCACATACCTGCACACAAACACAGCAACACTGGAATGTGCAGTTACCAATACAGAAAGTCTCTATAAAGCTGAGGTCAACAGTAGTCAATCCTCAGAGTTCTTCTCACAGGACACTCCATTTTTACATCCAGGCTTCTGCTTTCCTCTAGACCTACCATCACCCTTGGGCCACTGACACTCACATTAATAGGCTCCACGACATCTGACTGTCAGCTCCGCAGAAACATCATGCAACAGTGCCATCCAAATCCACGCGGACAACCATAGCAGCAGGGGCGAGGCGATGCTGCTGTGGTCTTAGGGATCCCACTCTCATCCTGTAGTATAGCTACAATTCTCTTCACAATCACAAATCCTCATGCCTCCTCCTTCATCCCAGGACCAACTTCCTTTCCCCAAATGAGCCACTGCATTCAAAAGCTCCTCATAGCTCAGAGGAAGCAGTGCTCTTCCTCCATTCCAACCAGTCTGTCCTCTCTCCTGCCTCAGGCCACCTCCTCTATACCCAGGGGGTCCAACCTGCTCCTCGGCTACCTAACTAACTCAACTCCTCTTTCTCAGCCTCCTTGGCCTAGAAAGATTCCTCAGGAGACTTTGGATCCTGTCATTTAAAAATAACAGCCGAGTAACATAAATAATGAACTTGACCTTGTTTTTTTTATTCAAAATGAGTAGCCCACATTCATTATTTCTATGTTCTCATCATCTTTTTCAAGCTGGCCTCCGATTCAGCCACAGGAACGTAAGTGATAATCTATACCTCCATCTCCTTTTCCTAACTTCTCAATAACTTTCACATGGAGACTATTTTCTCCACCAAAAAGTAACACTCTACCCACTCCAACTCTGTCCCGGTGACTGCCTCTGGCACCCTGGCTTCCAAAACATGGGCCTTTCTCACTGGCTTCTTTTACAACTTTCCCCCTCAAATATGTGACCCTACTGAACCTCAGGAAGACAATGCTCAGGTCCCTAACCTGCTCTAGGATATATTTCACTACCAGCCACCTGCTCAACAACCTACCCAAAAGTCGTGCCAATGCCATGAAATCCATTGTGACAAGACTATATTCTTCTCCGCAAACCAGCACCTCGCCATCATTCTCAAAATATGCGCTTTGACCCTGTTTCTACCTAATGTCTCACAGCTCACCATCTTTCTCTTCTTGACTTACAACAGGCAAAGCAAACATGATTAAGATATTTTCCAGTCTGCTGCTTACTAGGAAGGTGGGCGTGGTGCTTTCTTGCTCAGCCTCCTAAGTTCCAACATGGCTGGATCTCGGGAGATGCTCTTTTTAAAAAAAAAAAAAAAAAAAAAAAACAGGTTATTGCCCTATTGCTCAGACTGCCTTTGAACTCCTGGATTCAAGCCTCAAGCAATCCTCCTGCCTCAGTCTCCCAAGTAGTTGAGACTAGAGGTGCATGCCACCATGCCCAACTTCAGAATCTTTCTAGAAAGTAATCATTTCATTCTTTCTCTCGCTCTCCATATATTCTGTTCAGCTGTAATTTAGTTCTCTATGAAAATGAAAAATTGGTCAAATAACTCTCTTGTTGCCTGAGTTTTCCCCAAAGTGCTGCTTGAAATTTTTTTTTTTTTTTTTTTTTTTTAAAGACAGGTTCTTTTTGGCCAGGGTTTTAGCTCAGTAGTTCCAGCACTTGACCTGTAAGTGTAAGGACATGAATTCAATCCCTAGTACTAAAAAAAAAAAAAAAAAAAAAAAGACAGGTCTTTCTATATAGTTCAGCGGGCCTTGAACTCACTATGCATCCCAGGCTGGCCTACAACTTGCAGTAATTATCCTGCCTCAGCCTCCCAAGAGCTGGGATCTTAAGCATGAACCGCCCCCCCACCGCCCAGCTAAAGTCATTTTTTATTCCCTGAAATAATTCCCTAATTGGACCACTATTCAACTAAAGATGGGGGGAAATCCTTGGAATTTGGGAAGCGAGATTTGGAGTCACACAGTTTTCCCCCACCTCCCAATAGAGGTGGCATGGCTTAGAAAAAAAAAAAGAATCCATTCTGAGTGTGGTGCCATAGGCTTGTAATCCCAGCACTTAAAGAGGCTGAGACAGGCTGGGGATTTAGCTCAGCAGCATAAGCACCTGCCTTGCAAGTAGGCAGTTGTGAGTTCGATCCCTGGTACCGATAAAAACGAAAAAGACAAAAAAAAAAAAAAAAAAAAAAAAGAGGCTGAGACAGAAGGACTACCAAAGGTTCAAAACCAGTTTGGGCTACTAGTGAGTTCAATGCCAGTCTGAAATACATAATAAGACCCTGTTTCCCACAAAACAAAGAAGTATTACTGAACCAATCATAATGATACCAAATTCAAAATTATCTCATAGTCAATCTCTGATTTCACCTTCTATAAGAGAAAGAAAAAGTTACTTCTCTTCTCTCCAGAAAGAAACAGGACTTTTTACACTACAAAGTTGTTTTCCCTGGTAGGAGAGTTAAATACATGCTAAGAATCTGCAGCTTGGTTCCCTCAGAACTTGTTCTCTTTCTCAATGATCCTCTGCTCACTTTATAGGTAACACATTCTAACTGCGAATATGCAAAAGCAGAAACAGCCAGAACTGGAGTCTAATTCCACCCTGCTATGTATGGCTTAATTATCAGAGGTCAATCTGCAATAAAACATCAGCAAAAGAAAAAACCACCAGCTTGGTAAGATTATGTTACTTAATTTCAGCTAAAGCCTAGAATGTAAACCCATCCTTACTGTTCTCTATTGACTTTCAGAAAGTTCTTGACAAATTTTATTAAACTAAAAACGAACTTCTTAGTAAGCAAGCACTTAAATATTCTTTAAATTGCTTCTACATAAAATTTGGTGCAACAGACAAATATGGTCATGCCTTGCTGCTCTCTGACTCACTGTAACAGTGTCACATCCTTCTTCTCCATACTACCTTTACTTCTAAAACAGGTCATTCAAAGTGGGGAAAGCAGTTTCCTGTTGAATGAATCAGAAACAGATCACACTGGAAAGCCAACCTGGTGAAGACCTGAGAAACTGCTAACAAAGAGCAACTCTAACTTACTCTGGTCTCCAGTTTCTCAGAGAAGGAAGCCTCCTGTACTACCCTTTCTCGCCCACTTCCCTAAGGGCCCAAGAACAGCATTCTGCTAGTGGGCAGAATGAAACGGGACACACACAGGTGTGCGATGCATTCCTTGTCTGCTCCAGCCAAGCCCAACATTCAAGTCCGAAACCACCTCTATTGTCTCGCCAACTCTTACTCATCCTCTCTGCACATCCTTACCCAACCTACCCAGTCACTGACCACAGCTTTGTGTGTGCCTACAGTCACACAGAGACTTTCCACGTAAGCACAGGGCTCAAATGGGGGAGGTTGTGTGTGTGTGTGTGTGTGTGTGTGTGTGTGTGTCTTTCAAAGAAACACAACTCCCTGTTAATTTAACTGAGAATACTCAAGGCCATCAAGAGAAAACAACTTCCTTCTCTGCCACCTATAAATAGCTGCTTCTGCTCCTGTCCTTTCCTCCTTCTCTCCTGTATTAGAAAATAGTCACTCTTGGGGCTGGGGATTTAGCTCAGCGGCATAAGTGCCTGCCTTGCAAGCAGGCAATCGTGGGTTCGATCCCCGGTACCAATAAAAAGGAAAAAAACAAAAAAACAAACAAACAAACAAAATAAATAAATAAATAAAGAAAGAAAGAAAAAAGAAAATAGTCACTCTTGCTATCCTGAATAATCACACAAGCATACCTGAGGATCTCAAACTTTGCCAACTCAGGGAAAGCAAGTTCCGTTACATTTTTCTCCTCTAAATCTTCAATCCCTTTTTCTGGGCTGGGGATATAGCTTAGCAGCACAAGCACCTGCCTGGCAAGCGCCTGAGTTCAATTCCAGGTACTGAAAAACATAAAATAAAAAATCCCTCTTTCCTAGCCCTGTTATCCATATATCCCACAAATGAAGCTCAGGTCTCCCACTTCACCAGATAGTCATTGAGCACCACTTTCCTGAGTGCTGGGATTACAGGTATGTACCACCAAGCCTGGTCTTCAGCAGCTCTTTACCTAGAGATAAAGCAGTGAATGAAACAAGTTCCTGCCCTCTGCAACTCATTTTCCAGTGGGGACACAAACACAGCACAGATAAATGTATACACATATTAGCTACTGATCTTTCCTTCACTTCACACTGCTAGGTTTGAAAGAGGAGGTTACGCTGCCAGCTTCTACTTCCACTTCCTCTTGCCTCAAACAGGAATCCTGGCTCACTCAGGACAGGTTACCATCCTCTCCACACAACCCCAGCCTTCCTTCAGTGCCACTGAAACAATTCAGGCTAAAGTTACCACCAATGACCTCCCCAGAGGCATTTTCTCAATCCACACCTTAATCTAACTCTGTAACAATAGATACTTACTGAAAATTCCATCACTCTGTCTCTCTTTCTGGCCACTTTTTTCCAGGTTCCTTTTTTCTGTTTCGTTCTTCAATGGTGGTGCTTCCCAGATCTCTGTAATTAGCCTCTTTTCACTTTACATGCTCTCTTTACACAACCTCAATCATGTTCATCATTTCCATTTTCAGTAACACCAAAAGTACTGAATGGGTAATTTCAGGACAGGCCTTTCTAAAGCACTCCAAGGCGGCTACGGATCTCTATCAACATAACCCCAAAGTCAACAAAACTGACTGTCTCCCCCATACTCAAAACTATTTTCCCATTCTCTACATCAAGAATTATCTTTCTTTCAAGATATCTAAATCAGAGATATAAACGAGTCCATGTAGATTCCTCTATCACTTCTACACTTACATGCATCACTGGTGTCATCAGTTCTGCCTCCTTAAATACCTCTTTTCACTCAGTCTTCTCTAATCCTATAGCAGACACAGCTCACTTCAGCAGCCTCCTTAAGAATCTGTGCCCTCTCTTTCCTTCAGGCCTGCTCTTACCTATTTTGGGCTATCATGCATTGTCTTCAATGAGAATGGTGTGTCCTTGGTTGTGTGACGCAGGAGTCTTAAACTATTCCTCTCAGTGACTGTCACCAAATAAAGATGTCACTAAATGTTGCCTATAATTTTTCATTAATCCTCTATGACCTACCTGGATGGTCTTTAAACTCTCCCCTGAACAAAATGATAAGGGCCCAGAAGTCTAGAAGGGGCTCAGCACAAAGAAGTCAGCCACTAGAACAAAATGTATTCTTTATAAACTTTACCCTTAAGAGAATATTTATCACCAGGCATGGTGGCTCATACCTGTTAATCCCAGCAGTTGGGAGACTGAGGCTAGAGGATCACTGCAATTCTGAGACCAGCTTGGGCTACAAAGTAAGTGAGCCCATGGCCAGCCTGAGCTACATAATGAGACCCTGTCTCAAAAAAGACAAAAAAAATTTTTTTTTAATTTAAAATAAAAATATTATATTTATGCCGGTAATCCTAGTTCTCTGGGAGGCTGCAGCTGGAGGACTACAAAATCAAAGCCCAGCCAAGGCAGTTTAGTTTTTACCAAGACCCTGTTTCAAAATTTGAAAAAACAGAGCTAGGGATATGGCTCAGTACAAAGGCCCTGATACAGAGCTCCAGTAACAAAAATCAAAAGAAAGTAATTGTATTTCAATTCTTCCTTAAAGTCTATTCATGTCTCAATGCAGCAGTAACTTCTCCCAGACCTCAAACAGATCCTACAAGAGGGGAGCACACTTTCCTTTAGTGCTGCTTCCTCCTGCCACAATGCACTTCCACAGTGGGAAACAAAGATCTGCAGGCACAGAACTGAGTTTCTGTGGTCCACAATGTCCACCCTTGCCCCAGTAGTGCCTTCAGCTGGGCTCCCTATCCAGGTTACCAGACGTCCTGAACCTAAACTTAAATGTTCTAATGTGACTAAATCATCATTCTGAATTGGGGATAACAAAGTGCAATGTATGTACCACTGTTGCCCCCTAAATGATGTGCTTTGAAATTTTGTTGTAGTTTTTCTTTTTTCTTTTTATCTTTGAATAAAATGTTTTTGTTTTTGTTTTAATCAGTACCAGGGATTGAACTCACAATCGCCTGCTTGCAAGGCAGGTGCTTATGCCGCTGAGCTAAATCCCCAGCCCCTAATAAAACGGATTTTTAAAAAATGAAAAATCAATCATCGGGGCTGGGGATTTAGCTCAGTGGCATAAGCGCCTGCCTTGCAAGCAGGCAGTCGTGAGTTCGATCCCCGGTACCGATAAAAAGGAAAAAGATAAAAAAAAAAAAAAAAAATCAATCATCATTCCTAGAACATGCTGCAATGATTCACGAATCCATGCCTTTTTCCAAATCTAAAATATTCTCCACCCCTGTCCATCAATATCAGTATTACTACTTCAGGAAATCCTTCCCAGAATCTACAAGTACACCTAATGAGCCTCCAAGTATTTATACGTATCTTCTGGCAAATTAAATAACTAATAAGCATAATTAACACTCAGTAAACTGAGTTAGCGTGGTGGAAGGCCCACTTGAAGATTGTTACCAGCAACACAAAAAGAGAACTGGAGCGGGGGATAGTGTGCTGTTAATTCTCCTGGAGAAGCTTGTCACACTGATTTTCATGATATGAACTCAGCTGTTCTCATCATTGGAGGAGCTCTGATCCTTTCCTTGAGTGTCACTTCCTGGCTCCAATGCAGAGCCCTCATCTCTGGCACAGAGCCTTCATTCCACTAGCACAAACTTTCTAGCTTCTACCACTGATCTTCCGGCATTCTCAGTACAGATCAGTGAAACAGTCTTGCACAGATATTGCCATGGGCTCCAGGTCTTCAGCTGGACTTGTGCAGGACACTGTCGCAGGATCCAGGCCCTCAGCTGAATTCTTTGAAAAGATGTTAGTGTATGAACACATCTCCTACACTCTTCTGCATTTAAATCTTTGGGTTATTATAAAATAATCCTATAAATTATGTGTCCTGTATTAAATCCTTTCCCTGTACGTTGCCTACAACATTCCTTTATGGAAATAAAGGTAATGTTCACAAAATTTTACTTTCCCTAATAACAAGAAACTATTCCAATGCCCTAACACTCCTAAACATTATCAAATTACTATGAAAGCTGTTGTTTTTATTTTTTCCCCACCCCCCTCAAGCTGTTGTTTTTAAAATTCATCCATTTCTTCCCATTCAGTCCTTAACCCATTATAACATAACTTCTAACCTTCATGCCACAGCAGTGAAACACTAAATTCATAAATCAGCTGGCAGCTAAAATTCAATTAATTCATCTTAATCTTCACCATTTTTGTGTTTGCAACATTTGATCAATCTTTTGTCTGCAGGACTCCTGACCCCTCCTTCCCCGGCTTTATTGCTAAGCCTCCAGCTCTGTCTCCCAAGTGCTCTGTGGGTGCCACTCTTCTGCACACCATCTGAGCGCTCCTGTCATTCACACCAAGTCCTCCTCCTCTCCCAGCACCCATTAGGCTCCCATTACCTTCACTGCTTTAACTGTCACTCTGCTTTGATAAAACTAGAAACCAAACAGATCAACACACCTAGCTTACCGTTTACTAATCACAAGTTCTATGTGGATGAAAATCTGGACATATTTTTTTTTAAAAAGCAGCCTGATAATTTATATGTCCTCAAAATTATACTTTCACATATTAACTCTGTGCTCACTTCAATATATTATAATCCTCAATCTATTATAATCTTTTCTTTTTTTTTTTTTGTCTTTTTCCTTTTTATCGGTACCGGGGATCGAACTCACGACTGCCCGCTTGCAAGGCAGGCGCTTATGCCGCTGAGCTAAATCCCCAGCCCCTCATCTTTTTACGAGAAAGAAAACTGAGACAGCTAAATGTGATTATGAACCAAAGGAAAGACTCTCCATCAATACTGAAAAAAACTATTTTCTACAAGTATTAAGAAAAGTTACAAGATAGGTAAAACTCAGAATTATGAGCAACTTACTTCTGACAAAGATGGTCTTCTAGTAATTACATTTAATAATCACCTTAATCTTTTTTTTTCAGCATCCTGAGTTCCCCAAGCATGGTACTGCTGAACTATATCCCCAATGCACCTCAAATACACTGCTTTTATACATTTAATAATCATTTTAAACATGGTTCTACAGTGTTTACTGAAATAGGATAATCTTAATTATTAAGACTTCACAAGTTCTATCTCTCAGTCCTACAGATAAGCTTCAAGTTCATGACAGAATATTTTTTTCTTTAAAGATAGGGCTTTAGCTGGTCATGATGGAACACATTTGTAATCCCAGCACTAAGAAGGCTGAAAGAGGACTGCTACCAAGTAAAAGGCCAATATGAGCTACGTAGTGAAACCCTGTTTCAATAACCAAAAACAAAAACAAAAAAAAAATAAAAATAACAAACTTGGACATTAGGAAATGCATCTCTTAAGAATTAAACTGGGAGGGGCTGGAGATTTAGCTCAGTGGCATAAGCGCCTGCCTTGCAAACAGGCAGTCGTGAGTTCAATCCCCCGTACCAATAAAAATGAGAAAGACCAAAAAAAAAAAAAAAAAAAAAAAAAAAAAAGAGGGAAGAAACTGGGAACCCACTGGCCTTCCGGGTAAGCAGCCATGGCTTGAGCAAGCAGCAAGCACCCCAGGGGTAGAACCAGCCAGCATCCCTTGAGATCCTGCCATGTTCGAACTTAGGACACTGGGAAACAAAGCAACCCAGGCTCACCTCCCTGGTAAGCAGTCATGAGCCTCCATTGCGCAGGCTGAGAATCAAACATCCCATTTCCCATCCCTATCACACCCCCATTAGCAAATGGGAGCCAGAGGTCTGAGCATCTCTTGGGAGGTTGACATATGCAATATACAAATATGGGGGATTTCCTTCTACCATCTCTTTGAAAGCAAATAGTTATCACTGTTTTGCTTTGTTCTTATTAACTATATTGCTCTATTCAATGTTCTGTTTTGATAAGTTCTATAATGTTCTATATTTGGTTTGATTTTACTATACCTGATTGAAAAGACAACTATTGTGAAGATAATGAGATATATTATGGTAACTATCACTGTTATCCCCAGTATCCTGCTATGATGTTCTGTACCAATTTTACTGCACTGTCTCAACTGGCTCTGTTCTGTCTTGTTCTGTTGTATTTTATTACCTTCAAATTAATTTAAAAAATGAAAAAAAAAATTAACTTGGATTTGAGACAGAAAAAGAAGCAACACTGTAGGCCTAGCACATATCTCGAAGCAAAGTACCCCAAGCAAAAAAAAAGCAAGAAATAAGACTTAACACTCAGAGCTTAACGACTTTAAGAAACAAATTCTGACCAGCCTCAGACTTCTTAAAATGTATTATAATGATGCCTTCCCCGACTACAATACTTTAAACTGTTCCCACTAACCTGGTCCCACTATTCTTTGTCCCTTTTTTACGATTTTTCTCCATTGAAACTTCTATCTGGTAAGCAGTATGTATTATTTTCTGTCTACTCCTAAAGAATATAATCCCAGCACACTGGGTGGCTTAGGCAGGAGGATGATGAGTGGAGCCAAAGGGCAGCAGATATAGTTCAGTGCAAAGGCTCAGGGATCAATCTTTGGCAGGGGTGGGCTGAGCCAACTAAGAGCAGGAATTTTTATGTTAACCATTGTTGTATCTATCACCTGCAACTATGTGTCACACAGCAGATGCTCAATAAATACAAAATAAACAAGTAAGGGAAAGAAAGGAAGAAAAGAGAAAGGAAAAAGAAAAAAAAGTCAGGAACTGGTCAGGAGTGAGCACAGAAGAACAGTAAAGGGACAGATGAGGAAACAATTGAATAAATAGGAGAAGAAAAAAGTCTTCTGACTGTTCCATGGGAAATTGTTTATAGAAAAGAAAACAGCAATACCAAATTAAGTGCTACCAAAGATAGAGATGTGGTTACCCAGGCAAGGCAATGACAAGCAATGAACAGAGGAAGATTTAGGATATATTCTCCACGTACGATCAAAAGTCTCACTTAGGGATTTGACACCGAGAGCTGGATGGAAGAGAAGACAGTAATCAAGGACTGTCTATTATCAATGTATTGCCTCTGAGTTCCAAGTACATCCTTCACTGAATGCTCTGTGAAAATTAAGATGCACCCTGCATAACCAGGCACGGTGGTACATTTAAAAAAAAAAAAAAAGATGGGCCTTGCAGACTTCCACCCTTTGCTGGTTGCCATGGTGTTAAATTTTGAGCCTGTCTGTGGAGCACCCCACAAAGATAGTGCAAAAAAAAGGGGCTTACCTTTCACAATTCAGCATGCTCAGTAGGGTAACAGAACATCAAGAAAGTCACGATTTCTGATGTCCTATGGAGCCCTAGCCAACTTTAAAATATTTTCTGATTTCAGAGAGAAATCAAACGAGACATGCTAGTCTGAGACGAGAAATGCTAGTCTGAGCTAAAGAAACTTACCATATTTTCATAACTGCTTTTCTTACAAGGCACTCTGCTTACCCATTCTAATTTTTAAAGTAAACAGCATACTGCTTTCAATTTAGCAATTTTAGAATATGTTTTGTTTTGATTTTGTTTATTTGTCTCTTTGAAACAGGGTCTCACAATCCAGTTCAGGCTGGCCTTGGGCTCACTCTGTAGTCCAGGATGGTCTCAAACTTGCAATGATCCTCCTGCTTCAGCCTCCCAAGTGCTGGGATTACAGAAGTGTGCCACCATGCCTGGCTCTGTTGGCTATTGTTGTTGTTTCTGAGACAGGGTCTTACTATGTAATTCAGGCTGGCCTTGAACTGAAGTATTTTATAATTTTACAGTATTATAAACAAAATGTTTTTCTTCTCGTCCAAGTATTTCAATCCCACAGTCCCTGAGCCAATACTCCAATGAATGCTTCCCACTCACCCCTCTATGGCCCTGTCCTCAAAGATCCAAGTTTTTTTACACCAGTCAGAAATACAGTTGGCTCTCATATCCACATGGTTCCACAATCCTGTAATTTTTTTTTTCAATTCAAGAAAATCTTCTTGGGTCCAGCATACAGCTCAACAGCACAAGTATCTGCCTAGCAAGCATAAAGTCCTGAGTTCAATTCCGGATATTAAAAAAACTCCTCCTATTACTTATTTATCCTTCTCAAATTATTACTTTCACTTCTTTTTTTTTTTTTCTTTCCTTTTTTGTACTAGGGATTGAACTCAGGACCTACACAATGAGTTATGTCCTTAGCCAATTTATTTTTTATTTTGAGACAGAGTCTCTTAAACCATTAAATTGCCCAGGCTGGGCTCTAATCTGGCAATTTTCCTGCCTCCGCCTTCTAGAGTACTCGGGCCATCAAGCCAGCCTACCTATACTTTTTGTTTCCTTTATTTGAATTCCCAGTGCTTTAAAATCTGACCTTCATCAGTTCCCATTCTACCTCAAAGTACTTTTTCTTTTAGTTTTGAAATTATTTACTTTAATAAAGTTTTTTTTTTTTTTTTTTAAATCCAGGAGCATTGGTCCACATCTATAATCCAGAGGTTGAGACAGGAAGACAACTGAGTTTGAGGCCAGTCTGGGCACACAGTGAGTTCAAGGCCTGCCTGAACTGCACAGTGGACCCTATGTCAAAAAGCAAATAAATAAACAAATACAATAAAAATTAAAAAGAGTAATGGACCTAGCATGATAGTACTTGCCTGTAATCCCAGCATTCGGGAGGCTGAGGCAGGAGAATGGATCACTGTGAGATCAATCTAGACTGCATAATGAGAGCCTATCTCAAAAAACAAAAAAAAATTGGGGCTGTGATCAAGCTGCCATCTTCCCAGAATTATCTCAAGAGTCATTTCTGAATTGTTATCACTCAAGTAGGAAATAAAAACATTTCTAACTGCTCAAAGGCAACTAATGTTTTCAAAATTTGAACATTGAGTGGGGGGCACACTCCTGTAATCCCAGCACTTGAGAGGCTGCAGCAAGAGGATCACTACAAATTCAAAACCAGTCTGGGATACAAAGTGAGCCCAAAGCCAGCCTTAACTGCACAGGGAGACCATGTCTCATAAAGACCCCCCCCAAAAAAATTTTTTTTGAATATTGAGAAGTCACTACATTGAAAGGTGGCTGAGAACAAGGAATATGCATCCATACATCTCTTTTCTAATTGATCTTATCAATACAGATGGGCTCAATACATCTTTACTAACATACTGACATGTTCAGCAACTTACTAGAGATAGAGGTTCTAAAACGAAAACCTGTGTTACATTAAAAAAAATCCAAAGTCTTAGCTGAGGGGGTAAACCTACTGTAAATGAAACAGATAGTGGCCAGTTAAGTGTTAAATTGTGTAGCTGAATACAATAATAGTCTAAAAATAGAAGAGACTAATATGAACTGAAGCAGTCAGCTACTTTCATGATGCAGGGTACACAGGTCAGGCCTGGAAACAAGGGTAGGATGGTAAAAGGAGAAAAGGCAGCCCTGCCAGAAAATATCCACACTGCAAGGCAATGACATGAGAATATGAGCCTACCAGGAAAAAGAATGAGGAAAGCAATCTGACAGCTCTACAAGAATGGGTCAGACACTGAAAGGAAATAAGGACAGGGAGGCAGAGATTGCATCTTGATTTGTTAACTAGATGAACCAAAAAGCATTCATGCTAAAGGACAGGCTGTGCTAGCCTCACGCAACTTACGTAGGAGAGATGAGAATATTTATACAAATGATAACTTTATAACTTCAACATAATTTGAAAAATAACCACATTATGGGAATAAAAGAAATCACAGCTCAGAGAACCAAAAATGGGGAAGTTGTCTTTTTATCAGGAAATTCATTTTCTAGTACTTCCTTCAGCCTCCTTGAAGAAAAATAACAAGCAAAGAACTACAGAACTACTCAACCAACAATTTTCTACATGCTCCACTTTAAAAGGAAACTTTCTCTAAATTGTTGTCTTGTAGCACTGTAGGCTCACCCACTGGGGAGATTGAAGCAGGCACTTCACTCAAGCCCAGAAGTTTGAAATTAGTCTAAGTAACACAGTGAGACACTGATTCAAAAAGAAACAAGGATGGCAAGCCTACAGATTTTTATTTAGGGCTCTCCTATGTAACAACTAAAATATTTTTCTCTCTGGGCACTGTGGTGCATGCCCATAATGCCAGCTACTGGAGACTGAGGCACAAAGATCACAGATTCAAATCTAACCTAGGCATACAGCTCGTTCTATTCAGCTGTCACATGCTTTTTTGTTTGGTTTGGCTTGGTTTTTGTTTTTTGAGAGAGGGTCTTGCTTGTGTGGTCTCAGCTCATAGTGATCCTCCTGCCTCAGTCTCTTGAGTTTCATTTTGTTGTAAGTGTGGTTTTTTTGCTTTTTTAAGGGTGTCTTACTGAAGGTGCCCAGGCAGACTCAAATTTCTGAGTCTCCTGTCTCAGACTCCCTCAGGCCTGACATCACAGGTGTGTACAGTGGCACATGGCTTCAGGAGGTGCTTTCTGCTAGCTCAGTTCCCTCTTCGTCATGACAACAGAAGCTATTTATTGAGCATCTACTTACAGGTCAGTAGGGTACACAAAGCTATATATTAAGCATTTTATACCTGATAATACTTATACTGAGATCTAAACTTGTTTGGACAGCTTAGGAAAAACAGGTTTCTTATAGGAAACTGAGTGGAAGAGAAGTTAACTATAGACAGGAAAAAAGGGAAGAACAGGCCAAGGTGGGCATTTCAGAAAAACAGCATAAACAAAGGCACAGCAGTGAAACGCACAGCACATGTAGGGAAGAACAAGTCACGTGACCAGAAAGAAAACAGAAGGAGTAGGAAATGAGGTGAATTTTCATTATTATTCCTTATCACTCAATAATTTGCAGAGGCTGGGGACGCAGCTCAGCTGCACAGCGCCTGCCTGGCAAGTGCAAGATCCCGAGTTCAATTCCCCATAACTCTAAATAAATAAAGCTAGCCAGCCTGGATTTTATCCTATGCATGAGGAAAGCATCAGAATGATCACCACAGGTTCAGAAGGCTGGTCTGTGGAGAAAAAACTACAAGCAAGCTGATGAGTTAGGAGACCGCAACAGTAGTCTAAGCAAGAGCTAAACGCCTAAGGCAAAGGAGGAGAATGGAAGAAGTGGAATTAACAGGACTCAGTGAGGATCAGAAGCTGAGGATAACCCCCAAGGTTTTAACATGGGTAAGTGGCTGCGATCGAAGGTCATGTCTCCCCTCAGTCTGTATGCTGAACCTCATCCCCGGTGTGACTGTGTCCAGAGAAGAGGCCTGTAGGAGGTAGCTAGGTGACAGAGCTCACAGGAAAGGGATTAGTGTGCTTACAAAAGAGACCTAAGGACCACCAGTCTGCTGCCTTCCACTATGTGAGGAAGAAGCTAGAAGATACAGCCCCTTTGAGGCACAGAGCAATCCCTTACCAAACATCAAATGTGGGAGCAACTTATCTTGAAATTTCTGGCCTCTGAACTGTGAGCAATAAACTTCTACTATTTGTAACTCGCCTATTCCAAGATACCTCACTGCAGCAACAATAGCCTGAGACAGTAAGTGGACATTCTGAAGCAGACACTACCTTTGGAAAGAAGAGTGGGAATACTGGGGGAGAGGTTAAAGGAGGAAGTGGTTCATCAGCCGGGGGGCACTAATGAGATGTGTAGAGCCGAGAAGAGTCGGGCCAGACACAGGCTATGGAGCCAACTGCGCAACTACCAACAGCTAAAGCCCTGGGCAAGTATATGTAAGTGAGGCAAAAAATAATAATAGATACCTGAGAAACACACACATCAGCAGAGAGAGGAAGCCATCACAAGAAGAAAGCAGGGAGCCAGAGGAAACAATACCATTAAAATTAAGGAATAAGAATTTCAAAAAGATCATGGCCCATAGTATACAATGCTGCAGAGAAAGACACCATATCCAGCATCAGATCAGTCTAAAGTTGTAAGTCCCTGTTATCTGTGAAGATTAATGTTTTAGAGGCAGGATGAGGTAGAAGCAATGAACTGAGCAGTGAATGAAGGTATGAAAGAAGGAAATGCCTCAGGTCTAGAGGAGAGAGAACACTAGCACAAGGGAACAACAGATGTTCATATAAGAGTATGACTTGGCAGGCTGAGATATGAGCACTGCTGTGAGTTCAAGGGCAACTTGGGTTATATAGCAAGACCCTATCTCAAAAAACAAAACAAAGCAAAAGATTGTGGGAAGTTGGGGTTTTTTTTGGGGGGGGACAGGTTAGAGAGTGGTTTTGTTTTGGTTTCTGGGTTGTTTTTTTTTTTCTCCTTATTTCAAATGGAATAAAACTGGAGCAAATTTATAGGCTAAAGAAAAAGGGCTGACAATCAAGTGTAAGTGAGGCTAAAGTTGAAAGAGACAGACAAAAAAAAGCTTACGAATGAAAGGATCATCAATGAAATCAGATCTTTTGGCTGGGGATGCAACTCAGTGGCACAGTGCTTGCCTAGCACTTACAAGGCACTGAGTTCAATCTCCAGGACCACACACACACAAAAAGAAAAAAACCAAGCATGCAAGCAAGCAGATCCCAAGATCCCAGAAGACGACAGATGAAGTAAGAAAACAAAAGAGATAAATCAGCAAAGTGACACATGTCCCTAATCCCAGCACTGGGGAGGTTGAGGCAGAAGGATCAAAGTGAGGCTGAGGCCAGTCTGGGCTCCAAAATGAGTCTAAGGTCAGCCTAAACTACACAGTGAAACCCTGTCTCAAAAGAATGGGAAAAGAAAGGAAGGGGGAAACATTTTAGGAACAGGAAGACATATTTTATTTCTTCTTCTAGGATAAGGGTGGGAACTGATACGGATCAGTTTGTATTAGGGAGGGAAACTGAGGGATCAGGCTTTCCCTAGAAGATAGTGAAAATAAAAGGCAGTAACACTTGGCACTTTGCTTCATTATTCTCTTCAAGAATGAAAGCTGTAGATGCTGCTCCCAAAAACAGTAAGAATACACACTCAAAATTCTGTGTGCAATTTTAGATCCAAGGAAGCCAATTCATATATCCAAAGATTTTTGCCTTTCAGAGCCTACTTTGCACAGAACATCCACACTAGAAAGCATTTTATTCACCATAAACATCAGGATATAAAAAATTTTTACTTAACCTAAAACAACCAAGCCAGCCATCACAGTTTACGCCTGTAATCCCAGGACCCAGGAGGCTGAGGCAGGATCTCAGGACCCAGGAGGCTGAGGCAGGATCTCAGGACCCAGGAGGCTGAGGCAGGAATGCAGCAAGTTTGAGCCCAGTGTGGGCAACATGGTGAGTTAAAAAGGCCAGACTGAGCTACATAAGTCCCTGCCTCAAAACCAAAAATCACAATCAACAGAAAGAGGCAGGCTACTTGACATGTACAAGGCACTAACTATGAACCTAAAGAATGCAGGAGAAATGGGGCCGAGGACTTATCTCAGTGGCCTAAGTGCCTGCCTGGCAAGTGTGACGCTGTAAATTCAATCCCCAATACCAAAGAAACAAAAAGAATGCAGGAGACCACCACTACCTTTAGAAGGCAATGAGTGACAGTCTTAGATTTGGCAATAGTTTTAAATAAAAGTGTATCTTACAAAGACAAAAAATTAACATACAACCTAAAGAATACTACTGATGGCCAGCTGGACCTGATAAAAAATATTCAAGACTGATGAAAAAAATCAACTAAAAAGAAAAGAAAAAAATGAAAGGAAACAATTGCGTTCACTAAGCACAAATAGAAGTCTAAGAAACAGCCAAAAACTACTTGAAGATTCTGAGTATCTACATGTGCCTGTTCCTAGCCTGTAGATGCTTGCATCTCAGGAACCATGCTTACGCGTCAAAGCCATCTCAAAGCCATCACTCAAAGCCTGAGTGCACCTGCTCACAAATGTGCAGATGCCAGAGATCTACATGAAACATACAATATGGCTGCCAACAGGAACAACTGACAAGTGGAGCATACATCCACCGTACACAAAATATACCCTCAAACTGACTCCACTCATCACTTCACATACAACCTGTTTCTACCAAGTAGCACCGGATACTAAAAACAGCCAAGTCACTGAGCACTCGTATCAGGAGCATTGAAGACTAATGTGCTACACTCCACACTATACTCAGCTTTCCTGTTACCCAGTTTTTAACCTCCTTACAACTCTAATAAAGGTGTCAGTCCTTTTGTAAGGACAGAAGAAACTGAATCCAGAGAGGTTAAGTAGTTTGTCCAGTGTCACAGAATTAAAGTGATACTACCAAGACTTGAACCTAGGCCCATCTGATGCCAAAATGTGTTTCTCAAATGATTATGCAATCCTGCCCTAGGCCAAAATCAGGTCCACAAGTCAAAGATTTTGATTTTTCAATTCAAATCATACTAAAATGAGCAAAAACTTATTGCCCTCCTAAACCAATATAAGAAAGATACAGTTTGAAGTTATTCAAAGAACTTTAAGACATCAATGACCTCTGTAGGAGACAACATTAAGGCAAAGTGAAAGGCAGTTTTAATCATTAGGAAATACATGATTGATTAAACAACATAAACTGGAAGTACTACAAGGTTCAAGGTCGGGAAATCACAGTGGTCAAGAATAGGTTTAATATTTAGTTGAATTCATGGAATTGCACGAAAATATGCAGATACGGGAAAAGGTTAGTTTCAAAGTGCATCCTGGTTCAAGAACATGAGAGAGGCCATGGGTTTAGCTGAGCAGAATAAGCACCTACCTAACAATCATGAGGTTGTTAGGTCCCCAGCACCACAAAAAAAAAAAAAAAAAAAAAAAAAAAAAGAACACGAGAGAACTGCAGAAAACTACAGTAATTATAATATAAACATACAGTGAAATCTTTCAGTCAATCATTTGAACTCTCAAACCCCAGCTGTTAGGCCTTTCCCAGGCCAGAAAAGAAAGTAACAAGAAGGACTGAACTAACAATGCCAGGTTAATGATTTATTTTTAAAAATCCAGCTCCTAGCACTCCACAGGCTGAGACCAGAGGATCACAAGGCCAGCCTGGGCTACACAGTGAGATTCTATCTTTAACAAAAAGAAAAAACTATGAGACAATCAGAGGACAAGATTAACTTTTGAAATATAAACTATATCAGAGTATCTGAACAAGTGCTATCCTTTCAATAAAATGAACCATTCTTCCATAAATTTGTCACTTCTCTTCTGAAACTGCCCTCGAAACCAGTTTAGTCACCCTAATGTTCTGATAATTACAACTAAAATCAATTTATATCAATCTTCTCAGTCCACAGCAAGTTTGAACTTCAAAAGAATATAATCTACTTTTCTCTACTTCAAATAACCTATAAAATGAAACACTTTCAAAGAATTAAAATTTGTCACCATGAGGATTTTCAAAGAAATGTGTCAACAGCTCTCACAATTTCTAAAAATGAATTCTAATACACAGAGTAGAGCACAGCAAAAATACATGTATCCATCCAAGTTTTATGAGGCAGATCACTTAATTAATGCTCATTTTTGGTTATTTAAAAAATCTACAGAGGGCTGCAGATACAGCTCTGTGGTACACTGCTTGCAGGGCACTAGACACAGCACTCAAAAAAAAAAAAAAAACTCTATAGAGCTGAGTATGATGACACATGCCTAAAATCCCAGCACTGTGGGAAACTAAGGCAGATCTGAGCCCAGCCTGGGAAACTCGGTCACTGTCACCAAAATAAGGCGTGGGGGGGAGGGGTGTCAAGCTTAATGAAAAGCCCCTGAATTCAATCCCTAGGACCTTAAAACAAAAAAAACTACAAAGCCTAGCACAGTGGCACATGCCTGTGACAAGTTACTATGAAGGGTAAGGGAGAGCTACAGCAAATTCAAGATCAGCCTGGTCAGTATCCAAGTATTTTTTTTAAATGTCAGGTATACTGACGCACGCCTATAATCTCAGCACTTGGGAGGCTGAGGCAACAGGATAGCTGTGCATTCAAAGTTAGGATGAACTACACAGTGAGACCCTGATTCAAAAAACATAACAACAAAAATAAAACTAGTAACAGGAGTGGAAGGAGGGAGAGGAATGTGGTTTGGTGGTAAAGCATCTGTCTAGAACGTGAAGGCCTAGGTTCAATCCTCAGTGCTATAAAGATAAAAATCCATAAAAACTACACTCCTGCTTTCCTTAAAATGCCTAGTATCAAGTAGTAAAACTGTTTGGATGCACTCTGTGGTAAGGTGTAATCTATGAATCCATAGCTAAATTACTGAGGATAAGTGGCCTTGCTTCCCATTCTAGGATGGGATTCACTGACAGCAGAACGGATTCACTGATTTCCAGTTGCTTAAGTCTACCTGTCCACTTCTGAGACTAAAATACAATATTTACCCAGCATCTTTTCCATCCCTCTTAGACTCTCCTACGTAGCTCTTCCTCACTACTGATGAGAATTCACTGCAACTCCCAGGAAGCAGCCTCCCTTTATCCCTCTGCAAGGAGGACCCTGTGCCATACTTTAAGGGCCACAGTATAGCCAGGAAGAGTGGCCCACACCTGTAATCCTAGCATAGGAGACTAAAGCAAGAGAAATCCAAGTTAAGAGTCTATCCTGGGCAAATAACTTAATGAAACCCAGTTTCAAAGAATGACTGAGAATATAGCCCTTATTTTTATAAAATAAAAGAAAGGGCCCAGAAATAAATAATGATACAAGTAAGGAAAGGCAAGATGTATCTATGTTTCTTTGTGATCAGAGAAGTATTCAAAGAACAAAAGATAGGATTCCTTCTGGTAAGTGTTACTTTATTTTAAATACCTTTCCAGTCCAATTCTGGATGGTTCTCAGACTTGAGTTCATCAGAGCCCTGCCGCAGATCTATATGATTAACAACCTTCTTTCCTGACCCTTAGACTTAACTGTACAGGCGAAATCACAGCCTTCTCTACTAACCACACAATCCAGTATTGTATTTACAGTTCTCTGCTATTCCTTTTTCACATAAGCAAAGCAAATAGCCTCCTCTTCTCTTTGAAGGTACCTTGGTCTCGTGTACTGTTGTGTTGATAGTTTTTAGTGGTTTCCTTAGGGCTCAGCACACCCTGAGCACGCACACAGCACCCTACTTACCTCTGTATCTCAGCTGATCAACACACAGACATGACAGATTTTTGAGGGATGTCAGAAAGAGAATCAACAGGACTCTTCAGAATTACTGTATACAACTGTATGATTGTATTTCCTTAAGAGTAAAAATACAGTTAACAGCTTGTGTAATAACAGATTAGATATTTAAATCATTCAGATGCCATAATTACATGGCAGCATGAGATACTAGCACTTATTAGATGTGCAATTTTAGATAAAACATTTAACCATTTTTAAAATAAAAAAAAAAACCTTCGGCTAAACAGCAAAGTGGAGGAGGGAAAGATAATGATCCCTATTCTACTCAATCATTAAATTTAGTAAATCTGAGCAGGGTGTGATGATGCACTCCTATAATCCCAGCACTCAGGAGGCTGAGTCAGGAGGTTCACCGAGAGTGTGAGGAATGGGGTACATAAGCAAGTTCAAAGGCAGCCTGAACTACATGAGATACTGTCTCAAAAAAATAAGTTTAGTAAAGCTTTAACAAAGTGTAAGAAAATCATTCTACAAACATATTAGTAGAAAGACTTAAAAATGAATTCCCCAAATTAGTGCTACTTTATGTACATATGAATAAAGTTCAGACAAGAGAGCTTGCTGTTAGCCGGGCGTGGTGGCTCACACCTGTAATCCCAGCACTCCAGAGGCTGAGGCAGGAGAATTGTTTCGAGTTCAAAACCAGTCTGGGCTACAAAGTGAGCTCAAGGCCAGCCTGAACTGCAATAGCGAGACCCTGTCTCAAAAAGACAGAAAAAAAAAGAGAGAGAGCTTGCTGTCTGACTGATACATACACAGATGTATGAACAGTTATGGAAATGTGTAGAAACCTACTATTCAACATCCACTGGAAAAACAATTACACGTTAATTCAATTACTAAATGCTTCTCAAGACAGTTTCAGGCTGTCATTTTTGGGGCAGAACCGGAAGCAACGTGTCACAGTGACCTGCCTGAAGTACCAGACATATCACAAGCCTCTGCAATACACTCTGCAGCAAACAGCCCGAAGGAGGCACCAGCCCACATTTCTGCTCAGAGTTGGCTTGTCTAAGACCAAAGCCAGCAACCGAGCACATCAGCAAGCATGGAGAAAATTCTCTAACAGTATATAGCTCAGATCACCCCTGTGCTTAAGCCTTGAACTGAAAAAACATGAATGAAATAGAGAATAACTACAACAATGCCACCAGTCATTACAAACACAGTCACTTTTTTTTTTTTAAGGCAAGAGCTCCTGTTCAAGTAGGAAATACAGAGAAAATGTGATACAAACTATACTACAGGTACCTCAAGTCATAGCACAGATTAGGGGGCTCTTAGACTGTTAGGTTAAATTCCTAATGTCTACCTGTTCTCCAGTCACCCAGCTCTGCACTTTAAAGAAAAGAGACAGGGGCTGGGGGTTTAGCTCAGTGGTACAAGCACCTGCCTTGCAAGCAGGCGGTTCGATCCCTGGTACCGATAAAAATGAAAAAGACAAAAAAAAAGAGAGAGACAGACAGACAGATGGCCAATATGCTTACATTACAGGGTAGAGTCACATTTTTTCAACTGTATTTTTTCCAGAGCTAAAGAAAATAAAATAGAAGGTAACACAATATAAATGCGTACAAAACAAATTCAAACTAAGGCACCCGCCAACCAAAACAATACTGCATAGGAAAACAAACCATTCATTTGTCCATAAAACCCTTAAGCTCTGGCATTCACAGCTTGTCAGAGTTTCACACCTTTCTAAAAGAGCAAAAGGTGAGCTAATCAGTAGTGAGTCCTAGAAATAGTTCCTCAAATGTTTCTAGTGATTATGTCTAGAAATACCCAGAGATGTAAACAAAATCAGCTGGAAGCAAATAGGCACCAAAAATAAGGAGCTCCCAGGCTTTCCCCTTCCATGTAGACGCAATCAACTCCTATTTTTAATCTCCTCTGAGGCAACCAACCATCCAAACCACTCCTTCTAGCTAATCAGAGATACCTGACTTAGTATAAAGTAACTTTTAAAAGATTTGAATGGAAGTCACCAGAGATTTAAAGACAATACTTCAGGACAAAAAAATGAGATCTCTTGAGAGGGCAAAGCAAAAGCCTCTCAATTTGCAGGAGTTTAAAAAAAAAAATGGAGAAATTTACAGTTTAACAAACTAAAGCTCAGTCATTCATGTCACCTACCAGCGGGTCCCCTGGGTGCATATTTTAGTGGAAGGTCAGCACCGGGCAGACAAGCCCAAAGGATCCCTATCTTCCTAAACACTTCCCAAATGATTAACTGAAAAATAATACGCTGGTAATTAAGTGCAGGTGAAAACAGCACCTCCCTACACATTGGGAAAGTCTAAAAGGCTTATTAAAGGTAATTATTTCCTT
Organism: Cavia porcellus; assembly: GCF_034190915.1. Classification (NCBI taxonomy): domain Eukaryota; kingdom Metazoa; phylum Chordata; class Mammalia; order Rodentia; family Caviidae; genus Cavia; species Cavia porcellus. The sequence goes on along the minus strand of NW_026947491.1, from coordinate 41,971,708 downwards.
CAATGCCTGAACAGATTTGTATCACTCAAATCTACTCCTGGTTTTTCACTGTAAAGGATTTTGAACACCACAGTGCCTTGGCAAGTAAAAAAGTCAGAACTCTCCTGGCGACCTGTCACATTCTTCTATTCCAATCCAGTTTTTAATTCACTTCAAAAATGGCAGTGTAGACGGCCTCTAGCAAGGAACTCAATATGTAACTATGCGGGCACCACCAGAGTACTGACACCACGCTTGGAAAAAATGCTGCTTTTGTCTCAGAGGCGGCCTGAGACAAAAACAGGAACTTTACAAAAACTGCACACACAAGCCTGATCTCACGGCCACAACAGAGCACTGTTTCTCATTGTTGTTAAAGGGACTCTAAGAATACTGCCTTGATTTACTGTATCGCATTTTTTAAAATTCTCAAAATAAATCCAACCTTTCCAGTATACTGCGGGCCAGGATTTGCTCATTACCGACAGTCACCTCTCTCCCCGTTTTCAGAGACTCCAAAAGGTGACCGAAAGATTCAGAAAATTCAGCGCCTACACAAGCACTAGCAAAAAGCCCTAATGACAAAGGTGGTCTAAAGGTACGGCGGTGCGTCTCTCGGGATCAGAGCCACCGCTTGCACTCTCCCTTGGCACCCCCGCTCCTAGTTCCCTCCAGCAGTGAGGAGGCACCTCGCATTGTTAGAGAGGAAGAAACGCAGGCGCCGCTTGTCCAAGTCTCGTTTCTCACGGAGAGGTGGGCTGGATCAAGCGCGGGCCCTCCATGAAGCCAAGGCAGAGGAAGGTGTCAGCCGCCCGCCTGGCCGCCACCCCCCTCCGGCCCGACGCCCGAGCAGCAGCCGGAGGGCGCAGCTTTGTCCTGGGGGTGGGGGTCCGGGGAGCGCGGAAGCAGCCCGGGGCGGGCGGACCTCTGTCCCAGTCTCAGCCTGGCCGCCGCAGGGGAAAACAATGAAAGCCGCCACAAACACGCCGCAGGGGCAAAGGCGAGGGGCGGCCTGGAGCCAGCCCAGAGTCCCCGCCGCCCGCTTCCGCCCGCCCCAGAGCTCGGGGTCCGGCCTCCCGTCCCCCGCAGACGGGACCCACGGGACCGAGGCCCGCGGCCGCTCGCGCCCCGCGCCTACCCTCTGAGAGCTCCAGCTCCAGCTCCGCCAGCTGGGCGCGCACTTCGGGAGGCAGCGCCGCCACCGCAGCCGGCGACGGCTCCAGGCCTCGCTCTGCCATCCCAGCTCCGCCAGCTGCACTCCTGAAGACGACAGAGGAGGCCGAAGGAAAGGCGGACTCACGCGGGCCCACACTTCGGCTAAAGGATCCGGCTCCGGCGCTCGGCCGCAAGCGCCACAGCCGCAGCCGCCATGAGCAAGGGTCACGTGAGCGTGAGGCCACGCCCCGGGCCTGAGGACGCACCGCCCCCGCCGCCCGGTCCAGCACGGGAGGCGCGGGCCCAAGGCGCCCTCTGCTGGCAAGCCCCTCGGGAGAAGGATTTGTGTACCTGGGCGATGGTACCGTGCCAACAGGGTGGAATGCAAAGCAAGGGGTTAAACTGGGCGTGGTGGCTCAGGACTGTAATCCCAGCACTCGGGAGGCTGAGGCAGAAGAGTTGTTGCTAGTGTGAGACCGGCCTGGGGTACAAAAGTGAGCTAAAGGCCTGCCAGGACTGCATAGAGAGACCGTCTCAAAAAAAAAAAAAAAGGGGGGGGGGGTTGGGAGCCTGGGTATTATTTTTGTACTTTTTTTCACTTAATAGTGTTTGTCTTTGTCGTCCTCTCCTATTTCCTGATGGACATTTATAGGACCTTTTCACAAGCCACTTCCTTCGCTTGGAACTTAGGAGATTCCATTTGCCAGGGAGTATTTATCTATTTGGGTTACAGCTTTCTTTCTTTCTTTTTCTTTTTCTTTTTCTTTTTTTTTTTCTTCCATACTGGTGATTAAACCCTGGCCATCTCACTAAGCCACATCCCCAGATCTTTTTTTATTTTGAGACAGCGTCTGGCTAAGTTACTGAGTTCTCTAGCTAAATCTCTATTTGCCCAAACTGGGCAGTTAGGGAATCTGCAATTCGTGGCCTCACAGAATACAAGGATTACAAGCATGCTCCTGAACACCTGTATGTTTAGGTTCCAGCTGGGGGTGTTTTTGTTTTGGTACCGGGCATCGAACTCAAGACCACGCACTTGCAAGGCAGGCACTTTCTGCCGCTGAGCTAAATCCCTGGCCTAATTCCAGCTTCTAAAAGCTGGAGGGGGAACTCGTTTTCCACCTAGACATCTAATGATTTGCAAGAGAACAATCTTTTTCCTTTTTCGTCCTCTGAGTGTGCAGCCTGATGAGTGATCCAAAAACATCATTATTTAATATAGAGGAAAAAAATAGCCTATTTCTACCACAGAGACAGATTGTTTTTACTTTGAGACAGATTCTCACTTCTGTGTTTGAAGGTGAGCTTCAATTCATTATATAGGCCTGTAGAGCTATGTACACTATGTAGGGCTGATCTGGAACTAAGTGATCCTCTTGTTTCAGCCTCCCGATTCCAAGTGTGCAGCAACACACCCAGCTTGAGACAGATGTTTTAACATTGTCTTTAGGGCTCTGGTTTATGGTACTGAAATGGTTTTGGTGTGAAAATGATTGTTTTATTAATGTATTTCCAGCCTTTTCACTTTCTTTTCTCACTGCTCTATAATTGGTCCTTCGGAGACCAGGTCCCAACATGTATTAGTAGGAATTTCTAAATAGTATTTTATATCATTCATGGGCTGGAAGGAAAACTTCAAAAACAAATTGAGAAATGAATGTCAGTTTTTGGAGGGTGGGGTACTGGGGATCAAACTCAGGACCTCATGCTTGCTAGGCAGGCACTTATGCCATTGAGCTAAATCCCCACCCCTACAAGGATGTCAGTTTTGGTTTTTTTTGTCTTTTTGGTTTTTATCGTGTACCAGGGATCAAACTCACTACTGCCTGCTTGCAAGACAGGCACTTATGCCACTGAGCTAAATCCCCAGTCCAAGAATGTCAGTTTTAAAAACAGGGCATGTAAACTAGGCATGGTGTTGCACACGTGTAATCCCAGCACTTGAGAATCCGAGGCAGAATGATCATTGCTAGCTCAAGCCCAGCCTGGTCTACAAAGTGATGTCAAGGCCTGAACTGCATAGTGAGACTTTGTCTCAAAAAGACAAAAGACAAAAAACAAAAACAAACAAACAAAAAAACCAACCAGAAAACAAACAAAAAAGGCATGTAACATCGTAAGTATTTGAGGGGGTGAACTTTGCAATGTTTTAACTGAAACAATGTAAGGAGACACTGTAGAGGGTCTGGACCACATGAGGCCTGTTGCAGGGAGTTTTTGTTGTTGTTGCTGTTTTGGTATCAGGGACTGAACAATGTCCTCGCACTTGCCAGCCAGGCACTTATGCCCCTGAGCTAAATCCCTGGCCATTTGCAGGGAGGTTTTGTTGTTGTTGTTGTTGTTTTGTTTTGTTTTTTTTCCACATGTTTATAGCTGAGAGTTGTTGTTGTTGTTGTTTGTCTTTCTCTTTATTATCAGTACTGGGGATTGAATTCAGGACCACATACTTCTTGCAAGTCAGGCGCTTATTCCGCTGAGCTAAATCCCCATTTGCAGGGAGTTTTAAGGCCACTAATTCTTTGACCCTTCGGAAATGAAGGAGTGAGTTTCACCCAGCTCTCAATGTGGATAAGGGTATAGCTACTTTGCAGAATGACACTGTGACAGAGAGGTCAGTTCCTTGAGGGCCATGTACTCCCATCTGCCCTCTCAGAACTCTGTTCTCTCCTTCCCACACTCACATTTCCCACCACATCCAGTAGCTGCGCTGGGAGCCGCCTATGCTGCACTGAAGGCCATGGAAGTTGTGCCCAACTCACAGCTCTAGTCATCCTAACCCAGGCTGAGTTGATTCCTAACCTGTGACTCTTCCCAGCTGAGTCCCAAACTATGTGGTACAGACAGCCCCTCACTGTTGCACCCTATCTAAATGCCTGCGAGCCTCCTAACGTGGTCTTCCCTGTACACCACCGTGTGTGGAATGCTGTGTGACACAGATCATCAGAAGGACTGAGCAGAGGGCCTTCTTCAGCCGCCAGACCACACCACCCCCGACTAAGGAAATGGATAAAACAAGAGCACCTGGGCAGCGTTTTCCTCCTTGATAAGTGCAGCACAAAGGAAAATTGTCCTTTTACTTCCTTCCTGTTTATTGTTTTTTTGGTTTTGGTACTGGGGATCAAACTCACGACCTTGGGTTTCCCAGGCAAGTGCTTGTACCCCTGAGCTATACCCCTGGCCCCGTCATTCCTGTTTTGTGATGTTCCCTGTTCAGTGCACACCCCACCACCACCACCTACCCTGTAATCAGTCCTAAGAGGTTAACTAAGAGAAGCACAAGAGAGCCAGAGAACTTCACACAATTGGTCGGTTAAAATAATAAATCCTAAAGTAGGCACAGTGGTGTATAGCTCTAATCCCAGCACATGGGAGCCGAGGCAAAATGATTGCTATGAGTCTCAGGTCAGCCTGGGCTATATAGTGAGTTCAGCCTGAACTACACAATAAGAAGTAACAACAAAGAAAATAGATTTAAACTTCTTTCAGTTTATGTTGCTATTCCTTGCCTGAAAACTGCCATCAGATACTGAATTATTACTTAAAACAGATATTATTGTGAACAAAATGGGAAATTAGTTATAGTTGCAAAATTTCTAGTAAATGTATTTATTATGAAATCTCACTAGCTGAACTGAAAGTATTTATAGGCCTGCTGTACTTAGTGAAGATTTCTCATGATATTCACAAGAATATAAGAAGACTTATGGAAGAGGATGAGTCACTAGATGCCACACCCTTAGAAACGCAAAGGCTTATTATGCTTGCAGTTTACAAATTTATCCTGGAACTCAGCCATCAGGTCCTTATTCATAAATAATAAACTGAATGACTTTGTAAACAGACTTGTTGCTCCCTAACTAATGGGAAGGTGACCCTGACAGTGGTTTCAAATTGATGTTACATTTGCTAACAGCACAAGTAGACCAGTGCAGGAACAGTAAGCAGGAACAAGCAGAAATGAAATGTTGGGTTTCATTTTTTTCCAATGCTCTTCCCTTTTCTTTTTATTGGTATATTTTAGATGTACATAATAATAACATGCATCTTAGGGAGCCTGTACCTGTACATAATCTGTCTTGCTTCTTTTTTTTCCCATTCCCCTCTCCTCTCCTCAATCCTTCTTCCCTTCTTCATTTACAAAAACTTTGTTTCCACTTTTTCCTTCTTTTCTTTTTTACTTGTCCCTTCTTTCCTTTTCCCTTCCCCCTCTCTTGTTTGCGCCTTCTCAATGGAATGTTGCAATTTCAAAATAGAGACTTGTGTAGTACAATCTTTGGATTTCTGAAAGATTTACATTGGCCTCTTACATGGCAAAGAAAAATATACTGGTAGTGTTAATGTCAGTACTGCACCATGGTGGACAAACTGATGGGGAAACTTCAGAATGGAAGCCTGAGGTTGAAACAACAAACCAAAGGCAGTACAGATGTTGTTGACAAATTATACAACAACGATGATGTCACTCGAAACCCAAAGCATTGGCCAATGCTTGTGTTTGACTCCATCCTGAACAATGTGGAATAAATAGTTTAATAGCTTACACAGAAAATAATGGGTGGGGGCCGGGGATTTAGCTCAGCGGCATAAGCGCCTGCCTTGCAAGCAGGCAGTCGTGAGTTCGATCCCCGGTACCGATAAAAAGGAAAAAAAGACAAAAAAAATAATAATAATAATAATAATAATGGGTGCAAAATACCATGGAGAAATTTTCTTAGAGGATTGGGACTGGAGCTCATAAGCAATCATTTACAGTGAAAAAAAATTAATGTTTCTGACAAGGGAACTATGCAAAATAGTTGTGGATCACACTGGTTAGCAGAGAGGTGAATAGGCAACATCCCAAAGTCTACTATGATAACAGGAAACTCAAAAAGATGTCAGTTCCACCTTATAAGAAAGGATAGGAAAGGCCAAGCATGGTGGCACACTTCTGTAAGTCCAGCACTTGGAAGGCTGAGGCAGGAGGGTCACTGTGAGTTTGAGGCCAGCCTGGATTACAAATGAACCTTTCAAAGCTAGTCTGAACTACATAATGAAACCCTGACTCCAAAAGACAAAACAAAACAAAAAGATAGGACAATAGGTTTTTATTTCAGATGTTATCTCTTAGGTTTTATAAGCACATACAGCATATAACTGAAAATGTTGATGGCTATTCTAAGAATTCATTACACATTTGATATTTTATTTTATTGACATCTTATTTTCTAATTATTTAGCTGTGGTAACTGAAGTAAATATTTTGGCATACAGTGTTATCAATATTTTCATTATAGTTCATATAGTAATTTATTTCTGATGTTATCTTTCAGGTTTTGTAAGCAAGTGCACATTTAAAATGTTGGTGTTTATTCTAAATGTACAACAATATTAAGGATTTAATAGTTTATTTTATAAATATTTTATGTTCCTGTTGACCACACATCACATCATATAATAACCTCCTGACAAAACAGCAAGACCACCAGGATTGTCAAATATGTCCTACAGAAAGGCCCAGAAAAGCAAAAGACATGAGTTATTAGTGTAAATGATGTGTGTATGGCACATGCTCTTGTCATGTGTGCAGGCTGCCATAGGTATGATAATTGAAGTGGACTATTTTTTTTTGTAGAGTGCTATTGATATTTTCATTATGGTGCAAATGGGAATTTACTTCTGATGTTCTTTTTTAGACTTTATATAACAAAACCCAATTGATGTTGAAAATTTTGATGCTTTTTTATAAATATACAATACATATAAAAAATGCAATACTTTATTTTTGTGACTTATTTTCTGTCAAGTAGTCATTGTTTAATAAAACTCATAGTTACAATTAATAATTCATCAATAAAAATATTCTAACTAATAAATATGGATGGAACACACTTATGGTTATGCCACTTGATGACAAAAAATGTTATGTTTCAGGTTTTGGAATTTATCCTTGCTTGGTGAGTCCAATCAGTGCACAGAAGTCGCTGAGTTGTCCAGTGAGGTAGCTATGCTACCTAGGCTAGCAATTAGCCTTCCTCCAGGAAGGAAGTGGGTCCCAGGACCCAGCAAGAATCTGAAACAAGCATGGAAGCCCACAGGGAGAGCAAAGTGAGAATCAATGAAGAAGATGGTAGCAGGTGGCACTTTCTCCCCGAGCCCTGACCCACAGCATGGGAGGGACAGCTCAAACCTGCAGATGGACAGTGACTACCTGTGACCCCAGAGGCCTGCAAGGAGAAATGCACTAGTGGAACAGGGTAGTGATGCAGCAGACTATAGTGGCTGGTAAGTTAATTCAGGTGCAGATGCCTCCCAGGAGAAGGCAGTTGGCTCGCACTCATCTTGAATAGGAACCAAGGGGCTGGGGATTTAGCTCAGCGGCATAAGCACCTGCCTTGCAAGCAGGCAGTCGTGAGTTCGATCCCTGGTATCGATAAAAAGGAAAAAGACAAAAAAAAAAAAAAAAAAAGAATAGGTACGAAGTAAACTCAGAGATCAGAGCAGCTCTGTTGGTGGCTCCCAGTGTCAGGGTGAGGTGGAACAGAGTTCAAGTTGGCAGGAGGTCAAGGAGCCAAGTTCAAACTGACAAGAGGTACACAGAGTATAGCAGGCTGAACAAATCAGGTTCACATCTAAAAATAAATACGCCTGAACTTCAGTGAAACTGGAAGCTCAGGCTCGCTAGGATTATCTACTACTCCACCATAAATCTACAGCTAGTTTGCTGTGATTAATCAACATGGATCTGGACTCTATCTGCTTACTTTGTCTACTGGTGACAGCAAATATGACTTGAAGTGGAGATTTTTTTTCTCTTTTCTTGTTTTTGCTTTGTTTCATTTTCTCAATTGTTTTTGTTTTTATATTACAGAGACATTGTTTTTAGCTTTTGTTGTTGTTCTGTTCTTTTTATTTCTTCCTTCTCTTTCTCTCCTATGTTTCTCAAAATTCACATTATCTTCCTTTGCCCTCCAACCTTTCTTCTGATTTCTCCTCCTCTTCCTCTTCCCCTTTGTAGAGGCCATCAGAATAGCTCTCCTTAAATAAAGAGCAATTACCTCCTTCTTAGCTAAACCTGGCCTTATCTCCATGTACTGATGTATACAGACCTGAACTATTTCTTTGCATTTCAGTTGGCTCTACTCGATGTAAATAGGGCTAGCTGAAGTGCTGATGTATAATCTTTGAAGCCAAGGACAGCCCTGTTTCCCTGCCTGTATCACCCTCTAAAAGCAGGATGGCAGAGAAAATGCTCCAGGAATGTCAGTTGGATTCAAGGCTCAAGATAAGATGCTATGACTATATAGTGGAATATAGCATCATGAGGAAGACAGGAAGGAAGGAAGGGAGTCCCCTGGACCCAGGGAAAATCTGAAGTTTGAATGAATTGAAGCCCACAGAGCGAATAAAAAGAAAAATTTCAAGGTAGAAGGCAGTACCTGGCAGCACCTTGTCATAGGGGTTGTGCAGAGAACAATTAGAATCAAGACATGGACTTTATGATGTTATTTTTCTAAGGGTCACCAGGAGTTAACACAAGAAAATGCAGGTAATCTATCTGCAACACTAAAGACATAGAATATTTAGGCAAGGGCTTGAATCCCACAGCAATGTCCCACACTTGAGTCCAAATGAAAACCCTGAGCTCATGACAATGCTTTCCATGATTCTAACTGGAGGTCTAGAGCCCACAAGAAGGACTCACACCAGTCTCTTTTACGGATCCATGCTGGGAATGCCCAAAGGTCATTGGTGGAAGCCAGAAAGTCCATGCCAGTGGGGTGAAGGAGCTGTAGTGGTGGGAAGAGGGTTCTGCGCTGGAGCCGAGAAGTCACACTCATAACAAAGACCAGGGCTGTCCTGAAAAGCACCACAGCCATCCTCAGTGACATGGAGGCCCCGATCTCCTCTGATGATAAGCACAGTTGAGTACATACCAGGAAGCCAGCTTGACAAGTTCATCCTGGAGACCAAGTGGCACACATCTTCCCCTCCGGAGCCAGGAAGCAATGCTCGATGTGAGGACCAAAGCTTCTCCAGGAGAACCAGCGGCTCAAACAGCAACATGTAGGAGAACCCACAATATCTCCATGGAACAAAGCATTAACACCTCAATGCCTTAACCACCTCCTTCTCCTTCTCCACCTATTTATGCTGGCAACTTTCCTCAGGTGGAGCATCTTCACTCAGTGCCATGCTGATGTGATCCAGCTGGTGTTAAGTTGACCACCTGTTCTTAATTTGTAACACACCTTCACTCTGAGATGGGACTCTAGCATGCAAGTAGCTGTTTAAACCTGGGGATGTACAATCACAGTGACAGTGTCAGCTGGTGACCTTAGAGGCCTCTACAGAGAGACACAGCAGTAGAATTAAGTGGCGGACATGGGGGACTGCACTGGCTGGCGGTGACATAGAGGACTCAGTACTCTTGCAGAGAGAGAGAGCAATTAGCTGGGAGCCATTTTGGAGATGGGTCAGATAAGCCAAGAATCCAGAATTTCTTGGAATGTGGCAAACCAAGTGAGTCTGGCCTCAGGGCAGGCCTGCCGAGATTATCCACTACTGCACCACAAAGCAACTGCTGGCTTGCTGGGATAGAGCTGCACAATTTGGGACTCTGTCTCCACAGGCTGTCTACTAGTGAACCCAGAGAGAATCCTGGAAGTGGACTGTTTGCTTTTTTCTTTCCTTTCTCCTGCACTGTTTTTATAGGAGTGTTCCTAACCTCATAAGGAAAGTGGTTCCTAACCTCTTTGTGAGTGTAATTCTGTTCTTCCTTTTATCTCATCCATCTCTCATATCCTTCAGTTTTTCACCAGTTCCCCCAAGTTGGTGTGATCCCCACTTGTCCTCCAAACTTACTTTGAATCTCTTTCTCTTCTTCCACTTCTCTATTTTCTCCTTAATCCATTTTAAATTTGAACTGTCAAAGGCAAAATTGACACATTATGAACTTACATATTGCATATGATTGTCTGGTTTGTTTTACATTTTGTTAGATAATCACAAATCTAGTTCACACAGCCAAAAGTTGCAAATTAAGGGTTAGCTTACTTTGTTGTTTTCTAGGTTGTGTTTGATGCTATTGGTACCACTATAGCCAAAATTGATATAATTCTTCTAAACAGCTGTTGGTCCTGATATTCTATGACTGAGATTAACAAAGGGTCACAGAAAATACGGTGTCACGATGCCAAAAAACCAGGGACCAGGCCAACAAGCAACTTCTCACCTCCAACAAAATGAAGAGGTAAGATCTTCCAACAAACTCAAAATCCAAAAGCCAGCTACACCTGTTCCTAGTTACTTTTCTCTTGTTATTGAGACAAAAAAAAATTTTTTTTTTGGTACCAGGGGTCAAACTCACAACTGAGTGCTTGCAAGGCAGGCACTTATGTTGCTGAGCTGAATCCCCAGCCCAAGACAAAAATACCTGATGCCCAAAGTTAGGGAAGGAAAGGTTTACTTCTTACCAGTTGGACAAGGTTTCAGTCCATACTCAGTTGACTCCAAAGCAAAATGACATGGCTGAAGGACAGTAATTCATGGCTACAAACAGCAAGTACAAACAACAAAAAAGAGAAAGACATGCCTTCTTCCTGCCATTAGACTGTATGCTGGCTCCACCCCTGGGTGGGTGTAGCACACCACCAATCCTAGTGCCAGACAATGAATCAACATGAATGCTAGATTCAGCCATGTCCCTGATTGCATGAGACTTGGGAGGCCATCTGACATAAACCTTAATAACCTGGAAGGTACCTCAGAGGAGAAATCATCATGTGAGGGTCCTAAATACTACCAATAAAGCAACCCACCATAGGCAACATACAAGCATTACCCTAGGGATAAGCTAAGAGAGAGAGAGAGAGAGAGAGAGAGAGAGAGAGAGAGAGAGAAAATAAAATGAGAACATACTTCATCAACATGCAACCCCAGACATCTGGTTAGCCAAAGGCAAATCCAGGGGACAATGAGATGGGACAATCCCAGAGACCCCCACCAGATCTCTCTGAAGTGATAACAACAAAGCAATTGAATGAGGTTTTGGAGAAAAGGAAATCAGAATTAATCTCTCAAATAACACAGAGATTAATAAAATACACACCATGCTTAGCAATATGAGAGTGGACATAGACAAAAAAACTAGATGAGCTTAAGAAAATTATGGAAAATCAGCATAGGGAACAAATGGACTCTATAAAGCAGATTCAAGCAGATATTCGGGAGAATAAAAACATCATTGAAAGTATTAGAAGCAGATTAGGCCAATGTGAGGACAGGATCTCAGATACTGAAGACAGGCTTGCAGTTAAACCAGGAAAACAAAGATTTCTCAAAACTAGCAAGGGACTATAAGAAATCAACCCAGCAGGTGCTAGATGACACAAAGAAGAATAATTTAAGATTAATTGGAGCCAATGAAAAAGCAGGAGACATCACAAATGACATTAAAAAACTGTTTGCAGAGGGCTAGGGATTTAGTTCAATGGCATAAGTGCCTGCCCCGCGAGTGCAAGGTGGTGAGTTCAATCCCCGGTACCAAAAAAATAATAAAAAAATTAATAAAAACTGTTTGCAGACATCATGACAGAAAACTTTCCTGGTAGAAAAAAGAATTTGACAGGCAGATAAACAAGACATATAGAACTCCAATTAGCAATGATCGAAAAGACCTACAGCTAGGCGTATCATAGTCAAAACTCCAGAAATTCAACACAAGAATAGAATCTTAGAGCTGGGGATTTAGTTCAGTAGTATAAGGGTCTGCCTGGCAATCTCAAGGCTGTGAATTCAATACCCAGCACCCCCCCCCAATAAAAAGAATAGAATCTCAAAAGCTGTTAGAGAAAAGAAACAAATCACCTATAAAAGGAAGCCCATCAGAAATGTAGCTGATTCTCACCACAAACTCTTAAGTCAAAGAGAGCTTGGAATGAAGTACTCCAATTTCTAAAGGAAAACAACTTTCAACCCAGATTGATGTACCCCACAAAACTATCTTTCAAAATTGATGGAGAAATAAAATACTTCCATGACAAAGAACATCTGAGGAAATTTATAACCAGCACTCCAGAAAAAGATAATAAGGACTACAGCTCCACAAACCCCAACAGAAGGTATCCACGAGGGAAGGCAAACAATTAGAAGAAAAAGGGAGGAAAAATCTGGGAGAAAGCCAACAACAGGAAAATAACATGACAAGGATAAGTCAATACATTTCAGTTATAACCATCAATGTAAATGGTCTTAATTCACCAATCAAAGACACAGACTTGCCAGAGAAATGGCTCAGTGGGAAAGCATCTGCCTAGCAAATGCAGGGTCATGAGTTCAATCCCCAGTAGAAGAGAAAGAGAGAGAGGAGAAAAAGAAAAGGAAAAGAAACAGACTGGCAGAATGGATCAAGAAGCAAGATCCAACAATATGCTGCATACAAGAAACACATTTAATTAAAAAATAAATTCATAGACTGAGAGTCAAAGGACGAAAAACAATACTCCATGTGACAGAAACCCAGAAAAAAGCAGGGACAGCTATTTTATTTACAGAAAAAGTGAATTTCAAGCCAAAACTGATTAAGAAAGATAAACAAGGTCACTACATCCTTGTAAAGGGAACAATCCAAGAGGAAGAGATAACAATCATAAATATATATGCAATAAATACTATGTATCCAATTATATAAAACAATTATTGGCTGGTCCGAGTGCAGTGGTGTTTACAACTAATTGACCACAATCAGTTACAGATTTCTTTGTTCCTTCTCCACTCCCACTGCTTCACTTGACTAGCCTTTAAAAAAAATTACTAACAGACATGAAAAATCAAATAATTGTATTGGAAGACCTCAGTACCCCACAGTCTCATAAAGACAGATCAACTAGACAAAAAATCAATAATGAAATAGTAGAACTAAAACTTTTTAACAAATGGACTTAGTAGATATCTATAGCGTGTTCTACCCCACATCAGCTTCTTCTCAGCTGCACATGGGGCACTGTTCAAAATAGACCAATACTAGCTCATAAAACATGCTTAAATAAATGCAAAGGAACTCAAATTATCTCATGCATACTATCAGACTACAGTGCAATGAAATCAGAAATCCATGTCAAAGTAAACCACAAGAACTTCGTAAACACGGATATTAAATTGCACCCTAGTGAACTACCACTCGGTCACAGATAAGATTAAAGAAGAAATTAGAGAGGTTTTTTTTGAAATTAGAAAGCTTTTACAGTTGAATGATAATGACAATACAACATACCAGAACTTGTGGGACATGAGGAAAGCAGTCTTAAGAGGAAAATTTATAAAAAATAAATAAAAATAAAAAATTTTAAAAAGAGGGAAATTTATAGCAATAAACACCAACATCAGGAAAACAGAGCAAACACATATAAACAACTTAATGTTGAAAGTCAAACATATAGAAAAGAAAGAGCAGGATAAGTCAAAACTTTTACAAGGGAGGAAATTACAAAAATCAGAGCAGAAATTAACACACTGGAGACAAAGAATCAATGAATCAGAGTTGCTCCTTTGAAAGACTAAATATAATTGGCAAACCCTTACTCAACCAAAAAAGAAGGAAAGAACAGACTCAAATCCATACAATTAGGAATTAAAAGGGTGAAATCACAACAGATCATACCAAAATCTAGAAAATCATCTATACCTATTTTGAAAACAATCTAATAAAATGAAAAAATGGACAAATTCCTATATACATATGAATTACCAAAGCTGCACCAGGAAGATATGAAAATCCTAAATAATCCAGTATCAATCAATAAAATCAATGATGTAATTAAAAACCTACTAACAACAAAAAGTCCAGTCTCTGATGAATTCACTTATGAATTCAACAAGAAATTTAGAGAAGACCTAACACCACTACCTCTGAAACTCTTTAATGAATTAGGAATACTCCTAAATTGATTCCTGGAAGCAAGCATTACCCTGATACCAAAACCAGAGAATGACCCAACTTAGAAAGAGAATTACAGGTCAATCTCCCTAATGAACATTGATGCAAAAATCCTCAATAAGATACTGGTCAACAGATTGCAGCTAATTGTCAAGAAGGTTGTATACCATAATCAAGTGGGATTCATTCCAGGGATGCAGGGATGCTTCAATATGCATAAATCCATAAATGGAATCCACCATATTAACAGAGCCATGATCATCACAATAGACGCAGAAAAAGTTTTGATAAAGTCCAGCACTCATTCATGATATAATTAAAAACCTACAGAAAATCGGAATAGATACTTTTTACCTCAATCTGATAAAAGCCATCTATGACAAACCAACAGTCAACTTCATCCTAAATGGACAAAAACTGAAAGCTTTCACTCTAAAATCAGGAACAAGACAAGAATGTCTCCACTCTTATGCAACATAGTCTTGGAAACTTTAGCTGAAGCAATTAGAAAAGAGAAAGAAATAAAAAGAATAAAGATAGGAAAGAACAAAGTTAAATTATCATTATTTGCAGATGACATGATACTCTACTTAGAAGACCCCAAAAACGCCACCAAAATTCAGTAATGTAGTTGGTTACAAAGGCAGTACTTGAGCTTGCCTGGCAAGCGCAAAGTCATGAGTTCAATCCCCAGTACCAAAAACAAGCAAACAAAAAAAAATCAGCACTCAAAAATCAATAGCTTTCTTGCACACAAATAACAAACTTTCTGAGGGAGTTCTTACAATAGCATCCAAAAATAAATAAATGAAATGCCTAGGAATCCATATAAAGAAGGACGCTTTACATTAAAACCACTGTTCTCAGGGCTGGGGATTTAGCTCAGCGGCATAAGTGCCTGCCTTGCAAGCAGGCAGTCGTGAGTTCGATCTCTGGTAGATCTCTGGTACCGATAAAAAGACAAAAGAAAAAAAAAAAAACAAGAAAAAAAAACCCCACTGTTCTCTGAAAAAGGAAATTGTAGAGATTAATAGACCATGGAAAGATATCCTTTATTCTTGGGTAGGAAGAACCAATATAGTAAAAATGTTCATACTTCCAAAACTCATACTTATTGCAATTCTGATCAATATTCCAATAGCATATCTCACAGGATGAGAGCAAACAACCCTAAAATTCATCTGGAACCAGAAGAGACCTAGAATAATGAAGGCAAATGTAGGCAACAAAGACAAGACAGAGGGAATCACAATCTCTGACTTGAAATTATACTATAATTATACTGAAATTATACTGTGATTAAAACAGCATAGTACTGGCAAAGAAACAGACCCAAAGATCAATGGAACAGATTAGAAGATGCAGAAACAACTGCAGACACACTAAGCCACCTTGTTTTTGACAAAAGTGCAAACACATTCACTGAAAGAAAGATAGCCTCTTTAACAAATAGTGCTGGAAAAACGGCTCTATACATGCTGAAGATTAAAACTTTCACCACGTATTTAGTTAAAATCAGAATGGATCAAAGATCCTAATATTAAGAGAGAAACATTAGCTGGTCCGATGGCAGTGGGTTATCAGAACTTATTAACATTAGTGTCACTAAAGTTGGTATACCACCCGCCACTGCTAAATTTGACTGGAAAAAAATAAAAGTTAAAATTAAAAAAAAGAGAAACATTAAAGCTGCTGGGAGATAGAATAGATAAAACTCTTGAAGACATTGGTGTAGGCAAAGACTTTATGTACAAAACCCTGATTGCACAGGAACTATGATAAAGAGTCAACAACTGGGGTCTCACCCTACTGATATTGAAAAGCTTTTGCATAGCAAGAGAAACCACCAACAGAGTGAAGGGACAACTCACAACATGGAAGAAAATGTTTACTAGCTGTACCTCAGACAAAGGAATACTACTGAGAACGTATAAAGAACTCATACACAAAAAATAAAAAAAACCCTCCCAGATTTAAAGACCCAATCCAAAATTGGGCATCTGAGATGAATACACACTTCTCAGATGAAGAAATACAAATTGTAAATAAATATGTGAAAAAATGTACAACATCACTGGTTATTTGAGAGATGCAAAATTAAACAACAGTGATCCCATCTCACCCCAGAAAGAATGGCCACTATCAAGAAATCAAGCAATAAGAAATGCTGGAGTGGGTGTGGGGGGAAAAAAACCCCTTCTCTATTGTTTGTGGGAATGCAGACCGGTGCAACTGTGGAACACAGTGTAGAGATTCTTCAGAAAACTAGAACTGGAGGTGTCACTGAACTAAGCTAGTCTCCTTCTGGGTATCGTTCCCAAATAATTAAAAACATCATACCACTCTGATATATGTGCATCTATGTTTATAGCAGCAGATTTTTTTTTGTGGTACCAGGAATGGAACTCAAACCTCACATGCTTCAGGCAGGTACTTGTGCTGCTGAGCTAAATCCTCAGCCCCACAGAAGCAGAATTTTTTTTTTTTTTGTCTTTTTCCTTTTTATCAGTACCAGGGATCGAACTCAGCCCCCTTTTGTCTATTTTTTCCCCTAACCCTTTTAAAATTTTCTCCCCTGAGGATAAAATCACCACACTGAGGTAATATTTATTCTACACAATTTTCTGGTTTGTTTTAGATTTTGTTATAAAACCACAAATCTAGTTCCTCCAGTTAAAGGTAGCAAATTAATAATTACCACAGTTTGTCATTTCCTAAGCTGTGTTTTATGCTATTGTTATTACTGATTATATTTCTTTAGCCAAGATGATGTAATTATTCTAGTCAGTACTTCTTCCTGGTGTGCCAGGCTGAGATTCCCTAGGGTCATAAAAATATAAAGTACAGGCCAGTGCCAAAGAACCAGGGGCTAGGCCAAATAGGCAGCAAGTTCTCACCCCCAATAAATTGAAGAGATAGGATCTTGCAACATACTCAAAACACAAAAGTCAGCTACCTGGAAAATACCTCTGAGAAGTGGTCATTTCTTAAGGGTTCTGATTATTAGCAATAAAGCTACTTGCAATTTACAAGCATCAACCCAGTAATTAAACTAAAGATCAGAGCACAAATTAATGCAATGGAAACTAAGAAAACAATACAAAGACTCAATGAATCAAAGAGTTTGTTCTTTGATGGAATTAGGAATGAAAAGGGTGAAACCACTGTGGATCATGTAGAAAAGCAGATCATCTGACCTACTTAGAATCTGTATTCTGTTTTTTTTTTTTTTTTTTTTTTTTTTGGTACCAGGGATCAAACTCATGACCGCGTTGCTTGCAAGGCAGGCGCTTATGTCGCTGAGCTAAATCCCCAGCCCCGAGAACCTGTATTCTAACAAGTTGGAAAACAGAAGAAATGGACATATTGCTAGATACATATAAATTACCAAAGCTGAATGAATCAAGAAGAGATAGAAATTGCTGGGGATTTAGCTCAGGGGCACAAGTACCTGCCTGGCAAGCACAAGGTTCTGAGTTTGATTCCCAGACACCCCCACCAAATAAAATAGAATCATAAAAATACTAGAAGCACATAAGACTTTAAAAAAAGAGATAAAATTGTGGCTGGGGATTTAGCTCAGCGGCATAAGCGCCTGCCTTCTTGCAAGCAGGCAGTCGTGAGTTCGATCCCTGGTACCGATAAAAAGGAAAAAGACAAAAAAAAAAAAAAAGTTAAAAAAAAAAAAGAGATAAAATTGTAAATAAGCCAGTATCAGTTGATGAAATTGAAGATGTAATTAAAAATCTACCTGGGCTGGTCTGGTACCGATAAAAACAAAACAAAAACAAAAAACAAACAAACAAAAAAAACTACCAACAAAGAAAAGCCCAGACCCTGATGGATTCATTGCTGAATTCTACAAGAAATTTAGAGAAAATCTAATATCATTACTTCTCAAACTTTTTAATGAAACTGAAAGGGAAGCAATACTCACAAATTCATTCCTGGTAGCAAGCGTTATCCCAATACCAGAACCAGAGAAGGATCTGACCAAAAAAGAACTACAGGCTATTGGGGACCCTGTGAAGAGTCCTAATCGTGTTAAGGATATGGTGAGAAAAACAAAAAACAGAGGCAAGTAACACGGGAATGTCTGGGAAGTCAATGTCTCCTGACGGGGCCTCCTTTCACACTCAACAGCCATTACTTATTAGCTGTATACAGTGATAGGTGGGGCTAGTTGAAAGATTCCAGTTCAGCTTCAGGGATATGGCTCAGCCACTCTGGCAAGGGCAAGGTCATGAGTTCAGCCCCTGTACCAGGTAAAAAAAAGTTGATTCCAATTCAGCAGAAAACTTGAGTTTTATGACTCTGTGGGCAAGAATAATCCTAGGATTACTCAAGAGGTTGTAGATGATCATATTGTCCTGGAGTATAACCCTGGGATGACATAAGAGGGCATGGATGATTTTATGCTAAGAAGAGTCAACAGGAAATCTCAGTTGGGTGACACCCATACATCCCAAACCTCCATTTTTATCCCATAGGGAAGTATGCAAAATTAGCCATTATGAACTCATGGTCCCCAACAGCAGGCCAGTTTCACCATGTTCTAAATTAAATTCAAAATGGACCAAATATTAAATATTAAAATAGAAACAGAAACACTAAATTTGCTGTTAGAAGAGGTAGCACTCTCAAAGACGTTGAGGTAGGCAGATGTCATGGTTTATGTCTGTGGCCCCCAGGCCTCATGCATTTGCGTTGTGCATTTGTGATTGGTTCATTATCTAGTGCTTAGATTGATGGTGTCAATGCTACACCCACGTAGGCGTGGAGCCATGATGTGATGTAATGGCAGGGAAGAAGGTATGTCTTGCTCTTTTGCCGGGTTCTGCCTTGCTGTTTACAGCTGCCATAAAGTGTGGCTTTGCCATGCTACCCTGCCTTGGAGCCAGCTGAGTATGGACTAAAACCTCCAAAAACTGTAGGAAATAAACCTTTCCTTTCCCAACTTTGTGCTTCAAGTATTTTGTCTCAGCAACCAGTAAAAAGTAACTAAGACAGAATTTGGTAAAGAGAGTGGGGTCCTTTGCTGTGACTATACCTGACCATGTTTTTCCAGAGGCTTTGGAATTGGCTTGTGGGCAAAGAGCAAAGAGCCCACCCAGCAGGACAATTTGCAATACTGTGAGTTTGGCCAGAAGGAAAATTCCAGGAAAGCTGTGAATTGTAAAGACAGAGTTGAGACTTTGATTGCTGAGGAGAAACAAAAGGATAAAAGAATTTGCTCAGAGGAAAAAGCTGCAGAGCACCATGCTCCAGAAAGGCAATGGAGGCCACATCAGGTTCCAAAATGGCAGCAACATAGAGAAGCTTTTCCTCACAATCCAGTAAACAGAGCCCTGCAATCCAGGCAACTGACCCCTACAGCCAAGAGAGAGAAAAGCCTGGCTACTGCTCCAGGTAGCAGCAAACCTTGGCGACCACCATATGGTCCTGATTTTACATACAAGAAAAATGCACAAATTCTGAGGGTAAGACGGCTTCCACCTTGATTGTAAGGGGCCTGGGAGGCCAAGCAGTGTGCCCCTGAGAGGGCAATTTGTAACGAAGTAGAGGTAAACCCAAAGGTGCAGTGGAGACCCCAGAAGTTTAGAAAAGCCAAAAACGTGGATAATCCAAGGAAAGTTACAAAAAGCAAGCAGAGAAGATTTTTTTAAAAATCTGCAGGAACTAAAATCCCTAAAAGTGCACCCAAGCCTTTTGGAGCTTGCAACCAGATTGCTTCAGATGCTGAGCATAAAACTCTAGGACTTAATGTTCGTCCTGCTGGAGGTTGGACTTGCTTTGTTTCCAATGTTTTATATTCCCCTGTTTGTAACTTTTGGAATGGTAATGTTTATCTTGTGCCTTTGCATTTCAGAAATGGTTAACTTTGTTTCATTTGTACAGGGGGTTACAGTTAAAAGTTTACCATAGATCTTGGAGGAGACTTGGGACTAAGACTTTTTAGCAATGCTAAAACTAAGGACTTTGGCAACTCTTGGAGATGGACTAAATTTTTTTATATAAAAGATGTACATGAGTCCTGGGGTGCAGGGGTGGAATGTCGTGGTTTATGTCAGTGGCCCCCAGGCCTCATGCATTTGCATTGTGCATTTGTGATTTGTTCATTGTCTAGTGCTTGGATTGATGGTGTCAGTGCTACACCCACATAGGGGTGGAGCAATGTGATGTAATGGCAGGAAGAAGGTGTGTCTCACACTTTTGCTGGTTTCTGCCTTGCTGTTTACAGCCGCCATAAAGTGTGGCTCTGCTATGCCACCCTCCCTTGGAGCCAGCTGAGTATAGACTAAAACCTCCAAAAACTGTAAGAAATAAATAAACCTTTCTTTTCCCAACTTTGTGCTTCAAGTATTTTGTCTCAGCAATGAGTAAAAAGTAACTTAGCAGGCTTTATGAATAAAACCCCAATTGCACAGGAACTATCACAAGCAATCAACAACTGGGATCTCATCTTTTTTTCTTTTTTTTTGTACCAGAGATTGAACTCGTGATCTTGCGCTTACCAGCCATGTGCTTATACCACTGATCTAAATCCCCAGTTGAGATCTCATCTTATAGGAAAAGATTTTCTACAGCAAGACAAACCACTAAGAGTGTAGAGACAACTCACAGTGTGGGGAAATTTTTTTCTCCAGCTGTTCCTCAAAGAACCACTATTAGAATATATAAAGAATTTGAAAATACCAGGAAATTTAAAGATCCAGTCCAAAGAAGGGCATCCTGATAAACAGATGCTTCTTAAATGAAAGAGCAAATAAATATATGAAAAAAAGTTCAATATCATTGGTTATTCAAGAAATGTTAATTAAAACAACACAACATATCACTCCAGAAGCAATGGCTATTATCAAGAAATCAACCAATAACAAATAACATCAGCATTTGTTGTGAGGAAAAAAGACCTGCGAGGAAAAGGGCTGTGAGAAAAAAGGACCCCTTCGCCACTGTTGGTGGGAGTGTAGATTGGTGCAACCACTGTCGAAGTCAATGTGGAGAGTCCTCAAAACAATAGGACTAGAGATCCCATTTGATCCAGCTATTCCTTTTTGGTATTTTCCTGAAAGAATGGAAAGCATCATAAGAGAGTAATATATGTACACCTATGTCTATAGTGGCAGAGTTTATAGTAGCTAAATTGTAGAAATAGCCCAGATGCCCATCAACTGATAAATGGATAAAGAATATATATATATATATATATATATATATATATATATATATATACTCAGCCATATAGAAAGATAAACTTGAGACATTTCTAGGTAAATGGGTGCACCTTGAGAACAGTTTTTTTTTTTTTTTTCTTTTTGAGATAGGGTCTTGCTCTATAGTCCAGATTGGCCCTGAACTCACTATGTATGCCAGGCTGTCCTCAAACTCCTGGCAATCCTCTTGCCTCAGCCTTCCAAGTACTGAGATTATAGACGTGTGTCACTATGTCTCACTGTTTGCCTCTTTTTTTAGAATACACTTTTAAGTAAATTAAATTGGACACACATGCAAATACTGCAGTTTCTGTAGTGTGAGAAACCAAAGTGTAATAAGAACCAAAATGTTTAATAGATATTGTGAAATAGGAAGAAAATGTTCTAATAGAAAGTGGAGCTAGGGAGGGAGGAGAGGGGAAGGAAGGAACAAAAGGAAAAAAAAAGAAATGGAAACTAAGCTTTTGTAAATAGAAGAGTTTGAAGGGAAGGGAGGGGAATGGGAAGAAATGAATGGAGATATATAATGTACAGATACAAATTCCCTGTAATGAATGTGATCACTGTGTATATCTAACATGTACCAATAAACTTAATTAGAAAACATCACTAACGTCTGTCTTCCAATATATTCTCTGGACTGTAAATTCTCTTAAAAGGGCTGCTCAGTTCCTTTTGTCTTTAGCAGGCCAAGGTGCACGAGGCCGCTGCCCTTTGTATGGAAGGCAGATAGGACACACTTGCATTTTCTTCTCCCCACTTCCACGAGGGTCTGGTTACTTTCCCCAGAAGGTAGATCTCATTAACAGGCAGATGTTTTGGAAAAGGGCTTTTACCTTCCCTGGAAGGAGGGAAATTCCAGGAGATTGTGAGAAATGGCCAGCACTGCAGGAAGCACTTATGTAAGTGAGACCCTGTGACAAAGTTCTCGCGAGTTTTCTCAGGAGCTTCTTTTTTTTTTTTTTATTTTTATTTTTTGTCTTTTTCGTTTTTATCGGTACCAGGGATCAAACTCACGACAGCCTGCTTGCAAGGCAGGCGCTTATGCCGCTGAGCTAAATCCCCAGCCCCTCAGGAGCTTCTGGGGCTTCGGCAGTGCATCACTTGCAGTTGTGGTTTCTCTGCCTCAGTCCTGGTTTCTGCAGAAATTTCTGCTGCAGCAAGATGTGAATTTCTGTACTTGTCTCTCCAACTTTGGGGATGTGCTTTTCCCCGTGATCTCAATTTTCTTATGTACCTAAGACTGGCTAACCTTTTGGTTGATTTAGTTTTTTAATTATTTGTATAAAATTGTGACTTTCAAGGTAAGCTGGACTGGAAACCATGAGTCCTCTTTATATTTTTAAAAATATCCAAATGTAGAAAAAAAAATCCAAACGTAGACACCTCTCTCACCACCTGGATTTAACAAATAGCTTTCACCATTTCTGATTCAAAAATTTTAAGACAGGGCCAAGGATTTAGCTCAGTGACATAAGCGCCTGCCTGGCAAGCACAAGATTGCAAGTTCGATCCCCACCAAAAACAAAAACAACCTTTACATAGAAGATCCTACACTGTATATACAGCCTCTCTTCTTCCTCAAAGATGAATTAAAAGGTTTTTTTTAAACTGGTGATTGAATTCAGGACCTTTACACTGAGTGCATGCCCAGCCCACTGTTAAACTTTAAGACAGGGTCTCAATCAAGATGCTTAACTGCCCAGGCTGGGCTGGAACTTGCAGTCTTACTGTCTCAGCCAACAGAGTAAGAATGCCAGGTCTACAGGCATGCACAACTATATTTGGCGAATGTAGCTACCATCCTGAGAGCTTGTGTGGAGGTGCTCACAGGGGTGCGTAGTTAACCCCTTGACCAAGGAAAGAATCCTCTTTGACCCAGTTCACAGGTTTGGGAATGACGCACATGGAGGGGTGATGGGCTAAGGGGACACTTGGAGATCAGTGGGGAGATGGATGTCGCAGCCAGATCACCCTCATGTCCGGTATGTGTCTTCTTGAGGTTATTTTTCCAAGTGCCTTGGTACATTTTTATTATTTTAGTAGATGGATCCATAAATAATCTGTAGTTAATTTGTTAATTTGCAGTACTAGGGATGGCAGTCAGAGCCCTATGAGTGCTAGACAACCTACCACTGAAATATATCCCATTCCACTCTGGCCACAACTTTCTATGTAGCAGAGATTACTGATGTGTACCACCAAATACCTCATTTGTGGTTACTGTGAAATTACAGTAGAAGGGTCAGGAGTGGTAGAGTGCTTGTTTAGCATGCACAAGGCCCTGAATTTAATCCCCAGCATCACATACACGCACATACCCCCTCAAATAGTACTTTTATATTCCAATCTAATTTGATTTTTAAACATTTTTAAAAAATAAAAGTACATTTTAGGTTGACAATACAACTGTTGTTAGACAAACTAATTTGGGACACTGCTTGCAGCATATCCAATTTCATACACACATTCGTCCTGTGCCTAAACTTCTTGTTGTGCTGCATCCGCTACTGAATCAAATGAAAACTCCTTTTCTTAGCATCATGACTTGACTACTCGTAACTTTTCAGATTTCGTTAATACCTTATTGAGACCTATGCTCTACCCATCCAAACTATTGTGCTCAGCTTTCCATTCTGCCTTGACTCACTTGTCTCAGCTGGCAGGGGCCATCTGTCACCAACATAAAGTGGTCAAGGCAGACTACACAGTGAACCTTCCTTCCCCTCCAGGAGGGCCGTTCTTACCTGTGTATTCCTAATTCTACAGCAGCATTCAGTTCTTCTCATGGCAATATTTTGGATCTTTTTTTTTTTTAAGTCAGTCAAATTTAGCAGTGGGGGGGGGGTATACCAACTTTAGTGACACTAATGTTAATAAGTTCTGATAACCCACTGCCATTGGACCAGCCAATATTTTGGATCTTAATGCCCGACTCTAGTGATGAAGCCTAGGGATCTGTATTTTAGCATTCTGTGCACCTACTGTAGTGCCTTGATTTGTCATAGACATTTGAAATAAAACTGCGCATAAATGGGGCCAGAGATTTAGCTCAACAGTGTGCCTGCCTGGTGAGTGCTGGATCAAGTTCTATCCCCAGTACCAAAAACAACAAAAACTCTAAAAGACAAGTGGTTGTAAATACACTATTAAGGTCATGGAAAATCAGCATGTGGGTATCTTCTCAAAGTTTGAATGATGGTGAAAAACAGTACGTAACACTTTAAGCAACTTTAAGTCTACATCTGGAGAGTTTCTAAGTATTTGCTATTACTTAATATTATGTATGAGGAAACAAACAGCTTGACTACACCCAAGATTTAGAGTTGGCTGTAACTGTGGTAAGCTTTATTCATTCAACAAAGTGGGGAAAGTTTTGATAAGACTTTCTGCAAACTTCAAACTGTATTAGTGGGTACATTACATGACTTCTTTTAAGAATTTACAGAAAAATGGCAAGTTGGTAAAGAAAATATTTGTAAAACAATAAAAAGGCAAGCTGGGCATGGTGGCACACACCTGTAATCTCAGCACTCAGGAGGCTGAGGCAGGAGGATTTCATGGTGGAGGCATCAGGGTTAGTTATACAATGAGACCTTGTCTCAAAAAACTAAATGAATGAATGAGTATAAATACACACACACACACACATATATATTCACACACACACATACATATATAATGATTTTAATGTTTCTATTCTTATCCAGTGCCTGGTAATACTGACGAAGTCAAATCACATTGTAAGTCTTGAATGAAATCAGATACTACCCAGATGGAAAAGAAAATGATTGAGATTAAGAATGCAACAATGAAATCAAGGTACAGCTGGCAAATATAAGCCAAATTTTTGCTGGGCATTGAGGTGCACACATGTAAGCCCAGCACTATGGGAAGCTGAGGCTGGAGGAACATAGTCTAGGCAACTTAGCAAGGTTCTGCATCAAAATGAAAAACATTAAACAAATCAGTAAATACAGAAAGGTCAGGCCAATTGGCACATGCCAGTAATTGCAACACTTGGGAGGCTGAGGCAAGATTTATCCCCTGGACTACCTAGCACAGCCAGCCTAAACTATATAAGACCTGTCTAAAAACCAAAACCAAAATCCCCATGAAAAAAACCAAAAACAAACCAAAAATCAAACAACTAAGCCTCAAAGGACTGGTTTTTACTCCCCTTCCAATCTTGTCAGAGTTAAGATTTTTTTTTTGTCTTTTTCATTTTTATCGGTACCAGGGATCGAACTCACGACTGCCTGCTTACAAAGCAGGCGCTCATTCTGCTGAGCTAAATCTCCAGCCCCCAGAGTTAAGATTTTAAAAATGAATCAAGATCACATAATAGACTTCTGGGAGAACATGGCAGACAAATAACAGCAGCCAAGGAGGCTCTCTTGAGATTACTAGTTTAGAATCCAGGAGCGGTGCCGTGTGAGGAGGCCTACGTGAGGGGAGATGTACCCTCCCTACCCAGGAACAAACTAAGCTGAGAAAAACCAACTGGAAATGCAATCCTGATGCTATAACAGGAACAGATAAAATCTCAGTGTGGAAGCTGAAGCCCATGCCATTGGAAGCCGCGATTTAAATTTCCTGCTGCCCCTACTGGGTTCCAATCCACACGGCAGGGAGAGAGATGCGCAAAAGCTCTGAGAGCAGGAATCAGCGAACTAAACGGCGTTGAGAGTGGGACTGGCAGAGAGTCCTGCATCGACCTGTGGTAAGAGAAATGGGGACCCTTTCATAGACTAGGAGGCTCCAACAGAGGACATTCTGGGAATGAGCAGACTAGCCGGAACAGGACCCTGCAGTGACTTTAGTCGCATATTCCCCTCTCAAGTGGGAGTGGTGGGGAGCGCTTGGCCTGGTGACACCACGGACTAAGATCCAGTAGGCTAGCCCAAATCAGGTCCCTGAGCCTGGCGGTGCACCCAGAAGTGAAGCATTCAGTAGGTTGACCTGGAGGGGCGGGCCCAGCAGAGGCTGCCCAGGTCTGTGTCTCCCTAGTACACTGCAGTGGGCGGGAACACCTGGCCGGGGGATTCAAACAAACTGTAACAGACAGAGAGAAAAAAAAAAAAAAAAAAAAACAAAAAAACTGGGCCTCCTACATACCCTTGTATGGAAGGAACAAAAAGTATGGGAAAAGGGAGCAACAAGAAAGGGTCCTCAGTCCCCAATCCTGAGAACACTGATCCAGGAAAGGTAAATGCAAAAGAGAATGAAGACAGAAAACATGCAATATCAGACACGGCACCAATAGACATAAAGCAATATCTCCAGAGCCTCATAGATGAGTTCAAAAGTGAAGTATTTAATGAAATAAAGCAAGAAATAAGTAGAATAGTTAGAGAAATGCTAAGCACTGCCCAAGAAAAAACAGATGGTGGAATGGAAGAACAGAAAAGAAGGGGAGAATTGTTTGATGGAGAAAATAGAGAAAACAGAATACGTAAAGCAGGTTCAAAGAGATTACCAGGAAACTAAAAACTCTATTGAAAGCTGGCATAACAGCTTGAAAGAAACTAAGGATAGATTATCTGAACTGGAGGACAGATTTGTAATGTGGGAGCATGAAATGAAAAACTTCTTAAAAATAACAGGAAAACAAACAGCAATAATACAAAGGCTAGAAGATGATAAGAGGATCTATAACTTAAGAATTAAGAACATAAAAGAAGAAGTAGGGACTCAAACAAATGAACTACAAAGGTATTCACAGAGTTAATCCAAAAGAATTTCCCTAATTTAGCAAAAGGTAAAGATACTCAGATGTATGAGGCATACAGGACCCCAGCCACCTACAACCCAAACAGAGCTACACCCAGGAATATAATACTCAAAATTCCAGAAATCCAATATAAGAACAGAATATTAAAAGCCATCAGAGACAAGAAACAGATCACTTACAAGGGAACACCCATCAGAATTACAGCAGACTTCTCGGCACAAACCATCAAATCATGAAGAGCGTGGGGGGAAATAATTCAAGCTTTGAAAGATAATAACCTGCAGCCAAGATTGATATATCCTGCACAACTGTCCCTAGAAATTGATGGAAAAACAAGGTGCTTCCAGGATACAGAGGAACTAGGGGAATTTGCAACCACCAATTCAACTCTACAGAGATTACTGCAGGATATTCTAAAAATGAAAAATACCAAGATTCCAGAAATAGTGGCAGAGTGGCCACAATGAATGGAGCAGAAAGCGAAATGAAGAGGACAAACTGACAACTAATGACAGAAAAAGAGGTCAACAGAAATGAGGCGAGAAGGCTGGATGGTAGGAACAGCCATTTTGGAGAAAACAAGACATCATAATAGGTAATGCTGATTTAATATTCTCTTGTTTTGAAGTCCCATCAAGCTTTTGTTCTTCTGTTTCCATTGGTTTTAACATGTTGTATCTTATTGGATTTTATTATATGTGATAATATAAACAAAAACTTTTATAGACAAGATTATACAGAAACCATTGTTCATTTTCTGTTAGTTGATTCTAAATACCCTGTAATACTGTCATTCTCTTGAACGGTTTTACATTGTCTTGATATGTTTGATGCTACAGTATACGAAGTTATACCCAAAGATTTTAAGGGAAGAGACACTATGGTAACTACTATTATGTCGAGATTATCTTGTGGTGAAACACTATTTTGCTTAAATGGCTATGTTTTGACCTGCGCTGTTTTGTTGTTATGCCCTCTTTTTTTTCTTTTATCTCAATCTCATTATCTACTTTTTCATTTTTATCCTTTGAATTAAGGGAAAAATAAATAAAAAATAGCAGGATATATTATAGTAACCCATTTGATTTCCTATTAACTTGATTTGAAACTCTGTATTGCTCTCACCATCTTGTTTTGACTGAGTTTCCTCTATTCTGTTATGCTTGATAGTACCAAGTTTGAAATAGGCAACAACTATGAAGACAGTAAGATTCATTGTGATGCCCATTCTGGTTGACTATTATCTTCTTTTGAAGTCCTCTAATGTCTCCAATGTTTTGGTTTTATTGGTCTTATCCTTTACTGTTTTGTTCAATTTTATTATAACTGATGATATAGGCAATTCTTTTTAAGATAACAAGAGGTATTATGGTAACCATTGTTGATCACCTTGTATTTTGTTTTTACATTATGTATTATGTCCATCATTTTGATTTGACTGACTCTGTCCTGGTATGTCACATTTGGTTTTACTTTCTTCAAAAAAAAAAAAAAAAAGAAAAAAGAAAAAGAAAAAAAAAGAAAAAAAAAAGTAATAAGAACTGTGGGAGTAATAAAACCCAAAATGTGTAATTGTCATTGTACAAAAGAAAGGAAAAGAAAGTTCTCTAAAAGATATAACTGCATATATATTTAAGTGTATAAGATAGATAACCATATTACTGAGTTTTGTTGTATCATTGAACAAAAGTTTGCAGTCTCACTGTTTGAAAGTCCCCTCTATATGCTTTAATTTTGTAACTTGAACAACTATTTCTAAGATGACAATATGTAATTAACTAGTGATTTCCTGTTTTTTTGAAATTCTGTATAACTTGTACCCTTTTTGTTTTCTTTTTTCTCAAATAAAATTTTTAAAAAATCACATAATAAAAATGGAAAAAAAATGAATCAAGCAGGAGTTGGGTACAATATTGCAAGCCTGTAATCCTAGTAATGAGGAAGAGTAAGGCAGCAGGATCACAACTCTCATGAGGCATCTTCATGAGCAATCATCTCAAAACACCAGTATCAGGGATGGATTTAGCTCTGTGGAATGCCCTTGGATCAATCTCCAGTACCAGAGGAGGCAGAGAATCTTGTAGAAATAATCATTTCAAAATTTCAATCAAAATCTCTTCGTGCAAAAAAAATTTTTTTTGTTTTCATGACAGTCTTGCTATGCAGTTTAGGCTGGCCTTGGGCTCATTTCGTAGCCCAGGTTGGTCTTGAACTTGTTAACAGTCCTCCTGCCTCAGCCTCCTGAATGCTGGAATTATAGCAGTGCATCACTATGCCCAGCTCCAAAATGGTTCTTTGTAATGAATATGATTATGGTAAATAGTCCAAATAGTCATCTACTCTGTAGGCCATGAATTAATTCAGCCAGCCTTTATGCCTCCCTTTCCTCCTGTAACAACATCTCTGGGTGATGTGTCTGCTGTTTTCCAAGTAGGTCTTCAATTCCTGGGGCCCAAAGACTCTTCCTACCTTAGCCTGTTGAGTAGCTAGGACAAGGACACAGTACCATGCTCAAATGCCTTGCTCTCCATCTAATTCACCAAGGTATTGATTGTGCTCATTACTCAAATCTTCCACTTTGTCTCAGCCATATCATTGTTGAGCATAATCTAACAGGACTCTCAGATGTTCACCATGATGAACACTTCTCCCAGGAGCCTGGCTTTTACTTCTTTGGCCTTGTCTTGTAAGGTAACATGTTCTATCCTGTAGGTGCAGGGACTTTCCCGACCTAATTAACTGACTTTCTTTTTCCTTTTTCCCTTGAGCAGGGTCTATGCAGTTCAGGCAGGCCTTGAACTTGTGGTGATTCTCCTGCCTCAGCCTCTGGAGTGTTGGGATTATAGGCATGTGCCACCTCACTTAGCAAAGAAAGATGTTTAACATTCAAAATGCTAAGTGCATTCAGGTGTGGTGCTACATACCTGTAACCCAACCACTCAGAAGGCTGAGGCAGGAGAATCTCAAGTGCAAAACCAGCCTTGACTTCACAAGTTCAAGGCCTGGCTGAAATACATAGTGAGACTGGAAAAACCAAAAATGTGTGTTGGGCTGTGGGATTTAGCTAACAGAAAGTTTGTCTAGCATATGCCAGGCTGGTTTTTTTTCGTCTTTTTCCTTTTTGTCAGTACCAGGGATCGAACTCATGACTGCCTGCTTGCAAGGTAGGCACTTATGCTGCTCAGCTAAATCCCCAGCCCCGTCCCAGGCTGTTTTCATCACCAGTCAGCACCAAACAAAATAGTGTGTAAAGATACGTAACAATGTGCATTATGCAAAGGTAGAGGGCCACAGTCCTACTATATAACTCACTAAATTTAACAAAATAGGTACACAATGAACACAGGAAAGCACATCTCAGTTAGGTATGGTGGCATACCTCTGTAATCCCAGCACTCTGTGAAGTTGAAGTAGAAAGATGCTGAGTTTAAGGATAGCCTGTACTATGTAGCAAGACCCTATCTCAAAAATGTAAAATAAAAGGATTACAGATGTAGCTCCTTGCAAAGACCTTGAACTCAATCCCCAGTACTGGGAGGAAGAAAAAAATTAAATAACTTGCTCCTTACAAGATCAGAAGAAACTGGAAGTCCTTCCTTGGCCAACAGTATAGAAAATGAACAATCCATTTCTTTGCACTTGCATAAAAACTAAAGACCCTCTTGGGCTGAGCATGGTGGTACATTTTTGCAATCCCAGCATTTAAGAGGCTGAGGGAGGATGCTGCCCAGGTCAAGGTCAGCCTGGGCTATGCAGTGTGACCCTATCTTAAAAAAAAGGTTATTTTGGTAGTTTTAAAATTTAAGATACCTCACAATTCTTTGATAATTTACTGTTAAACTTCTCTTTTTGTCATTTTGAGACAAGGTCTCACTACGCAGTTCAGGCTGGCCTTCTACTTAACTTCGTAGCTCACGCTAGTCTCAAACTTGCTATGATCCTGCTGCCTCAGCCTCCCAAGTAATGGGACTATAGGAGGCGCCACCACACTAGGCTTTGTTGAACTTTTCATAATGATCTCCAGATACAGAACTGAAACTTGGAGCCATGACAGTTAGATTAGTGCTAACAAGGGTGCAGTTAAATACCAGACATCTGAGATGAATCTCTTGTTGAGTTCATTTTGTTGGTACTGAGGATCAAGCTCACAACCTCACACCTAACCCTAACCCCACCCCTGAGCCCACTGGTTTTAAATACAATGGAGCCTAGGTAGATCCGATTACCAATTTGGCTGTTAATTCACAAACATATGTAATTATACTAGTTACTGATATGACAAATTTAAATTAAGTAACTTTTCTTGGCCAAATAAACAATGACACAAAGGTTTCTATAGGTTTCTTGCCATTTAAGCCCCTTTTAAGGCTGGTATTAGTGACCTTCATTGAAACAAGCACCTATTAGCAAAGTGACAGGTTAAAGACTACTACTGAATGACCCGTCATTGAAATAAATGCTCACATTAAATGTTGTGTATAATCATATCACAACTCAGAATACTAAATACTTGTTTTTGCTTTTTTTTTTTTAAAAGAACACTAAATGTAGTGGGGTGGGGAGTAGACATACAGGTCATTGAACCCAGTATCTTGTACCCTCTAGGCAAGCACTATCTCTAAGCTGCACAGTCACCTCAGAGAACACTGAATAGCCCTAAGAATTACACTTTAATTTGCAATCTGGCCACATTTAAAAGACACAGATTTTTACCATGAAAAACTTTTGACAATCAAAATAAATTGGTATACTATCCATGAAACACTGTATCTTCCTATTTTTTAAAGTTTGTTTCTTTTTTGAGACAAGGTCTTGCCATGTAATTTCCAGTAGTCCATACTCACTACATTGCCAACACTGGGCTCAAACTTGCAGCAATCCTCTTGCCTCAGCTTTTCCAGTGCTGCACCACCACATCTACCCAGCAATGCAGTGTATCAAAGTTGAGATGTCACATTAATTTACAGCTATTAAGGCCATGATGTAGTACATGCCTGGAATCAGCGCTTGGGAGGCTGAGGCAGGAGGATTACTGTGAATCGCTGAGGCCAGCCTGGGCTACACAAAGGGAATTCAAGGCCAGCCTAAACAGCATAGCAAGACTGTCTCAACAATCAATCAATACAGCTGCTAAAAAGGAAGAAAAAAAAAAAAAAAAAGGACTAAAATTCTCTTTAAGCTGTGCAGTTTGAACTTATTCATTAAGGTGCTCTAAAACTTTGGGCTTAATTTAACTCAGGGTCAAGCACTTGCCTCACAGGTGCAAGACCTTGGGTTTGATCCCCAGTACTGTTCCTCCCACCCCAAAGCTCTAAAACCCCTTTAGCTAAGTATTAATATTCAAATACTCAAGTCAGGCCATAATCTGCCCTTATGGAGACAAAAATCTTTAATTTGCGTATTAACCTGATTTGTTTTCCCTCCAACAACGGTAAGAAAACCTCAGAATCATAAAGCTGATTCTTGTATTTCTCTGTTCTTATTCCACAAATATCTCCCCCCCAAAACAAAACAACAATAAAAAACCCCATCTGAAACCAAAATGATGATAGAACTAAAGAGTCAGTAATATATGAAATTACTGAAAAGTAAATATGAGTAGTCATTAGATGTACAACATCTTGGAGAAAAGGAAACCAGTCCTGCTTTTTAATAATTTTATTTTTTTCTAATTTTGTTAATTTCCCATAGCACCTTGGCAATGTTGGAAACATACAAATACAAGGATGTACCCATTTTAACATCTTATGCATGAGCATATGTCATACCATTGGCAGGGTGGGGAACAGTTTTGAAACAGAAACAAACCTAAGCAATGGATAAAATAGAAATCAAATAACTGATTCTGATCCACCACACCCCAACATTTGAGAGGTGTCACTTGAGACACTTGATTCAGATTAAAAAAAAAAAAAAACAACCAAAACTGATGGTGATATTTTTTCCATATACTAATGAATGTCCTATCGCAAAACTGAAAATAAAATATGCTGCTAGTAATTGTCTAAGTTGTACTTTTAGGAACTATCTAAATTAAAGATTCATAAAAATTTCACCTGAAGTTATCAGGTGAATTTCCAAGGAGAATTTATTCTCAACTTAAAAAACTCACTTCTTTAAAATGTCATTTAGCTAATAAAATGGAAATGTGTCTTCTTGAAAGCTCAGACCAGCTATATTAGCATATACCAAAAAGTTAAATTAATGGCCATCAAATTGCTAAGGATATATAAAAATTAGAAAATCTCCCATCATGTATTATATTTAAGAATTTATAAAAAATCCCTCAGAAGGAATACACTACTCTCATTCGAGTTTTATGTTTTCTATTAAAAACAACCTGGTACTTTAAAAAATATGATTGATGTATATTGCCAACACGAATATCAGAGACAACCCCAGTGTTGTAGTTTCAAGGTAAAACCAGTGGACATATAAGCCAAGAGACTAATTATTAAGGCCATAACTAACGATAGTAAAATGTTCAGTAATTTTTAAATACTATTTTCTGTTTTAACAGTATTATTCTTGTTCTCCTTTACACTAGTGAAGATGCCAACATTCTATCACTAAGCCTTTTTAAAGCAAATCTTGTTATTTTAAAAGAAAAAGGAATGTCAAACATATCCAAACTAGCCTTATTTACCAAAAATAAATTAGGATTCTGCATGTCATTTGATCACCTGCAAATTAAGCATAAATGATGACAAACCCATTTCACTGAAAGATCTTATCTTCCTTCAAAATCCAGTTGAAAAAGAATTTAAATGGCTATATTTGGCAAAACTAAGATTATTAGATTACAGACAGATTCTAGATATTGTGAAAACCTTAAAGAAGTGGGGACAGGTTTTACAATGCCTTCTTCTATGTATCTTCTCTTTGAAGTGCAAGGTGATGAGACAATGTGACTTTTCATGCAGTAATAACTATGGCAGGTCACCGTACCATATAATCAGTATCATTTCTATCTACTTTTAGGCTTCAAGAGCCCAAGAAAATGTTGAGTAGTAAGTGTGAAGAGAAAAATCTGACATTTAAATTCCACCATCTAAAGAATCAATAAATAGTTGAACTAAAATGAACACTAACCCTGTGACAGTAATGCTGGAAAAGTCAGTAATTTCACGTAACTCACAGGCATCTTTTGGATACAAACCTTAAATCTGCTATAATAAAATAAACACTAAATGCAGATTGTAAATATATATATTTTACACACACACACACACACACACACACACACACTCTCTTCCCTATATATCATCCCATCATATGGGAACTAAAACATATAATGAGGCAAGTTATATTAAAAATACTAAAATTTTGAACAAACTAAAAACTGGTCATGTCTTTAAATTTCTACTTTCAGTAATGTCTAGAGAAAAAGTATATATTTACTTCCTTCACAAAGAAACTCCTTTCTTGTGTTTTAGTTATAATCTTTAGGACCAGGGGTATATATAGTTCACTGGTAGAGCCCTTGGCTAGCTAGCATGTGGTAAGGCTCTGGGTCTGTTTGATCCCGAGCACCACAAACAAAACAAAACACAAAACAGAATCTTTAGAA
Organism: Cavia porcellus; assembly: GCF_034190915.1. Taxonomy (NCBI): domain Eukaryota; kingdom Metazoa; phylum Chordata; class Mammalia; order Rodentia; family Caviidae; genus Cavia; species Cavia porcellus. The sequence continues at coordinate 41,937,137 of NW_026947491.1, read as the reverse complement.
ATTTAGAACTTGGTGGGCTAACAATAAATCACACAAGCATACAAGAAAGTTGAGCCTAACCTGTGATACACTGCAGAAAAAAAAATTTCATTTCAAATGCAATAATTAAGTTTATAATCTTTACGAGTGATTTTTACAAAAAGTTTATTCTCTTATATCCAATGCATTCACAGGGTGTTAACATTTTAAATGCTTATCATTTCCACCAACTGCAGTATTATCTAAGTAAACCAAAATTGCTTTTATCATAGATGTAGCCAATTATTATTGTTTTTTAAAGGCCTACACTCCAAAAATTTAGCACAGGTAGTTTTATTGTTTCATCTAGTAGACGATTTTTAAAAATAGTGTGTAGAAATGAAGATTTTTCAAACTATGTAAATATATTACGCCATGTTATCAATCCACTAAACCATAAGCAATTGCCAAGCTGAATAAGTTATAAATAACAATTCTGGCTTGAACAGAAATGTGCAGTGTTTTCAAAGCTTTTAACAGTTACCCACTAATAGAAATCTCCAAAGCTGAAACTAGAATTGGAAGATGAATTTCACAGTAATGTAATTTTAACCTCCTTTTACATTCGTTTTAATATATTACTAAGATGTTTATATTCTATGTCACAATGGTGCTTTCCAGTGTTCACAATTTACAGTTTCAATTTGTACATATGTAAGTCACTAACATAAGGGACAGTTCTTACTATTACAAACTATCCCTAAAAGAAAAAATATAACCACACCCTACACAGAACTCTGAACATGGTATGACTTAAAATAGATATAACATGATTTTTAATATTTTAGTCATTTTCTAAATACCAGCATGTAAACTTGCCTAGTTGATATGACAGCTACAATTTCATTCACTGAAAAATTATGCATTAATTTTCTTCAATCATCTTATCTCACAACTTTTTGCTTTTTCAGATTCGGTGAATTACAAACTTTTTTTTTTTGACAAGGAACTGAAGGCAATAAACTGTAAACAGAAAAAAGTTCTCTAATCCTTTAAAAATTTTCTCTTCAATTATTTCTAAGTATGACAACAGAAGGATAAAATACTTCATTCAATTCTGAAATTTACAACAGCTATGATTTGATTAGACTGGTCAAAGCAGTCAGAAATGTATAATCCAAAGGTGATTGGTGATTTTGCTTCTGGGAATGGGCAATCAATTTCTAATCAAGGAATAGAATGACAAATGAAATAAAATTTTTTCCATTTTAAGAGGGGGGACGTGAATTTAAATTTATTCTGAGTAACTTTAGTCTTTCCTTGAGTATCAAACTGATTGGTAGTCACATCTCCAAGTATAATCAGTGCTTTAACAGCCTGTTGAATGAAATATTAGTAAAGTCAGAAGGACAAATGAAATTTCAAACTAAAACCTACTCAAGTATTACATTCAGTTTTCAAATCATTTACTCTCACAACAGATTTGGCTGAAATCACTCTCCCACGCGCTCCAACCCACAACGGACACCGCAGTCACCCATCTGCTTGGTGACACAAGGCCATGTAGTTGGAAATGGCATTCTCGAAGCCAAACTTTAAATAGATTAAAAAAAGTAATTTCTAATTTTTACAGAAATGCTTCTTCAAAAAATATTTTCTCTCGTTCCCTCACCTCCTATACTGAAGGATGTATGGTTCTCCCCCAAGTTAAATCTGAACCCTCAAAATTGATTCCAGGCAGAAAATCTCTGCAAATTAAAATCCAAAACAAAAATAGAAAAATTATATTTTTATGTGTATATATATATATATATTTATATATGTATATTTATACTGATTAGAATCCTCCAGCATTTAAAAATCACTTTAGAGATGAATTTTGGGACCCTATTGCTCATAACTCCAAAATTCATACTGATTTAAGGATACATTTTTCATATCCTTCCTGGCTACTCCCTCCCCCTTCCAAAGCAGTTCAAACAGCCTTGGCTCAAGTTTAATGGGAAGAGAGAAAGTTTTTGAGTAGTTTTTTTGTTTGTTTGTTTTGTTTTTACTTTGGTGATCTGGGTGGCACGTATTGTTCTTTGCCGTTACGTCGAGTCACTCCCTGAGGTAGAGCCCTATGGCTGAACTGGCGTCTCTGTTCCCTGATTTTCCCAGCAGCTCCCCTGGGAATGGTACTGCCTCGGAAGCCAGAATAATCCTTACTAGCCCTTGCTTCTGGCTTTTCCTGTGGTTTCTCAATGGACTTCTCAGGAGCTCCATTCTCTTGGTTCTTGGTGGGAGATACTGTGTTGGATCGAAGTTCCTGTAGTGGCTGCACAAGAACTGGAGATGGCTCTTTAGGGGGTTTCTGGCATACTTCAGCATAACTTAACTTTCGGGGTTCCTGAAGGGATAAGAAAAACGTTTAGTGACAAAAGTTTCATAAATGCCTAATAAAGTAGACCAGATTAAATCTCAGGCTAGTAAATAGCTGAGGCAGGAAGATAGCATGTTTGAGTCCAGCCTGGCTATCAGCATCTGAGATGATATCTCACTAAAAATTTTAAAAGGGGTGTGTGTATGTGTGTGATTTTGGGAAGGTAGCAAATACAACCAACAGTAGCCTCTGTGGTTTCCAATGATTTGTAAAGTGTAATATGCAAAACAGTAATACAAAATTATTAGGAGAGCTGAAGTACATTTCCATTATCTTAAAAATGGTAAATTCACCACAATCTGAATAAGCTCGCCTTACTACGATATGATCACAAAAAAACAATCAAAAGAGCCGAAGAGTAAATTCTTCACTCTTTCACGTAAATTTCCCATTTCTTCAGTGACCTTAACTTGCTTCAGCTTTTTTTCTAATGCAAGCAGTTCTAATTGAACTAATTCCAAATAACTCTTGTGCCAACAAAGTACTATGTGAAAAAAATTTTTTACATCTCCAATCTAATATGTATTTTTTTCACACAGTAAACTTTTTTTTTGACTTTTCCCTTTTTATCGATAAGGGGGATCGAACTCACGACTGCCTGCTTGCAGGCAGGCGCTTATGCGGCTGAGCTAAACCTCTAGCCCCCTCACATAGTAAACTTTTGAGTTACCTGTAGGGGCACAGCTGTAGGTACATTTATGTTACTATTACACTGTAAAGCTGTATTTGCTCTTGATGGCTTTGTAATACTTGGGGAAGAGACTGGTGTAGTCATCTGAATAAGAATATCCTTCTGAACAGCTGAATCATCTGTTGTATCCTTTTCTTGCTGAGTTGTGCTAAGGAAAAAAAAGAGCCTGGCATTAGAATTAGTACAGTACACAAGAACAGTTAAGCTACTGCAAAGGAAGTAACATAATGTCATCTTTTATACTGGAACATGTATCATTTTTTACTTTGTTACTAGGAATTGATCTCAGAACCCTAGCAATTTTGCTGCTGAGCTATATTCTGGGCGCTAAAACTTGTACCTTAATGCAGGAAGTTCAGCTGCACATGGAGGACTGGTACTCATACTGAGTTGCTGGGCTGAAGTACAGTCTACCTGTGCATCTTCTTCAGGTACTGGGCCATTAGCTCTCAAATCTTCATTCTCCTTAAAGTAAAAAATAATTCAAAATTACTTTTAAGCTTTATTCCTAAAAGATACACACATAATCAATAAATACATGAAAAGATGCTCAATTATCTATTAAGGAAAGGTAAATTAAAACCATAGTGAAAAATCACTTTAAACTTCCTAGAGTGACTGCAATAAATGAGACAGATCTTTATAAGAGGTGATATGAGAATATTGGAAATTTGCTCTATGTATGTTTTGGGGTTTTTTTTTTTTTGGGTAATGGGAATCGAACTCACAACAATGTGCTTGCAAGGCAGGCACTTGGTGCTGAGCTAAATCCCTGCCCCTTGTTTTGGTTTTTTAAGACAGGGTCTTGCTATGTAGCTCAGGCTGGCCCTGAACTTGTGGCAATTCTCCTGTCTCAACCTTTAGAATGGTGGATTAACTGGTGTGCATCACCATGCCCAGCCTACATAGCTGCTTTAGAAAACAACCTGGCAGATCCTTAAAAAAACAAAAACAAAATCCATGAATTTGCACCTGCTAGGTAAATGCACTACTACTGCAACACATGTCCAGCCCAGAGAAATTATTTCTAAAAGAGAAGTAAGCATGGAGACAAACTACAGATGGTGAGACAATAAATAAATTTCCAGAATTCAAGATCAGAGAAGAAATTTAGGCCTCACAACCACTTATTCAGGATACTCTGGAAGAAACAAACACTGTAGGGGCTGGGGATTTAGCTCTGCGGCATAAGCACCTGCCTTGCAAACAGGTGGTCGTGAGTTCAATCCCCGGTACCTATAAAAAGATTAAAAAAAAAAAGAAGAAGAAACAAACACTGTAATACTCGAGAGTAAAACTAAAACAAGAAGAAAACAAGCTCCAATACAGGAGACTAAAAAAAGTTCCCAAGATGATGGTTAGGGGAAGTCCAAGGAACACAGCCATGTTAAGGTAACTCAGAATACAGAAGAAGAGACTAGGCACGGTGGCACATGCCTGTAATTCCAGCAATTGGGAGACTGAGACAGGAGGACGACTGTGAGTTCAAGGGTAGCCTGAATTACATAGTAAGACCCTGTCTCAAAAAAGAAAAAAAAAAAAAAAAAGAAGAAGAAATAAGCAATCACAGTATTCTGTGTCAGCTATTTAAAAAATATGTATTACCAAGTGTGTTACAAATGATGGTATGTTATAGTCTAACTTGCAATGCCTTTAGTGACACTACCATAAGGGATATCTTAAAATTGATGATATCAGGGCTGGGTATATAGCTCAGTGGTGTAAGTGCTTCCCTGGCATCACGAGGTCATGAGTTCGATCCCCCATACCCCCCCACCCCCCCCAAAAAAAGGAAAAAATTGATGATATCTTAGGTTTGAGAATGCACAATACACTCAGTGAATGGGACTTCAAACTCACAACTGCCTGCTTGCAAGGCAGGCGCTTATGCTGATGAGCTAAATCCCCAGCCTCCGAATGGGACAATTTTAATGTGTGGTTCTTTAATAGAGCTTTATGCTGGCTGTGGTGACACATGACCATCACTGTAGCTACATGGGAAGCTGAACAGAAAGATCTTAATTTTGAGTGCAGTCTGGTCAACTTTGTGAAATAATACTTCAAAATTAAAAAGGGCTGGAGAATGGAGCTCAGAGGTATGGCATCCTTGGGTTAAATCCCTGGGATAGCTGGAAGATCTCAATTATAAAACCTGAAGTTAATGAATAACACCTAAAATTGAAAGTAAAGAGATAAAAATAAAATATAAATAAGATATAGTATCATTTGGTGAAAGAACTATGTTGCATGCTTTGGTGCTCACCTTTTCTTTGCAGACACCTTTAATGACATCAGACATTCTATTCTCCAAAAGGAGTTCCCCTGGCATTCTTGATGAACTCCCAGGTAGAGGAGGAAAATTTGAAGCTAGTAAGTCAAACTTTGGTGTTGGCGACTTTGATTCAGCTGAAGGATGGGGTCTCTAAAAGATACAAATCAATTAACAGATCATATGCCTATCACATTCTTTTAATTCTTTGCCATCTCAGAAGTTGTAAACTCCAAGAAAACAAACAAAAATCCCTTAATCTAATGCACATAATTGTTTCCCTATAAATTCTAAGCATCTTACCTTAGTTAAGCTTTCGTTAGTTTCCGCCAATCTGATGCACCACCTTCCCCTTTTTCAGACACCATTACTGTGTAGCTTAAGCTGGTCTTGAACTTCAAGTGCTGGGACCACAATTGTGTGCTGCCATGTCTCATTCACTCATTCATCAGTGGTACTGAGAATTGAACCTAAGCCCTTTGCACTGAGCCAAATCCCCAACCTTTTATATTTTGAGACAGGGTCTGGGCTGAGTTACTAATTGCCTAAATTGGGCTTGCAATCCTGTCCAGCCTCGTAGAATGCTGGGATTATTGCTGTACGTCACCACACCCAGGGCAAATACTGCTTAAAATAACCCTTTTCACTTTTTTGGTCATGGCTACAAAATTATTCACACAAAATCAATGAATTGTACACTTTTAGGCTAGTCCTTTACATGAAACCCAGATATCCATGGGCCTATTAGCTGTCTCCATTCAAATTTCACTTGGATATTTCAAACAACACACTGAATCATCTCATTTTTAGTCTACTTTTATCACTAAAATTAACTATGTATAAACTTGCAAATCTTAAATTTCACTTCTCGCTAAGATCTCCCTCCTCCACAAGAGTTCCTCTAATGTGCCCTTCCTTCTGTAAGGCAAGTCTGCCTCCTTTTCCTTTACTCTAAATTTTAGAATTCAATTTAGACATTTTCAGCATTGAACAGACTCCAACTCTAGTTTCTCTTCTCTCTAATCATTGAGGGTGATGTAAGGATTCATATGGAATTAGACATGTTCCATGACTGAAATCTCAGCACTTGGGAGGCTGAGGAAGGAGAATCGCCAGGAGTTTAAAGTCGGTCAGAAGTTCATAGTGAGATATTGTCTCACAGAAAAAAACAAAACAAAACCCATGTGGATAGTATGTCACTGCTATAATTTTCATAGCTGCCCACAATATAGAAAGCTATAAAGGAAAACTAATACTATTTATTCAAGTGAGGGATTCTTGAGAACTTCATGCCTTCTCATGTTTTTTTCCAATTGTTTTTACTTCTACTTAAGAAATGGCAACCATGGGGCTGGGGATTTAGCTCAGCGGCATAAGCGCCTGCCTTGCAAGCAGGCAGTCATGAGTTCGATCCCCGGTACCGATAAAAAGGAAAAAGACAAAAAAAAAAAAAAAGCAGGGAAGAAATGGCAGCCATTTATTATAAACAAATTATACGAAACAAAAATATTAATAATTTGAAACTAGAATATTTAAGATTAAAATGTAACATTTTTGAAATCTATAAAATGTTGTGTGGGCCAAGAATTTAGTTAGTTCAGTTGCATAAGTGCTTACCTGGTGAGCACGAGGTTCTAAGTTTGATTCCTGGTACCAAAATAAAGTTTTCTAAGACTAGCAGATATATGAATTGCTAGTAGGTAGAAAACTGCCCTCAAACAATTAATAAACAATATAGCAATTTCTAACATCATATAGAGTTTGAAGAATGACAGTAGGTGTGGTGGCACATGCCTCTAATGCCAGCCACTCTGAGAGTCTGAGGTAGGAAGATCACAAACCCAAGCCCAGCTTGAGCAGCTAAACAATTTAGTGAGATGCTCTCAAAAAAATCCGATGATAACAACAACAACCACCACCACCACCACCCAAAAACAAACAAACAACAATAAAACAAAGTCAGGATGTGCTACTGATGCAGTTCAGTGTAAAGGGTGTGTGTTCAAACACCAGTACTGGGGAAGAGAGTAGGAGAAATTATATACTCTCTCACATTGAAAAAAATAAAACAACTTATATTCTTTTTTTTTTTTGTCTTTTTCATTTTTATTGGTACCGGGGATTGAACCCACAACCGCCTGCTTGCAAAGCAGGTGCTTATGCCACTGAGCTAAATCCCTAGCCCCAACAACTTACATTCTAAAGCCATAGGACAAGCCACAGAACAATAACTTTTGTCTATTGTTTATGGGAATAAAAGCTGACACAACCCTTACAGAACGATATTGGTTACTGATCATTGACTTGTGATCCAGAAATCCCACATCCAAGGGACTCTTTCAGACATAAATATACATAGGGCAAATGACAGTTACAAGGTTATTACTGTAACTTCTAACTGTACTTGTCATGGTTTATGTCGGTAGCCCCTAGGCCTCATGTGTTTGCATTATGCATTTGTGACTGGTTCATTGTCTAGAGCTTGGATTGATGGTGTCAGTGCTCTGTATAGACCCACATAGCATACAATATAATGGTGGCCAGAAGGTGTGTCTGTCTCTCTTGCCAATTGCCGCCTTGCTGTTTGCAGCTGCCATGAACTACAGCCCCAACACGCCACCCTGCCTTGGAGCCAACTGAGTATGGACTGAAACCCTCCAAAACTGCAAGAAATAAACCGGGGCATCAGGTATTGTGTCTCAGCGACAAGTAAAAAGTGACCAAGATAGTACTGTTTATAAGAGCAAAAGATCGAAACTATTAAATGCCCACCAATAATGTAATAGTTGAGCTTTCCAAGTTTATTTTTAAAATGTAAATGTTATATAATCTTCTCTTTCATTTATTTTGTAGTTGTAATGAGCAGAGCATTCACAATGAGCTACATCTCCAACTGTTTAATAGAGAAAGGCTCTTGTTAAATCACTAAATTGCCTGGGCTAGTTTTGATACTCCTACCTCAGCATCCTATAGTGCTGGGATTAAAGCACAGAAAAGAAAGACCATAAACAACTCAACACCACAGTAAACAAATAAACAAAAACACCAAACCAAACCAAAAAACCCAGATAAATTCAAAGGTTAAAAATACTCACTGGGATTCTTTCATCTTCTCGTCGTCTTCGACCTCTGAAAAGAGCTCTCCTTTTAACAAAAGAGGTAAAACAACTCTTTAAAAGATTCTTCAGTTATACCATTGTATCAAAGATGGAATGACTGCTACTTAAATTTCACTATGATCATCACCACCACCAACCACCAAGTTATTTAGATCACTTTTATTAAGAATATTTCCTCCATTACTGGAAGCAAATTGAAGTGTAATTTAGACATGGTGGGCAATATATAACCACCACTTCGATAGTTCAGGGGTGGGGAAAAATTAAAACTAAGGCAGACAGGTATCCTATTTTTCTAAGCTGTTATTTCCTCAACAAACTATATGGAACTTCACACTATAAACCCCTGATACAGAATTATATTCTATAAAGATACTCTTAAGTTCCTTATTATGAAAAAACAAAAAATAAACAAAAACTACTGGGAGTGGGGAGGTATCTCAGTGGCAAAGTGCTTGCCTAGCTAGCATGTGCAAGGCTTTGAGTTTGATGTCTAGCACCACAAAAAACCCACCAAAAGACAAAAGAAACTATTTCCCCATGTCATACAATCAATGTATTCATCAGCATGACTTTGTACTTTAAGTTAAAACAACAAAAATCAACAGATCAGGGGCTGGGGATTTAGCTCAGTGACATAAGTGCCTGGCTTGCAAGCAGGCAGTCAGTCGTGAGTTTGATCCCCAGTACTGATAAAAAAGAAAAAAGGCAAAAAAAAAAAAAAAAAAAAAAAAAAAAAAAAAAAAAAAAGATCAACAGATCATAGTCTTTGAAATTTTAGGATGATCACTTGATGATCAAAGAAATTTCATACACAGTTATTTCCTTACCTGCCTCTACCATAGTCCCCATTTTGTTCCAGCTGTAAAGCAGAAGTCTCCTTTGGAAGGTAAGTTTGCTCTTGTTGACCTGTTACTGTAGGGTTATGCCGTTCAGGTGCAAAATTCCTTGAATTAGATCTGTTCAATGGTCCATCCCCCAATGGCACAGAGCTCTCTGCAGTTTGTTCTGTACCACTGGATGACCTAAAATGAGGCTTCACACTATAAGAAATGTAAGATCATATACATGAAAATATAAATCAGGACAGAAAAAACTGACTTTATAACTAAACTCTCATTTTCCATAAACAAAAATGTTATATAAAAACATTACTCTTTTATGTCCCAATACAATATTTTAAAAGGCAAAAGAATTTCTGCAATAAATTTGTGTCTGGAGACATACTGGGGGAAAATCCAAGGTTCTTTGGAGATAAAACTACTTCTACTTCAAAAGTCAAAAGTATATTTAGGATTTAAACATTTTGTTTTGTGTTTAAACCAACTGCGCTCTTAAATTTGCTACATTAGGCAGGCTATGACCTTTCTTTGGGAGTCTTTTCAAGACAGGGTCTCACTATGCAGTTCAGGGTGGCCTTGAACTCACTTTGTAGCCTAGGCTGTTCTCAAACTCCCAATGATCCTTCTGTCTCAGCCTCCTGAGTGCTGGGATTACAGGCGTGAGCCACCACACCCAGTTTAGGTTTTAAATTTATTAATGAGTTTATACCACATGCTCTCAATAATGGCAAAACTAATGCAAGTAAAAACTGACAGTTGTGTGAGACCAAAGACAGCATACTCATTTTATGTATATATAATGTAATAGATAACATTTTAAAGCAGATATATAATAATCCATACTATAGGAGACATTATAAAAAATAATGTCTAAGAAGGATTTTTATGGGTGTGACAGTGAAAAGGGTGAAAAATACAATATACTAAAATCTCACCTTTCACTAAATGAAGTCAATTGTTTATGATCCATATGAAAGAAAACTAGGGAAATACAGCAACACAACTAAGAGCCCAGCATGAATTCATGAATCAGATGTGCAATGCAGTAAAAATAACAAGAAAAAAATAATAAGAAAAACAAAAAACACCCTATCTACAAACCTGTTTCTATAAAAGTAGCTTTTATCTTAGATGATAACTGTAAGGAACCATCTTCCTAAAACACTTTATGTAGATAAAACTGTGGTAGGGTAATGGAGAGAGGATGCATGTTAATCAACATCAAAAACTTTTAAAGTGACCCTAAGCAACTGAGGATTGTGGCTCTATAATCAATTAAAAAGGAAATGTGATATGCATATTTGGTCCCTTGCTTTCAGTTTATATAACCTGTTTTTAATAAATTTGTTCCATATTTATCATATTAATAACACATTGCTCATTGATAGCTTCTTCAACAGAGATTAACAATTGCAGTAATAGCCCAGCATGGTGGTGCCCACCTATTACCCTAGCACTCAGGAGACTGAAGCAGGATGTTAATGCCAAGTTCAAGGCCAGCCTGGGTTCAAGAAATCCTAAACTACACAGTGAGACCTTGTCTCAAAATGACATATCTAAGGGCTGGGGATTTAGCTCAGCGGCATAAGCACCTGCCTTGCAACCAGGCAGTCGTGAGTTTGATCCCTGGTACCGATAAAAACAAAAAAGACAAAAAAAAAAAAAAAAAAAAAAAAAAAAAAAAAAAAAAGACATATCTATAACTGTCCTATTTTATTGTAGAGATTGTTAAGGCCTTGGTAACTTGGGAAGACCTTATGTCAAAAGGTTGTCGATGCTCAGTGAAGGTTCTGAATTCTATTCCCAGTATTAAAGAAAAAAAGATTTAACATTTAAGATAGAAAATAAAAAATCCAGCTTGACAATACATTTTCAGAGAATTACAATGAAAAGTACAGAATATCCCATAACAGGAGATTTTAAAATATTATCTATTATATTTGAAAATGGCCTTGTGAAAGAGATGCTACTAAATTAGTTCAGAAACTACTACTCACCCAATTTTCATTCACCGTGCATTTCAGCAGGCCTCAAGGTTATGTTGCTAAATTTAAACAGCCCTCAGATCTCATAATCTTACCCTTCATTGAGAGGGACTTACAATCTCAATCCAGGCCACACAGAAAATAGAATGAAGAATTGACAGACAAAAGATTAAAAGCAAAGAGAAGTGAAAGAAAAATAAAATAAAAAAGGTAGGAAAATGCCCGGACATCTGAAAGTTAGTCCAATTCTCTCTAGGATTAGTGATCATCACTGGGCTGTCATAAAGCTAATTCAACAACCTCCAAAGGCCTGTTACTTTGTCCTTTTAGAAAGCCTTGTCTTTTTGGCAGTATTGGGGGTTGGACCCAGGGCCTCTCCTTTGTACTGAGCTACATTCTTCACTTTTACTTTTCAAGATAAGGTCTGGCTAAGTCATTAAGTTGCTCAGACTGAAGTTATGTTCCTCCTGCTACAACCTCTGAGGGTGCTGAGATTACAGGTGTGCACCTCCATTTCCCTGCTCTGATAAATAATTTTTAAAAACATAAAGGCCTGGTAGCCATCACTTCTTATAAGCAAAAAGGAAACAAAGATTGGGTTGGTGGTAAAAAAGCTATTTAGTTTCATCTGTGGAATGTTTCTGTATTTCTTTTTTTTGTACCAGGGATCAAACTCACAACCTTGCACTTGCTAGGCTGGCAATGCTGCTGAGCTAAACCCCCAGCCCCTGTTTCTATTGTTTATAAGGGGAAACATTCGTGTACTTTCTTTTTTTAAAAAATTTTTTTCTTGTATTATTCCTGTAATTAAAAATTTACAATCTGTACAGTATTGGTCAAATATATGGAAGATGCAAAATAAAAAAATATATAAAGATTCTCAAGAAAAATAATACAAAAAAAGCTGGGCAAGGGGACACAGGCCTGTAATTCCAACACTCAGGGGGCTGAGGCAGGAAGATTGCTGAGAATTTGAGGCCAGCCAGAACCACAAAATGAGTTCAAGGTGGAGCCTGAACTGTGTAAAGAAATCTTGATTTCCAACAAAACAAAACACAAAAGACCAATGTATAAAAATCATTTCATATAACACAGAAAATTGCAAAATTATGTAGAAAACCTATCCCATATCCTCAAAGCCACAGATGTGCTTCCATATGAGCCAAGGTGATTTCTCTGTCATTCCTAGGGTTGTTTTGTTTTTGTCTTTTTGAGATAGGATCTCACTATGCAGTTGAGCCTGGCCTTGAGCTCATTATAGCCCAGGCTGGTCTCAGACTTTCACTAATCCTCCTGCCTCAGCCTCTCAAGTGCTGGGATTACAGGCATGTGTCACCACGCCTGGCTCATTCCTTGTTTTATAATTTCACCTCTTTGATCCAGAAGGCAAGAAAACAATACCAGTAACAAAGGAGGAATCAGAAATTCACCTAATTTTTTTCTTTTTGGGTGGTATTGGGAATGGAACCCAGAGCCTCTGCACCGAGCTATATCTATAGTCCTTTATTTTTTTGGAAAAAGTCTCATAAAGTTGCTAAATTGTTGAAGCTGGGCTTATGTGATTCTCCTAGGTCAGCTTCCCAGAGTGCTGGACTATAGGTATGAGTCATCATGTCTGGTATAGTGTAATCTTTAATCAAAGTACTGGAGCTGGGGATTTAGCTCAGTGGCATAAGCGCCTTCCTTGCAAGTGTGCAGTTGTGAGTTCGATCCCTGGTACCGATAAAAACGAAAAAGACAAAAAAAAAAAAAAAAAAAAAAAAAAAAGCAAAGTACTTATTTTTGGAGGGTTGGGGATTGAACCTAGGGTCTTGCACTTACAGGCAATGCTCTTTTTTTTTTTTTAAATTCCTCTTTCTTCTGAGACAGGCTCTTGCTATGTAATTCAGGCTAGCCTTCAATTGGTTGGCCTTAGCCTCTTGAGCGCTGGGACCACAGGTGTTTGCTACTGTGCTACCTGGTGACAAGTGCTCTTTTACTGAGCTATACCCCAATCAGTGAAATATGTAATAGATACTCTCTACCACTGTGCTACATGCCCAGTCCTAACATAATCACGAGCAATGTGTTCTCACAAAAGCTGTGAGGTTTAATTTACTCTAATGAAATTATTTTTAAGAGTAAATTATGCCAGTTTATGGTAGAAGGAAAAAGGTATTTAGATAATGTAATCTTAGGCCCAGTGATAATAACTAGCCACACAGTTCTGTTTTTCTTTTTTTGTCCAGCACGGAGAATCAAACTCACGACCTCACTCTTGCCAGGCAGGCACTTATGCTGTAGAGCTAAATCCCTAGCCCCAAGCTATACAATTCTGGCAAGGTATTTATTATTCCATTTGGTACCAGGGATGGAACTCACAACTTTGCACTTGCCAGGCAGGCACTTAGGCCACTGTGCTAAATCCCTGGCCCAAGATATTTTTTCTTTATCTTTCACTTTTTTTCTCATAAATAAGTTAAAACTACTTTCTTTATCATCCCTGTGTGCCCATGGAAATTAATGTTTTTCAAGTATCAAGATGGAGGATGAAAGAGTCTGTGTACTTGTATTTCTATGTCACAGCAATGATGAATTTTACAGTTAACCACTATCAATCAAACTAAACGAGAGTGCTGGGAATATAATACAGTGGCACAAATGTCTTCCTGGCAAGCATTAAGGTCGTCAGTTTGATTCTTGATACAAAAACAGCCCTGTACAAACTAAATGAGTCATCTACAAGGACCCTGCTTTTTGAGCTGTGACTTGAACTTCTGGGACCAAGGGATCCCCGACTCAGTCAAAAACTGAGTCCAAAAATGTTGAGCATGGTAGTGCAGAAGGACGCATATAGAATGCACTGAGAATACTTCTGATACTGTAAACTCTTTTCTCCAATAAAGTATATTTCATAAAAATCTCACAAAATATATCCCATATGGTTTTTTTGCCCAAAACAAATGGACAAATCAGATCTGGCCGAGACTAGAAATCACTGAAATCAACGGGCTTACAAAACAAACACACAAGAAATAATATATATGAAATCTAAACCATTTATGTATCAGCCCTTTACTCAGTGACTAGTCACATATACTCTCATGACACACCAAATAATGTGATTGCCATCTGATGTCTAAGAAGAATAAAACATGAAAGATTTATTTACCTCTTGTTTAACAGGCAATAGTTTCCAGGATTCCTAGTAATTTTATCCCCAGTGGTGGTGATCAAATCAAGGTCCTCAAGCATGCTGGAGGAATAGCCCCCTAAGACTCCTAATAAATTATTCTATACAAAATTGATTTAAAAAATAAGCTCTTAGGATCAGAGCTTGAGATACTAAATGTTAGTTATCATCTGCTATGTTGTGTAGCATAGAAATCACTTTAAAAGACAATTCATCAAAATCTGATGATATATATCCCAATATTTATCACTCAAATTATGTTACTTAACATTTCTAACATATTAATCAATATACTAAGCAACATTTAGACACTAAACTATGTGTAAGATTGCTACCATATAAAAACAGATGTGTTTAATGGTAGCAAAGATTTATTAGAAGTAGGAAAAGCAAAAAAAAAGTAGGAAAAGAAACAGGCTTTGCAGAGTGAGTCTGGGCCAAGTAAAAGTAGGGAAAGAAGCAACCCTGCAGTGAGGATGGCCACCAGGCAAGAGCGAACACAGTGGCTACTATATTTTTTCTTATTCCTTTTACTACTGAGTCGTCATTCTTTTCATATCTATTATCAACTGAGGTTGAAGTGGCTTTGTGAATTCTAGATTGAATTGCTTATATACTTCTTGAAAAACAAGTGAAAATTTTTAATGGACTCTACCAAGAAGTACTGCTACTAACAAAAGCAATTCCTTAAGATGCATTGGGAACTGTTTAAAATAAATTTCAACTGATTTTTATCTCACCGATTTTTTTGGAATGGCCGACCCATATTCAAAGCAGCAGCAGTTGTTTTGTAAGATCCTGGTGAATTAAAGCCGTTCACAAAATTACCATTGGGGAAGGGAGCCTAGAAGAAAAGTTTATGTTTACATTGTATAAATGGGAAACATGGAGTGAGGGTCAAAAAGACATTTGAGAGAACCTAGCACTGATTTCTTACACTATTTTCAAATCATTTCAGAAATTTTAAATTGTGGAAATCAACAGCTAAAGCCTCTATCTATCTTCCAATCTATATACAGATTAAGGAGGAATAGATAGCTGTATCACTATTTAAAAGCCAACTAATAGGGGCCAAAAATATAACTCAGTGGTATAGCAGCTGGCTGGCAAGCGCAAGGTCCTGAGTTCAGTTCCCAGTACACACACACACACACACACACACACACACACACACACACACACACACGCGCGCGCCAAAAAAATCACCAGTATCAATGAATGAATTACTCTGGCTTATTTCTTCAAATTTCAACTTGAATTTAAAATTTTGTTATTTTACATTATTCTGTAAGGATCTCACTTACCAGTGGTGTTTCAAAGTAAGGTGTAGGACTTGGAGACCAAGACTGAGGCACAATACTATAAACTGAGTATTGTTGGTGAGGATTATACACAGGCTGCATAAAGACTGGTGAAGCATACTGTGCTTGCGTTTGAATGGGATGACTGTACATACAAGAATCTACTAATCGATAACCATTCTTAGCAAAGAATGTATTGATGGCTTTTATCCTTGCCTAGAAGCAAAAAGAATATATTATAATAAAAAGAATAAATATATTCAAACCAGTACTAAATTTACATTTCAATATTTTACAGTATACTACACTATTTCTACTTATTGTACTTCAATGCCAAAGAGAAAGAAAACATGAAAAACAAAAGGAATCACAAAAGACAGAGAAGATAGTTTTAATTAATGTGCAGTACACATGAAAAACTACAATAAACCAGGTACAAAAACAAATATGGAAATAATAAAATTACAATATCACATCAAGAGTATGCTAGGTATGGGGTATATGCCTGTAATCCCAGCACTCGGGAGGCTGAGGTGGAAGGATCACTGCGAGTTCGAGACCAGTCTGGGCTACAAAGTGAGCTCAAGGCCAGCCTGAACTGCATAGTGAGACCCCATCTCAAAAAAGATAAATAAATAAATAAATTTAAAAAATTAGAAAATTAGACCTGCTGTTCATTTTGAGATCTGAAATTATAGGTTGTAAACTACTGAACAAACACTTTATGAAGTTATTTGGAAAGAACTACTATAAACAAAATATTTTAATGCCCTATCACCGAATTTTCTGAACTAACATATAATACAATCCAAAAAGATCTTTAAAATTACTACAGGCCTATATTATCTATTTGTATTTTCTTAAATTCTCGAATAGCAAAAAATGAAAAATGCTTTTGTTTCACTGTCCTCTACTATATGTACAAATGTTTCTTACCATGATTGGCTTGCCCTGAAATGTTTTAACTTCTTCTCGTAAGTATTTAAATGCCTATTAAAGCAGAAAGAACTTTCATTAGTATTCAGACAGACATTTTATTAAAATCATCTTTATTCATCAAGAGTTTACAACCAGAAGTTATTTTTAAAAATTTTAAGGTGATAAGAGAATGAAAAGTAAAAACTCAAGACATTCTCAGCTACAGTTCACATGTATGAATTACTGCAGATAAAATATGCAAGATTCAAAACAAACCTAAAAGAGCACTAGATATCATCTGATTCAATCAGGATAAATTTCAAAGATGAAGAAACAAAGAACAATAAAATCTGAGTTATTTTATAATGCTATCATTTTTGTTTTAAATATATATGTTTCCTTTAAGGATGACACAAGAAGAGTAAAACCTGTAAACTTTAGAATTGAAATAGAAAAATCTTTATGACGATAATAAAAAAAGAAAACCAACAAAGCAAAAACAAAAAGGTGACCAATGTGCCCACTAGTCTTTATAACATTAGAGCAAGCACTTTTCTTTTTTTTGGTACCAAGAATCAAAATGACCTTGTGCTTGCTAGGCCAGCACCTATGCCACTGAGCTGTATCTTTGGCTTAATTAAAATATACCAAAAATAAGTAAGATAAAATAGAAAAATCTTCTTACCTGTTGTGCATCCGTATCTGACTGGAAAGTGATGTACCAATTGCTATTGTGTGCAAACTCACAGCCTATCACTTTGGGGCAGTTTTCATTTTTGAACAAAGCTTTCACCTCCTAAAAAAGAAAATTTGTAGTCAACTCTTAAAAACAAAGTATCAGTAAAGGGCATTTATTGTTTTGGTGAGGATGAGCATTTCTGAGCCTTTTAGTCCTATTTTTTCATTTGGTAACTTAATCTGGACAAAACTAAGTAAATTTTAAGGATGGAGTTTTATTTTACAATCAGCAAAACAAAAGTTTTTCACTTCTGGTGGCACGCTAAATTTTTGTTATACAAAATTCTCCCATCTTTTCATTGTCCAGTCAAATAAACAAGCTTAAAAAGCTGGGTGTGGGGGTACTTGGTCAAAACCCCAACACTTTGGGAGGCTGAGGCAAGAATACTGTAAGTTTGAGCCCAACCTGGGCAAATTCATGACTTAGCTAGGAATAAAGAATTAACAATTAAGAAGGGTTAGAGACATAATTCAGTGTAAAGGCTCTAGTTTACTTTTGACGTGCAGCTCTAAGTCAAAGATCTTGAAACAATTTTTTTTCTAATTTCTTTCACTGATCCTAAATTTAGCAATTTTTATGTAGAGATTTAATGCTGAATGGGCAAAATGATCAAGATATCATATTTGTCATCTGGCAAGTGGCTTAATATGGCAATTCAGAGCAAAGCTGAGGCATAATGGTTAAGAAACATAGGCTTTATAAGTCCAGATTGTCATTCCCCCCCCCCAGACTGTCATTTAATAGTCCATTTACCCTTGGGCCAAGTTGTTTAACCATTCAAAGGCTCAGATTCTTAGCTGAAAACAGATAATAAAATGTTTGGCTTTAAATGACTATAAACTATAAACAACAGCAAATAGAATTAGTTATTAAATATCATTATATATAATTATGTGATACTATGTTTCTGGGTTATATTGTTTCATTCCATTTTACTTCATTCTCTAGCACATACTTTACCATCTTTATAACTGCACCTTTTTTATGTATCATTTATCAGTAGGGTCTGATTTCACTAATCTTTTTAAAAATTAGCCTTAACAAAACATTAGTATTTATCTCAATGACAATAACTGATACGAAGTCAGAGTTATACTTCACTTGTATAACTTCTCCAATTTAAACAGTTAAAGAACACTTAACAGTAACTAATGGTTTACCTCTACTGGTGTTGTTTCAGGAATCTCTCTGAGAATCACAATACAACGTTTATGACTCGGCCTCACTTTCTCACCTTTCTCATCAACTTGTACCATTGGAGATGCTGAAATTGTAAAAAGAAGGATCTTGTTTAAAAGTGATAGATAGTGATATTAATAATGCCATCAAAAGACTAGTTTAATTTTCAAATGAATAAATTACTAGAGGTTAACTGCCAATGATTATCATTAAGGGAGGGAAAAAAACAACCTGAGGCTTACAAATAAATATCCTCAAAGGTTATTCATTGAGTAAATATTCAGAATACATACTTTAACTTAGCATTGTGTTGCGGTTGAAAAAAAGCCTTAAGGCAGCATATATTTTTAATTATGACTTCATACGGTGCATCTTTTTAAAATAATATATTTACTTTTATCTACTACAACAAAGAGCCAAAAGTCATTTTTTGGATGCTGATTTTGAGGAATAGTGGAAACAGATACTTCCATATAGCTAAAACTTGTATTTCCAGTTTCTTCAGAGCAGCAATATGGCATTATTTCCCTGAGGTAAACAAATTTTAAAAAGTAGTGATGGGTAAATGGTAGCAGAATAGAGAAAGTATTTTGCTTGTCACTGATAATTTTCTTTCTTTCTTTCTTTTTTTTGGAAATGGGGATTGAACTCATGACCTTGCACTTGCCAGGCATGCACCTCTTATGGCCACTGAGGTAAATCCCCAGCCCTCTGATAATTTTCTTTGTAGACAAGACTGAGACATTTTAAGAAATGATGTCTATATAATACTCTATGTATTATACTCCCATATAGGTCTATGGTTATATTGATTATATTTAACTTTGGAGCATTCTGAACAGACTTCATATAAAAGTAAAGATCTCTTTTATTTATTCAAGCAGTTAATTAAAAAAAACTTGAGAAGTTATCAAGAAACATTAATACAAGATACAAACACCATTAAAAATTAGAACCTAAATCAAGAAATACAACAGTATTAACTTATAAAACTGAGTTCAGTTGTATGAGGCACGCGGTAGAGATGGACAGCTGTGGAGTAAGTTGTTCTTGTCACATTTTGTTTTTTTGGTACCAGGAATTGAACTCACGACCTTGCACTTACCAGGTAGGTGCTTATGTGTTGAGCTAAATCCCTGGCCCACTGGGTTCAACTTTGAAACAGACTGCTTTAACAGATATAAGGGTGACACTCTTTCTAACAGCCCATAAAAAATGAGATTTAACTGCCTATACTTGTTAATTGAGCAGCAAGAACAACAACCAAAATATAGACTACAGAAGCTGAACACACACACATACAATAGACAAGCAACCAGGGAAAATAAATTACTGGAATGAGAGAGAACCATTAAAACTCCCTGAAAGCCAGAGAATGTTTAACTTCTTAAAATTCAAACACAAGTTTAAAGGTATTATTACATACATCTCAACACTTCAAGAATTAAATCAGGATCTGTGGTCAATTTTTTTATTTCTTCCATGTTGGCAACTGTCCATATTGGGACAAACTGGTCACTATCCATTTGAGATATCAAGTAAAGATCCTTTGATAAATTTTCTCTGAAAGAAATAAACAAAAGCAATATAACAAGAAATTCTTAAAAACCATCTCAAGAAGTTTTATTCATTTTTATCAGTATGTTCAGGGCAACACATTTATGCTATTAGAAATAAAAGGCTGAACTCTGAAAAGTTCAGTTAAAAGTTCAACGTCCAAGGTACTAACGTAACATACATTGGTAACACTTTCACAAAATGTCTGACTCTCCAAAAGTATTTGGCCCAAAGTACTGGACAAAGAACTTTATGGAATTATATTGCTATGGAAAGTAGCTTAATATTAAATAACATGTATAAAAGAATCAGTGTTTCACTTTATAAACACTTTAGCATCTGGGGGCTGGGGATTTAGCTCAGCGGCATAAGCACCTGCCTTGCAAGCAGGCGGTCGTGAGTTTGATCCCTGGTACTGATAAAAAGAAAAAAAAAAAACACTTCAGCATCAGTGTTATTATATACATTTGGAAAAAAAAAATGGAAGTTTACCTATGAATTAAATATAAGGATTTTGGGGGAGGTAAACAGGACAGGGGATTGAATCCAGGGTTTTTCTTGAACTACATCACTAAATAAGTATGTGTTTAAAATACATAGTTGACACACTGGTTGGTAGATAGCTGGAGCATGTACAAGATACATCTTAAATCTTTTTACATCCCCACCCTTTCCCACTCCTCTTTCCAGCATCTCTTAGTCCCTTCCATTTACCAAGAACCCATTTCTCCATTTCCCATTGTCTATCATTTATTTTATTTTGACTTATTTATACTTTGAGTTTCTCCTGTAAGGGAAGCATAACATATTTAAGCTCATGTGTCTGCTTTATTTAACACAATAGATTCCAGATGTACTCATTTTCCTACAAATGACACAGATTTACTCTTCCTTATAGCATTGTGTACAAATACATTTATCTGCTGGTGGCAAATAGGCTGTTCTAACATTTAGCTATTATGAACTGTACTGCTATAAAAATGGGAATATAAGTTATTACTGTGGTATGATGACTTTAACCCTAGGAAGTTACCTAGAAGGGAATAGCTGGGTCAAATGGAACTTCTGTACTAGTTTTAACATTCCCACCAACAGTGTAGAAGGAAAGGTCCCTCTTCCCCTGCACCCTTGCCAACGTTTGTTATTCTTTAATTTCTTGATAATAACCTTTGTTTCTGGAGTAAGATGAAATCTCAGTCTTGTTTTAATCTGCGTTTCTCTGTTGACCAGAGATGAGCATTTTTCATGTATTTCCTGATCATTTTGTACTTCTTCTGAAATCAGTCTATTCATCTCATTTGCTCATTTTTTGATTGGGTCTTTTATTCTGGATGGTCTAATTTCCTTCAGTTCTTTGCATATTCTAGATATTAATCCTCTATCCAAGAGGTAGCGGTCAAAATTTTTTTTCTATTCTGCATGTTGTCTCTTCACTGTTTGTTGTTTCCTTTGCGTTAAGATTTTTAATTTGACATAATCTCTTATGTTGATTCTTGATGTTATTTCTTACACAGCTGGTGTTCTGTTGAGAAAATTCCCATCTATGCATTTAAGAGTGTTACCTTCTTCTAGCAGGTAAAGTGTTTCTTTTAATGTTTAGGTCTTTGAACCATTTGATATTAGGATAGCATATGGTGAACACTGTGGGTTGAGATTCAATCTTCTGCATATGGATAGCCAGTTTTCCCAGTACTATTTATTTGTTAAAGAGGCTATCTTTGCTCCAGTGTATGTTTTGGCTCCTTTGTCCAAGATTGGGGACTGAATTTGTATCTAGACTGTTTTTTAAAAATTTTTTTCTTTAAGTCAGGATCTCTCAAAGCCATTAAACTACCCAGACTGGTCCTGAACTTGTTATTCTCCTGCCTCAGCTTCTCAGAGTGCAGGAATTATAAGTGTACATCACCACGCTAAGATGTTTAATTCATAAATGTTACAAAAATCAAATCAAATTCTTTTTTTTTTTTTTTTTGGTATCGGGGATTGATCTCAAGACCTCACACTTGCCAGACAGGCACTTATGCCACTGAGCTAAATCCCTGGCCCTAAAATCAAATTCTTGCCTTCTTATTCATATCAAGTATTTGTTTAGCCAGACTGTCTAAAAATAAATAGAAGTCCATGGTTAAAAGCTTTCTTCTCAAATAGGCCTGACTTGACCACCTTTGTAAAAACTCCCTTCCTCTATGTATGTATGTATGACACTGGGGAATCAAACTTACGACCTTATGCTTGGCAGGCAGGCACTTATGCCACTGAGTTAAATCCCTGGTCCCTCAATGTTTTTTTAAAAAAGCTATTCTCAAATCTCTTTTAAAAACATCTGATTTGTCTTGGTACTTTAAGAATAAAGTGACTGGGTGTGGTGTTGCATGCCTGTAATCCCAGCACTTGGAACACTAGAGCAGGAGGATCGCTGTGAGTTTGAGACCAGCCTGGGCTACAAAGTTGAGTTCAAGGCCAGCCTGAATTACATAGTGAGAAAAGACCAAAAACAAAAGAATACAGTGACTGGAAACTGCCACACTCTAAAAGTCCAAGAGGTCTATGCCTAAAAACAGATAAATCAGAGGTGAGCTGTTTAAAAATGGCTGTTCAGTTCTGATCCAGTTCAGTCAATCCAGTTTCACTTAAATGGCCTAACAGAAATTTAATCCCTGTCCAGAGAGAAAACTCTTAGCTGCTGCTTTTACACTTCCTTCCTATGTAATACCTAGCATACAGTCAACATTTACATTTTTAAGATATGCAAAAAGGCAAGAAATTATGACTAGAAAGACCATCTAATGATCCAGTTTGTAGTCAAGGATTTTACTGTAACTACTGTGTTACTGAAAATGAACTGTATCACAGATACAACTGATTTAAGAAAGCTGAGAGGTTCTTGCTTTCATACTACTAACTGTACTGGAATATAAAGATAAAGATTAAAGAGGAAGAAAGACATGGGAAATATTTAGGATGAAAAATCAACCAAATCTGAGTTAACAGTGTATTGTACATAAATAAATAAGCCTAAGATTAAAACTCCGGGTTTGTAGCTTGAAAAACTGGCTCATCATTCACCAGAGATAGAACAAAAGAAAAGCACATGCATTCATACCCAAATTTGTTTATTTTAATAGGGACATTTCTACATACTGAAGTTTCGTAATATCTAAACTGCAAATACATATATCCATAAGACACTTCAAAAACATTTGGCTGAAAGTATTCTGTTAATAGAAGAAATTAATAGACAACACAGGTTATATCCTTTGCATATTAAATCAGAGACTATGCCTAGAAATCTAGTTAAGAAATGTACTGAAAAATGATACCAAAACTTACCATTTAAAGGTAACAATTTAAAAACTGGTTAATTAATTTTAAAAAGGGAAACAACATTTACCATTTTTCTTCTATATTTCATAGGCATTTTACATGTATTAACCAAATTAATTCAAGAACAGTAGATATATCAACTGAAAAAGATTCTGTACCGTGAAAAACAGAATTCTAACTGTTTCTTCAGACATTCTTTCAGGTCTTCTGTAGAGATTGCCGCACTGTTTTCTCCTGATAGTAGAAAACAAAAGTTAATACTAAGTTATCATAGGTGGTAAAATTGACAAGTTATACTCAGAAATCACAAAGTATCCACAAATTAAAATTTATAATACTAGCTGGGGATGAGCACACCTATAATCCCAGCATGTAAGAGGATCTTTGTGAGTTTAAAACCTGTCTGGGTTACAAAGTGAGCTCAAGGCCAGCCTGAATTACATAGGGAGACCCTGTCTCAAAAAGACAAAAAACAAAACAAAACAAAAATTTACAACACTGTAGTATTAAAAAAAACCCAAACCCTTGTAACTCAGGACTTGCGCTTGCCAGGCAGGCGCCTGTACCGCTGAACTAAATCCCCTTTTCCAGATAATTTCATATTAAAGTTACTTTATCAAGAAATCAACAAAGAACTATTAATACCAAAAGCACTTGGTTATTGTTGCAAAACACCATCACATTTAAGAAATGTTGTAAGTACTGTGTTCCTTAACAGCAACTAAAAGAACAAAAGGTGAACATATTCTACATTTGAAGACAGATTCTAACTTAACTAATTGGGATATAGTTATGTAACTACTGTATATCTCTTTTACTATCTGATGTGAGTCATGCTCTTTAATCTCTCTTACTAGTCTCTTTTTCTCCCTTTTAGTAGTTTTTGATGTGTGTGTGTGTGCTGAATTGTGATTGTAGCAATAAAAACAGAAGTTTACCAGAAATGTCATATATTTGGTAACTCATATCTTCGGGTCCTAAAATCATTCCTTCAGTTGGTTCTTCAATGCCAGTAGTATTTCTTGTGGTTTCACAAGATGAAGAATACATTATTTCATATTCTTTACACATGTCTTCTGAAAGCTCTGTACTTTCTGTATTAAAAGTAAACAAAAAATTTTAATCCTATCTCCAGAGGTAATATATCTTCTAGAACAAAATTTCAAGAAATTCTATCAGTTGGAAAAATGTTCACATGGTTTTAGTAGTTTTGGAGCACTGGAGACCAAGCCCAGGCCTTATGCATGCTAGGAAAGCACTCTACCACTGAGTTATATCCTTAGCATAGATTATTTTTTTTAATTGAATAAGGACAGATCTCCCCCACCCAAGGGACTGAACCTAGAGCCTTATTCACAGAGACATGTCATCCCCTCACTGCACTGTTTTTCTGTTTTTGTTTCTTAGCAAGGTCTTGCTATGTATTTCAGGCTGGACGTGAACTTATTACGTAGCCCAGGGTGACCTCAAACTAGCAGTGATCCTTTTGTCTCAGTCTCCCAAACACTAGGATTATAGGCATGCACTGCCATGACTGAATATCAGTTTAAAAAATTTTTGGGACAGGGTTTTACATACTCAAGGTGCCTTCAAATCTGCAACTCTGCCTCTGCCTCCCAAGTACATAAAATTGCAGCCATGTGATACCATATGCAACTCCACATGGTTTTAAGAATTATATTTACTTAATTAGGGTGTGGGTAGTGATGCACACCCATAATCCCAGCACTTGTGAGGCTGAAGCAGGAAGATCACCATGATTTTAAGATTAGCCTGAGCTACATAGTGAATTCAAAGTCAGCTTGAACTACATGGTAAGAAGCCGTCTAAAAAAAAAAAAAAAACTTACACAAAAGTTTGGGCCACTATAGGTAAGTTAAGATGATTAACAACAACTAAAACTTATGCAACAGTGTGTTCCATGTACTTGATACACTTAATTTTCAGAAAATCCTATACTATTGGCACTTATTACTTTCGTTCTACAGATGGAGGAAACACATAGTTTATAAAAGTCATTTGCTGGGGCTGGGGATTTAGCTCAGCGGCATAAGCACCTGCCTTGCAAGCAGGCAGTCATGAGTTCGATCCCCAGTACCGATAAAAATGAAAAAGACCAAAAAAAAAAAAAAAAAAAAAAAAAAAAAAAAAAAAGTCATTTGCCCATGATCAAATAGTAACTAAACTTCAAAGCTAATGATAGTAGATTAAAACTATAAGCCTGATTTGGTAAGATATACTTGTAATTCCAGTGCTACTCAAGAAGCTGAGGTTACATGATTGACTAGGTGAGATCAAAAGTTTAAGGCCAGTCAAAACAACATGGAACATGTTTCAAAATAAAATAAAAAGGGCTGAAGTGTAGTTAAATGATAAAGCACTTGCCTAGCGTGCATGAGGCCCTTGGTTCAGGCCTTATACCAAAACCAAAAATAAAAACAAACAAAAATCTAAAATAATAAGCTACAAATGATAAATAAATATAAATACATTAAATGCAGGATCTCACGTTTATAGCTAATACTTCAAATTAGTGACAATCCATTCATGTTGGGTATAAATAAGAATTACATATAAGAGCCGGGTATGGTGGCTCACGCCTGTAATCCCAGCACTCAGGAGGCTGAGGTGGGAGGATCCTTGCGAGTTGGTACAAAGTGAGCTCAAGGCCAGCTTGAACTGCATAGCGAGACCCACTCTCAAAAAAGACAAAAAGAATTATATATAAAGTAGAATTGTAATTAAATAATCAAAGGAGTGCCAGGTGTGGTGGTACATGCCTCTAATCCCAGCACTTGGGAGGCTGAGGCAGGAAAATTGTTTTGTGGTCAAGACCAGTCGAGGCTACAAAGTGAGCTCAAGGCCAGCCTGAACTGTATAGTGAGACCCTGTCTCAAAAACCTAAACAAACAAACAAACAAAAAAACCCAACAAATAATCAAAAGATGTATCTAAAGTTCTATATACCTCTTTGGCCATATATTTAATCAAAATGTAATTTTGCCAATGAAATATTTTGGCCTTACCCTCAGTCTGAGACCCTGATGTTGCTGCTGTTTCATGCCAAGAGCTTTCAGTTCCGTGAGTTACAGGAGTGGCATCAGGATTTCCAGAAGGAATTTCTTGCCATACTTTGGCATTAGGATTTAAACCAGTCCCTTTAGATGTTACCTGCTAAACAATCAAAGGATCTATTTGTAAATTTTAAAAGTAGGTACATCAAAGTTATAAATGTAGATAATGGGCTTTCCCATTACTTACATATGAAGAAACTGGAATAATTTTAATTTTAATAAATACTCCTATACAGTAAATATTACCTATATTGTAAAAATGCCTATAATTTTAATAGTTATTAAAAAATAAAAGTGTTTTACACCAACCTACTTGGAAATTTTCACAAATTTTATTCAAAGTATTCACCTATCTTCAAAATGCTATAATGCTCTTATTCTTACTCTTATTGTGGCTTCAGAATGTAATATTTTTACTGCTATTGTAGTTAGGCCAAAAACTTTGAATCTGATTGTTTCTATCATGGTTGGGGCATGCCTACAATCTGAGCTACTAGGAGGCTGAGGAAGGAGGATCACAAATTTGAGGACAGCCCAGACAACTAAAGAAAATACATTTCAAAATACAAAATAAAAATGGGTGAGAATATAGCTTAGCGGTAGAGTACATTTGCGTTCACCCCAACTGTCACAGAAAAGGTGATTTGTACTTTTTTTGGTACAAAGTGTATACTTTGATTGCCCATAATATAATTATGAATATTTCTGTTTAAAGTGACCTTTTCCATGCATTACCTAATCATAAAAACACGAAGATGAAAGCAGGAATTATGCAAGAGGATTGAGTATGTAAGGAAAAAAATATGAAAAGATGACACGAAGGAAGGAAGGAAGGAAGGAGAAATGTTGGGATGTACGTACACTCTTCTCTCACCTCTTGTGACCAAACAATATAACTTAGTCCTTTTCAAGTACATTAATAATGTTATGAAAAGTTTATCCCTCTCTATAGTTACTTTTGACTTTCTTTTTCAGCCACAGCGCCCCGCTCCCTCCGTGGTAGGAATAAGAGGGTAGGTGAAAAGAGCAGGCAATTAACTCGTTTGTAACAAGATACTGGAAATTCAGCTTTTATGAAAAATAACTGTTGCACAGCAAACTATTTATTAGAAGGTTGTCAAAACTTCCTTTCTGAAGAGGTTCTTACAAGTGACACTAAATTACAGGTTAAAAACAAAACAAATTCAGCCTTTAAGGTATCACCAACACCTAAGTATGTTTAATCAAGGTAAAACTGGGTAGGTAGAACTGCAGAACCCCTAAACAAAGTTGCTCATTTAAGATTCACTTCTGAGGACCAGGAGGAATGGTCCATGCCTGTAATCCCAGAACTCAGGAGGCTGAGGCAGGAGGAATGCTTTGAGCATTTGAGGCCAGTCTAGGATACAAGATGAGTTCAAGACCAGCCTGAACTACATAGTGAAACTGTCTCCAAAAGACAAGAAAGAAAGAAAAGTTTAATTATACTCTACTGCAACTGCTTCCTCATATCAACTGAAAAGTTCTGATAATCTGGGAAAAAGACCAGATATAACACCATCTCCCATGTTCAGGTTCACTCATATCTCAAGGATAAGAGCTAAAAGTCTCCAATGATGATGGCTGTAGGGGTGTTTTATCACTTACACTGTTCAGAATTTCCAGGATTAGAAAGTCTGTAAGTTATCCAGGCTGGAATTGAACTCATGGTCCTTCTGCCTCAGCTTTCCTGACTGTTGGGGTATAGGCATGTATGATTGTGCCAGCTCCTCACAAGATTTTTAATTAATAAGAATATTTATGTATTTTACATACATAATCTTCCTTCTCTTTCCAATTCTGACAATACAAGTTATGTCTCTGCCCAAGAAAACACATGACCCTAGAAACATGGTTCTTAGGAAAAGAGATCAAACTTCTGAATATTGATTTAAAAAATTACAATATTCATTTAATGAATAAAATCTGTAACTGAGAAACATACAATGAAAGAGTAATATATCCAGAAATAATACTCTTAGCCCAGAGGACTGATATATGGTGTTTTAGTAAAACAAAATTTTTTTTTTCAATTATTGTTTAAACACAATGATTGAGGCTCTAGAAATAACACGTGAATTTAAAACAGTTGAGAAAATTTAATTCACCTGTGCCTAAATTGTAACCTGAAGAATTTCTTTTCTTTTTTCTTTTTGTCTTTTTGAGACAGGGTCTCGCTATGCAGTTCAGGCTGGCCTTGAGCTCACTTTGTAGCCCAGGCTAGTCTCAAACGGTCAACAATCCTCCTGCCTCAGCCTCCCTTGCTGGGAGCCACCATGCCTGCCTAAGAATTTCTTATTTTAACAATTACATCAGTGCTGGAGAAGCAGTTAAGGCTCAGTATAAACACTCCATATCTTGCTCCCTACTACTATATCAATAGTACTTGAGATAAAGCATTTTGGGTCTTTTTTTTTGTTATTCTTGCCCCCTTCCCCACAGTGCTGGGAAATAAACCCACAGCTTCAGGCATACTAAGTAAAGCACCAACCACTGAGCTACATCCCCATTTCTTTTCATTTTATTTGTGAGAAAAGGTCCCACCAAATTGTCCAGGCTGAGGCCTTGACTGCACATTTCCTGCCTCACTCACTCATGTTGTGATCAGTGGGAACCAAACACCCAGCTTCTGTAATCTTTTCATGCAGCATGTTAGTTCTGAAAGGAAAGCAACTCTCTTCCTGTCTCACTTCCACTTTCAAAAGTGAAATGCAAAAACTAATTTTTAAAAATTATTTTATTAGTTAATATTAAGAAGAAAAGGTAAAACAAATTTTCACAACCAAATAATGAAAAAGTAACAATTGTTGATAAATTACACATCATTATCTTTAGTCACTCAAGTACAAAATATGGGCATAAAAATTTCTTCAATCAATATTAGCACAACCTTTCCTATTCAATGAACTAAGTGACACTAATGGTATAACTAACTTGCATTTTTTTCTTTTCCCTTCTATCCTTTCTCTTTTCCCCTATCTTAGTTTCTTCTTTTTATTGAACAGTTTCCTCCCATTTCACAGTGACTATTGTATATTTTGAACCTTATGGTTTCACATATGTCACTGTGGTGTGATGTTTTTCAATCCTTCTGGGAAGATACACAGAAGGGGAATACCTGGGTTGAACGGGACCTCTAATCCTAATTTTTTGAGGCATCTCCACACTGATTTCCACAGTGTTTGTACTAGTCTACTCTCTAACCAATAGTTGTAAAGGATTTCTTTTTCCCTACAGATCCAGGAGCATTTTTTATTGGTTAATATATATTTTTTTAAAAAATTAAATAATTTTTTGATGAATAAGGGAGAGACAAAAACTAATTTTAAAAAGGGGGGCAAAAATCACATTACATGACTAGAAAATTGCAACAAAAAACTGAAAAAATGAAAATCAAGAAAAAGGTAAACAGACAACAGGAAAATTAGAAGTACCATTTTTACTTCTTAGATTAGCATGCATCTAAATATAATCCCCAAGTCTAGCAAATATCCTTCACTGGAGACTGTACAAAATAATGAAACTCATACTCCCACATATTAGGAGCATTTGTAAAAGTCCATAAATGGGAATAAACCAAAGTCAGGCAAGTAAGAAATTGTGATATACTCACTAGATTACTTACAGCTATTCAAAGTTATAATATCACATTTTATAAAATGTGAAACGATACGCGTATCACAAAGAAAAAAGGCTGCTTATTAAATGGTGACACATCAAGTATTTTAGAATGTATCCTAATTTTCAGAAAAGTTAAAATGTGTACTTTAGGATCAATAAATACCAAATTTTAAAAATGCTTTCACAGAACGAAGGGGGAAAATCCAGAACCACCATAATGACAAAAGCATATGCTAGGCAATTCTGTAGGCTAGGCACTACTGTCAAACAACACATATTAATACCAGTATAGCTACCCTGCAGATTACCCATTTTGAGATACAGAAAGAAAACTGGGGATGCAGCTCCTTCACAGGGAATGTGCTTAGCTTGCACAAAGAGGGAATGGGGGAGAGGGAAACAGACAAGACTGTAAAGTCCCCCTCCCCCCAAAAAAGAGAGAGAGAGACTTTAAAAGTCAAGGGTCAAACTCAAGTGGCCCTAACTTCAGAAGCTACATTTACTACACAAAATGATTACAATTCACAGATTATTACAACTGCAAATTTATATAGATATGGGCTGGAAGGGAACATGATAAGCTAAATTATCCAGACCAGAATTCTTTTCCTTATAAACCATTGTATTAAAATGCCACTTTACATTAGAGTCAAAAAAATTACAAAGCTTGGGATGGGGTTAACAGTTCAGTGGTAAGCAGGGTACTTGTCTTATATACTTAAGGTCCCACTCTAGCCCCAGGAACCCCTGCCAAAATATCCATTTACATATACACACACACAACTTTTTAAAAAAGGATATACCATATCTATTGGAAAACCTGAGTATAAATGTCAGTGCCTAATACATTAAAAGTTTAGTTCTATATGACAACACTTACATTTTACATAATTACTGAACATTTTGATTCCTTTTTTTTTTTTTTTTAGTTTTTCAGACAGGATCTTGTTATATAGTTCAGGGTGGTCTTAAGCTCAGTGATCCCCCTGCCTTAGTCTTCAAGAGTACTAGAGAGTGCACTACCACACCCCATGCTCACCATTCTTTCTTGCCTCTCAAATCCTTTGGCTCTAAGGAAAACACTCAGAATTTAGTAACTTCTCTCAAATTGTACTTTCTCTAAAATACCTTTATTGAGCCGGGCGTGGTGGCTCATGCCTGTAATCCCAGCACTCAAGCGGCTGAGGTGGGAGGATCCTTGCAAGTTCGAGACCAGCCTGGGCTACAAAGTGAGCTCAAGGCTAGCCTCACTGCATCGTGAGACGCCATCTCAAAAAAGACAAAAAAAAAACCCCAAACCTTTATTGGCCAGGTCTAGTACAACAGGCCTCTAATCAAGGAGGTCAAGGACAGCCTGAACTGAACTACAGGGAGACCCTGCCTCAGTAAATAAATAAATAAATACATATATCCCTTATTTTTATTCTACATCCTTGCTATATTCAAATTAAGCATATTAAAGACAATTCCGTTCTGATTTATATTTATTGTTAAAAAGAAAGCAGCTATCAGTCTAGCTGCTACTTTTACTCTTTTCCTTCTTGTTGCTCAATCTTTGCCAATGATATGCCACTCTGCAATCTTTGTCCCCATGTGGAACTCCTGGGCTTGAGGTACAGCTCAGTGGCTAATCACTTAGCCAGCATGCATGAAGCCTTGAGTCCAATTCCCATCCAAACAGTGAAATTCTTTTTGTTTACTGTACATGGGATTCACTAAGTCCCCATACCACTCTGAAACTTGATGTCTTTCATCAATTCCATGAAAAGAAGATTGCCATTACTCCTACGAACACTGCCTTTTCACCACCTGTTCTATTATTTTTTTCTGGAATTCCAATAAAATAAAAGTCAATGTTACATCCTCTCATATCTTCCATGTACAGTATTTACCTTTCTTTTTTCCCATTTCTTTGTTTCTAGTAGTATTCTGAGAAATTTCTTTTTTCATTATTGTTGTTTTGAGACAAAGACTCACTATGTACTTCAGGCTGGCCTTAAATTCACAGCAATTCTGCCCCAGTCTCCCAAGGGCTGGGATTACAGGCATGTGCTGTTTACTACTCCTGACAACTCTAAGCAATTTCTTAATATATTTATCCCAGCTCATCAATTCTTGCAAGCTGTAAAGTTTTTCTGTTTTCTTTTTCTAACAGTGCCAGGGATTGAATTTAAGTCTTCACACTGATACACACCCACTTTCAGCCATTTTTAAACTTTGAAACAGGGTCTCACTAAGTTCCTAAACTGCCCAGGCTGTTTATAAATATACGAAACTGGCTCTTAAAGAAAGAATTTGTTTTCCTTTTCCTATTGACTGCCCAGAAACACTACCAGTTAAGAATCACTTTAAATTTTTCAATTTGGGTTTCTGGAAACAACAGTAGCGTGAATTTTAGTTCTATTTTGGCATCAAAGAGGATTTCTGTTTACAATTATCAAAGACCTCTCTTATAGCAACCTAGAAGCCAGGCTAAAACTGACAAGTTTCCATTTCTCTGGGAAAGTCTCCCACCCCCTTATTTTGTGTCCTGCCTCTGGGCACTGAATCAAAACTGTAGCTCCAGGCCACCTAAGGACCAAAAGATACAGAGGATAGCTTCAGCTTCAGTACAGCTTTATCTCTCTGGTATTTTCTATTTTTCTGAAGATTTCAGTTGCTTTCTTTCTAACCCACAGCTTTGTTTTTAATTTTATTTTTCTTTGTGTTCCTGTGTCTTGCCACGCAAATTCAGGTTGGTCTTGAGCTCACTTTGTAGACTAGGCTGGTTTCAAACTTACAAAGGTCCTCCTGCCTCAGCCTCCCAAGTGCTGGAATTATTGGTGTCCCCTACACACTCAGCTTTGCTTTTAAATTTTTTAAAAAATCACTTTACCCAATATTTTCTGTTGTTTTCCAAATGTCTTAGTTATTTTATGCTACTGTAACAAAATACCTGGCTGCCAGGCACCTACAAAGTAAAGAGGTTTGTTTGGCTCATGTTTCTGAGGGCCCAAATAGCATCAGAGTGCCAACCTTTAGCAAAGGCTGTGTGGCAACACAGCAGAAAAACAAAAAGGAGCATTAGTCTGCAGAAAAAAACCAAGCCCACAGGGTAGTTTTGCTGCAACCTGCTGGAGAGAACTTGCCTATTCAAAGTAGACTTGACTTCAGATTAGCAGAATGTATTCATGACAGTGAAGCCCCAATGAGCTAATAAGTAACTTCCCATCAGATACCACCTCAACAACACCACACTTGGGACCAATCTGCAGCACATGAACCTTTGAAGGACAAATCTTAGCATATAACATCGGGTTCAGCCAGGGATATAGCTCAGCGGTGCAAGCACCTGCCTGGCAAGTGTAAGGTTCTGAGTTTGATCCCCGGTACCAACAAACAAAGAAATATTTCTCCCATTCATATTTCCAGGAAAAGTATCAACTCAGATAGCATCAACTCAGTGCATGCCCATAATCCCAACACTTGGGAGGTCAAGGCAGGAGTGATGTGTGTTCCCTTTGTAGTAAGACTCAGGCCAGCAAGAGCTACATACCATCTCAAAAAGCAAAAATAAAATGACCCAACCTCTGAACTGACCCAATCCAACCATTATTCCCCATCCCTTCCTTTTTAATAGTAGGGATTGAACCCTGGGACTTTGTACTGAGCTATATTCCCAACTGTTTCAATTCTTTGAGACAGGCTCAATAAATTGCTAAATTGCTCTAGGCTGGGTTCCAGTTCCTGACTCAATCTCTCAGACTGCAGAGGCCAATATTTTTTCTTAAAATTAAAGAGTAATTTCAACAAATGAGGGCCAACTATGTCATAACAATACCACCAACAAAAAATTAAGCTGCTCTATAAAAGTTTGTAATCATCCTGAAAAGCATATGCTTTATCTTTAAAAGTATGTATGCCTTATCAAAACTCCTTATACTTTCTATACATCTTGAATACTTAATTTCATTTGCTTTGGTCACTGCATCCTCCTCCTCCCCTCAATTGTATTCTATTTTGCTACTATTTTTCAGTAAGATTTGTTGTTGCTGCTTTTTAAAAACTAATGATATTGAACCTAGGATTTTTTCACTGAACTACGTATTAGTCCTTTTAAAAATACTTTGAGACAGGGTCTTGGTCTCAAACTTGTGGTCCTCTTGCCTCAATCTCCCAGAGAAATGAGGTTAGAGACCTGTATCACTGCCCTGTATCAATAATAGTGTAAATATGTGTTCTTTGTATTTAGGCTAGTAACATAAACCAAAGCCTTAGAACCATTTTAACAAAATAAGGGTGTATGCACACACAAAAAAAGAGCATTTGTGACTATATTTACCATTGATAGCTAGAAATTAAAATTGATAAACTTTTTCCAAATGACCTCACTTTAAATTAAAATCTTTCATTACTTATTCCCCAAAATTCACTTCACAGTGCCCCAAAATGCAGGCACTGACAGGCACACACAGCCATAATCCATGGGGTGCCAGGCTACTGCTCATGCTGGCAAACAGTTCTTGATGCCATTTATGTGGTGCTGCCAGTTTTTCAGGTATGCAAAGATGCAAGCACACTGAGGTCACAGAGGCTTCCACCCTTATTGCAAATAAAGGCCAGGTGTGGTGGTGGATGCTTGTAGTCCTAATATTACAAGGCAGGAGGACTGTGGAGTTTGAGGTCAGCCTACGCTACAAAATGAGTTTAATGAGTTTAAGGCCAGCCTGAACTGTACTGTGAGACACAGTCTCAAAAAGATAAAAAAAAAAAAAAAAAAATCCAAAGCAAAAACAAACTAAAAAATTTTAAATGAAGATCTGGGAGCCAGATGAAGAGCCCCTGAGAGATCACTGCATGAAGCTCTCTAAAAGTAATGACTGCGAAGATGTACCAGAAATGCAGGACGTTAGAGATGCCAGAAACACGGTATTTCAGGGTGGTGAGGTATTTTTGTCTGTTTTGTGTTTTTTTAGATAAAGTTTTGCTGTGTAGTTCAGGCTGGCCTTAAACTTGCAGTGATCCTCCTGCCTCAGCCTTCCAAGTGCTGGGAGTATAAGCATGCACCACCTTGCCTGGCCTGAAACACAGAATTCCTGCTGGGAAAGTTGTACAATAGTGAGCACAGTGAGTCAGTCAGCCAATTAGCCAGAGAGAAGAGAGGGAGAGAGAGAGAGAGAGAGACAGACAGACACAGAAAGATCACGTAGGCTGCAACCAGCAAGACCACAGAGGCAGAGATGCTCAAGATCTCTGGAGTTAACATCTAAATACAACCTCCTCTGGGTACTGGACATGCAGCCACAGGATTTCATGTTTACCCTGCTGGGTTTCGATCTTGCTTTGGTCCCATTCCTTTCTATACTCCTGTTCTTTCCTTTTGGAATGGAAAAGTTTACTCTGTGCACTGTATATCTGAAATACTTAAATTTCCTTTTTACTTTTACAGGAGCTTATAACTATGAGTTTGTCTTGAATCTCAGAGACTCTGAACTTTTTAGCAATGTTAGAAACATTAAAACTTTGGCAACTCTTTAAGAGATGAACTAAATGCATTTTTCAGAAGATGCACATGAGCCTTTTAGGAATGAGGAGTAGAATGTTATGATTTAAATCTAAAATATCTCCCAAGTCTTATATGTTTGAAAAAGAGAATGGATTGTGGAGCGGCTATACTCACCAGTGGATTCACCCACTGAGAAGCTCAGAGATGAATGTGCTGTTTAGGAGGTTGGGCATGACTGGAGAAGGGTTACTGGGGCAGTGTGACTTGGAACAGTGTTCTGCTCATCATATCCTCCTTTCTCTCTCTGCTTCCTGACTACCATGATGTGAGCAGTTTCCCTTCCCCAGCCCTTCAAGTATGCCCTTTCTACCTTGGAGCCAGTCAACAATGGACTGAATCATTGGTGGAGCACACCTAAAATCCTTGCACTGGCTGAGGCAGGAGAATGACTTTGATTTCCAGGCCAATCTGACTGGCTACAAAGTGAGTTTAACAAGCCAGTCTGAGCTACACAGCAAGACTCTGTCTCAAAAAACCAAAGGGAATATAAATAAAACTCTCTTCCTTTAAATTGTAAACATCAAGTATTTTGTCCTCTTGACTCAAAATGACTAACATACCCTCTATGAGGTCTTTATACCAATTGCAGGTCCCTACAGATTTTGAGAGTAACTATTTGAATAAAACCCAACTCTTTGGTATGTTGCATACTGTGCACTTGGGAGGCTGAGGCAGGAGGACTGTTTAAGAGTTTAAGACCAGCCTGAACTACCAAGTGAGCTTAAGGCCAACCTGAACTGCATAGCGAGACCCTATCTCAAAGACAAAACAAAACACACACACCCCAAAACACCTAACA
The DNA here is from genome assembly GCF_034190915.1 of Cavia porcellus. Classification (NCBI taxonomy): domain Eukaryota; kingdom Metazoa; phylum Chordata; class Mammalia; order Rodentia; family Caviidae; genus Cavia; species Cavia porcellus. The sequence continues at coordinate 41,900,604 of NW_026947491.1, read as the reverse complement.
TGAAAAGGCAAACAAGTCTCTATACTCTTAGGGGTTCCAGGAATGTTTAGAAGCAGCTGTGTGCTAGGGGCAGGAATGCCTTTATTTTCTAGCTGTGACAGAAATGGAACTGGCCAATGCTGTCAGAACCCAAAACTGGTGGACTGGTCTCATTGTCCAACTCCAGGAAAACAGGGGCGGGCTTTGTGTATTGTCTGACCTCAGTGATGAAAGTTGAGGCAAACCATGTTAGCTGAACCCAGATGGGGGACCTAAAAGGATGTTTTTTAAATCTCTTTTCAAAAGTACACAAGTCAGATCTTAAAAGATACACATCCTAAAAGATTATGGACCACAAAATGCTTAGGCACAAAAGATCACCCTAAAATGTATTTCACAAAATTGGGCCTATATATAAAATGGGCCCAATTTTGTAATATATATATATATATATATATATATATATATAGAGAGAGAGAGAGAGAGAGAGAGAGAGAGAGAGAGCGAAAGAGAGAGAAAGAGAAAGACATACACACACACACACAGACAGGATTCAGACTGACCTTGAACTCACACAGTGATCCTCCTACCTCTGCTTCCTGAGTACTGGGATTACAAGTGAGTACCACCACCAAGCCTGACCCTTATTTTTTTGTTGTTTTCTGAGACAGGGTCTCAATATGTATTTCAGGCTCATCTTGAACTCATTATGCTGGAATTACAGGAATGTGCTACCATGCCCTAAAAAGTACCATTTCCTAAGAATTCTAACTGACTAGGTCAAAATTATAGACCTAAAACTAAGACAAAGATTCTAATCCAGCATAGTCAATATATCTAGAAATACATTCTGATTTATGTATTTTTGTGGTACTGGGGACTGAACTCAGGGTCTTTGCACTGAGCTCTTTTACATATATGTTTTCTTTTCCTTTTTTTTTTTTTTTTTTAAATTTTGAAACATGGTCTTGCTAAGTTGCTAAATTGCCCATGCTTAGCCTGAACTCTCAATCCTCTTGCCTCAACCTCCCAGTTTACTAAGATAATAGGCATTTGACATACCAGCTATTAATGTATTTAACGCATCATACTTTTTTCCCTGTTTGCATGCTTGCTAATATGTGTTTGTAATACTTGGCTATAGCACTGTATCTGAGCTGCTCCATTTTTTTTTTTTTATAACATCTTTTGATCTTATCTTCCCGTTCCCTCTTGTTTTTCTTTCTTCTTTTTTGGTACTGGGTATTGAACTCACAACCTCGTGCTTGCCAGGCAGGTGCTCGTGCTGCTGAGCTAAATCTCCAGCCCTTATTTTTCTTTTTAAGTTTTTATCCATTCGTTGGCTTTTCTGGATCTATGTTTGGACTCTTAAAAAAAAAAAAAAAAAAAAAGACTGTCCATATATTCACAGGTTACAAAACTCAGTTTGGAAATTAATGGAAATCTTTTTAAAATCCAACCACTGGCACACAAACTGCTGGGCTCCCCCTGTAAGTAAAACCCTAAAATTTTAAAGCCATAAAACTTATACTTTATCTTATTTAATGTATACTTGTTTATATGCTACCTTGGGTATACATTATTGTGCCAAAAGTTCTATTTAAGCTGACTTATAGATAAATTATATTCATGTAATTAGCCTAAATGCTTTTCGTTCATAGTTTAACAAACAGGTTCATTTAAATTACCTAAGGAAAATAAAAGTGAGGATGTCTTTAAAACTGCTAATATACATTTTAGCTAGGTTGACAGCCAGTCAACCTATTTACCTTTATTTAAAAAAGTAATGCCAGCTAGGTGTGGTGGCATATGCCTGTAATCCCAGCACTCAGGAGGCTGAGGTGGGAGGATCTTTGTGAGTTCAAGACCAGCCTGGGCTACAAAGTGAGCTCAAGGCTAGCCTCAAATGCATAGAGAGACCCTGTCTCAAACAAACAAAAAAAAAGCCTTAGACTGGGGCTTTAGCTCTGCTGCTAAAGCACCTGCCTGACAAGCACTAGGTCATGAGTTTGATCTCTGGTACCACAAAAAAAAAAAAAAAAAAAAAAAAAAAGACAACTTACTGTGCATAGTAGGGCACACCTCTAATTCTAGATTTCTATGTGGAGGCATGAAGATCCAAGTTCAAGATCAGCACGCACAATTTAGCAAGACTGTCTCGAAATAATAAAATAAGGGGGTTGGGGATTTAGCTCAGTGGCATAAGTGCCTGCCTTGCAAGCAGGCAGTCCTGAGTTCGATCCCTGGTACCGACAAAAAAAAAAAAAAAAAAAGGAAAAATAATAAAATAAGGGGTGGAAATGTAGCTCAGTTGGAAGATCCTGGGTGAAATCCCCAGCACTAGGGAAAAAATAATGAAGATATAATGTCCATTGTTTTCTATGCTTCAAATATAAAAGCTTTTAGGAAAAAAACAAAACAAAATTTAAAAAACCCATCAGATTTGTCTAACATCTTGATTTCCAGAGTTATATAAAATTGGTTATTAAGCCAGGTAGATTAAAAATGAATATTTATAATAAAATAGCTGAATAATCTGTTGTTAAATATTAAGTTCAAGTGGTCTTAATTTCTTGAGGTTTTATATACAATGTATTCAAAACTACTAAATATTTTTCCTAATTTCTTTTTTCTTTTGAGACATGGTACCGTTATACAGTTCAGGCTGACTTTTAACTCACTAGGTAGAAGGCTAACCCCGAACTCAAAGCAGTCCACTGCCTCAATCCTCCAGTGCTGAGATTGCAGGCCTACACCACCATGCCCGGCTTCCTAATCTGTTAATGTATAAAAAAGCTTACTAACAGTTGTGAAGAATTGAAGCTATAATCCTCTATAAAATTAGTAAATAGGGAAAAATTTTCCCCTTAAATTCTCAGGTTCCCCTTGAACCTGAGAAAATACCAGATTAAAAGTCCTTCAAGGCTGAAAAATAAATGCTTCTTCAATCAATTTGCTTCTTTTGGCCTGGCAAATGTGAAGTCATGAGTTTGATCCCTGGTACAAAAAAAAAATTGCTTCTGTTTTCTCCACTAATGGGTAACTGCTTCAATTTTCCAGTATCCCACATCTCAATAAATATTACTTTAAAAAAACTTGTGTGTAATTAAGTTAGCTACAAGTAAAAGGTTATATAGTTTTCAAAATTTAATACATTTATGTAAATCCAAAGGCTCATTATTTAAATAATAAAGTTTTCTTAAAGTGCTGATCTGCTCTTGGTAAAAATTTACAAAAATTGGTCTAAAAAAATGAGGATCAAGGTAACTTTATTAGCCTTACAATTGCTTAGAAAAGTTTTTAAAATGTTATGGTTTATTTACACATGAATGTTGTAAAATGTGAATCAGTTTATAACTGGTAAAATATTTCAGATTATTATATTTGACGCTATATATCTAAAACTAGAGGTGTGTATACAAAAGAGGACTAAAAAAGCTGTATGCCTGAGTTCTGTGTTATGTACAGAAGTTTGTAAAACATAAGGTATATAAATTTAGTATGTATAAAGTAACCATAAAGGGCTCTCTATTATACAATAGATATTCTGTCTAGACCTTAAACAGATAAGGTAAGTAAAACTTTTTGGCATTTCTGTCATTTATTTTCAGTATCATTCAGATAAGAAAAGACTGGGCAATTTGGATAGCCCTGTCATTTAAAACTGACCTGCATCTACTGGTTTTAATTGAATAATAGTTTGTTCTATATAAATAGGATGTGTTTATTGGATGACTATGCTCACCAAAACTGTTTCCTAAACTTGTAAGCAGTCTACAGTTAACCTGATTCTTCTTTGTGTTGTTACCCTATCTAACTCCTCAAATGCAAAAACTAAAATAATACACAAAAGACTTCTATGCGGGTTTTATACTATTATTTTCTAGTGTGCTAAAATGCATTTATCTTCCCCAAGCATACAAAATTTCTAAATCAGAGTTTAGGTAAGTACCTTATCATACTGGTGCTTCCCACACTAAAACTGAAGATTTTCCTAGATTTATGTGCCCATAATTATCTTATGATCATTATCTTTGAGCAGAGATAATGAATCTAATATAGCCCTGAAATAATGGTGTCATGACATAACTATTATTCTAAAATGCTATAACTGGTCAGTTGCTAAAAGCTTTCTTTAATGTCTTATCCACACCTACTCAGTCTTTTGTTATCCAATCGGTACCAGGGATCAAACTCACGACTGCCCGCTTGCAAGGCAGGCGCTTATGCCGCTGAGCTAAATCCCCAGCCCCTAATTTTGTTTTTCTTTAAAATATTTAGAGCCGCAGATCTAGCTCAGTGGCATAATTGCCTGCCTGACAAGTGTGAGGTCATGAGTTCGATTCCTGGTACCAAAATAAAATACAATAAATAAAATATTTACAGCCAGATTTATAAAAAGAATTTGAAAGAATCCTGGATATAGCTTTCTGACAAAAGTAGATTTATTGGATTTTTTTGATTCAAGTGTATGTACTGACTGTTCTTGACAACAACTGTCTGCTCTCCTATAGAAATCTGAGCATTATTTCTTTTTTTTTTTTGGTACTGGGAATATAACTCAGGATCTTTCGCTTGCCAGACAGGTGCTGTGCCACTGAGCTATATCCCCAGCCCCTGAACAACATTTTGAGTTGACAGCTTCACCTACAGGGCACATATAGATAACATCAATTCCCAATACTAAACCCTGTTAAACAAAAGGAAAAACGTCTTTCAGTCTCATTTTATATTTCAAAAGTGCAACAACAACAACAACAAAGAGCTACAATAGTTGGGAGTAAAACTGCTCCTACTTCAAGACTGGTGTAATTGGCCTCCTGGGGGTTCAACAGGCAAAACTTGAAGACCAAAGCTAAATAAATAAACAAATAAATAAAGTTAAGAGGATAGCCAGTATTTTGTCTCCTGTCTGCCAAAATCAACTAGGACCCACTCAGGGAACAAGACCCCTCTAAAAGGGCTTTGCAACTACTGTGGGTCAGTTAACATCATAAGCAGGGAAATTATTAAGACTCCAGAGGTTAGGAGTCAGCTAGCCAGTGGGACAAGTTTCCATGGTTCCAAGAGAAGCTATATGGTCAAGCTACACTGACATCTTGGCAGAAGATGCAATTGGTAGAGGGAAAACCTAAGAGCCACCAAAGGGATCCTCAGATGGCTCCAAAAGTAACCCTCAGGAGTCTTGTCTGACCTTGGGGGAAGGGGGATTGATTTTGATTGACACAGATCTTATTTCAATGTAGTCTTAAATACCCAGCAAAAAAGTATAATCAAAAGGTACAGTAATTTATAATAACATGAAAACAGAGTCTAAAAGGGGGTAAACTAGGTCTAAAAAGTGCTCCAAATATTGTGCCAACCGTTATTGGCAGGTTCCAGGAAACAAAAGCCAGAACCATGAGAGGTGCATATTCCCTGTTCCATTAGCTCTCCCAATTTGTCATGCAGCCTATCTTCAGAGTACTGTCATTATGTTATCCTGATGCACATTGAAGTATCCCTCTGGTAAAGATTTGCTGCCTAATATAAATCTGCCTGCCAGGTATTTTAGCTATTAAACATTATTTTTTTTGTGTGTGTTAACTTTATGTGTCCATTTAGGACTTTAAAAAAACCTTGTTTTTTATGTTTATGTTAAAGACAATAGCTATAAAGTAGTAGCCAGCTTTCAAGTTCTGAGCCCTTTAATAGGAGTTTGAATGGCTCAATGGCCACATAAAAACATTCTTTCTTACTTTATTCCTTGACCATTATCATAATTAAAACTAGAAATGCACCGGATTTCTTATGGGCAAAACAGGGAGAAGTCTGTATGCTCTTTTAGTTGTTATATTTGAGTAAGTACCAAGACAAATAAAGATTAATAGAGTTATGCCAAATATTACCTAATTTTATCTGATTTCTATCCTTTTGTGGACCACTACTCGCCATTATTCTACTTTTTAACTTTTGTTCCTTCCTTGTTTAATGTGCTTGTGAAATTTTTATCTTCCATATTTCTCCACCTCCAAGTCAAGTTGATGCCCAACTTAAGGCAGAATATTATGTATACCATACATTCCTGACAACTTAAATTATGTTCTAAGAAGACCGTGGTTTGCCTTAAAAGACTTAGTAAGTTAAATGTTAGAATCTGCCTTAAGCTTTAGTGACTTGCTGATGTCCTGGTACAACTATACCAATGGTGCCAAACCTATGGTGCATGTGTGACTGTTTATTATCATTGAATGTTCTAAAAGCTTTATCATCAATAAATTAGTTCTTCACACAATAAGCCTGATCTTCCTACATCTCCCTTAAATCGGTCAGCAGGAGACTTTTTGGTCTTTGACTAGGGAAATCAGTTCTCCCTATCAGGCTGAGACAACCAAAGACAGACCTGTGGCCCCCAGAATCCCTTAAGAATAAAAGGGTCAAAGTCTTTGGGGGAAAGAAGGCAGGACAGAATAAAGATAGACATAAAGGAGACAAGAAAAATCATATTTTTTTTTTTTTTTTTGTCTTTTTCCTTTTTACCGGTACCAGGGATCGAACTCATGACTGCCTGCTTGCAAGGCAGGTGCTTATGCCGCTGAGCTAAATTCCCAGCCCCGAAAAATCATAATCTTAAAATTGCACTTGTGAAAAAAAAATATGCAGTTCAATCCCTAGTAGCGATAAAAAGGAAAAAGACAAAAAAAAAAGCAGCGTTAGGACACAAAGTTACCCAATGTTACAATGCCTTTCTTCCTTCCAGGATACTCATTCCAAAAAAGATACCTAAAGGCCTTAAAGATGCAATAAGCTTGTAAGCTTGGGTCATATTTTTCACCTATAAAATGAGCATGTACCTTTTTTTGGGGGTACCGGCAGTTGAACTCATGACCTCATACTTGCCAGGCAGATGCTGTGCCACTGAGCTGTATCCCTGGCCCTTTTCTTCTTTTTTGTGTGTGTGCCAGGAATCGAACTCAGGAGCTTGCACTTGCCTGGCAGGCGATATACCCCCAACCTATATTCCTGGCCCACCTGTATTTTCTTTCCTAGACTTTCATTCTCAAGGCTGAAAGATACAGTACTAGAGACAAGGAGGAGGGGTGAGAAGATAAAGTAGAAAAGATCAAGATACAATATGTTTATATACCAACTGGCCACCATCCATGTCTAAACATACACTAATAAAAAAGGCAAAACGTTAGGAGCCTGCAAGGTATTCTCTCTCAATATGACACATCCTGCATATTCTTTTCCTGTGACAAGAATCAGCAAACCTACACCTTACCTGTAGGATGGGGTGAGTTGAGGTACTGTGGACCCTGCTGTGTTCAAATAACACTTAATTTTATCACAGGTATATGTACATAGAAAAAAAAATAGTAAAAATAACATTTCCTACTATTTGCAGTTTCGTGTACTAGCGGTTTTGGAAGGTATTCATGGTGGATAAAACGTGACTACTATAAGATATGCATATTGCTCAGTGAAAAAAAATCAAACAATGTAAGCGATTTATCATTTATGTTACCAAACACATAAAATTACTGCACAAACATATAGCCATATAAAAACACAGAACAAACCTATCAATAATGGAATAACAAACTGTTTCCCAAACAGGGAAAATATGCAAATAATAGGTGAGAATAGTGATAAAAAAAAAAAATCAGGGGCTGGGGATCTAGCTCACTGGCATAAACACTTGCCTGGCAAGCATAAGTCATGAGTTTGATCCTGGTACCAAAAAAAAAAAAAAAAAAAAAATCATTTGGGGCAGAGAAAAGGAATAAAAAGAATTAAGATGTTAAGTATATGCACTACTCCCTAAGATGGATGTAAACATTAAATACTACAAACACACACTAATAATTCTTTGTATCTACTGAATGGCAGTCTTAAAACCCCTTTGACAAGTGTAAAGATAATGTTCACTCCTATAATTCAGGAATATTTTCTCAACAACATTTATAAACAGCCATAAATATATAGTCTTTAGTCCCGAAATTCTACTTGTTAGATTTACTTGAAAATAATAAATAAAATACAGGTAATACATTTAAGCCAGGATGTTTACCCACACTAATTCTATACTAGTGAAAAGTTAGAAATATATAACTGAAACTGACCATGGAGGCACATGCCTATAACCCCAAGAAACAGGAAGCCAAGGCAGAAAGATCAAGATGGGAGTTGAGGCCAGCCCAGGCTACATAGTGAGTACAAAGCTGGTATGGACCACATAGTGAGACCCTATCTCAAAAATATTTAAAAAACACTTCGCATGCGGAATGTAACCAATATGCACTGCAAGCATACACTAACACAAAATTTCAGAAAAGAAACAAAAGTAGCTGGACCTGGTGGTAGATTTTATGCAATCCAGCATCTCAGTATCCTCACTATACTTAGGCTGAGGCAGAAGGATCTTGGATCTCAAGCTCAAACCTAGCCTGGGCAACCTCGTGAGACCCTAGCTAAAAATAAAAATGGGAAGCTGATAACCTGTACGAAGACCCTAGGTTTAATCTCCAGCACTGCAAAAATAAATATATAAACAAAATCTAACTTGAGTTACTGTTTTGTTGAGTAACTTCAGTCCTCCCATATCCCAGAGCAGATTGTATAGATAAACTTTTGAAATCTAGTTAGCTCCGTGACGGGTATCAACGTCAATTTGCTGGCTTTTTATTCCATACTACAGTCAATTCAAGTTAGCACTATTGATGGGAACTGGCAGCATACACAGGACAATCCTATATGCTGTTCTCCAAGTCCTTAGGAATCTACAAATGGGAGAGGGAAAAAAAGATTTGGAAAATGTTCATAAATTATCATGAGTTATCCTTATGTATTAAGCACTTTCTATTTTCATTTTTGTAGGTTTCTGCATTTTTCCATCTTTTTTGCAATGATGCTAGAGACTGAAATCCGGGCCTGCTAACCTAGAACTACACCCCCAGCCTTCTTTCCTTGTATGTAACACCATACTGTTTTTGAATGTTTAAATTAACAAATATTGTGGCTTTAAAAAAAACGAGCTGTTTTTGGTATACAACATTTTTTGAAGTATGTATACATTATGGGATGGCTACATGAAACATTCATATGAATTACTTTTTTGGCGTAATGTTATTTTTACTGGTACAATTAGAAAATATACACAAACACACGTGATTCAAATTAAAAGACACCTCAACTGGGAAAATTATTCTTGAAAAATGATGTAAATGATCAATCATTGTCTTTAAAGAAGAAACCTTAAACAGAACCTAATAATTGAAGAGAAAAACAAACAAGCTAGGTGTGGTGACCCATATCTGTGATCCCAGCACTCTGGGTGGATAAGGAAGGATCAGTATGAGTTCAAGGCCAGCCTGAACTACATAGCAAGACTCTGTCCAACAAAAAACAAAACCCAACAAACCAAAACAAAGCTTTTTCATTTAAGTTCTAAACAGTTATCTTCGACTAAGGTTTAATAAAGCCTTCCACCAAAAACCCTATACAGAGATAAGCTGGTGAGATCATGCGATTGCATAAAATAACAATTAAAGATTTACTTAAACGTACACCAAAACTATCTGCCATCATACATAATCTAGCATTCAAAAATACTAGAAAACCCCCAAAACTGACACATCAGCTATCATTCCTATTTCTAGTTTATGTATCTTTAGGGCTGGGATTAGTCCTAAGAATTGAACCTAAGGCTAATTGGACTTCACACTGAGTTACAACCAAGCCTCTCCTCCCTTTAAAATTTTGCTAAATTGTTCATGCTGGGCTCAAACTTTTGATTCTCCTTCCCCAGCTTCTCAGAGTGCTGGGATGACAGGTGTGTACTACTACTATACTCAACTATGCAAAATCTTGTCAGGAGAGAAAAAGAAAAAAAGGAGACACCAAATTCCCATCAAACTGTTACTTTTATTGTTTAAGTGCAACTGTAAGATAACAGTACAAAGAATTGGGGAAAGTTATTGTAAACATGGCAAAACTCTTTTTGGGCAAATACAATCTTTTGTTTTAGTTACTTATTTACTATTCTGAAACAGAAACCCCAGGCCACTTACCCCCCTAAATGCTGTAAAACAGAAATAAAATATATAAATTGCTTGAACTTACTTGTCTCTTGGCAGATCAGTCATTCAAGTTCAGTTTTTATATATCCAAGTAATGTTTACAAAGTGACACTTTCTAATAGCTAATAAAGACAGAATAGTCAGGACTTGAACACAGGTAGTCTTGGAGAGTCCATGCTCTTGGCCACTATACTACTACTGCCTCTGAGAGGAAATTTTAAATGAAACAGCCAATTATACTTTATAGGAATATTATAACTCTCTCCAAGCCAAGTGGCCTCTGGCCTCAGCTCTGTCTATAGCTGATCTATAAAAAAGAATGGATACAAAAAATAGCCAAAGGTAAGAACTAGGGTGTCCCCCACCAAAAAAAAAGAACTAGGGTTCCCAGGGCAGAAGTAAATATAGCGCCATGATAATTTCCACTCTAGGGCAAAGGTACAAGTAAATTTCATTTGAAGAAAATAATATTCATGTAATTCATGTAATACAACATACTCTACATCACAAAGTACTTATCCTAATCTGACATTACATTGCCTGAAAACTCAATGGCAGTGACCCTGTCTACGATTTACTGTTCTCTAGTGAGTGACAAGAACATAGAGACCCACAGTAAAATTTGTCAAACAAAACAATGAGAAGTGCTAGTCATGTTTCTCAAACTTTAATATGCAAAGCATTACCTAGATCCTGGGTTGAATACCCAGCAAGAAAAAGAAAATAACTGACAGGTGTAGCACCACACACATGTGATCCCAGCTACTTCAGAAGCTGAGACAGAGGTATCAAATATTTGAAGTCAGAGTGGACAACTAAGTGAGACACTGTTTCAAAAATAAAAACAGGGCCAGGGATTTAGCTCAGTGGTATAGGTATAAGCACCTGTGTCCTGAGCATGAGATCTTGAGATCCTCAGTACCAAAATAAACAAACAAATAAATAAAAATAAAAAACAAAGGTCAGGCATGGTGGCACACACCTGTAATCCCAACACTAAGGAGACTTAGGCAAGGGGATTGTGTTGAATTTGAGCCTAGCCTCAAGTACTGAACGAGATCCTGCCTCAGAAAACCAATGAACCAACCAAATAGATAAATATGGCTGAGGATACAGTTCAGTGATAGAGTATACCCCCTTCAAAGTCACAGTTCAGAGTACATGCCTAAATGGTTCATGGATTTTTCCTTAGAACCTACCTAATAATTGTTTACAGAAAGTTCTGGAAATGGTAAATAGCCTCCACAATTGCTTTTGGTAGGAGATTTGCAAGTAGCCAATCTGAGAGTGTTATTTAGCTCTTGCTACTGACTAGCTGATGCTGTGTAAACATCTCTGGCAGATGCACTAGCATTCTCCAATCATAACAGGATGCTATACCAGTTGTAACTGACTGTTCTCCGTTTGTTCTTAAAACCCTAAGACCCCTAAGATGTCTCTCCCACACCCTGAACCATCTAAGGCTTTATTAATCAAGTATTTTATTAAATTAAATTACATAATTATGGGAGGCATAGTATACTTAGACATAGTAAACTTTAAGAATAGGTATTTTTCTACCATATTTGAAATTTGCAGTTTTTCACAATTCATGGGTGCTGTAAGGACATATCCCATGTGAATTTCAGGAGTCTATTGTACCCCCAGATTTGATTCTCAGTACCAAAAAAAAAAGAAAAAAAAAATTAAACCAGGCACACCTGTAATCCCAGCATTTAGAAGGCTGAGTCAGAAATATCACAAAATTCCAAGCCAACCTTACGTATACAGTAAGCCTGCTTCAACTACATGAGACCCTATCTCAAAAAACAGAACAAAGTATCAGAAAACTATCTGCTTTTATCACTTGCATTTCTTTATATCTAACGTTTATTTTAACACTGCAATCATCTTCATTCTTAAATGTTATTTGTGCAGCCAAAGTACAGTCCTCAACTATAAATAATTTTAAGAAAATTAACTTGTTCAATTTGCCCAAAGTCAGAGCAAACCAGCAAAAAGGCCTGCATTAGAACTTAATCAGTGATATCTCACAAGTTTTTGCAATTATTGGTGTTACCATCACAGAATTTCATAGATTTTGCAGAATTACATATACTTATTTTAGTGTTTAATTTAAAAAAAAAGCAAAACAGAAAAAAGGGTAGAAATGTTACAGAATTTCAAAAAATAACATTAAGAAATCATCACGAGTTGATACATTACGTATTGTTATCTTAGAAGTAAGTTGTTCAAGCTATAAAATTAAAGCATACAAAATGAACAGACAAGGGGTTGGGGATTTAGCTCAGCGGCATAAGCGCCTGCCTTGCAAGTGCGTGGTCGTGAGTTCAATCCCTAGTACCGATGTGTTTAAAAAAAAAAAAAAAAAGAACAGACAATGATAGCACAGCTACTGTGGAAGTCAGTATGGAGATTCATCAAGAAACTAGGATTGGAAGTTCCATTCAATCCAGCTATTCCCCTCCTGGGTATTTTCCCAGAAAAATTGAAAAGATCAACGTGCACCCATGTTTACAGCAGCACAATTTGTAATAGTTAAATCTTGGAAACAACCAAAATGCCCAACAACTACAGAATGGAGGAAAAAGATGTGGTGTTTTATACAATAGAATTATTACTCAGCTATAAAAAGGATGATCTTGAGGCCTTTACAGGTAAATGGAGGCAACTTGAGACTATCCTCATAAGTAAAATAAATCAGACTCACATTTGTAAATATCGTATTGTCTCTGTAGCATAAAAAATAAAAAATTGAAACAGTAGTAAGATCAGTGATTTTTGAAGGCAACTACTAACTACTATGTATCAACCATTTACATTCAATACAGTTGAGATTTAAATGATACATTATTTTAAGCTCACCCAGACTTTATTATAAGATTTAATACATAAACACTACAAACACAACCTGTCTGAAGACAGACAGGAACAAATTATAAATAGCATCAAAAGCTCAAGACCATAGTGAGATCCACTCTCTAGAAAAAGCTTAATAGCCCAGTGTGGCATAGGACTGAAATCCCCAGCACACAGAGACTGAGGCAGGAGGAATGCTGCAAGTTTGAGGCCAGCCAAGGCTACAAATTGAGTTCGACGCCAGCCAGGGCTACATAGTGAAACCCTGAACCAAAAAAAAAAGGGCCTAAAAATGCATAACTAAGTCAATCCAGCACCACAACAGAAAACCAAAATTACAGATTTGAAACATTCATAGTATCAAACAATATTTCCATTAGTTGGGAAAAAAACATGGAGTCTGCCAGCAGCTCAAACAAATTTAACTTGACTGAAACAAAACAGATGAATATTAGTATTTCTAATTATTGGTTTTGTTACATACTATAATCTGAAGCACTATTGAGGGTACTTTCACATCTTTATACTCATTTCTTGAGACAGGATCTCACTACAGCACAGGCTGGCCTGGACTCACAGAGATCCTCCTGCCTCAGCCTCCCAATTTGCTGGGATTATAGTCACAATTCACCACACCTAGCTTTATACCCATTTCTGAGAATTTATTCCAATTTCCACTTTTTGTATACATTTTCATTGTATTATCTGGCAATGCTTTCATTCGTGTTTAAATTTTGCATCCAGCTCCAATAAGAACTCCAAAAATCAAACTGCTTTAAAAAAAAAAAACCACTCATTCGGGGCTGGGGATTTAGCTCAGCGGTATAAGTACCTGCCTTGCAAGCAGGCAGTCGTGAGTTCGATCCCTGGTACCGATAAAAAGGAAAAAGACAAAAAAAAAAAAAAAAACAAAACCAAAAAACCCCACTCATTCACTTACATTTCACATGCTCATGTACTGAATCCAAACTATTCTTTTTTAAAAACATAGTTTTCAGCTAGTGACATCTAATAATGCTACAAATCAAGAACCTACTAACCACAAAAAAAAAAAAAAAAAAAAAAAAAAAAAAACAAAAAACCCTGAGTATGGTACTTGGGACAAAATTATCTCTCTCTAAAATAAAAGTAATAAAAACTGTCTTTGATTAAGACAAAACTAGTAACTGTCAGGCATGGTGGTATATGCCTACTACCCTAGCATGCAAGAGACTGACGCAGGAGAATCAAGACTTGTAGGCCAGCTTGGGCTACAGAGTGAGTTCAAGGACAGCCTGAATTACATGGTGAGACACTGTCTCAAAATAAAAAATCATGCCCCCCAAAATTAGTAACAATTATCCCAGCGACATCCTATTGAACTGCACTATTACAAAGTTTTAAGACGATAAGTAATACTAAAGCAAACTAGGGTGTACAAGTCATTATCATCAAAAAAGCATTCATTTTCAAGGAATAACACAAAATACAAATCCAGTTTTAACAGTCAAGAAAAACCAATAACTAGAACAAGCATAAATCATGAGACACTAGAAAAATATGGCAGAAACTCAGGAAAGCATTAACTGAAAAAAAAAAAAAATGCAATCTGTCTCTTTGATGCTCCAAAGCTTACACCTCTCAATAGCATTCATAAGAAGGCACATATTGCTGTTTCAAACTTACAGAAGTTGTTGTCAAAGAGTTTAAATCAGTTTTGTTTTTCTGTATTCAAGATTGAATCCAGGGCATTTGAAATAGGCTATATCCCCAGTTCTCTGCTAATTTTTTTCAATTTTGAGACTTGGTCTTGGTAATTAGTCTAGGATGCACTTGAACTTGTGATCCTCCTCTGCCTCAGCCTCTTTCTCAGAGTGCTGAAACTACAGGCAGGCATCCCTACTCCCAGAAAGTCAAGTCACCAAGTCTGACAATTTTGTGATTTTCCCAAACTTAACCTCTTCCCCGAAGCTGACACTGCCTCTTTCAGAACACAGGTGACAAAAACTAAACAAAAACCGAAAACACACACACACATACACAGCCACAATTAACTACTGAAATCAACATAGGCTGTTGCATGAATGATGAGGTTAAAAAGTTACATCAGTTTGAGTGCAATGGCATGTGCTAGTAAATTCAAACTACTTGGGAGGATGAGGAAGAACAGCAAATTTGAGGCTAACTGAGGCAAATTAATGAGACTCTGTCTTAAAATTAGAAGGATAAGATGCAGTTTAGCGGTACAGTGCTTGTAGTACTGGTGAAGCCTTAGATTCAATCCTCAGTACAAAAAAAGAAAAAGAAAAAACATCCATTAACTAAAAAATCTTGAACAAGCTTAAATTCCCTGTGTTGCCAGGCATGGTGGCTCACAGCTGTAATCCTAGCACCACTCACGAGGCTGAGGCAAGAGGATCACCATGAATTCGAGCCCAGCATAGGCCACACAGTTCAAGGCTAGCCTGAACTACATAGTGAGACACCCTGTCTCAAAAAATCAAAAACAATCCCCTGAGCCTTGTGGTTTCCTTACATCTAAATGAATACATATATTTCAAAGAGATATTGTGAAGATGTACATACATGTATACACGCAAAAACATCTAATGGGTCTGACACAGTAAATATCACACATGTGTATATATCCTTATATTAATAATAGATATCACTACTAGCATGTAGCTTTCTGTAGTTAAAACTAATTTTGCTGGGGTTTCTCCAGAAAAATGCACATAAGTGAGCATTTTTTAGTTTGTTCTTTTGGGCTTTCTTTTTTCTTGAGACAGGGTCTCACTATGTAGTGCAGACCTACCTTTAAATCACTTATATACCCCACACTGATCTCCTACTCACAGCAATCTTCCTGCCTCAGTATCTGTGGGCTGGGACTGCAGGTGTGTGTCACTATGCCCTGCTTGTTCTGTTCTTTGAGACACATTTGGCTATGTAATTTAGGCTGGCCTTAAATAAGCAATTGATCTTCCTGCCTCAGCCTCTCAAGTGCTGGGATTTCAGGCATGTGCCACCACACTCAGCAGAGCTAGTGATTTTAACAACTACTGAGGAGTCACAGATCTTAGATAACCTTACCAAAGATGACCTATACCAACCTGGTTTAGCAAACTGTTGTTTTTTTATAATCTTTTTGAGATAAGAGTCTCACTGTGCAGTTCAGGCTGGTTAACGAACTTTGTAGCCAAGGCCAGCCTCAAACTTGCAGCAATCCTTCTGCTTTAGCCTAAGTGCTGGGATTACAGGTATGTACCACCACATCCGGCAATAAAGTGATTCTTAACTTAGTTTGTGCCACAGATCACTTTAGTTCAATTAATCTATGGATAATGCTCTCAAAAAATTTAAAAATAGTATATGGACTCTATAGGACAGCAATTACATAAGAAGTCATCAAAATATTTAAAAATTTGCAGTATGCTAGTAAATGTGCTTTATAATGCATTTCACATTTTTAAGTAACAGTTTGTTAGTGGTATTTCAAAATATCTGCAAAATCTGAAATACAATATTAAAATAAGTGATTTCACTGGGCATAGTGGCTCATGCCTGTAATCCCAGCACTCCCGAGAGGCTGAGGCAGGAGAACTGCTGCAACTTCAAGGCCAGCCCAAATTGAATACACTGTCTCAAAAAGACAAAAAAAGGGGGGAGGGTGACAAAGTCACAAACCTGTTGCCTCCACTGAAATTTAAAGAATTTTCAAATCTTTTCTATCTAGATTCCAGTTAGAAGCTAGGGAAAATAAGTTGGCAAATTTTTGTCTTTAACCAAATGCAAGTAGTTCTTCAATTCTACCAAGAACACTGAAGAAGAAATGCAAGTAGTTCTTCAATTCTACCAAGAACACTGATGAAGAATCTGTGCCTCAGGTAAAAGTGGAAAAAAATAGGTTTTGGAGCCATAGACTTCGGTTCTAAAAGCCAGACTTCAGACTTTAGTCCCTACATTATTTACATTTCAATGACTTTAAACATCTGAGCTTTGCTTCCCGAATCATTTAGAATAATTCTTATATCTTGAGGTCAAAGAACTAAATATTAGTTAACAAAATGCCAAATGACCAATGTGTTGTTTCCAAGAGATTTTAATATTATATATTAATCCCCCCGAACATTTAATAATTGCTTATTTTTAATAAAACTCATGAGAAAAAGAAAGATGTGCTGATTCACAAAGAAATAACTACTGGGAATACTAAGTTTACATATAAATTTAGTGAAATGTGGTAGTTTGTTCCAACTGAGAATACTCATTTAACATTAAAATGATTTGATCTAAATCCCTGTCGCAAAATATTGTTTCTTTTAACCTGCTGGCCCCAGTTTCCTCACCTGTAAAACAAAGCAATGTTGATTTGGGGACAGAATCCAGTTTTAAACACTCAACAAATATACCTATTACTAAAATTCTAATATTAATAAAACTCTAGGAATCAACTTGAAACTCTATTTTGGAATTCACATCAACATAATTGGAACTTAGGTTTGTTTTGCCTTTGCAAATCAAATCATAACTACACTTAAAATCTGTAGTAACTCGTAACATTCCTAACACAAAGCAGGCTTGCTTAAAAATCAAATCTGAAAAAAAGAAAAAAAAATCAAATCTGATTTCTTAATTCTGCCAAAGGAAAACAACATGGGTTTAAAAAACAAAGAACAGGGGGCTGGGGATTTAGCTCAGCGGCATAAGAGCCTGCCTTGCAAGCAGGCAGGCATGAGTTCGATCCCCGGTACCGGTAAAAACGAGAAAAAAAAAAAAAAAAACCCAGAAAGAATGAGTTAGCTAAAATTTGGAGCTTTTTAAAATTTTTTAATCGGTACTGGGGATCAAACTCACGACCGCCTGCTTGCAAGGCCGGTGCTTATGCTGCTGAGCTAAATCCCCAGCCCCAAATTTTGGAGCTTTTTAAAGATAAGAGTCTCACTATGTAGGGCAGGCTGGCCTCAAACTCAGAGATCTTCCTGCCTCAACCTCCTTCCAAGTGCTGGGATTATAGGCATGTGTTGCCACCATGTCCTGTGAGTTAGGTAATTTAAAATTTTTAAATGATTTGCTTGGAATATCCCAACGAGTATTTATCATTAATGTTGGATATACTACAAGGTAGCAACGTCTTTTTAAAGCCTAACTTTATAAACCACAGGATATCAGATTAAGGTTAAAAAAAAAACTTTTGGTGCTCGCCTATAATCCCAGCATTTGAGAGGCTGAGGCAGGACTGTGGTTGAGTTTGAGGCCAGCCTGGGCTACATAGTGAGTTTAAAGTCAGCCTGAGTGATACATAGGGAGGCCCTGTCTCAAACTCTTCCACTCAAAAAATAAAGTAAAAATTAAATCACGTATTTACTTTATGTGCGTGTCCCATCGTCCCTGAAAAACACCCGCCACAGGCTGGCCCCAGGTCCACTATATAACATGTAAATTTCTTCCCTCATTGAAAAGGTATGTTTTCACGAACAGTTTAACAAACGTCAAGTCGCAAAGTTGCAGCTTCGCTGGCTTCACGTTTTCACAATGTAGGAATAATATGATCTGGAATCTGCTCAGCGTGTTAGCCAGGCAGTCAGCTGATGCTCAATGCACACGACAGATGGACAGAAATAAGAGAAATTAAGCTTGGTATTTGTGTAAGGCAGGTATCATTACCTTGAAACCTAAAATAGGCCAAAGGTAGACGTCACAGTCATACGTATTAAAAGTATTCCTGTTGTTCAAGTAACAATGAAAAAAAGAAAAGCAAGAAAGAAAAAAGGGGAGAAGAGAAAGAGAAAGGCTTTCCCTAGACTACGTTTCTCTCATTCCTGGAATTTTCCTTCTAAAGTGCCTTTTAATCGGTTCGCAGAACCAATCCGCATCACGCAGCTGCTGCCCGAGTAACTTTTACAAAAGGTCAAAGCGGTGCCTTTCAAGGCTCCAACCCCTATTGGTTTCTCCTGTGTTCACATTAACTTGCTCTCACCCACAGAACGTTCCAGAGACCCACCGATAAGGACCGAACAAAATCTGGCGGAGGTTTCGAAAAGATTTCCACTTTCCTTAGGAAAACACTTAAACAAAAAGGGCACGCCAGCCGCATTTCACCCACTCCCTCCGGTCCCACATGTTGCTCCTTTCTCCCACAGCCCCTCCCCCCCGCCTGGCGTCGCCCCAGCATGCGCCCACCTGATTCCCCTTTTCTCCCGCAGACTCCTCCCCCGCACCCCCTCATGAGGTCCATATGGGACACTTTCCCTCTCCTCAGATCCTCATTCCCCAAAAGACCATCCCTCCGTCCTCTACCTTCCAGGCACTTTCGCCTTGGGCTTCACCCCCACAGCTTCCCTCAGAGCTTCCTAAAGTGTTGGGAACGCGTAGAGTGGAGCTGCAGGCCTGCATGGCCCAGGTGCTGTGTCAGCCTATCTGCCGGTTCCGCGGCGTGTACGGCCTGGAAAGTCACATGGCGGTGGGACCGGCCGGCGTCTCCACACTCCATCTCTCCCAAAAAGCAGCACCAGAGTACCAAACCCACTTACCTCCACGAAGAGCAACATGTTTCCCTCCGCTCGGCCCAATCGTTCCCGCCGCCGCGACTCCAACTGGTTCACAGGCCCGAGCCACAATCGCTAGGATAAGGACACTCACTTTGCCCCTCCACCCGGCAGTGGATGCGGCTCCACCCCCGCCGTCAGCCGCTGCAGCCAGACCAGCCCAGTCTCGCCTCCCTTGAAACAGCAACTGCTTCCGGGTCTGGAGAAAAATTACTTCCGGGAGAAGAGAAATTCCCCGGCAAGCTCAATATTTGCACCAGCTTTTCCAGGGGCAGCATGGAATGTACCATTGTGTGCGAGGCGTGGGAGGAGACTCTCAGAAGGAGATACCACTCTGAACCACAGGGTTGTGTAAAAAAAAAAAATCTGACACATTTTATCATTTGCCAAAGAGGTGGCCACGACAGCCCTGTTAATTTTGCGGTTTTAATAGTTCCAAATGTAGATCTGGGTAAAAACCTCTCTGTGCATAGTATATTAAAGTGTTTGCCCAACTCTGCTGAAAACGTGGTGGTTTATGGAAAAAAATAGAAGAGGAAAAAACAAAACAAAAACCTGTGGTAAAGCTGTTAGTACCGCTACAAAGCATTTTGCGTGAGTTAATCTTGAAACACCCCTATACATAAATCCTATTATTCCCCATTTTACAGTGGAGGTAGCCCTTTAGGTGGATAGGTTGTATTTCGTTTCTTTTTTACCAGAGGTTGAACTCAGGACCTCGCTTTTACTAAGCAGGCACTTAAGCAGCTGAGCTAAACCCCCGCCCTTGTGTGTTTTTTTGAGACCGGGTTTCACTCTGCAGTTCAGTCTGGCCTTGAACTCACTATAACGCTGGTTTGGCTTCCAGCTCTCAGTAAATCCTACTGCCTCAGCCCCCTGAGTGCTGGGATTACAAACGTGTGTTGTTACCACACCTAGCACTGGGTTTTAGACCTTTATTGCACAGAGCTTACTTGAAACAAATCTCCTAATTAATATAAAGCTACTCCACATCTCCGTTTAATATGTTAATATTTAGTCTAGGAAAGCTGTTTCATTGATGTTCTCATATTAAAACAAGATACGAAAAATTACCCTAGTTCACATAATCATCTTTTGAAATAATATGTTAAATGTTTTCCAACGAATATTTTTCCATTCGTTATTTTTTTAAACTCTCCTAAAATGAAACTTTCCAGCAAGCTGCTGTTGTTTTCAAGACTTTCCCATTCTGACCCGATGTAGTCTTCCTTACTTTACATCAGAGAAAATTCCTCACTTTTTCAAGTGGATACCAAATTCATCCTGCCATCAAATTGCTCCTGTGGGCATCCCAGACCTTCCCTCATCTAATCCCCAGTAAAACTCTCATTACTTTGTCTCAGTGATTAAACCAATCTGCACTCCCTAAGATACAAATTTCTAAGTACTTACCTCCAAAGCCATGGCTTCAAGGTAGGTATCTTTCCTATCTGAAGCGCCTTCATGTGTTAATCAACCATCTCTCTCCATAGGGATTTCCCGACAAAGATTTTTGTCCCCCACAGATCTCTTCATGTCCCGCGTTAGCACTTACTATATTTTAATTTGTTTTCTTTTCAGTGTCTTTTTCAGGAACCCCTATTAGATATTCTTCTTGGTTTAGGATAATAGTGTTGCAATGAATGCTGGTTGAATTCAGTGATTAGCAGGATTTTAAAATTTGTTTTCAAATACTTTCATTTCCCGTTGCTGATGAATTCCATGCTGCATGACAAATACAATAAATACAACAAATACAGTAAGTACAATAAATTTAAAAGTTAAATAACAAAAAAATTAAAAATACAGTGAGAGCAATAGTGCTAAAATAGTCAATAAGCATTTAGGCTGTTTTGTAAATTCCTAAGCAAGAAAAGAAATAAAAGGTACAGTATGTAAGGCCTTCATTATTTATTTATTTAATTTTTGGGGGGAAATGGTACAGGACTTGAATTCAGGACCTCACATTTGTCAGGCAGACACTGAGGTAAAACCCTGGACCCAGATCATCATAACTTAATGGTATCAGCAAAGTACTTAGGTGAATTCATAATTCTAAAAAGCAACATATAATAAAGAATATTTTTAATCAGACTTCACATTTATAAAAATAAATAATTCTCCTGAATTGTTCAGTCCTTTCATTTTTGAAACTGGGTCTCGCTGCATAGTTCAGGCTGGTCTTAAACTCACTATGTAACCCAGGCTGGCCTCCAGCTCACTGCAATTGATCATCCTGCTTCAGGCTCTGGAGTGCTAGAATTACAGGCATTTGTCGCCATGCTGGGGATGTTCAATTCTTTCAATAAAAATATGAATTTCACACACCTATAATTCCAACGCTCTGGAGGCTGAGGCTGAAAGATTGAGTGAGTTTATGGCCAGCCTGAGCTACATAGTGAGTTCAAGATACTAGCCAGAACTAGCCAGAACTAGATAGCAAGTGTGTGTCTCAAAAGAAAAAAGTAAAAGAAAGAAAGAAAGAAAGAAAGAGCATGCAAACTTCATACAGAAAATAGACGTGATTTATAGGAAAGTAAAGGAGATTTATGACTGTAGGAGTTGAGAGTAAGATTGGTTTAACAATCAGAACGAAGCAACTGTGGCTTAGAAAATTTTCTGGAAGGAGAGGGAGATTATGAAACTCATAATTGATCTCTTCATTGTAGCCAGTTTCTCTGAAAGCACTGATGAAGAATAAGCTAATGTGTGAAACACAAAAACACAATGTAGCATCTAGTTTTGAGAAATTCACCAGCTAGTGGACAGAGATAAATAATCGTTACACTTCAATGAGATGAGTACTGAATAGCTTACAAAGTGCTTTGGAAACATAGAAGGAATTAGACAATGACTTTTTTTTTCTTTTTCCTTTTTATCTGTACCGGGGATCGAACTCACGACTCCCTGTTTTCAAGGCAGGAGCTTATGCCGCTGAGCTAAATCCCCACCCCCGACAATGACATTTTAAAAGAGGAAATATTTAATTGGCTACTATCTTTTTTTTTTTTTTTTTTTTTTGTCTTTTTTCCTTTTTATCTGTACCGGAGATCAAACTCACAACTGCCTGCTTTCAAGGCAGGCACTTATGCCACTGAGCTAAATCCCCAGCCCCTTTTGCTACCATTTTTAAGAGACAACAGAACAGTTATATTGTTTTTACAATTTATGAAACATAAATTTAAATTTACTAGGACTCATTATAGAACTAATATTACAATCAATTTACAAATACTCAAATTGAGTGTGATAATGTAGCCTGTAATCCCAGCTCTCCAGAGACTGAGGTAGGAGACTCCTTTTGAGTTCAAGGCTCCCCTACACTACAAATGAGGTCCTATTTCAAATAACAAAAACAAAAACAAAACGCTAAGACTCAACATAGAAAGTTTTTGTAAAAGAAACTTAACATTCACAATTTGTATAATATTTGAAAGTGATACCATGGGGATATAGCTCAGAGGCGCAGCACCTGCCTGGCAAGCATGAGGTCCTGAGTTCGATTCCCAACATCAAAACAAAAATGATACCATATAACATGCCATTTATGAATACATATAAGCATAGTGTTTAATTTATTGATATATATATATAAGCTCAGTAAAACTATGAAAATAGACCAGGCACATAGAGTTCAAATTCATGATTGTCATTGTGGGATGAGACAGAGGCAAAGGAAAGAATCCGGAGGATAACAAAAGTGTTGTCTAATGTTTTTCTCTAATGTTTCTTTTATGAAGCAAAATTTCAAGAAAATAAATGAAAGAAAAAGCTAAAAAATTATCTGATGCAAACATGACAAATGTTAATATCTGCTAATTCAAGATGAGCACATAGCCATTTGTTACACGTATCACTTTCTGTACATTTTGTTTTGTTTTGCCTTGTTTCTTGAGAGTAGGGCTTGTTATATATAGCACAGGCTGGCCTTGAACTCATGGAAATTCTCCTGCCTCAGCCTCCCAAGTGCTAGAGTTCAAAGCATGTGCCCCCACACTTTTTTCATATTTTTTAATTAAAAAGTAACACAGCCAACAAAACCATACAGTCTTTTAATTGCTCCTTCTCCTAAATCCTTTCATCATCTCTGCAAGGAGCCCAGCACACTCCTCAAGTAGAAAGACTTCTAACATTTCTTTACATTTTTTTGAACCATGTATCAAGTTTTAAAGTCTTCTTCCATCAAATTCCTTTAAAAAATGAGTAAAAAAAGTAGTGCAAAGAGGGTAATATTTATCTAAATACCTTCCAAATTACTACATATGTAGGAAAATCTCAGGGACAACTTAATGTTCTACTATTACAAGCTTTAAAATATTTAAGGAAACCCTACAAAGTGCCAGGTATAGAGCTCAGCGGCACAGTGCCTGCCTGGTAAGCGTGAGATCCTGAGTTTGATTTCTGGTACCAGAAAAGAAAACCCTAGAAAGAGGAGTCAAGAATTACATTTGATACCACAGACCTTGAACTCCACACCTGTGTTTTAAATTCACATAAGCAAGGCCATGTCTTCTATGTCTTTTAACATTCCTGTTGTCTGTTGTTCCCTCCCTCCTGCCCCCTTCCCCCTGCTACCATCATGGCACATGGAATGCCTCGTTCTCTGCATACGTTAAGCACTCTTGAAACATTCGAGTCAATGAAAATGTCACAGCGGATCTCTTATGACATCAGCAGGACTAGAACACCATGGCGAGTGAGCAGTCGGCAGCAGAGTGCTCAGACGCAACCTCTGGAAGCAGCCTTCTGGCTTCCTAGTAGCGTTTGCCTGTATTCTGTGGGAAACAAGTAAAAGAAAATCGCTCAAAATGTTTGCCCGAAAGCAAAGTGAGATAGGCAATGACTCTGAAGCAGAAAAAGAAGTCGGGAATTCCAGCATCACAAAAAGATGGTCCAAACCTTCGTTTGATCTTTCAACGGGCCCGAAACTTGAAATCCCATTCTCCGTACAGGCAGTCATCTCTCGGATTCAGCAAGCTCAGCTCCTTCGCGCCAGACAGGTAGGTCACGAATCAGAAGTTCGCAGATGATAGGGTTTTGTTTGTTTTGCTTGGTTTTGAGACAGGGTCTCGCTATGAACTCGGGGTGGCCTTGAACTCACTGTGTAGCCCAGGTTGGCCTGGACTGAACTCATTGTTAATCTTCTTGGGTATGTGCCAGCACACCTGGCACAAGCCTTTTTTTTAAAAAACTTTTTCTCTTTTAGAATGCATGTTATGTTCATGTTATTTACCTGTATTTGAAATAACTGTGAATTCAAATGACAATTTCATCTCACTTGATATTAATCTCTTCATACTGGAATTACCCCAACCATTTAAGAGGTAAATAAACTAGGTATAGTGGTTCATGCATGAGGATCCCATACTCAGCAAATTGAGTTAGGAGGATTTTAACTTCAAGGCCTGTAGAGCTGCCTAAGGAATTCAAGAGTGGCTTAACTACATAGTGAAACCCTGACTTAAACAAAAACCAAAAAAGAAAAAAAGAATAGAAATATTGGTATAATTTTGGTATTACTCCAGCAACAATAACCATGTTTGCTTTTTTGCTTTTTTTTTTTTTTGTCTTTTTTGAGACAGAGTCTCACTATGCAGTTCAGGCTGGCCTTCAGCTCCCTGTGTAGCCCAGGCTGGTCTCCAACTCACAAGGATCCTCGTATCTCAGCCTCCTGGGTGCTGAGATTACAGGTGTGAGCCACCACCATGTTTGCTTTTAATAGCTTTATTGAGATACCTTTCATGCAGTGAATATCCAAGTTTTTTTTTACTACACAAACATCCATGAAGCAGGATGGGTACATTCACAATCACAATCTTGAATTTACCCATCATCCTCCCAAATTTCTTCTTGCCTGTATCTGTCTTCCCATGGACCCTTCTCTGCTACCATCCTAATCTCCAGGGAACCATTGATCTGTTTTCATAGTCTGTCTTCATAGTTTAGTTTGCATTTTTAACAATTTTATATACACGAGGCCAGATGTGATAGCACATGCCTCTACTCTCAGCCCTCCTGGAGAATGAGGCAGAACAAAGACAAATTTAAATCCAGTCTAGGCCACTTAGTGAATTAGTGAGACTCTGTCTCAAAAAATAAGGATGTAGAGATATATCTTGGTACAAAAGCATCAGGTTCAATCCCCAGAACTGTCAAAAAAAATTAAAAAACAAACAAAAACCCAATCAACTAACCAAAAAAAGGATTTTATATAAGTGGAATTATGCGACTTTTTTTTTTTTTGTCTTTTTCCTTTTTATCGGTACCAGGGATCGAACTCACAACTGCCTGCTTGCAAGGCAGGCGCTTATGTTGCTGAGCTAAATCCCCAGCCCCCCCCCCTTTTTTTTTATTAAGATAGGATTTCATTGTATAGGTTAGGATGGCCTTGAATTTACTATGTAGCCCCGGCTGGCCTCTAACTCATGGCAATCCTCCTGCCTCAGTCTTCTAAATGCTGGGATTACATGTGTGCACCACCATGCCTGACTCCTTCTGCTTTCTTTCACTTTGCATTATTTTGAAATTTATCTACATTCTTGAATGTATGAATACTTAAATTTTTATTGCTGTATATTTTTCCATTGCATGTTTTTTAAAAAAAATTATCTATTTTTTGGAGACAGGGTTTTGTTATGTACTTCAGACTGTCCTTGAACTCACTTTGTAGCCCAGGCTGGGCCTCCAACTCATAGTGATTCCCCTGCCTCAGCCTCCAGAGTGCTGGGATTATTGGCATGCACTGCCACACATAGTATAGCATGGTTTTTGAGCTATTTTTAGTTTGGAGTTATTATAAATAAAGCTGCTCTAGATGTTGTCTAGTTACTAGCTGGTTATGTGCTTTCATTTCTCTTGCATAAATACCTTGGTTTGGGCTACGTTATATAGTAGGTAAATATCCAGTTCCTTGGTGGTACTGAGGGTTGAACCCAGGACCCTGCACATTGCACTCTTATCACTAAGTTACATTCCCAGTGGTTTTTTTGTTGTTGTTTTTTGGCCTCCTTTGAAGTCCTGAGGGTTGAACCCATGGCTTTCGCAATGAGCTATATCCCCGGCATTTTTTTAGTTTTTATTTTGAGAGAGGATCTTGCTACATTCCTATATTGCCAAAGCAGGGCTGGAATTTGTAACCTTCCTACCCTAGATTCTCAGAATGCTGGGCTTATAGGTGTGTCACCTTACCTAGCAGCTTTTTACTTTACTTTTTGTTTTGGGTACCAGGGTTTGAACTCACAACCTCACGCTTGCCGGGCAGACACTTATGCCGCTGAGCTAAATCCCCAGCCTAGTTCCTTTTTACTTTTGAGATAGGATTTTGCTATGTAGTTCAGGTTGGTCTCAAAACTTTCAATTTTCCTCTCTCGGTCCCCTGAATAGCTTGGATTACAGGCATGTGCCAGCAGGCCTGGCTACTGTTTTAGGGGTTTTTCTTGTTTTTATGGAAATGGGATCAAACCAAAGGGTGCTCCACCGTTGAGCTATATCAAACTTCAAAACTCCTTTCCCACCGCCTCACACCATTTTTTTTTTTTTTTTTTTTTTTTTGAGACAGAGTCTCGCAATATAGTTCAGGCTGGTCTTGAACTCACTATGTAACCCAGCCTCGCCTTTCCTGCCTTAATATCCCAAATACTGGGGTCACCACTGCTCCTCCTCACTTCCCAACATACTGGGCTTGGAGTGAGACCCGCACTACTATGCACTATCCCTAGCACACGACAGCACAACTGCAGCAACATCTGGCAGACTCATGAGCTGTTCTCGAGATGTGTTTGCATCTGTAAGTGTTCATAATGCAAGTTCACAACTCAAATGTTTATAAATTGAGGACTTACTGTAATTAATTAATTTTGAGGCAGGGTCTCTATGTTGTCCAGGCTGGTGTCCTTTGACCTTCTGGGCTCAGGTGATCCTCCCACCTCAGCCACCCAAAAAAAAGCTCTGGTGCTTTTTTTTTTAAAACTGTGGTAAAACATATATAACATAAAATTTATCATTTACCCATTTAAAAATGTACCGTTCACTGGTGTTAAGTGATGTAATTATTTCCATTATCTATCTCTAAAACTTTTTTCACATGAAAATTTGCACCCATTAAACTGTAACATCTAGTTAGGTATGATGGTGCACACCTGTAATCCTAGCACTTGGGAGGCTGAGGCCAAAGGATCACAATTTTGAGTCTAACTTGTGCTGCGTAAGGAGATCTTGTCTCAAACAAACCAAAGCAAAACACAAAACAGTAACTCTCCATTTACTCCTTCTTCTTACCCTTGACAATTAGGATTTACTTTCTTTTTTTTTTTTATGTTTTCATGTTCAGCCCCCTTTCATTTTTTTTTTAAATTTTATTTAAGGAGAAAAGAAAAAAAAACAGTGAAAGGGTACAAGTCATACAGATTTACAGAAAAATAAAATGAACAGTAGGAAATCACCAGTCAATGGACCACATATTGCCATCTTAGAAACAATTGTTCAAGTCACAAAATTAAAGCTTGTAGAGTGGACATTCCAACAATGATACTGCAAACAGTTCTGTTCAATGATCCAATAAAACTCTGTGATATAATTTTCTATCTTATACACTTAAATATACATGCAGTTATATAGTTTAGAGCACTTTCTTTTCCTCTCTTTTGTACAATGACTATTACACATTCTGGGTTTCATTGCTCCCACGGTTCTCACTGCCTTTTTGGAAGAGAGTAAAACCAAATGTGACATAACAGAACAGAATCGGTCAAGTCAAAAGGGTGGACACAATAGATAATGTAAAAACATAATACAAGATGATCAACAATGGTTACCATAATGCCTCCCGCTATCTCCAATAGAATTGCCCATATCATCAGCTATAATACAATTGAACAAAACAGTAAAGAACAAAACCGACAAAACCAAAACATTGGAGACATTGTAGGTCTTCAAAAGTAGATAAAAGTCAGTGAGAATGAGTGTTATAATGAATCTCATTATCTTCACAGCTGATGCCTAAACTTTCGAACCTGATACTATCCAGCAAAACAGAATAGGGGAACATCAGTCAAAAACAAGATGGTGAGAGTAATACAGGGCTTCAAATCGAGATAATAGAAAGTCAAAGTGGGTTACTATAATATATCCTGCTATTTTTTTCCCTTTAATTAAACGGATAAAAATAAAAAAGTAAATAATGGAGTGGAGATTGAGATAAAAGAGGGCATAACAGCGAAACAGCGCAGATCAAAACATAACCATTTAAGCAGAATAGTGTTTCACCACCAGATAATCCCGACCCAAAAGTAGTTACCATATTGACTCTTTCCTTGAAATCCTTGAGTTTCAACTTCGTATACTGAAGCATTAAGTATATCAAAACAATGTAAAACCGGCTGGGGATTTAGCTCAGCAGCATAAGCGCCTGCCTTGCAAGCAGTTAGTCGTGAGTTCGATCCCTGGTATCGAAAAAGACAAAAAAAAAAAAAAAAAAAAAAAAAAACCCAATGTAAAACCAATTAAGAGAATGACAGCATTACAGAGTATTTAGAATCGACTAACAGAAAATGAACAATGGTTTCTGTATAATCTCCTTGTCTTTAAAAGGTTTTTGCTTATACTATCGTACATAATAAAATCCAATAAGATACAACCTATTTAGACCATTGGAGACAGAAGAACAAAAGCTAGATGAGACTTCAAAACAAGATGGTACTAAATCAGTATTACCTATTAAGATGTCATTTTCTCCAAAATAGCTGTTCCTATCATCCAATCTTCTCTGTCTCATTTCTGTTGAGCTCTTTTTCTGTCAGTAGCTGTCAGTTTGTCTTCTTTATTTTGTTCTCTGCTCCATTCGTTGTGGCCTCCCCGCCACTATTTCTGGGTTCTTTGTATTTTTATTTTTTTAGAATATCCTGCAATACTCTCTGTAGAGTTGATTTGGTGGTTGCAAATTCCCCCAGTTCCTCTTTATCCTGGAAGCACCTTGTTTTTCCATCAATTTCCAGGGACAGTTGTGCAGGATATCTCAATCTTGGCTGGAGATCATTATCTTTCAAAGCTTGAATTATTTCCTCCCACGCTCTTCGTGATTTGATGGTTTGTGCAGAGAAATCTGCTGTAATTCTGATGGGTGTTCCCTTGCAAGTGGTTTGTTTCTTGTCTCTGACAGCTTTTAATATTCTGTTCTTGTATTGAATTTCTGGAATTTTTATTATTATATGCCTGGGTGTTGCTCTGTTTGGGTTGTAGGTAGCTGGGGTCCTGTATGCCTCATACATCTGAGTATCTTTACCTTTTGCTAAATTAGGAAAATTCTCCTGGATTATTTCTGTGAGTAGCTTTTGTAGTTCACTTGTTTGTGTCCCTACTTCTTCTTTTATGTTCTTAATCCTTAAGTTATGGATCCTCTTATCATCTTCTTGTCTTTGTATTATTGCTGTTTGTTTCTTTGTTATTTTTAAGAAGTTTTTCATTTCATTCTCCCATATTACAAGTCTGCCCTCCAGTTCAGATAGTCTGTCCTTAGTTTCTTTCAAGCTGTTATGCCAGTCTTGGATAGACTTCTTAGTTTCTTGGTAGTCCCTTTGAACCTGCTTCACGTACTCTATGCTTTCTCTGTTTTCTCCATCAAACAATTCTCCCCTCTTTTTCTGTTCTTCCATTCCACCATCTGTTTTTTCCTGGGTGGTGCTTAGCATTTCTCTAACTATTCTGCATACTTCTAGCTTCAGGTCGTTGATAACTTCATTCCTGAATTGGTCTATGAGGCTCTCTATATGGCGCTTTATGTCTATTGGTGCGGTGTCCGCTATTGCCTGTTTCTCAGAATTGGGGGCCGAGGAGCCCTTCTTGTTGCTACCTCTTCCCATATTCTCTGTTCCTTATATATGCAAGCTTACATAGGAGACCCAGCTTCTCTCCCTGTCAGCCACAGCCTGATCCAATTGCTTCGGTTAGGTGTTCCCACCCACCGCAGCACACCAGGAAGTTGCAGATCAGGCAGCCTACGCGGGGCCCGCCCCTCCCAGCCACCGTCAGGCTCTGGGATCTGGGTTGGGCCAGCCTACCGGGTCCGCCAGCAGCCTCACGCAGGCCAGGCACTTTTCACCAATCCTGTCTGAGAGGGGGATGTGTGACTGGAGTCGCCACCGCGCCCTGCTCCCGCAGGACTGCCCGGGCCCAAAATGTCCTCCGCTGGAGTCAAACTGTGGTAGAGTGTCAGTTTCTCTCACTCACCTCACCACAAGTCAGTGCACGCCTCCCTGCCCGTCCTGTTTTCGACTCCGTTCGCAGACTCCTGTTCTCAGAGCTTCCGCGTGTCTCTCTCCTTGCCGAGCCGATGTAGAGGCAGCCAGCCGCCGCGCGGTGGGAAACCCAAATCGTGGCTTCCAATGGCGCGGGGTCCAGCCTCCACACCGAGGCTTTTCTGTTCCTGTTTTAGCGCCAGGACTGCATTCCAAGTTGGTTTCTCTCAGCCCAGTTCGTTCCTGAGTCAGCAGAGCATATCCCCACCGGCTTATGTCTCCTTAGTCCGCACCATTCCTGACTTCTGAACCAAGCCTTTCAGAGAGCCTCCGTAGTATCTGCTATCTGTCCGCCATGTTCTCCCGCCAGCCAGGATTTACTTTCTATTTCCAAAAATTTTCATACTCTAGGTACATGATACAAGTGAAATGATGAGGTTGTCCGTTAGTGACTATTTTATGTTACTTAGAATGCTTTTGAGATTCATCTGAGTTACATGTCAAAATTTCTGCTCTCTCAAGACATAAGACTGGGTTCAGGGGCCCATCCCTCATTTTTCTATTGTAAATTTTTACTCCAGTGTAATAGTATCTGGCTATGCAACTCAGTACCTTTCCGTGAAGGTTACAG
This sequence comes from Cavia porcellus, assembly GCF_034190915.1. NCBI lineage: Eukaryota > Metazoa > Chordata > Mammalia > Rodentia > Caviidae > Cavia > Cavia porcellus. The sequence goes on along the minus strand of NW_026947491.1, from coordinate 41,869,316 downwards.
GAAGCAATCTATGTATTTACTCACTTGATATGGCTAACACCAAGGAATATGAACATGTGCAAAAGCATTAAAATGCGATTTGGACCCACTTTTAGACTCCATCTAACTGATCTTGTGTATATTTACCCAAGCATCACAGAAAATCCAATAGACCCACAACACTTCAGGGTTTGTTAAAAATGAAAAGTTTTCTTTAGTTTTTTCTGGAACAAGTAGTCCAATTTAGTACAATGGCACATGAAAAACCAGATTTTGCAAGTTTTAGGGGAGATCAAAAGTGAATCATCAGATTACTCATGTGTGGATGATGAAGATGATCCATTATGGTAAAACTGTTTCATAACAGAAGAGTGGTGTGTGTATGATGATGATGATAACTTTGATGTTGACCATGTGAGCCAAAGTTCCCATGACAGTGAAATAGAGCAAGAGTGGGTTGATGCAGGCACAAGGAATGCAGACCTCCTTGATTCAGATGACAAAGAAAACACAATGTGAGTACATATTTGAGTAGTTACAATGTTGCAAAATGGCCACCCAACCAAATGCAAGAATCCAATGTTAGGATTAGGTGTGAAAATATAGTGAAGGTCTTGGCAGGAATGAAACATATAAGACAGAATTCCAGAACTGCCATTCAGTGTTGGAAATTGTAACAGAGGAAATGTTACAAAATGCTGTGAAACAGATAAAGACTGAAATGTAAGTAAAATGTTCTGTATGCACCAATAGCCATATTAAAATATGTATTTATGACACCTTACTGGCTGAACTGAAAGCATTCATACATGTGCTGTACTTAGGGGGGATTTCTCATGGTGATTACTGGAATGTAAAAGAATTATGGAAAAGCAGTGAATCAAAATATGCATAAAAATTTATGCTCTTGTAGATGTGGAGACTTATTCTTTATTTCAATTTAGGCATTTTTCCTGGAACTCAACTATCAGTTCTTATTCATATATTAATAAACCATATGATGTTGTGACCAGATTTGTTGCTATCATCATCCAAACTAATTAGAATGTGACATTGAACAGTTGGTTTACCAGTTTCTACTTGATGTTACATTTGCTAACAGAGCACAAGTTGACCCGCCAGGAACTGTACACAGGAACAAAGCAGAAATTCCAAATGAATGATGCAGTTTCAAAGCAGTATAGTATAATCTTAGGATTTCAAAAAGATACAACATTGGCCCTCGTATATGGCAAAGGAAAGCAAACTAGTACTGCTGATGTCAGTGTTTCACCATGGTGGAAATATTGGTAGGGAAACTTTGATAAAACAGAAGCCTGAGATAGAAACTTTCAACAACAAAATTAAACATGGAGTAGATGTAGTGATGAGTTATGCAGCAACCACTGTCGCTCGAAACACAAAGCATTGGCTGATGGTTGTGTTGACTCCATCCTAAACATATGTGTCATAAATAATTAGATAATTTTCAAAGAAAATAACAAGTGCAGGCCGGGGATTTAGCTCAGTGGCATAAACACCTGCCTGGCAAGCATGAGGTCGTGAGTTCAATCTCCAGTGTGGAAAAAAAAAGAAAAGAAAGAAAGAAAAAAGAAAAGAACAAGTGCAAACATCATTGAGAAATTTTCTTAGAGGATCAGGAATGGAGCTCATAAGAGATCATTTATAGCAGAAGAAAAACAAAATGTTTCTGCCCAGGGAGCTACACAAAGAAATTGTGGAGCACACTGGAGAGCTGACAGGTGAACAGGCAGGAGCAGCATCACAAACACTATGCGAACAGGAAAACAAGAAAGAAGTCAAGTATGTTCTACAAAAAAGCACAGGAAAACAAAACATATGTGCCATCAATGTAAGCAATGCTTGTGTATGGATCATGCAGCTGTCAAGTGTGAAGACTGACCTGGGTGTGACAGTTGAAGCAAAGCTCACTCTGTGGTAGACTTTTGTTTGTATATACACTGTAGTTCATGTAGGTTTTTATTTTTTGATGCTGTCTTTTAGGTTTTGAAGCAAGTAAACAGTTGATGTGAAAATGCTGATGTCTATCCTAAGCACTCATTACATATTTTTTTCCTTTGGTATCAGGAATTGAACTCAGGGCCTTGCACTTGCCAGGCAGGTGCTATGCTGCTGAGCTATATCCATGGCCCACTTGTTACATATTTGATATAGTATTTTGTTGACCTTTTATTTCCCTGTTAAGTACATGTTGTACAATATGGAAGCTCCAGACAAAAGAGGAAGAGAAGAGAGGTGACAGGACTGTCACATAGGAAAGGAAAGCTAAGCACATGTGCTGCCTGTGTAAGCGAGACATGTTCATAGAACATGCAGTTATCATGTGTGAAGACTGCTTTGGACGTGACAGTTGAAGCACAGGTTATTTTTGTGGTAGAGCTCCATTGGCATCTGCATTGTAGTTCACCTAGGTAGTTATTTCTGATGTTTTCTTTTAGGGTTTTTTTTTTTTTTGTCTTTTTCATTTTTATCAGGGATTGAACTCATGACTGCCTGCTTGCAAGGCAGGCACTTATGCCACTGAGCTAAATCCCAGCCCATTCTTTTAGGTTTTGTAAGCAAGTACACAGCTGATATGAAAATGTTGATAATGTCTATTCTAAATGCATACTATGTATAAAAATGTAATAACTTATTTTATTGATGTTTTATGCCCCTGTTAACTACATACTGTATAACATAAAAAGAACTTCCTGAAAAAACAGCAAGATGTTAGGTATGTTCTACAAAAAAGGCCAGGAAAGCAAAAGACACGTGCTGTCAGTGAAAGCAACGTGTGTGTATACAATATGCTGTTGTCACGTGTGCAGACTGCTGTAGCTGTGATAACGTTTATTTATTTTGTACAGTGCTATTGATATTTTCATTGTAGTTCATGTGAGAATTTATTTCTGATGTTCTTTTTTAGACTTTGTACACCAAAAACCAGTCAAGGCTGAAATTTTGATTCTTTTTTTATAAACACTCAATAGACATTAAAAGTTGTATACTTTATTTTTGTGATATTGTTCTGTTAAGTACTCATTGTTTATTATAGTAAAATTCATAAGATTAAAATTAATAAATCATCAATAGAAATACTTTAAAGAATAAACATGGGAAGCCAGGTGTGGTGGCACATGCCTGTAATTCCAGCACTGGGGAGGCTGAGGCACGAGAATCATTGCAAGTGAGACCAGCCTGGGCTACAAAGTGAGCTCAAGGCTATACTGCACTGCATAGTGAGACCTTGTCTCAAAATGACAAAAAGAAAGAAAGAAAGAGGAAAAAACGTGGTCTGATGGGAGCACACTTATGCAGCTTGATGATAAAATCAGTCTTATGGTCCAAGAGCTACAGTTAAATAGTACTCTATTATATGTATTTACCAGATTTTGTTTATTCATTCATCTATTGATGGACTGCTCCCAATTTTTGGCTATTGTGAGTAAAATTGCTATGAACATGGGCATACCAATATATGTCAATTTGTTACTTTCAATATTTTATAAACCCAAAACAGGAATTACTAGATCATTTGGTAATGTTTTTTTTTTTTTTTTTTTTTTTTTTTTTGGTACTGGAAATCGAACTCACGACCTCATGCTTGCCATGCAGGCACTTAACACTGCTGAGCTAAATCCCCAGCCCTATCATTTGGTAATTTTATGCTTAATTTTTTTTTCACATTTTTTTTTTTGTCTTTTTCCTTTTTTATCGGTACCAGGGATTGAACTCACGACTGCCTGCTTCCAAGGCAGGCGCTTATGCCGCTGAGCTAAATCCCCAGCCCCTATGCTTAATTTTTTTATAGCAGGGATTGAACTCACAACTTCACAGTTACATTTAATATTTTGAGGAAATATTAAACATCATGCTGCTGTCATGCTGTTTTCTATAGTGGCTGTATAATTTTACATTCTCATCAGTAGCAGAAAGTTCCAGCTTTCCATATCCTCGTAACTTTTATTATGTTTTTTTAAAATCATATATAGCTGAACATGGTGGCATTCACCTGTAATCCTTGCTCTTGAGAGGCTGAGGTAGGAGGATCCCTGTGAGTTTGAGGCTAGTCTGGATAATACAATGAGTTCAAGGCCAGCCGGACTACATAGTAAGAACCTGTCTCAAAAAATCTAAATAAATAATAAATAAATATTAAAAATAATAAGTATCCCAATAGGTATAGAATGTACTTTTCATCTGTAATTCTCTAATGATTTCTAACGCTAACCATCTTTTCATTGATTTATTGCTCTAATGTATATCTTCTTTGGAGAAATGTCTGTTCAAGTCCTTTGCCTTTTTGTATTGCTTTTGGGGACAGAGTCTCAGTATCTCAAGGTCCTCCTATTTTTGCCTCCAGAGTGCTGGAATTTCTTGTGTATATACTATGCCTGCATGCCTAGCTTTTTTTTTTTGCCTATTTTTGAATTGAGTTTGTTATTATTTTTGTTGAGTTTTCTTCATTTGTTTATTTTTGAGACAGGGTGTCACTATGTAGCCCAAATAGACCTCGAACTCACAGTGATCCTCCTGCCTCACCCTCCCATTTGTGAGCATTACAGGTATGTGCCACTGCACCCAGCTTCATAGTTTTAAATACTTCGTTGTACATAGTTAATTTTGTTTGTAATGCATATTTAAATTTTTTTCTACTTCTTGATTATTTTGAGGGGGAAATAAGTTTTATCACTTGATTTGTATGTAAATTTATTTCTTAATTTTATGTAATAGTTATTATGTATTTTCTTTTATGGTATTAGAATGTTTAACAAGATTTCTACCCAGCACTCAGGAGTCGGAGACAAGAGGATTGTTGTAAATTTGAGACCAGCTTGTACTATAAAGTGAGCTCAAGGCCAGCCTGAACTGCATAGCAAGACACCATCTCAAAAATGACTAAAAGAAAAAAAATAGATATCTAGTTTAGAGCTGGGTGTGGTAGTTCATGCCTGTAATCCCAACACTTGGGAGGCTGAGGAAAGAGGATCACTGCAAATTCAAGGCCAGCCTGGTTACAAAGTGAGTTCAAATCCAGCTTAAACTGCATAATAAAACCCTGTCTCAAAAAGAAAAAAAAAATTTCTAGAGTAACTCTGATTATTTCTTTCAGTCAAGCAAATCTTTCAGAGGATTTTCTTTTATTTGTTTGCATTAGTGGTAAGGGAATATAAATCCTGATATGATAGTGCTTCTCTCTTTTCTCTGAGATTTGGCTTCCATATAGTTCTCTATTTTTCTCCCTTCAGTCACTACCCAATGATTACAGGGTGTTTCTTCTCTCCTAGTAGCTTTTTTGCTTCTCCAGAAATACCCCTTCTAAGAGAATCCTGTCCTGGAGTTTGATTTCTCTTTAAATTCTATATCTAGAAAAAAGAAGTTATCTCATTAGAACCCTGATGTGACTATTTATAGCATCTGGCATTTAAGGACTTTGGAACTTACAAATCTCTTCTGCAACATGTATGTGTGCATGTATTAGTGGAGATCAGATCCAGGATTCACACATGCTACATAGGCATTATGGTTTATATCTTGATGTCCCCCATCAACATGATAGGCAGGCCTTTGGGGAGGTGATTGCATCATGGGATACATTCATCTGTTAGGCCTCTGATGAGTGTGTAACTAAATGTGATGTTGGGAGGTGAGGCCTGCTCGGAGGAGATGGGTTACTGGGAGTTGGCCTGCAAGGGTTCATCTCTTTCCTGCCCTTCTCTGTTTCCTACCTTGCTGCCATGATTGGTTTCTCCTCTACCATGCTGCTTTGCCTTGGAGCCAGCCAACTATGGATTTTAAACCTCTACAAACTGTGAGCCAAAATAAACCTTTCCTCCCTTAGAGTTGTAGGTGTCATGTTTGTGTCTCAGTGATGGGCAAGTAACTCAAACACTAGGCAAGCACTCTCACTGAGCTACATAAATAACACTTTCTAGTTTTTATTTTGAGACAGTCTTGTTAAGTTGCCCAAGCTGGGCTAGAAATTTCAGACCTCTTGCCTCAGCCTCCCTGAGTTCTGGTGTTGCAGAAACGCAGTTCTAAACCAAAAGGAAGGCACTTTGCACTGAGGAGTTTGGAAGGCAATGATTTATTACACTAGTGGGCTGGTGGGAATCAGTTCTAAATCACCACCCCCAACTGAGAGTGAAACAGAAACTTACATTTTGTAAGCAGGAAGCACAAAAGCTGATAGCAGGTTATCATATCATTGGTTACATGAATTAAATCATACATTGTCAGGCAGAATTAACCAAAGGGAATTGTTTTTTATGAGGTAGGGAAATCTTGAGTAAGATGTGGTGCTGAGGGGGAGGGTAGAGTTAAATGTGTCCTTTGCTGGGGTATTTTGTCCCAGGTAGAAAGTTCTTGAAGCACATTGGAAAAACAGGCTACATTCTTAGGTAGAGAATATAGTGCTTGCTGCTGGACTGGGACAGGCTGACCTGAACCAGGCTGTTTATGAAAAGCAGCTGCACACAGACAGTCAAGGGTGACTAGGTTTAACAGTCTAATTATGTGACAGGCAAGGTGAGCACATCTTGTCTCAATACAGAAACAAGTTACTAATTGATTTTTAAAATTTCTTGCTATAAAATTTCCATTATACTGGGATTACAGGTGAGTACTACCCTGCATAACTTCCTGTGTCATGCCTGTGTTCTCATCTGCTCAATTATTTTAGTATTTTCTGCATTAAATGTGTAAATGTGTCACATACCACTTTTAGAATGAATGTGATTTTTTTCCTCTCCTCTCCTCTCCTCTCCTCTCCCTTCTCTTCCTTCATCTTCCTCCTCCTCTTCTTGATACAGACAGTTGAAGCAAGGAAGTGCTGAGCCATGTCTCTAGCTCTTTTTATTATTTATCTATTGGCTGGCTTTAAACTTATCTTCCTGCTTTAGCACCTCAGTGCTTCAGATTACAGGCGTGCACCACCATGCCTGGCTTAACTTTTCTTGTGGTTGCTCCAGTTCGTTCTCTGACTCCTTTGCTAGCGCCTTTCCTGTGTCGTCTCTGTGTTTTATCAGACTATCCTTGCTCATAGTAGAGCTCTGGGGGAGGACGGAAGGGAATCAAAGTAGGTAAGACTGAGCACCAGGGAGTTTTCCTCCTCTCTTTACCTATAGTTATCTTGCATTCTCAGCGTGCTCTGTCTTTAAGTGATCCTCAATGTGTAAATTTGCATAGAAGTTTCATAGAGGTGAAATTATGTCGTATCCTTTGGAAAGATGTTCAGTTTCCATTACTACTGTTGAGGAAGTAGCTAAGAGTATAAATGTCATTACTTTATAGGAATCTGAATTTGTTTTCTGGCTACTTTAAGATGCAATATTTATATCTAGTCTTCTGTAATTTTACTACTGTATAAGAATGGATTTACTATCTTGCTTGAAATCATTTGGTAGTGCTAAATTTGAGAATTGTTACCTTACGTCCCCCAAAATATGTAAAGTTATCAGCTATTATCTAATCAATCTTCTTTTTCTTTATTTTTTTTGGTGGGGGGCAGAGGCTCATTAAGTTACCTAGACTGGCCTTGATTTTCCAGTGCTCCTGCCTTAGCCTCCTGTGTAGCTGGAGTGCAGGCATGCACTGCCATGTTCAGTTTGAGCTCTGTCTCCCTAATAGCAGTAGTAATGGAAATAAAGATAATGAAATATACAGTGAAATCATCTTTTAAGGATGAGAGTGAATAAAAATATTTTCAGACAATCAGTAACTTAGAGGATTAACTAACTAGTAACAGACCTTCACTAAAGGGATTCCTAAAAGATGTTCCAGAAGAAGGAAGGTTATTACAGAGCAGAAACCTTACATAAAAGAAAGTGGAAAATAATATTGTAAAGAAAAATAAATGAAAATTTATAAAATAGTAAGAACAAAACAATTTGTCAATCTTTGGAGTTTTATAAGAAATGTAAAATACTGGGCAATAGAATACTAAAAGGATAAAGGTCAGAGTCAAAGCATTCAGATCTTTGAACTGTTCTAGGTAGCTTTAGATACTGATTTACCTTACATTGTGTTGGTTTGTAAATACGTATGTTGAAAGTCTAAGGAACTAGACTAAACAAACTAGACTAAACTAGACAAAACAAAACAAAAAAGACAATACAAAAAGCAGCAAGAGAGCCAGGCATGGTGGCACATGCCTGTAATCCCAGCATTCAGGAAGCTGAGATGAGACAGGAGGGCCTGGGAGAAGGGTTCAAGGCCAGCCTAAACTGGACAGTGAAATCCTGACTCAAAAAGACAACTATATTTATTTAAAAAGTAGGAGAAAGAAGAAAAATCAGAAAAATAAGTGTCATATTCAGTCTTATTTAGTACTTCCTAATCATTTGAATTATAAATAAGAATAATTAGCACTAAATAAGATGGTATAAATCAGGCAAATGTATCACTTTACTGGGCCCCATTTAGATTTTCCTTAATCTTCTCTGTATCATGTGACATGAAAGAAATGGGGAGGAAGTGGAAAGATGCCACAGGCTTTTTCCCAAGTCCCTATGTCAGCTGATGTCTACTGAGTTGGGACACAGGAAGACAAAAAGCAAAACACTGCTAGGAGTAAGAAAGATAGGAACCTCCAGGTGTGAGGAGGGGCGTCTCTTTCATCACTCCAGCTTTTTATAAGCCTACGACATGCCAGCCCCTGAGCTCCAGAAATACTTTTCCCTATCTTTTTGTTCTTGGAACCTAGGAGTGGAAGAGGTTTCCTAGATTTGTTAATCTTTGGTTCTTCACTTTAATTTCCTGACTGGCATCTCTCACCTCTTCTACAACCTATGTAAACAATTTTCTGCATTAAATGTATAAATGTGTCACATACCAAACATCATGTTTTTCTGCGTACACCCTGCTTGATGTATTCCACACCCAAGTAAAAATGAGAATTCAACCCAAAGATTATTTGAATGAACAGATAAAATTCAGTAACCTAAACAAAAAAGACTGTAGAATTAAAAGAAAGAGTAAAATGATAGCAGGTCAGTGTACCAGATAAATGCTAACCAAATGAAAGTTGTTATTGTTGATTTAGCATTAGACAAAATAGTCTAAATCAAAAAGTTGTACTAAGCCAGGTGTGGTGGCACACACTTGAAATCAGGTGAAGAAATTAGAACATATTTAGAAGAAGAACATGCTGGTTGTGGTGGCACATGCCTGTAATCTTAGCACACAGGAAGCTGAGGCAGGAGGATCCTTGCAAGTTAGAAGCCTACCTGGACTACATAGTGAGTTCAAAGCCAGCCTGAACTACACAGTGAGTACCCATATCAAAAAAAAAAAAAAGAAATTCAAACAGTATAGTAACAAATTTACTAAATGCAAATGCATATGGGATGTAAATACACATTACTTACAGGGAAATTTACACTATATATTAGAAAAAAGGGTTTAAAATATGATTCCCCATTATGTGGCCTTGAAGCCTTATAAAATTTTCACTTATTAATTAGAAAGGCTTTATTCTGGGCTTTTTGATATGGAAATATTTGAAGCTATAGTATATGAAGTTTTATCCAAATATTTTAAGGAAAAAGACAGACACTATGGTAACTACTATTCTTTAAAAAAATTATTTAGCTATTTCTTATGTTTATTTTAATTAAGGGAAAAATTAAAAAAATTAGGATATATAATAGTAACTCTTTTCGATCTCCTATTAACTTGTTTTGAAGTCCTGTAATACTCCCAAGATCTTGTTTTGACTGATTAGACTCTGTTCCATTCTGTGCGATAGTAGCAAGTTTGAAGGTATAGGCAACTAATTTGAAGGCAATAAGATTCACAAAGATGCCCATTCTGGTTTGACTATTGTCTCCTTTGGAAGTCCTGTAATGTTCACAATGCCTAAGTTTTATTGGTCTTGTTCTCCACTGTTTTGTCCAACTTTATAATATCTAATGAGATAGACAATTCCTTTTAAGGAAACAAGAGACAATGTTGATAACCATTGTTGATAACCTTGTACTCTGTTCTACATCATGTGCTATGTCTATCCTTGGTTTTGACTTACAGCTTTGTTTTGCCATATTTGACTTTATTCTCTCCCCCCCCAAAAAAAGTAATAAGAACTAAGGAGTAATAAAATCCAAAATGTGTAAATTTTGTTGTAAAAAAGAGAGGGAGGAAAAAAAAAAAAAGAGCTCTAACGGATATAACAGCAAGTGTGTTTAGGTGTGTTAAATAGCTGACTATATTAATGTTTTTGGATCATTGAACACAGCTGTTTGCAGTCTCTCTGTTTGAATGTTTACTTTGTATTCTTTGATACTGTGATTTGAGCAACTATTTCCAAGATGATAATATGTAATCTATTAACAGGTGATTTCTTACTGTTATGTTTTTTTTTTGTAGTTCTATATTATGTGTAACCTTACACTGCTTTGTTTTGTTTTGTGTTTTTCTCTTTTTCCTCTTAAATAAAAAAAAAAAGAAAAAAAAATGTGTAAGTTAGGTAGAAGATATAAAATGTGTAAGTTAGGTAGAAGATTCTGGGAGCTGTGAGTCACAGTGATGTTTGTATGACCTTTGGAGGCTGCTGTTTGGGACCAGAGCCAAGCATAAAAAAATGACAAAGCAGCCAGGCCAACTTTTGAACCTGATACAGTGTGTGATAAGTTCCAGGAGACAGATTCCAGGTTCTTGTGTATGTCGAGCAAAGAACTGCAAGTACTGAATACACCCACGGCAAAAGGAAAAGCAGCTACCTTTTCTGAAGTCAATAGGGCAGTGTGCTCAGGAGAGGAGATTTGTGCCAGCAGAAATAAAAAGGGGAGAATGCGATGCTGGGATGGTGGGGAGAGTAGGGGGAAATAATAAGCCAGGCTTTTGAACTTAAAAGACAGGCGCCCCCAAACAAGGTATCTCTCATTGAATCTCTTGGATACAATTAACAGGAATAATTGACAGGGTGCTGAGTCATCTCAAAACTAGAGTACATGACTTTTCCATAATTCACTGTTATAATGCACTCTGAATTTCCAGTGGGGGAAAAGGTTACAATACGTCAAGCTACTGTGTAGCTCACACACACCTGCTCTGGCCTGGAGCTTTACAGATTTTCTGGGTCTCTGCTATTATTTTTGTTTCCCTTAGGACACGGGAAGGAGCATTGCCCTGTGGTGTTGCCCCAAGTCAAGTGGGTGGAGGGGAAGTGGCACTGCTGCCCATTGTGTTACCTGCACTAAATCTGCAAGCAGTGGAAAAGGAAAGGGAGGCTATTTGAGCTAACTGTCAAAGTAGTATTGAAGGCTGGGTGGGAGGCTGATGAAGATTCAAGGCCATCCTGGGCTACGCAGTGAGTTCAAGAGCAGCCTGAACTACATAGGGAGACCCTGTCTCAAAACCAAAAACCAAAACAAAACAGTAGGATTCAAGAGCCTCCCTCTCATTCAAAGATAAAACACAGACAAAATAGTGAGAAAGCCCTGACAAGGCTCATGACTATGACTTTAGGAGAGTTAGAGAGACAGAGAGAGAGGTTACAAAAGAATAAAGTAGGGCACTTTCACCCCAACAACACAGAACCCCTTCTTCATGGTCAGAGAAGCCTCAGCCAGACCAGATTCCCACTGTCAACCTTGACACAGAAGATTCTCTAACAGATGAGGAAGATGAAGATTTTGAAGAGGAGAGTGATGATGATGATACTTGGAGCTTTTCTTGCAGAATTGGAAAAAATTTAAAAGGAAAGCTGAAGAAACTAGGTGTGGTGGCACATGCCTGGGATCCCAGCACTATGGAGCCTGAGGCAGGAGGATCTCTAGGCCCATCTAGGCTACATAGTGAGTTTGAGGCCAGACTGAATCTGATAGTGAGATCCTGTATCAAAAAACAACACACACACACACACACACACACACACACACACACACACACACAAGAACTGAAGAGCAGGTCCAGAAGGAACAAGAACCAAAGTTGAAGAAGAAAGGATTCATGTGGAAAACACAAGTGGAAACCCTCTCCTCAATCTCATAGCAGCCTCAGGCCAACTTTAAAAATAAAAGGCGATGATGCTGCTGCCTTCAAGAACTGTGCAAAACGTGTAGATGGTTAGAAGAAAATCAAAAGATTTGTAAGTTATACACAGTGATTTGACATTCAGAAACAGTTCATGGAAAAATACACAAAATAGTACAGTTTTATGCACTTAAAGACTAAATGCTAAAATAAGTCTAAGCTAGAGGAACAATTTAGAAATTGGAAAAACAACAAATTAAGCCTACTTAATATAGAGTGAAATACATAATAAAAATTTTGAGGCTGGTCTGAAGGCAGCGAGTTATCTCAATTGATGGTTCACAGTCAGTACAGATTGAACTCCTTGTTCTACTCATTCCCCCCTTCTCACTACTGCACTTGACTAGTCTTAAAAAAAAAAAAAAAAGAAAAAAAATTTTTGAGCCAGGTGTGGTGACACACATCTGTAATCCCAGCACTCAGGAGGCTGAGGCTGGAGGATCACCATGAGTTCAAAGGCCAGCCTGGGCTACACAGTGAGTCCAACGCCAACCTGAACTACATAGCGAGACTCTTGTCTCAAAAAATAAAATAAAAATTTGAACTGCAAGAAATAGTTTCACTTGTCTAGACAGCCTCCCATTCCACTGTAGAGGCAGGAAGAACAGGCTTTAATGCAGTTGGTCTCTCCAGCCTGAGTAGCTGATGGATAGGAACAAACAGAGCAGCAAAAGCAAACAATTCATAACCCTAACATGCAGGTCTCTCTCCCCAATTTTTTCATTGTCTGAAAACTATGATACAGTTTTCCCAAGTGACTCCAGTGTGTTCTCTGTCTTCCTCCCAATTTGAGTTTGGATTTCTTTACAGTATTGTCTTTTTCTTTGGGGGGACTTTCTGAGAAGCAGATGCTTTGGACAACTATGGATCACAGTGTGACTAATTACTGTACTCAAACCAACTTTCAACAGACTCTTGTTTTTTGTTTTTTAATTTGGTACCAGGGATCAAACTCAAAACCTTGCACTTTCCAGGCAAATGCTTACGCCACTGAGCTATCATCCCTGGCTTAACAGACTCTTTTACTCATTATCTTTCTCTCCCAAGGTTCCATTTGCTCAGAGACTTTCCAGGAAAACTGATAGTAATTTTTCACTCAAAGTTTAGCTATTTTATCTTTAAAAATGGGTCACTTGGCCAGGCATAGTGGTGTCCCAGCACTTGGGAGGATGAAGTGGGAGGATCACCACAAGTTGAAGCAAGCCTGGGGTACATAGTGAGTTCCAGGGCAGTTTGAACCGCAAAGTGAGACCCTGTCTCAAAAAAAAATCATTCTACATTTCTTTTTTCTTTTCTTTATGACAGGGTCTTGCTATATAGCTCAGGCTGGCGTTGGACTCATGACAATCTACCAGTCTCAGCCTCTTGAGTGCTGGGATTACAAACATGTACTGCCTCTCCTGGTTAAATTTCTTTTTACTCATAGAGCATAGATTAATTAAATAAAATACAAAAAAAAAAAAAACCTTGAAAACCTTCAGGAAAAGCCAGGCGTGGTGGCTCACGCCTGTAATCCCAGTACTCAGGAGGCTGAGGCAGGAGGATCATTGGTAGTTCGAGGCCAACCTAGGCTACAAAGTGAGCTCAAAGCCAGCCTGAACTGCATAGAGAGACACTGTCTCAAAAAGATTAAAAAAAAAAAAGGGTAAAGAGTAATAGAGAGTGACTGATAGGGAATGAGGAGATCTTGTTTTCAAGTAGGAGTAAAGCAGCGTAGGGACCATGAGGAAAATTGCTCTAGGCAAGGAAGCATCATTCCAAGTTTGAGACCAGCCTGTGCTACAAAGCGAGCTCAAGGCAGCCTGAACTGTATAGTGCGACCCTGTCTCAAAAAGAAGAAAAAAAAAGCTTCAGGAAAGCCAAAAGATAATTCTTTGAAACTCTAATAAAATTGAACAATTTGCGATAGTTGGTCAAGGAAAAAAAACCACGTTCACTTCTAGGAGTGAAAGAGATACTATAACAACAGATGCACCAAAAATTGAAAAACTATTAAGAAAATGTTAAATATTAGCCAGGTGTGGTGGGCACCCTATTGTTATGGTTTGTGTGTAGATGTCCCCCCAAAGCCTCATGTGGTTATAGGTGGGGCTTTATCACAAGTGGCTGGATCTAGAGTGTGCTGTTGATTCATGGTGCAATGCTAAGATAAAGGGTGATGGGATTAAGGAAGTGTGACTACTAAATCAACCCACTGATTGGTTTGGCACCACCCTAATTCCAGTGACCTACACAGAATATAAAAGGAGCAGAAGTTGCTAAGATTGCTTGGACTTGCCGCTTGCTGCCTTCTGGTTGCCCTGCTATGCCATGAACTGTTTCTCCTTTGTAATGCCCCTCTGACATGCCACCTGCCCTGCAGTCAATCAATTATGCAGTAAAACCTCTATAAACTGTGAGCCAAGTAAACCTTTTCTTCTTTAACTTTCGGTGTCAGGTATTTTTGTCTCAACAATGAGAAAAATAACTAATATACTTATAAACCCAATTCTCTGGGAGGCTGAACTAGGAGGATCACAAGCTCAAACTCAGCCCAGGCAATTTAGTGAGACCCTGTCTAAAGACAAGACAAAACCACAGCGTGAAGACCCTATGTTAATTACCAGTATCTTTTTTTAAAAAGTAGACTATTAAGTACAATTTGGGACAGTAAATTTGAAAATTTAGGTGGAATGGAAAATTTTCTAGGAAAGCATTATGTAATATACAATAGGAGGCCAAGGGAAGAGAATCACGGATTTGAAGCCAGACTGGGCTACAACCTCTCCACCTCCATTAAACAAATAAAAGAAAAAAAAAAGAGAAGAACTTTTGTTGTTCAAAACTCTATACAGAGAGAAAGAATAAAATCACAAACTGGAGAAAATATTTACAACCATATCATAAGTTTTAAAGTGTGCAAAGTGATATAGTTTAGATGTGGTGTAAGCTCCTAAAGCTTTCTGTGCTGAAAACTTGGTCATTGTTGTAGAAATGTTGCAAGGTGGGTGAACCTTTGAGAGGTGGAGCCTCAGGGAAACTGCATCCTTTCAAGGGATTATATAGTTACATGAAGACCCAAGTTATTTCATCTGGGAGCAGGTTATTATATAAGGGTGTTCTGGCCCTTGAATGTCTCTGGTTTTCTGTCTTTCCATGTAATCTCTCTCTTGCATAGAGTCAGTTTCCAGAACCAAACAGGTACTGGTGCCATGCTTTTGAATCTCCAGAACTGTAAACTAAGTAGACCTCTCAGGTATTTGGCTATGGCAATAAAAAACAGATTGAGACATAGGGTACATAAAGAATTACTATGAATGAAAGAAAAATAAAATCAGAAAAAAGTAGCATTTCACAAAATAAATACAGGTGTTTCATAATATTTTATTGGTTATCATGAAAATTCAAGTTAAATCCACCATAGCATACTACTTAAATCCACCAGTTTGATTAAAAACTTTTTTTTTTAAATTTTATTTAAGGTGAAAAGAAAAAAAACAGTGAAAGGGTACAAGTTATACAGATTTACAGAAAAAAAAGTGAACAGTGGGAAATCACTAGTTAATGGATTACATATTGCCATCTTAGAAATAATTGTTCAAGTCACAAAATTAAAGCTTGTAGAGTGGACATTCCAACAATGATACTGCAAACAGTTCTGTTCAATGATCCAATAAAACTCTGTGATATAATTTTCTATCTTATACACTTAAATATACATGCAGTTATATAGTTTAGAGCACTTTCTTTTCCTCTCTTTTGAACAATGACTATTACACATTTTGGGTTTCATTGCTCCCACGGTTCTTATTGCTTTTTTGGAAGAGAGTAAAACCAAATGTGACATAACAGAACAGAATCGGTCAAGTCAAAAGGGTGGACACAATAGATAATGTAAAAACATAATACAAGGTGATCAACAATGGTTACCATAATGCCTCCCGCTATCTCTAATAGAATTGCCTATATCATTAGTTATAATACAATTGAACAAAACAGTAAAGAATAAAACCAACAAAACCAAACCATTGGAGACATTGTAGGTCTTCAAAAGTAGATAAAAGTCAACGAGAATGGGCGTTATAATTAATTTCATTATCTTCACAGCTGATGCCTAAACTTTCGAACCTGATACTATCCAGCAAAACAGAATAGGGGAACATCAGTCAAAAACAAGATGGCGAGAGTAATACAGGGCTTCAAATCGAGATAATAGAAAGTCAAAGTGGGTTACTATAATATATCCTGCTATTTTTTTCCTTTAATTAAACAGATAAAAATAAAAAGTAAATAATGGAGTGGAGATTGAGATAAAAGAGGGCATAACAGCGAAACAGCGCAGATCAAAACATAACCATTTAAGCAGAATAGTGTTTCACCACCAGATAATCCCGACCCAAAAGTAGTTACCATATTGACTCTTTCCTTGAAATCCTTGAGTACAACTTCGTATACTGAAGCATTAAGTATATCAAAACAATGTAAAACCATTTAAGAGAATGACAGCATTACAGAGTATTTAGAATCGACTAACAGAAAATGAACAATGGTTTCTGTATAATCTCCTTGTCTTTAAAAGGTTTTTGCTTATACTATCGTACATAATAAAATCCAATAAGATACAACCTATTTAGACCATTGGAGACAGAAGAACAAAAGCTAGATGAGACTTCAAAACAAGATGATACTAAATCAGTATTACCTATTAAGATGTCATTTTCTCCAAAATAGTTGTTCCTATCATCCAATCTTCTCTGTCTCATTTCTGTTGAGCTCTTTTTCTGTCAGTAGCTGTCAGTTTGTCTTCTTCATTTTGTTCTCTGCTCCATTCATTGTGGCCTCCCCACCACTATTTCTGGGTTCTTTGTATTTTTATTTTTTTAGAATATCCTGCAATACTCTCTGTAGGGTTGATTTGGTGGTTGCAAATTTCCCCAGTTCCTCTTTATCCTGGAAGCACCTTGTTTTTCCATCAATTTCCAGGGACAGTTGTGCAGGATATCTCAATCTTGGCTGGAGATTATTATCTTTCAAAGCTTGAATTATTTCCCCCCACGCTCTTCATGATTTGATGGTTTGTGCAGAGAAATCTGCTGTAATTCTGATGGGTGTTCCCTTGTAAGTGGTCTGTTTCTTGTCTCTGACAGCTTTTAATATTCTGTTCTTGTATTGAATTTCTGGAATTTTTATTATTATATGCCTGGGTGTTGCTCTGTTTGGGTTGTAGGTAGCTGGGGTCCTGTATGCCCCATACATCTGAGTATCTTTACCTTTTGCTAAATTAGGAAAATTCTCCTGGATTATTTCTGTGAATAGCTTTTGTAGTTCACTTGTTTGTGTCCCTACTTCTTCTTTTATGTTCTTAATCCTTAAGTTATGGATCCTCTTATCATCTTCTTGTCTTTGTATTATTGCTGTTTGTTTCTTTGTTATTTTTAAGAAGTTTTTCATTTCATTCTCCCATATTACAAGTCTGCCCTCCAGTTCAGATAGTCTGTCCTTAGTTTCTTTCAAGCTGTTATGCCAGTCTTGGATAGACTTCTTAGTTTCTTGGTAGTCCCTTTGAACCTGCTTCACGTACTCTATGCTTTCTCTGTTTTCTCCATCAAACAATTCTCCCCTCTTTTTCTGTTCTTCCATTCCACCATCTGTTTTTTCCTGGGTGATGCTTCTGCATACTTCTAGCTTCAGGTCGTTGATAACTTCATTCCTGAATTGGTCTATGAGGCTCTCTATATGGCGCTTTATGTCTATTGGTGCGGTGTCCGCTATTGCCTGTTTCTCAGAATTGGGGGCCGAGGAGCCTTTCTTGTTGCTGCCTTTTCCCATATTCTCTGTTCCTTATATATGCAAGCTTACATAGGAGGCCCAGCTTCCCTCCCTGTCAGCCACAGCCTGATCGAATTGCGCTGGCTAGGTGTTCCTGCCCACCGCAGCGCACCAGGGAGTTACAGACTAGGCAGCCTACGCAGGAGTCGCCCCTCCGGGCCACCGTCAGGCTCTGGGATCTGGGTTGGGCCAGCCTACCGAGTCCGCCAGCAGCGTCACGCAGGCCAGGCACTTTTCACCAATCCCGTCCAAGAGGGGAATGTGTGGCTGGAGTTGCCACCGCGCCCTGCTCCCGCAGAACTGCCCGAGCCCAGAAAGTCCTCCGCTGGAGTCAAACTGTGGTAGTGTCAGTTTCTCTCACTTACCTCACCACAAGTCAGTGTACGCCTCCCTGTCCGTCCTGTTTTCAACTCCGTTCGTAGACTCCCGTTCTCAGAGTTTCTGCGCGTCTCTCTCCTTGCCGAGCCGCTGTAGAGGCAGTCGCCGTGCGGTGGGAAACCCAAATCGTGGCTTCCAATGGCGCAGGGTCCAACCTCCACACCGAGGCTTTTCTGTTCCTGTTTTAGCACCAGGACTGCATTCCAAGTTGGTTTCTCTCAGCCCAGTTCGTTCCTGAGTCAGCAGAGCATATCTCCACCGGCTATGTCTCCTTAGTCTGCACCATTCCTGACTTCTGAACCAAGCCTCCGTAGTATCTGCTATCTGTCCGCCATGTTCTCCCGGAAGTCTTGATAAAAACTTTTAACATCTAATTACCATGTGATGCCAGGAATGTGAAGCAATAGGGACACTCATACTTTGACAGGTAAATATGAACTAGTATGATGACTTAGGAAAACACTTTGGCTTCATTAGATAAAGCTGAAAATGCATAATCTGACAATTCGACTGTTTTAATATTAGTTTGAGGCACTATTAAGGAGAAATTAAATGTTAACTACATATAACTTTTAATTTTTTAGAAACTACAATATAAAAAGTAAAAATAGGTAAAATTAATTTCAGTAATTTAGTGTATTTACTCCGAATATCTATAACATTATTTCAACATTTAATCAGCATACAAATTATTAATGATATATACAAGATACTATTTGACCTGGGTGTGGTGGCGCAGGCCTATAGTCCTAGCACTTCGGAGACTGAGGCAGGAGGATCACTATGATTTTGAGGTAATTCTAGGCTAATTAGTGAGTTTGATGCCAATCTGAACTATGTAGTGAGTCCATATCTCAAAAGAAAAATAAAGAAATCCAGTATGTCTTTTGCACTTACAGTACATCTCAAGTTCTATACTAAATTTCCATTTATAACTTATAAAATTTATAGTTGAAAAGTTATGCTCACATTACATTTTGGGGGGGGTAGTGGGAATCAAACTCAGGATCTTGTCCTTGTGCCACTGAGCTATATCCCTAACCCACATTATACTTTCAGTGCTGAAAAGTTTGAATAAATGAATCAAGTATTGATTAACTTAAAATTTATTTCTTCAGTCATACTAATCACATCACAGTTCTTCAACAGTCACGTGTGGCTGGTGTCTGCCATACTAAAAGCATGGTTTTAGAAACATGGTAGCAAACAGGTGCCCCAGGAGGCATATTCAAAAGGTTAGCATTGTTTTTAAAATTTTTTCACTTGTTTGTTTGTTTATTTGAGACAGGGTCCTCACTATGCAGTTCAGGCTGGCCTTGAGCTCACTTTGTAGCCCTGGCTGGTCTTGGATGCACGATGATCCTCCTGCCTCAGCCTCCCGAGTGCTGGGATTGCAGGTGTGCACCATCATTTATTAGAGAACAGGAATGGGCACTAGGAATCGGGGATGGGGAATAGGCATAGCTTCTGTGACAGGAAGGTCCTGAATGGGTTGCCCTAGTTTTATTTTTTATTAGTCTATGCATAATATATGATTCCATCCTTGTGGGGAGTGGTACATGTACATAACATCTCTATTCTTTTCTTATCACCTTTTCCTCTTCACCTCCTTTTTGTTTTTTGTCTTTTTTTTCTTTTTTTGAGACAGCGACTCACTATGTAGTCTAGGCTGGCCTTGAACTCAAGAGATTTTCCAGCCTTGACTTCCTGCTTGCTGAGATTACAGGTGTGTGTCACCACTTCCAACTAAAAAAGGTTAATTCATTTTTTAAAGGCAAAACCAAAGCAATGCAGGAGTGCAACAACAAGCAGAAACACAGAAGCAACACCCAGAATTTGGAGGTGTTGGGTGGGTACTGATGGGGCATTAATAGATCCTCAAAATGTCAGGCCTCAAAGGTTCAGGGAGGGAGGTTTTTATGGGGTTGGTTTCAAAGGGAAGTACAAGGCAGAATACGTGCTTGTCTTTGATTGGTTCTTACCATACGTACCATAGTGATCAGCTACACATCACAATGACCACATGAGATGGAAGTAACAGGAACTTGTAGCAGGAACTATTACCTGGGCAACCAACAGACTGGCTGGGGCATTTTCTGCTACAGGAGTAGAGAATAAACCATATGATTTACTATATTATAATCTATTTGTACAATAAAATACAAAGCACACACCAGTGAAAATGAATAAATTGTAGCTATACGCTTCAAATGGATGAGCCAAAAACAATGTTGAGGGGGAAAAATCAAGGTACAGAATTATGTAGATAGTTTCTGACCATGATTTGTCTTTCAATATTTTCATTTTATGTTGATATAAAAACTATGTGCATTCAGTAAAAACCATACTTTTAATTCTGAAATTTGATCTTTTTCCGGGCTAGCGACATAGAAGGCAGTGACAACTGTAGCTCCCACATGAGCCACATGATGAGAAGCTGTAATGTATTGTTAAGCTATGATAGGTAGGGTAGGTGTATTAATTGCATGGATGCATGTATATACATTTGTATATACATATGTTCAGCACTGAAATTGAACCCAGGGTCTTCACAGTTAGTGAACCCCTTTTTTAGTTTTTTAAGATAGGCTCTCATTAAATTGCCCAAGCTGTCCTAAATTTGCAAACTTGCAAAATTGCAAACTGCCTCAGCCTCCCCAAGTGCTGGGATTATAGTGTGTATCCTCACACCCGAAATGTACATTTTTAAATTATAATACTTTCAATGTATAATGGGTATATCAAAAGGTCTCTCTATAGAAAAAAAATTTGATACTATAGTAAGGGGTCATCTGTATGGAGAATCAGTCAAAAACAGACAGAACTATGAAATTTATTGTCTGTGTATCTATCTACTGTAACAGATAACTGCAAACAGGTGGTAGAAGACACAGAAATTTATTCTCCCAGTTCTGGAAGTCAAAAGTCTGAAATCCATCACCAAGTCAAAAGCATAATGTTATAAATAGGCTGTTGTTCCTCTAAAAGCTCTCAGGTAGAATTTGTTTCTGCCTCTCCCAGCTTCTGGTGGCTGTCACATTCTTTGGCTTGTGGCTACAACACTCCAGTTTTCAAAGTCAGCATTTACAGTCTTTGCTGCATCTTCACATTGCTTTCTATTTGTGTCTGTATGGAATCTTCTACTTCTTTTTTTTTTTAATCTTCTACTTCTTTAAGACACTTGATTACATTAGAGTACACTCTAGTAATCTCAACATGATCTGTCCATTTTAAAGTCTTTAACATCACATCTGAAAAGACTCTTTTCCATCAGGGAACATTTATGCTTCTTAGATAGGTGTTGATGCTGAGAGCATCAATCTGGTACTACAATGTTAAAATTGGAGAAAATAAAATCCAGGATAATAATTATCTCCAGGCATTGGGAAGGGAAACAACAGCCTTTAAAGATGCTCTGTTTCTGTATCTAGAGATAATACAGAAGTTCATTTTTGCTATTATTTGGTCATCTCATCTTAGGCTCTATCTTGGTCCAGGTTAGAAGCTCAGATTATGGTGCTTTCTGTATTTACCCTCTTATATTAAACTTCCACTCCCTTCCTGGATCAATGTTGACCACATTATCTGTTAAGTAGTTTATCCCATTTAATCTTTATAATAATACAATATGGACATGTATCCTGTTGGTATCCTATTTCAAACATGAGGAAATTGAGACTTGCTTGGTTGGGTAATTTGCCTCAAGGTCATGGGTAGAACCTGAAATTAAACCAAGGTGTGGTAGTTTGAGTCTATTGCAGTATGGTGTGTACATTCTTCCAGGACATTTTAAATTTTTAAAAACTTAAGGTAAAATTCACATCCAAAAACATGCACATTTTGGTATATAGTTCTGTCAGTTCTTCTTCTTCTTCTTCTTCTTCTTCTTCTTCTTCTTCTTCTTCTTCTTCTTCTTCTTCTTCTTCTTCTTCTTTCTTCCTTCCTTCCTTTCTTTCTTTCTTTCTTTCTTTCTTCTTCACCTTGCCCTTGCCAGGTACCACGCTATACCCCCAGTTGGAGTCTTGTTATCTTTCACTTAGCATAAAACATTCATCTGCTAGTTGAAGGAAATTTGGGTTATTTCCAGTTTGCAGGAATTATGAATAAAGTCTCTAAGAAAACATTTACTTATAAGTTTATGTATAAACATAAACTTTCACTTCTGTTGAAAAAATGCCTAGATGTAAATATTGCTAGGACACGTGGTTACCATGTATTTATTTATAAGAAAGCAAGGCTGGGGATATAGCTCAGTGACAAACACCTGCCTGACAAGCACAAGGTCCTGAGTTCACTTCCTGGTACCAAAAAAATAAAAACAACAAATTCATAACTAAAGTAGATTCATTATTTCCTACTCTTACTAGAAATGTATGAGATGTCCGGTTCTTCCATATGTTTGGCTGCACCTGATACTGCCATTTTTAACAGCTCCATTGAAGTATAATTAACACACAATAAATGGTAGATATTAAGGCTACATAATTTGGTAAATTTTGACACATGTATACCCCACAAAGGCATCCATTACAAGCAACATAACGTATCCATCATCTCTAAAAGTTTTTTTTCATAATTTCTCCTTCCCATTCTCAACCACTGCTCTGCTTTCCATTACAATAGACTGGTTTTCATTTTCTAGAAAAATATATAAATAAAATCATCTATCCACTCTCTTTTCATCTGCCTCTTTCATTCAGCATAATTATTTTGAAATTTGTCTGTGTGGTTATTTACAATAATAGCTCATTCCCCCCCCCATGTATGTCGTATTCGATTATATGGATATATATAAGTCATGTATCCATTTATCTAACCATGAACAGGAATCTGGATTGTGTCCAGATTGGGATTATTACGATAGTGCTGCCAGGAACATTGATATAAACAAATCTGTATGTAGATATACCCTTGTTTCTCTTGGGGGCATACTGAATTAAAGAATGGATGGATCAAATTATATGGTCAGTACATGTTCAACTTTTTTGTTAGTTTGATTTTTTTTTTTTTGAGACAGGGTCTTGTTATGTAGCCTAGGTTGGCCTCGAACTCATGGCAATCCTCCTGACTCCTGAGTGCTGGGATTACAGATACGTGTTACCACACTTGGCATCTGTTCAAATGGCGCTTCCCAAATCTGCTGTCCTCCACTGACATTACCTCATAGCTGTACCTGTACCCACCTGAGGTCATGATCATCCACCTCCTCAGGGAGGTTGGCTACATCAGTTTCCCTAGGGAGCCTGGCTGTACAGTTAACCCATACTTACCCCATTTCAACCTAAGAGGAGGAGGTCTCCTCTCTCATCAAGAACATGTTAAACATGTAAATGATAGCTTTCAGTAAATAATTTAGGAGTTTGACAAACTTTTTTGTTTGTAAAAAGATAACGTTTTATTTCTCCCTTTCCATCTTTTTTCCTCATAGTACCAGGGACTTAACCACGGAACCTCATACTGAACTACATCCCATCACCCCCCTTTCTATATTGTTATTCTGGGAAAGAGTCTCACTGCATTGCCCAGGCTTGGCTTAAACTCACAATCCTCCTGTCAGCCTCCAAGGGTGTTTTGTTTTTATTTTTTTAAAAAGAGTAGGAATATTTTTTTAAAAAAAGAGTAGGAAGATTAATTAGAGAAAAGAAACAGGGAATAGGAATTGGGGATAGAAATTGCTAAGATGGAAGGGTCCCAAATGGTTTGCCAGTGAGCCCACTTCTCAAGGAAGTTTAATAGCCCAAGATCACAAGACAGGTACAACACAGGTCAAATTATGATCAACCAAAAAAAAAAAAAAAGCCCAAACCCTTACAAAAACCAAACAAACAAATTACGATCAACCAAAAAGATTATAAGTATAGCTGCTTATGTAATATTGATCCAGTGGTAGTAAGGGCATATGGTTGACATCATTAACCTTGGTTAATAATATTTAAAAATTATTTTATTAAGATAGGGTCTCATTATGTGGTTCAGGCTAGCCTTGAACTCGCTATGTAGCTTAGGCTAGCCTCAAACTCATGGTGATCCCCCTGCCTCAGATTACAGGCTTGTAGTACCAGGCTCAACTCAAAAATCTGTAGTCTTGTATTTAGTCTTATTCTTCATGGTTTTAGTCTTAGTCTCAATGGTGTTAGTCTTAGTGAGTAGAAGGTAGCCTTCCTCTAATGAGATCATGGGAAATCTCAAAGAAGTGATACTAGTAATTTCAAACTTCTGTTTATCCTTCAGGGAATCAAGCAAATCTGATTATTGTGATTTTAATCTTCAGATGTACCTCCAGACACAGTCTTTAGGAAGGAATAAAATAATCTCCCAAGAAATGAAAGCATATACAATTAAGAATGAGCAGTAGAATGGAAAGGCAGTTTGTGGAAAGAGCCATGTTCAGAAAGTGCTCTTAATGAATTGGAATAATAGTTGTAACCAGTTGGATCTATGCTAATGGAGATTATAAATCTGATACTTCTTGTCATAAGTGTCTCTAGTTTTAGCTGTAAGAAGATCGAGAGTTCATTGGTTTGAAGGACACTTTTGGCTAAAGAATTTAAAGACACTTATTGAGCTTTTTTTTTTTTTTTTTTTTGACAGGGTCTTGCTATGAGTTCTGGCTGGTCTCAAGGTCACTTTGTAGCCTAGGCTGACCTCCAAGTTGCAAGGATCCTCCTACCTCAGCCTCCTGAGTGCTGGGATTGCAGGCATGTGCCACCATAAAGATTTTTGGGGGGAATACTGGAATCAAACTCATGACCTTGTGCTTGCCGGGCAGGCACTTACACTGCTGAGCTAAATACCCAGTCCTTGGTTATACTTTTCTGCCATATTTAAAACCAAGTTAAATGAAAACCCATGAAAATCAAAATTAACCTCTTGCTGCCTATGAAGGTCAGTTAAGTCCCTCAGGCATTACTCTTGAAACTATGTACACAGCCTCCTAGCTCATCTGTCAGTGTCAGCTGTCAGAATGGGTCATGGTCTTCCTTGATCATGTTGCTTTCTGTGAAAACATGGGAGACTCGTCACTCTTTTTTGACTTTCTTTTGGCACACTATATATTTGTTGATTCCTGTTCTCTGGGGTCCACCAATCTCTCTGCTCAGGAGGTTGGGTGACTCAACAAAATCGTAGGATCCTGTATAAATGTTCCTTCATGTTGGGGGTCCTCATTGACTTTGGACAGCCAGGGCCCAAACTCTTAGCCCAGTTACTTCTCTAGGGCTAATTTCCAAACTTCAGTTGCTGAACACCTAGAAGAGAAGATCAGTTATATTAGTACTGCAGAGCGAGCTGTGAATTTAACTATTACAATCTCATCTGAATATCAAGTACTTTGAAATATGAAGTATATCAGAGGACTATTATTTCTTATCAATCATGGTTGTTATTTTTTCCCCATGGTTTTCTAAGTAGTTTAATCCCTGTACAATGTTAACAGACCACACTTATATAGTTTCACAGAGAAAACTTGAGATCAAAAGCCACACATGGTATTTCAACATGACAATCATGATGATATTATCTTCAAACATATTTAATATCCATCTTAGTATAGAATAGCCACTTAGTCAAACATCTCTGTCTGCTCATGAGATATTACATGACACAAAGAAATTCTCACCTAATTTGTTATCCTTCAATAGGATGCCATCCAAGAAGAATACATCTCTCTTTAGGTGTACCTTAGAAGTTTGTAATATCTAGCCTTTGATTTTTAGTATGTGACTGTTTGGTCTGCTTGGCGCCTAGAACATCTCTGGGTATAGTAACATACACATCACATGCTCTGCCACACTCTGTCTATAAAAAGAGTTTTACCTACATGAATGTCCCATGGAACTTTCAAAATGCAATAGGATGTGGGACAATTTATTGTGTAAGACTGTCCACTGTATTATAGCATGGGCTACAATCCTTTAGTACCTTTTATTAAATGCCAGTAGAATATTCTTCTAATCACTGTGACAATCAAAAGTGGTTCCATAAATTTCTAAATACTACACATGAGGCAGTAGTTATCCCCATAAAGAACTAATGGGATAAGGTGATAAATGGAAGAAATCTGCTGATAGATTGTTGAACAAAGCAGGTAATGAAATAAAAGCCATGCTTGAAAGCTGGGAGTAGTGGCACATCCTTATAATCCTATAATTTGGGAAGCTGAGGCAGGAGGATCAGGACTTCAAGGTCAGCCTGCACTATATAGCAAATTCAAGGCCAGCCTGGCTATATAGTGTGACTCTATCTCAGAAGAAATAATTTTAAAAAGTTTGAGGAATATTCTGGTAACTACTTTTATTTTAGGTCTGAGGGCCACGTAAAAAATGAAAAAAAGCTATTTTTATTTTTTCTTTTTCTCTTCTTTCTTTTAGCAGCTAAAATGAGGCAGAGATTTTGCAATGCTAAGAACTAAAACTCATTTTAATCAGAGTTAAACTTATAATACAAGTACAACTTCAAATCCAGTACACTTTCCATTGTATCATGGCATTGCTAGGATGATGAAAACAGAAAAAATGTTTTTTTTTTTTTAATTTTTGCAGTGCTGGGGATTAAACCCAGGACTTTGAGCATGGTAGGCAAGCAATTTACCATGTAACTATATTCCCAGATCTTTTAAAATTCTGACATAATGAAGAATTTTTTTAAATAGGGAAAATCTGAGACCACTGAAAAGCCAAAATTACAAGACTTTAATTAGACAGCTTCATATTAACATTTTGGGGGAAAAAGGTGACCAAAGCTTATTTTCAAACTAAAGATGTATTGGGGCTGGGGATTTAGCTCAGCGGCATAAGCACCTGCCTTGCAAACGTGTGGTCATGAGTTTAATCCCTGGTATCGGTAAAAATACAAAAAACAAAAAAAAACCACAAAACCCTAAAAATTTATTAACATTTTGCTCTTTCTTATTCTAATAGGACATTCATGCACAGCTGAATGACATAATGAACAATGTGCATCGAATAATAGCTCGCTATACCTCTATTGATCCTAACGCACCTGGAAGAAAGACCTCCTATGCAGAAGACAAGAAAACACAAAGAAATCTTGTTTTGGAGAAAATGGCCGCTTATGCTAAGGATGCTGATCTTAGAGAAAAGACTCTTGCCCACATTCTGGCCTGGTTGGAAGAATGGAGTAAGTTTCCATAAGTGGTTCAGAGGAAAACTACGAAGTTAATAAAAAATGATAGAGAAAAGAATCCATAAGTAAATTTTGAGGCATTAATCAGCCTAAAGAAGGAAAGACTAAGGAAGTTATTCAGAGAATAATTTTCCTCTGTTCAAGCAAGAACAAGACAAGTACAGGCTTATTCCTTTCATGCCAGTCTGGTGTCTTTTCCTTCAAGGTTGCTTGCATGTTCCTGGCCAGTGCCCCCAAGCTTGAAGCTTCCTTGCGTAGAGCAATTTTCCCCATGGCCCATACGCTGCTTTACTCCTACTTAAAAACAAGGTCTCCTAGTACCCTACCAGTCACTCTCTATTACTCTTTACCCTTCTTAAATTCTATGTGATTACTATCTGATATATGATATAACTGAATTTTCTTGCCCCCCCCCCATATTTTATTTTTGCCTGTCTCCTTTCTACTAAAATGTAAGTAGGATGAAGTCAAGAACTTATTTTAATTAATGTTTTATCTACAACATCTAGAATGGTACAAAGTAGAGTAGACATAGGTGGAATTAAAGAATGTATAAGGTAAGAATACAGGGAAAAAGGGATTTCATTTGTTGAAAGAAGTCATACACTTGTATTTTAGATGAGTTAGGAAAATAAACCGAACAGATCGATAGTTTTTAACCTGATTCATATTTTCACGTATTTAACCCTTCACTCTAAGTCTCTTCCTTCATAATTTCTTCACAGAGAAAAGCCTCAGAATAACAATTAGTGCAAGACAACTATATTCTCCAGTATCTATATTAAATAATTGTCTAATATTATAAGTCTACATTGCAATGTATTTTTCTGCACACGAATAATTTTTTTTTACTTTCTTCAAGATGCCATTTTATCTGAGATAACTGTAATTGATGTTGATGAACACTACCACTGGCTAGCACAAATGGAGATGTTACCAGAGACATTAAAGATTATTAGCAATGATGTCACGATAATGTGTAAAATTGGTGGATATTTTCTTGACGACAAGACGAAGCAAAAGAAAAAAACATGTAAGCATGCTTTATGAAATTGGAAATAGTTTGACTTTTTCTAAAAATATAGCTTTATTGAGGTATAATCTGCCTGCCTTAATTTTTGTTTTTGTCCTTTTTGGGGTAGAGTCTTACTATATGGTTCAGGCTGGTTGAACTCACTTTGTAGCCCAAGCTGATCTCAAACTGGTGGCAATCTTCCTGCTTCAGCCTCCTGAGTGCATGTTTCATATTAAGTGCACAAATATTTTCAGTAAATTTGTACAGTTATGCAATAATCAACTCAGTCCAGTTTTAGAGCATTTCCATTTTTCCAACAAGATCTTTTGTGCTCATTTGAAATGTCTTCATTCGCATTCACAGCCCCAGATAATCACTGACCTACTCTGTCTTAATGTATTTGTTTTTCCAAGATATTTCATACAAATAGAATCATACTGTATGTTGTCTTTTAATAGCTACCTTTTAAAAATGAGTATAATGCTTCTGAGTTTTAGCCACATTACAGTAAATATTGGTAGTCTCTTTCTTTTGCTAATTGAATATGGTTGCTTGATATGTCACATTTTATTGACTCATATACCAGTTGTTGGGAGATTTGGATATTTCTACCTTTTGGATTTTATAATTAAGGTTTTTTGTTTTGTTTTGTTTTGCTTTGCTTTGCTTTGTTTTGTTTTGAGACATTGTCTCATTATGTAGCCCAGGCTGGCCTCTAACAGTGATCCTCCTGCCTCACCCTCACGAGTGCTGGGATTACAGGCATGTACCACCATGCCTGGTTTTGTTTTGCCTTTTGAGATGGGGTCTCACTGTGTAGTTCAGGCTGGTTTTGAACTCACTATGTAGCCCAGCTCAAACTCATGGTAATCTTCCTACTTCTGCCTCTTAAGTACCGGGATTACAGGTATGTACCACCACATCCAGCTAATAAGATTGTTATAAATACATGTATTCATTATCTGGTGTGTACACACCTGCGAAGTAGAATTGCTGAATCATATGGTAAATCCATTTTCCAAAGTGACTGCTACATTTTCATGGGTAATGTAGGAGAGTTCCGATTTCTCCATATCCTCAACACTTGCTATTTTTGTGTCTTTTAAAAATCATATCAATTCTAGAGGCTGGGGATTTAGCTCAGTGGCATAAGTGCCTTCCTTGCAAGTGTGCAGTCGTGAGTTCGATCCCTGGTACCGATAAAAATGAAAAAGACAAAAAAAATCATATCAATTCTAGTAGTGTGAAGTGGTATCATCTGGGGTTTAGTTTTCATTTCCTTAATAATGAATGACGTTGAACATCTCATTACTAACCTTTATCTTTTTTGATGAAATATATAAATAGTTGCCTTTTCTGTTCATTTTTAACTGCAACATAAAAAATATACATAGTTACAAGATAACCTATAACGCTTCCATCCATATATACATTGTGTAATGTTCAAATTAGGGACTTGCCCTTTTTATATTATTGAATTTTATAATTCTTTATATTTTCTGGATATAAGTTCTTTATCAGAAAAATGATTTGTGGATATTTTGTGGCTTATCTTTTCATTTGTTGGTAGTAATTTTGAAGCCCAAAAGCATTTAATTTTGATGAAGTTCAATCAATTTATCAATATTTTCCTTTATGCCAGCAGTTGGTTGGCTAAGGCAGGAGGACTGCCAAGAGTTAAGGCCAGCCTGGGCTACATAGCAAGACCTTGTCTCAAAAATTTTTTTTCTTTTATGAATCATGGTTTTGGTATTGTACTAAGAATTTGTATTAAGCCAGGCACAGTGATGCCTATAGTCCTAGCTGCTCAGCAGTCTGAGGCAGGAGAATATATATATTCCACTGCATTTGGGGAGCATGTTTTGCTTGATTTCAATTCTTTTACTTTACTGAAACTTGCTTTCTAGCCTAGCAGATTGTCTATCCTGGAGTGTGTTCCACGGGTGCTTAAAAAAGAATATATTTCTACTGGAGTGGAGTATCCCAAAGTTGGTTTAAGCTGGGTATAGTGGTGCACTCCTGTGATCCCAGCTACTTAGGAAGCTAAGGCAGGAGGACTGTAAGTTCAAGACCAACCCAGACAATTTAACAAGACATATCAAAATAAAATTTTAAGAAGGGATAGGATCCAAGTTGTCGGTTCTAGGAGTCTGTGGCAGGAGGATTGCACATTTGAGCACAGCTTGGGCAATTTAGAGTCTTGGGAAGACTGTTCCAAGATAAAAAATAAAAAGGGCTGGGGTTATAGCTAGTAGTAGAGTGCTTGCCTGGCATGTGTAAATCCCTTGGTTCAGTGTCTCGTAGTGAAAAAAAGTTGGTATTTAGTGTTATTTAAGTCTTCTATATACTTACCAATTTTGTCTAGTTATTCTACATCTACTGTTAAGAATGGAATTTTGAACTTTCCAACTGTAGTATTACTGGTGATTCATCTTTCCCTCCCATGAATTCTATCCATTTTTTGCTTCATGTATTTGAGGACTTACGTGTTAGATGCAAGCTAGAGTGTATTTTTTTTTTTTTTTTAGTAAAAGGTGAAAGATATATTTGATCTGAGGAGAAACCAGAGTATGTATGGAGTATAATGGTTTTAATTGACTAGCTTCCTGAAGAATTGCCCCTTTATCATTATAAAATGTCCTTTACTGTCTCTAGAGCTATTTTTTTCAAAAAGTCTGTTTTGTCTGATATCAATATAATCTGTTCAAAGTATCCTTTTCTACCACTTTTCTTTCAACCTATTTGCCTGAATTCAAGTTATGTATGTATGCGGTTTGTAGTTGGATCCTGTGGAATATTTTTTAAAAACACAAGTTTGATATCTCTGACTTTTAGAATGTTTGAAACATTGGTAGTTAATGCAATTATGGACATGGTTTGAGTTACGCCTGCCATTTTTCTGTGCTCTGTACGCCTTGTATCTTCTTTTACTGCCTTCTGTGTTAGACATTTGTCTAACATGGCATACAGTAGTGTCCCCATCCGGGGTTTTGTCTTCTTGTCTTTTTGCAGTTGTTATCATTTGATGTCATGGTATCACAGTGCTTGTGTTCAAGTAACCCTTATTTAACTTAATAATGATCCATGTCAGGCCACAGTCACTGTATGAAATAATAACAATAATAATTGTCCCGAAGTGAAGAGCAGTAATACTGGCAGTTTGGATATGCCAACGAGAAGCTATAAAGTGCTGCCTTCAAGTGAAGGTGAAAGTTCTAGAATTACTAGAGAAAGAAAAATAGCCACATGCTGAGGTTGTAAGATCTATGGTGAGACTGAATCTTCTATCCATAAAGTTGTGAAGGAGGAAAAACAACTCACATTAGTTTTGCTGTCATACCTCAAACTGCATGTGTGATATGTACTTGGTCACTCACCTCATCCCAACATGTAAGCGCCTCACCATCTCATCATCAAAAGAATAAAGATGAGTACTATACAATAAAATATTCTTGGGCTGGGGATTTAGCTCAGTGGCATAAGAGCCTGCCTTGTAAGCATGCAGTCGTGAGTTCAATTCCCAGTACCAAAAAAAAAAAAAAAAAATTCTAAGACCACATTTACACAGCTTTTATTACAGTATATTTTTATGATTGTTTTACTATGTTATTATTGTTAATCTTTTATTGTTCAACTAATTTAAGAATTAAGCTTTATGATAGGTATATATGCATAAGCAAAAACATAGTATATATAGTATATGGTACACTGTTATTTCAGGCATCTATTGGGGGTCTTGTAGTGTATCCCTCATCATATAGGAAAGGGATAGTAGGTATTTCTTTTCCTTTCCTTTGCTTTTCATTTTTAAAGTTTATTTATTTATTTACTTATTTACTCATTTATTTTGGTACTGGGGATCAAACTCATGATCTCATGTTTTCCAGGCACATGCTGTGCTGCTGAACTATATCCCGGCCCCCTTTTTATTTAATTTATTTATTTTTAATTTTTATTTATTTATTTTTTGGGGTACTAAGAATTGAACTCATAACCTCCTGATTGCCAGGTAGGTGCTGAGCTAAAAGCCCTGTAAACCTTTTTTATTTTTGAGATGGAGGTAACACTGTTTCCCAGGTTGGCCTCAAATTCTTGGGCTCAAGTGATCCTCCTGCCTCAGACTCTCAAGAAAGTAGAACTATAGGCACACGACATCAGGCTTGGCTTTGTATTTTAAATTCAGATTAGTACTAACCCAATTCCAATAAAATGTAGAATCTTTGCCTCAATAGCTCCATTCCTTTCCACTCCTTTGTGTTATCACTGATATACACAGCACACATTTATAAGTTAATCAATATAATTTTATAATTATTCTTTATTACTATAAATTGAATATTTCAATTCTTCCAAATTCATGTGTTGAAATCTAGTCATGAATGTACTAGTATGAGGAGGTTGGCCTTTAGAATATGATTATGTCCTAAAGTGAAAGCCCTCACTATTCTTAAAAAAAAAAAAAAAGATTCCAGAGAGCATCCTTACCCTCTAACATAGCAAAAACAAAAACAAACAAAAAGTGCCATCTATAAAAGCAGGCTTTGACTGGATGCAGACTATGCCAGCACCTTAAGTTTTTATTTTTATTTTTTAGACAGAATCTCACTATGTAGTTTAGGTTTACCTTGAACTCACTATGTAGCCTAAGTTAGCCTCTCACTAAAGGCGATCCTCTCCTGCCGCAGCCTCCTGAAAGCTGGGATTACAGGCATGTGCCACCATATCCTACTGCCACACTTTGGACTACCCAGCCTCCAGAACTATGAGAAATATCTTTCTATTGTTTATGTTTATGATATTTTGTTATAGCATCCTGAATAGACTAAAATATATCATCATTTAAATACTGCTTTGGGAGGCTGAGGTAGGAAGATCATTGTAAGTTTGAGACCAGCCTGGGCCACAAAGTGAGCTCAAGGCCAGCTAAATTGCATAGCGAGACCCTGTCTCAAAAAGACAAAAAGACCAAAAAAAAAAAAAAAAAAATCTTGCTTCAGCCTCCAGAGTGCTGATACTATAGGCATGCACTACACCACCAGACTCTGTTTTTTGTTTGTTTCTTCATGAGTGAACACAGAACCTTCTCACTGAACTACATCTCTATAGTTTCTTTCTTTTTTTTCTTCCTTCCTTCCTCCCTTCCTTCCTTCCCTCCTTCCTTCTTTCCCTCCTTCCTTCCTTCCTTCCTTTCTTTGTTTCATATTTAAAACAAGATCTCACTAAATTGCTATATTGCCCATGCTGAGCTCAAGCTTGTGATCCTCCTGCCTGTCTGTACTGCTCCTAGCTGGTGTCATTTCTTTTGATCTGAGGAACTTCTTTGATCCTTCTTGTAAGGCAAATCTGTTGGCAAAAAGTATTCTCAGTCTTTATCTAGGAATGTCTTTATGTCACCTTCACTTTTAAACAAACTAATTTTTAGAACAGTTTTAGGTTTTGTGAAAAAAACAAGAGTTATGATAAGCCTCCCCATTTCTTCCTCTTATTGATATCTTATATTAGTGTATAAACTTGCTATTAGGATACTTTCTTCTTTTGAAGTACTAGGAATTGAACCTGTAGCTCTATGCATGCTAGAAAAGCGCTCTGCTATTGAGCTATATCCCCATTCCTTTTCATTTTGAAACAGAATCTTACGAAGTTGCTTACACTGGCCTTGAACTTGTGATTTTC
Source organism: Cavia porcellus (assembly GCF_034190915.1). NCBI lineage: Eukaryota > Metazoa > Chordata > Mammalia > Rodentia > Caviidae > Cavia > Cavia porcellus. The sequence goes on along the minus strand of NW_026947491.1, from coordinate 41,835,283 downwards.
CTGCCTCTGGCTTCTGAATAGCTGGGATTACACATGTGCACCACCTAACCATGACTTCATAATTTATATTTATGAAAGCAATATTGGAACATTATTATTATAGTACTGGGACTCAAACTCACAACCTCATGTTTGCCAGGTATTATTATTTTTTTGAGACAGGGTCTTGCTATGTAGTTCAGACTGGCCTTGAATTCACTGTTCAGGCTCATGGTGATCCTCCTGCCTCAACCTCCTGAGTCCTGGGATTACAGGCAAGTACCACAAAGCCTGGATGGGATAGTATTATTATTAAATTTCACCATTCAGAATTTATTGTTTTTGACCTTTTTATATTTCAGATAATTACCTTTAGTTTTCATGTCCGCTTAGCTTTTTAAATTTATTTCTTTTCTTTTTCAGCAATGGGGATTGAATACAGAAACTTTGCACTCAGCTACAGTCCAAGCTATTTTTAAAATTTTTAAATTTTGAAATAGGATCTCTCTATAGAGAACTTTTGATTCTTTTGCCTGAGTCTCCCAGAGTGCCTGGATTACAGGTGTGTGCTGTCAGCCCCAGCCATTTAGCCTTGTTTGACTATGACAGTTTCTCAGACTTTCCTTTGTGTTTGATATCCTTGGTAGTTTTGAGAAGTATAGTCAGATATATTGTAAAATGCTCCTTTATTGGAACTTGTCTGATTTTTCATGTTTAGCCTGGAATTGTGGATTTTTAGAAGAAAGAGCACAGAGGTAAAATGCTATTTTCATCATCATGCCACACCAAGGGTATCAAATGATTTATGGCTTGATGTTGACCTTGACTACCAGGCTAAGATGATCAGATTTTTCTCTACTATGAAGTTACTTTTTCTTCCCTTCCCATATTGTAATCTTTGGAGGGAAATCTGTGTGTGCAGCCCACAACTAAGGAATGGAAAGCCCAGCTGCCATTCTTTTACAGTAGAATATCTACATACATTATTTGAAGCTGGGTGTAGTAGTGCATGCCTGTAATCCCAGCACTCGGGAGGCTGAAAGGCAGGAGGATTAGTGTAGTCTGGGCTACAAAGTGAGTTCAAATTCAGCTCAAACTATATAGAGAGACCTTGTCTCAAAAAAAGAAAAAAATATTTAAAATTCTTGTATATGGAGGATTGTCTCTTATATTAATTTATGCACTATTTAGATATGTAAAAATAGACTGATGGCTATCTTACACATTGGACAATACATCTTTATTTCTTGCTCAAGTTGTCCTAGCTTTGGCCACTGAGTGCCTTTTCTGATCCTGTGCCTCTTTGACAAATTCCTATCCATGTTGGTTTGTTTTTGTTTATTTCCTTGTTTTAGCACTTTATTTACACAAGACACATGCTTTAGTTTTATGTGGTGTTTCCTGTCTCAGTTCCAGAATCAATTATTTCTCCAAGGAATAGGTTCTGGCTCCTTTCACTGGAAAAATCAAAGTCTAAGTGCTTGGTGTGTTCATTGTTACTGGGGTTTCATTTCGTTTATCCCTTCTCAGTTGACAGAAAAGAAATATGTGTATGATAACTGCTGAATATAAAGAAATTTAGTAATACTTTTGTACATAACCAGCTGCAACTAATAGCTAAATATAAGTACAGTATTTACTGCTAGGATTAGTGGTGCAAGCCTGTAATCCCAGCACTAAGGAAGGCTGAGGTAGGGGAATTGCAAGTTCAAATCTTCCTTGGCATTTTAGCAAGGCTGGATCTCAAAATAAAAAATAAAAGAAATTAAGGATATAGCCCAGCGGGGTTCAATACCCAGTACTGCCAAAAGAAGCAAACAAACATTTTTATTGATGTCTCCAGCTCTAATTCATTACCCATATGGATCATTCTATCATATTTTCCTTCTTTTGCTTATTTGTAAAGTCCCAGATAGTGAGTATTTTGGTTTGGATCTTAAATGACCTCTAAATGCTCATATATTGAAGGCTGGGGCCTGAGCTGATGGTACTCCTGGGAGTAGGGTAGAAACTTTAGGAGGTGGGGCATAGTGGAAGGAACTGGGTTGCTGGGGTTGTGCCCTTGGCAGGAGATTAGAATTTCAGCTCCCTTTCCTCTCCCTCTCTCTTTCTGCTAACTGGCCACCATGAGGTGAGCAGATCTGTTTGTTTGTTTTGAAATATTTTTTCTGATAAGTCCAGTACCAGGGCCCCTTCAGATACAATTTCTATTGATTGCTTTTCCTTCCTATTTATACAAATCACATTATCCTGATTTTTTGCATGTTTTTCTTTTGTTGTTGTTGACAACTAGATGCTTTATATACTGTACATAGGTTCTGATTCTCTGACGTCCTCTGGGGTTTGTTTTTGTTGCCTTTGTTTTTTAGTGCCTGAACTAATTCTATGAAATCTGTTTCTCCCAGTGTCTAATTTCTCTGCTCAGTTCTTTTTTTCTTTCTTCCCAGGGTCATTCTTGGATGAGTAAAATTTAGTAATCACTCAGTGCTTAGTCAAGCATTAATCTAGAAAGGCTTTCATTCTGCAAATCAGTCTTTGTGTGAGTTAAGGATTTTTCTTTTCTGTAGTAAGTATTAAACAGCACTCTACCACTGAGTTACAATCCAAAATCTTTCTGTTTTTTATTTTGAGACACGATCTCGCTCAATTTCCCAGACTGACCTCAAACTTGCCATCCTCCTATCTTAGTCTCTATTACAGGTGTGCATCACCATCTTGCCAGTTTAGCTCCAGATCAAGCCACTCCTCTCAGGGAGTAGCATTGTTAAGGTTCATATCCTGCCTTGCTGTGGTGCAGCTTTGGGCTGTGGATGTTCACATCCTGCTTCACTGGGGTTCAGCTAAGGCCGTGGATCTTAGCGTTGGGAAAGGGTGTTGGGCACAGAAACAGCTCCAAGTTTTCAGACTTGCAGTAGTTTTGTTTTGTTTTGTTTTCCTGAGGCTTAGTAATTTTTAAAAAATAATACTTCTCAATTTGTTGAATGCCTTTAATCAATTTCCAAAATCCTAAAATGGTTGTTTTGAATTTTTTCTAGTTTTATTATTATTTCTAGGGATACATTTTTTACTAAGTTTCTCACACTCTGAAAATCACTTCAGGTCTTTTCTGCTTGTTAATTTATGGTCCCTTTGAATGAACCAAAATTAACTTTGATTCCAAAAAGGTAGGGAGACAGAAACCCAAGATAGAAACGGAAAATACTAAGCACAGTCAAAGCCAGAGGAACATTTTGGCTTACATTTTATCTAATCCCAAATTTATAACTGAAAGTCAGTTGAGGTAACCACTGAGTTAGTTTCCTAAACCCTTGAAGTAGATGTGGGAAAACAATCATTCTTCTGGATGTGGCAGAGCACACCTGTAATCCCAGCACCCAGGAGACTGAGGCAGGAGGATCAGTGCAAATTTTATACCAGCCAGGGCTATGTAGTGAACTCAAAATCAGCCTAAACTACAGACTGAGACTACAAATTTTGCCTCAAAAAAACAAAACAAAACAAAAAAGCAATCATTTTTCCTAAAATAATAGTTTTTATTTTGGGGCTAATATTTCAGGAATCTTCATTCTATAGTTATTCATTAATTTAAGCTAAAGTTTTTAGGCTTAAACATAGATAGACCATAGCATGAAAGAAGAAATACAACTTTATCATTTTATATTTTTTCTTCCAGTATCTAGAGGTACTCTATGGAAATTGTGGAAAGATAGAGCTATAAAGCGACCTGCAACAGCCCAAGCTTTAAGACCAGAGCAGATGATTAGTGATCAACTTGCAACAGATACAAAGGTTTCAGAAATTCAAGATATGCTACAGGAACTCATAGGCACAGCAATGTTCAACAAATTGGAAAACAGTGCTATTAAATATATATCATCAACAATAATAAATTTTTCTAAAGCCTTGAATATGCTAAATGATGAATTAAAAGTTATGAACTTTTCAAATGCCGTAAAGTATGTAGATGAAGCAAAAGAAGAAAAAATAGTTCCATCCCTAAAAATAATCAAAGATCTCAGTGAACAAAATGAAATGCTTACTCAGAAACTTAAAGATGCAGAAGAAAAATATGAAGAACTTATTCAATCTAAAGTTGTTCCAGGACCCCGAGCATACATATCATCATCCACTTTCTCAACCATGAAAGTACCACCTGGAATTTCTCCACCATCATCCATGACCATAGAGGACACTTTGGACAGTATTTTAAACAAAGATTTTGAACATATAGATGAATCTCAAAGAAAAGGGACCAAAGGCACTGGGATAAAGTGGGTTTCATATACACCCCAAGTTGAAATGACTCCAGATTTAACAGACCAGCAATATATTATACCTGAGAAAAAGCGGAAAATTGTGTCTCAAGAAATTTCTGGAGATAGCGTCTCAATGAAGAAAGATGATAATGATAAAAAAGATGGCACTAGCGGGTATTTATCACAAAACAGAGATCTCACAAAAGACTCACATCCACAGGAGACCACTGAATCAAATTTGAGTACTGGTAAAGATAGACAAAAAGCCTTAGAGACCAAACCTGGTCAACACTCTGAGCAACAGACCCCACAAAAGAAAAGAAAACGGAGAAAATCATCTTCTGAAGCCAAATCAAAGTCATCTACTGAATCAAAAAGCCAACATATCTCTTCTACAAAGACAAAGGACCAAGAACTGAGAAGTGGAAAAGGTTTGTGGGAGAAACTCAGGAAGCTCAAACCTGAATATTTACTTGGAAAAGGCCCAGTTCCAGAGACTGATATAGAACACACCACTAAGGCTGGTGTCACCTCTGAGCCACAGAAAGTTGAAATGGAAGGAAAGAAACACAAGATCTCTTTGGGAACTATTATAAGCAAAGAAGAGAAAACTGGTGAGAAAGAGATGCTTGCCCTCACCAAACAAGCCCAGTCTCAGCAACTTGCTAACGCACCATCAGAGATCACCAAACAGACTCTAACAAGTCCAGATGGCAAAAGTGAACAGAAAAATCTAGAATTATTTCAAAAAGCTATACTGGCTTTTCTAAAAGAAAAAATTGACAACATAGGAAAACCTCTTGATAAAAAGAGTGTGCTGAAGGAAGAAGACTTACTTATAAAAGCAGAAGTTGAAAAGTTAGGAGATATAAAGGCAAAAATGGAGGAATATTTCCAAAAAGTGGCTCAAACTGTAAATAAAATCTTGAGAAAATACAAAGATATAAAAATGGAAGAAGCTGGAGAGAAACCTGTAAAACAAAAACAAGGAACCTCATCTGTGCCAGGATTGCATTTTCAGGAGTCATCGATTGATGCAAAGTCTGAAATTAGGTCCTTCCTCTCAAATGAGAGCACAGATCCATTAATTAACACTTTAATACAAATGATCTTGGATGAAATGGAGAGTGAAAGAGATGTTCCAAAAGTTCTGAAAGGAAAAAAGCAGCAGGAAAAATATTTGCCAGAAGGTCAAGAACAGATGTCTGGTGCGGATCTCAAACATCAACTAGAAGTAAAAAATCTTGAGAAGGAGAACTATAAGATGATAAGTGAGAATTTGGAGGAGAAAAAGGGATTGTTCCAGATAAAGAAGATAAAGCAAAGGAAACAGGAGCAGGAACAGAGGCAGGAAGAAGAGATGGGGAAGGAACAGCAAAAACAGAAGATTCAAAAGCAGACTCCACAAGATGAGAAGCAAAAACAATGGGGAAGTGAGAGAGAAGACTATCAGAAGTCAAAGCAGCAGCAGCTAGAAGCACGGAAGCAAAAGATGAAAGAACAGGGAGTGTCCTTGGAGGAAGAGGAGGATAGAGGGATGATCCAGCATATTCAGACAGAAAGGAGGCACCAGGACCTGAAAATGAGTAGGGAAAAAGATGAGGAGAAGCAGAAGTTGAGCAGAGACATACAGGACCTCAAAATGCAGACACCGAAGACGACAGAGTATCAGATGATAAAAGAACCTGAAGAGCTAGCAAAAATAATTACTCAAACTCCAGTGAAATTATCTTCAAGAAGCAAGAGTGCAATGGAAAATAAGATCCAGTTATACCAAGGAAAAGAGATGCAAAGGAATCTTAAGACATTAGAAAGTCTTCCAGATGGAAAGCCCCCCAAACTAGTCACTTCTCCCACTTCTGCCGAATCCTCCCCAACTGATACCCAGTTTGTTTCTGGGCAGCCGCTCACAAAATACTTCACTCTCAGTCCTGCGCAGGCCCTGGCACTAGGGATCACTCCCAAATATCAGGAGGTTCAGAAAACAGAGTTCACCACTCTCCCTGTGATACCTCAGACCTTGGGGGTAACACTTACCTCTGAGCAGGCACAGGCTTTGAAGGCACCTCTTACTCTTGAACACATTTCAGAAATGCAGTTCCCTTTCATAAGAAAACAGATACAGGAAGTAGAAACCATAAGAATGCAGGAACAACCTCAAACTTATAGGGCCCCAATTACCCTGGAACAGGCACAGACACTAAAGGAATCTCTCATGTCAGAAAAAACTCAGGCAATTCAGACTCCGTCAACAATGAAACAGTCACAGATATTTGGGGTCCCCAGTGTGCAAGGAAAGCATGAGGCCTTCAGGATTACTCACACTCCTCAGCAGGCTCAGCCTCAAGGGATCACTCTGACACTTCAGCAGGCTAAGGACCTGGGGATCACTCTGACCCATCAGCAAGTTCAGGCTCAAGGGATTACTCTGACCCCTCAGCAGGTCCAGGACCTTGGGATCACTCTGACCCCTCAGCAGGCCCAGGACTTGGGGATCACTCTGACCCCTCAGCAGGCTGGGGCTCAAGGGATCACTCTGACTGCTCAGCAGGATGGGGCTCAAGGGATCACTCTGACCCCTCAGCAGGCCCAGGACTTGGGGATCACTCTGACCCCTCAGCAGGCTGGGGCTCAAGGGATCACTCTGACTGCTCAGCAGGATAGGGCTCAAGGGATCACTCTGACCCCTCAGCAGGCCCTGGACCTGGGGATCACTCTGACCCCTCAGCAGGCTGAGGCTCAAGGGATCACTCTGACCCCTCAGCAGGCTCTGGACCTGGGGATCACTCTGACCCCTCAGCAGGCTGGGGCTCAAGGGATCACTCTGACCCCTCAGCAGGCTGAGGCTCAAGGGATCACTCTGACCCCTCAGCAGGCTGGGGCTCAAGGGATCACTCTGACCCCTCAGCAGGCCCAGGACTTGGGGATCACTCTGACCCCTCAGCAGGCTGGGGCTCAAGGGATCACTCTGACCCCTCAGCAGGCCCAGGACCTGGGGATCACTCTGACCCCTCAGCAGGCTGGGGCTCAAGGGATCACTCTGACCCCTCAGCAGGCTCTGGACCTGGGGATCACTCTGACCCCACAGCAGGCCCTGGACCTGGGGATCACTCTGACCCCACAGCAGGCTCAGGACCTGGGGATCACTCTGACCCCTCAGCAGGCTGGGGCTCAAGGGATCGCTCTGACCCCTCAGCAGGCTCTGGACTTGGGGATCACTCTGACCCCTCAGCAGGCTGGAGCTCAAGGGATCACTCTGACCCCTCAGCAGGCTGGAGCTCAAGGGATCACTCTGACCCCTCTACAGGCAAGGGAATTGGGGCTCACTCTGACCCCTCAGCAGGCTGGGGCTCAAGGGATCACTCTGATCCCACAGCAGGCTGAGGACCTGGGGATCACTCTGACCCCTCAGCAGGCTGGAGCTCAAGGGATCACTCTGACCCCTCAGCAGGCCCAGGAACTGGGCATCACTCGGACCCCACAGCAGGCTGTGGCTCAAGGGATCACTCTGACCCCTCAGCAGGCTCAGGACCTGGGCATCACTCTGACCCCTCAGCAGGCCCAGGACCTGGGCATCACTCGGACCCCTCAGCAGGCCCAGGACCTGGGGATCACTCTGACCCCTCAGCAGGCCCAGGAACTGGGGATCACTCTGACCCCTCAGCAGGCCCAGGACCTGGGCATCATTCAGACCCCTCAGCAGGCTGGGGCTCAAGGGATCACTCTGACCCCTCAGCAGGCCCAGGACCTGGGCATCACTCTGACCCCTCAGCAGGCTGGAGCTCAAGGGATCACTCTGACGCTTCAGCAGGCCCGAGACCTGGGGATCACTCTGACCCCTCAGCAGATTTGGGCTCAAGGGATCCCTCTGACCCCTCTACAAGCAAGGGAATTGGGGCTCACTCTGACCCCTCAGCAGGCTGGGGCTCAAGGGATCACTCTGACCCCTCAGCAGGCTCTGGACTTGGGGATCACTCTGACCCCTCAGCAGGCCCAGGACCTGGGCATCACTCTGACCCCTCAGCAGATTTGGGCTCAAGGGATTCCTCTGACCCCTCTACAAGCAAGGGAATTGGGGCTCACTCTGACCCCTCAGCAGGCTGGGGCTCAAGGGATCACTCTGACCCCTCAGCAGGCCCAGGACCTGGGGATCACTCTGACCCCACAGCAGGCCCTGGACCTGGGGATCACTCTGACCCCACAGCAGGCCCTGGACCTGGGGATCACTCTGACCCCACAGCAGGCACAGGACGTGGGCATCACTCTGACCCCTCAGCAGGCTGGGGCTCAAGGGATCACTCTGACCCTTCAGCAGGCCCGAGACCTGGGGATCACTCTGACCCCTCAGCAGATTTGGGCTCAAGGGATCCCTCTGACCCCTCTACAAGCGAGGGAATTGGGGCTCACTCTGACCCCTCAGCAGGTTGGGGCTCAAGGGATCACTCTGACCCCTCAGCAGGCCCAGGATCTGGGCATCACTCTGACCCCTCAGCAGGCTCAGGACCTGGGCATAACTCTGACCTCTCAGCAGGCTGGAGCTCAAGGGATCACTCTGACCCCTCAGCAGGTTCGGGCTCAAGGGATCCCTCGGACCCCTCAGCAGGCTCAGGACCTGGGCATCACTCTGACCCCTCAACAGGCCGAGGACCTTGGGATCACTCTGACCCCTCAGCAGGCCCAGGACCTGGGGATCAGTCTGACTCCTCAGCAGGTTCAGGCTCAAGGGATCACTCTAACCCCTCAGCAGGTTCGGGCTCAAGGGATCACTCTGACCCCTCAGCAGGCCCAGGAACTGGGGATCAGTCTGACCCCTCAGCAAGCTAGGGCTCAAGGGATCACACTCACCCCTCAGCAGGTTCAGGCTCAAGGGATTTCTCTGACCCCTCAGCAGGCCCAGTACCTGGGGGTCACTCTGACTCCTCAGCAGGTTCGGGCTCAAGGGATCACTCTGACCCCTCAGCAAGCTGGGGCTCAAGGGATCACTCTGACCCCTCAGCAGGCTCAGGACCTGGGGATCACTCTGACCCCTCAGCAGGCTGGAGCTCAAGGGATCACACTGACTCCTCAGCAGGCTCTGGACCTGGGGGTCACTCTGACTCCTCAGCAGGTTCGGGCTCAAGGGATCTCTCTGACCCCTCAGCAGGCTGGGGCTCAAGGGATCCCTCTGACCCCTCAGCAGGCCCTGGACCTGGGGATCACTTTGACTCCTCAGCAGACCCAGGACCTGGGGATCACTGTGACTCCTCAGCAGGCCCAGGACCTGGGGATTACATTCAGTCCTCAGGAGAAACAGCTCCAAAGGATCACACTCACCCCTCAGCAGGTACGGGCATTTGGCATTCCTCTCACCTGGCAAAAGCTTGCCTCATTGGCTCTTTCCACTCTTAGGCCATCTCAGCAATTGAAGGCTTTTTCCATTCAGAAGTCCACTACATCAAGATTATCTCCAAAGGCTAGACTGCCCCTGACATTATCTGCTCCTCCTCCTCCTGAGAAGATCTCTGTATCTGAGATTTCTTCTCCTTTGCAAAAATTAAGACCTCTTCTCAGCCAAGCCCCTTTTACTCCTGGGAAACACTTACGAATGAGCATTAGTTCTGCCCCTGGAAGGCTCCTGGGCCCACAGATTGTTCCTACCTCCAGACAGATGCTAGTACTTAAAGGTCAATCCATTTCTGCAGAGCCTCTACCACAAGAAGTTTCTCCCATTCCTGGGCAGCATCCAATATCTGGGGCCCCTCCTGCTATAAAGCAGCCCCTTCAACCAGAGGCCCTTAGCGATGGTCACTTCATATTTAGAGGGCCTCTGACTCCCTGGCCACCTCTGGATTCTCAGGCCAGTCTCACCCTCAGGCCACCTCTTGTATCTAGAGTCCCACCCAACTTTGGACAGATTCCTTTCTCTCTTGGGCAGTACTTGGTTCCAGAAGTTTCTTCCATTGGTAGGAAAGAGTTCAGCGAATCTGAACGCTTATCCTTCTCTGAGCAGTCCCAGGGATTCCAGCCTCCTGCCACTCCTGAGCAGCCTCTGCAGACCCCTTCTACCTTCAGGCACCCTCTGGCACCATGGACGCTTCCTGGGCAAGTTTCCCCATTACGGCTCCCTCCCACTACTAGGCATCCCTCCACACTATGGGCCTCCTCAGCCCCAGGGAAGCCTCAGAGAGTTCTGTCTTCTTCTGTCACTCAGAAAAGACTGGGAATTACCTCTGCTCTAAAATCTAAATCAGCAGTGGTCCAGGCAAGGGCTTCAGATTTGAAGGTATCTCAAGCTCCTTTCATCAGTAAGAAGTTCCAGATATCAGAGCTTTCCGACACTTATGAAGAAACCCAGATACTCCAAGACACTGGTGTCATGGAACCATTTGGAACATTTCAGTTGTCTCTCACCGGGTATAGGATACCAGTTTCACAAACCTCTTACACTGATGAGGGGGTCCTTTCCACTTTCATGAAGCCTGAAACATCATTACCGTCTCTTGTTGCTCCGCTACCCAAAAAGCCACGAAGTTCACCTCCTCAAGGGGACCAGAAATCTCGATTCCCTTCCATAGAACAACCCTGGATGCTGACTTTGGTTTCAGATACCAAGAAACACAAAATGATGGTACCTCCTTCTCCTAGAGAGATTATAGAGAAGAGATATTTTGTGGATGTAGAGGCTCAGAGGAAGAACCTGATACTATTAAACCAGGCCACAAAAACTTCTGGACTCCCACTGCAGCAATACACAGCAGCTAGGAATCTCATAATTGGAACACTTCACATGGACACAGTCCGGCTGGGATACCTGGCCCGCAAGTATATCGCCTATAGGCTAATCCAACATGCCAGGTAGATGTAATTATGTTTTTTTCTTTGTATCTTGCATTGCCTAGAAGTCTATTCATATTTGTCAGACCATATGCTCTAAAACATCCTCTTGTAGAAGAAATGTAGGACAGAAGCTTATTTAAAATAGCAAAAGGAGAAGCCAGGTGTGGTGATACACACCTATAATCTCAGAATTTAGGAGGCTGAGGCAGGAGAATTGCTACAAATCTGGAGTCAGTCTGGGCTATACAGTGAGTTTAAGGCCAGTCTGAACTACATGGCAAGATCCTGCCCCAAAAAAAAGAAACAAAAACAAAAACAAAAAACAGATAGCAAATGGAGGATTTTTTTGTTTTTGGAAATAAGAAATGGTATATAACGTGATCAATATCATCCATTTATATCTCTAGCAGAACTTTTAAGGTATATTTTGTGGATCATGGTTGATCTCCAAAGTATCAACTTCAAAAGTTCAGAGATGTATGCCAGTTATTCTGAATTTCTTTCATCTTTGGTTCACCAAAAGATGTATGACCTTTTGAATGGGAATGATAGGTTACATAAAGTATTGCCACTGTAAATTTGCTGCTGCCCTTGCTTGTTTTTAAATTGCTAATATGTATCAAAAATGGGTCAGGGTAAATAACAATTGGCCTGCTATCCTCAACATTTGCATTTGAGGTTACAAATTCATTATTTATTAGAAGTTTGTACATTTAAAATAACAGGATGCTTAAGTAAAACAGTAACAGGACTGGTTTTCATTAATTATAGGAATAATTTATATAATTCATTTGAGAAGTACTTACTGAATACTTAAAATTTGCCCACTGTTGTTCTAGGTGCTAAGGATACAATGAGGAATAAAACAAAGACCTTTATTCATGAAATCAATCTATCTATCTATCTAGACAGCATCTCACAATATTGTCCAGGCTGTCTTTGTTGAGCTTACTGTGTAACCCAACTTGGTCTTAAATTTGTAATCCTCCTGCCTCAGTCTCTTGAGTGCTAGGATCAGAAGCTTGCATTACAATGCCTGGTTTGAAATTTACATTTTTTGAACCAAATTCATTTGGAAACAAAGAATTGGAACAAAATACAAAAGGATAACCTTTCCAAGTTATAATTGGTATTTTTAATTTTACTCATTTTTTTCTTTGAGACAGGGTCTTGCTATGTAGCTCAAGATGCCTTGAACTCACTGTGCAGCCCAGGCTAGCCTCAAACTCCTTGTTGTCCTTCTGTTTCAGTCTCCTGAGCACTGGGATTATAGGCATGTACAATCATACCCTGCAGAATTTTAACGTAATTTAAATTTTTGAATTTTTAATTTTAATGTGTCATCTGAGATCTGTTGAAAAATGTTCTATACTTGTATTTAGTTCTCTCTTTCCAATTTTTTTTTAATCAATACTGGGGACAGAACTCACAATTGCACTTGAAAGGCAGGTGCTTATGCCACTGAGCTAAATCCCCAGCCCCTCTCTTTCCAATTTTAAATCTAAAATTGGAAATTTAAAATCTAAATTTTACATGTAAACATTTTCATTCACTTGAGAATGTTAAGTGATACATTTCTGGAACTGGTTATCTTCATGTTTGCTATTTCTTTTTTCATTTTTTATATTTAATTTTTTAAAAGTAAGTCATACATTACGTGTTAACAAGACTCAAAAAATGCAAATAGTACAGTGAAATTCTCTTTAATAACCCTCTTTTTGGCCAGCCAGATTCCTCCCGTGGACCACCAGTTTTAATGAATGTCCAACCAGAAGTACTTTCTGCATGCGTAGAACAGGACATATACTTTTATTCCTCTTTTTATATACTTTAACCATACAATTTTATAGCATAACTGATGTATTTATAGGTATTAAATTATTAAAGAATGTACTCATTTATTACATAGCTACAGAGTATTCCCAAGTCTAGACTTAGCAGAATTTATTTAATCTTTGGTGGGATATTAGCATTCTTCAATATCTTGCTATTAAAAAAATAGACTTCAGTGAGTAATCTTACATATACATTACAATTTAGAACTTCTCAAAGAGTAAATGCTTTTTAAATTTTAATATTTTGTCAAGTTGCTTCCAAAAAATTATAATAATGTACATATTGATCAGTATTATGAAAGAATATTTTTACACATCAAAAGCAAAGAGTATTATCAAACTTTTTTGTTCACTACCAATATGATAGATGAAATACAGTATATAACATTTCTTGTTTTATTTTGCATTTCTTTTATCATATGTAAAGTTAAGCATTTTTCATAGATTTAAAATCCATCTGTATTTTATTTTCTCTGGAAGACCTTCTTCAAATCCGATATCTATTTTTAAAATTGGTAATCTGGCAGTGGTAGTGCACAACTGTAAATCCCAGTACTTGGGAGGCTGAGGCAGGAGGATTGTTGCGAGTTCGAGCCAATTTGGGCTACAAAGTGAGCTCAAGGGCAGCCTGAACTGCATAGCAAGACCCTGTCTTAAGAAAGTAAAAAAATAAAAATAAAATAAAATTGGATTGTCAAAAAGGTTTTAAATTGATTTATATAGCCTATCTAAATATTTGGAAAATTAACTTCTTGTCCTTGATATAAATTGCTAAATTTCCTCCACTTGTATTTTGATTCTTTTTGCAACATTGCTTTGTAGAAAAATTTGATTTGTGCATCTTTAAATACACCAATATTTTAAATAATGGATTGTACTTTCTTTGAAATTCTCTCCCTGAGAGAATTTACATTTTAGTAATTACATTTTAGTAATTCTTTCTTGAGCCAGGTATGGTAGCGATTGCCTACAATCTCAGCACCCAGAAGGCTGAGGCAGAGGTATCATTGGGAGTTCAAGGCCAGCCTTGATTACATAGCGAGTTCAGTTAAACTACCTAACAAGATCCTGTCTCGATAAATAAATAAAAAATAAATAAGTAAATTCCAAGTTTCTTTAGTATTTTCTAAGTTTGGTTATTATTTTTCATCTTGTAGTTAAGTCTGTGATTTATAATTTGCTGTTATGAGATACGTACCTCATTTTTTTTTTTTTAACATTGACTACCCAGTTGCCTGATAACTATTTGCAAGGCCAGCCTAGGCTACACAATGCATTCAGGACCAGCCTCAACTACACAGTGATATCCTGTCTCAAAAACAAACAAACAAAAAAACAGGCATGGTGCTACACAACTGTAACCCCAGCACTCAGGAGGCTGCGGCAGAAGGATCACTGTGAGTTCGAAGCCAGCCTGGGCTAGAAAGTGAGTTCAAGCCCAGCCTGAACTGCATAGTGAGACCCTGTCTCCAAAAAAACAACAAAAATACATGGTTTTATGCTTTCCTATAAAGCCTCCTTTATTACTCTTTTTAGAACTAATTATGTGTTCTTTTCACTCATACTGCGTGTTTGTATTTCTTGATTTATTAATCTTCTGTTCGGGGTTGTAAATGTTTCAAAGATAAGGACAATATTTTTCATAATTCCATGGGTCCTATACATGCCAGTATTTTTTGTCTTTTCTTTTCTTTTTTTTTTTTCAGTATTGGAGATCGAACTCATGACCTTGTGCTTGTCAGGCAGGCGCTTATGCCACTGAGCTAAATCCCTGGTCCTATTTTTTCTCTTATTTATTTATTTGGTACTGGGGATTGAACTGACCACGCGCCTGCAAGGCAGGCACTTATGCTGCTGAGCTAAATCCCCAGCCTCTATGCCAGTATTTTTTTTTTTTTGCCGCTTTTTAAAAAATTAAGTATTTTATCACCTAAGATAATTTCTATTATAAATCAGTATACATGAATTTTTAATAAAATAGTAATTAAGCAACACTATTGTAACACTAAAAAAAAAACTGTGAAGAGTTCATATTTGGTAGATTATTAGAAGTTTACTCGTATAGAGAACTAGAATAAAGTCCCTTTAGATAAGCTTCTCATCCCCTACTTCTTTACTTAATAGGGATAAGATGGAAGTGAAAAGAAACCAAGGGCAAGTTTGCTGAGCCAGATTCAGTAACTGTATCAATCTAATTCTTGTTAATTTTTTTTTAAGAAACAACATAATCAAACGATTAAAAGCCATTCAAAACACTGGGAAAGGTTATGAGATCCAGAACCTCTACGTCATGCTTAGCAGAATTGATGATTATCAGAAAAAGGTGTTGAGAGTCTGGACTGAAAAACAGAAGTCTTTAGAGCAGAAACGAAATCAAGGCCTGCAGAAAATGGTGCACTTATTTAGCCAGGTAACCTGTTTTCCATTCTCTCTTTTCCTCTAGTGTGTTGCAAACAGTAAACAAAAGTGGCAAACTTTGAAAAATAACTTTACCTGGGGGCTGGGGATTTAGCTCAGTGGCCTAAGCGCCTGCCTGGCAAGCTCAAGGTCATGAGTTCAATCCCCGGAAAAAAAAAAAACAAACAAAAACAAAAAAACACTTTACCTGAAGAGACTATGTGTATTAGGGTTCTAGGGCTGCTATGACACATTACAAGTTTGATTTAACACTACATACTCTGTGGAACAGGAAAGGGATCTAGGGCTACAAAGAGATGGGATGGAGGGGAAGGGGGAATCAAAACGATTGAGATGTGGTATGGATACATACATACCAGTTCCCTACAAGGAATGCATTTATTATATGTCACAAACGTGTACAAGTAAAAAGATAAAAATAAAAAAATAAACACAGCTTCACAAATGAAACAAAAATCCTGCAGAAATTCACTTTCTCATAGTTTTCGAATCCAGAATTCATGCAATTGAAGTGTCAGGATTAGTTCCTTCTGGAAACTTTGAGCAATCTTTTCCATGCCTCTCTCCTAAATTGTATGGCTATCAGCAATTACTGGCATTCCTTAGTTTGTAGCCATATTACTACAATCTCTGTTTTCTTCAAATGGCCTTGTGTGTTTTGTATCTGATCTCTTTTTATTTTTACTATTTATTTTTTTGAGACAGAGTCTCACTAAACCACTAAGTTGCTCAAATTGAGCTCAACTTTTGATCCTTGCTTTAGCATGCTAGGATTTTAGGTATGCACCACTCCCCCACTTCCTCTGACTCTTAGAAGGTCAAGTGTCACTGGATTTAGGACACATCTGATTAATCTGGGATGATCTCATTTTAAGATCCTTAATTTATTTACATTGGCAAAGTCCCTTTTGCCAAAAAAGGACACATTCACAGGTTTGGATGGATACATATTTTGAGGAACACCATTCAACTCACTAAGCCATGCCACTAGTGAGATTAACAGTTATATTTTCTGGATCTCTAGATGAGAAAAGAATGAGAATAGAAGAGACTTCCAGAAATGCTCAATTGCTTCCTATTCAACTCACATTTACCAGCTTCTAGATGACTTGAGTTTTCTGCTTTCTAACTGATTCTAAGTGGTTATTTCTGACCTCAAAACTGTCAAGAAGTTAGTTTTAAATCATGAATTTATGCTGGGAATTGTGGCACATGCCTGTAATCCCAGCATTTGGGAAAATGAGACAGAAGGCACAGCTGTGAGTTCAAGGACAGTCCAGGCTACAAAGTAAGTTCAAGGTCAACCTAAACTGCATCACAAATCTGTGTCTCAAAAACATGAAAATAAACAAATAAAATTGTTAAAAATTATGAATTTACCAAAAAATTATGAATTTACAACAAAGGAAAAAAGAATTTGTTTAACTTAGTGACACAGCACCAAGGACAGAAGATCCTGTTATACCATAGTATCCACTCATTATGTTCAGGAATTCTTTTTGTTTTTTTTCAGGAATTCTTCTGAGGTAAATATAAATATGCCTTTGGGTGTGATAGCAACTTTTAAAAAGGTTATAGAATTATGATTAGGTTCTTTGTCTTGGGATTATATGTTATGAATCTTCTAGCACAAATTAGAGTACTAATAATGAATACCACAAGCTAGAATCCTAGGAACACTTGTCTATCTATACATTCTTTCATTTAGCACTAATTATAAATTTTACTTACTTGCTACTTTGGCAGCCACAAGGAGACTTCTCATCATGACCTCATCCAAACCAAATATTCTGAATTTTCCAGCACTGCTACATTTTAAATAATATGGCCGTTTGTTAAAAAAAAAAAAAATCAATATGCTTGCTTTTGGTTTGGCATATAGGGCCCATGTAGATTGAGTACAGCAAGATGGGTTGGCAGTGACATGAGCTATCTCACAGGAATGACAATGTCTGGGACATTACAGAAGATGAATATGGATGTGGCATCAGGAAAGCCAGAAACTAGATGAGTTTGAGACAGTGTGAACTACACAGTGAAAGCCTGACTCAAAAAGAAAAACAAACAAAAAAAGAAAGAAATGAAGAAAAGAGATGAGGCTAGATTACGCTAATAAGCCAAAGTCTCATAGTTATGAAATCAGATGAACAGGAGTGGAGTTTAAGTAAGACCAAGGTTTTTATAGATCATAACCACTACCTCTGAAACTGCACGTTGGCAGTAGAGTATGGGAAGAAGATGTTCAGACCTCTAGAAAAGAAGCTATAGTTTAGTCTCAGTCAGTTTAGAAGACTTTCCTAAAAATCTTGGCCCTATGTTTTCATGATTCCTTTGTTTTATCTGATCTTAGTCAAAAGACTGTGAAATGATAAGGTGACTCCTCTTTTTTCTTCTTATTTGTAGCTCCAAGAGATGTATAAATTGAATCTTAGTCAACCTATCCCCTTGATAGTTGCCAAAAAGCAGATACCTGCCGCTACCAAATTTGTTACACAGCCATACCTAGAGTTACTAACTGAAGAGGACAAAAAATCTGATGTTTTCAAGAAATTTAGGTATGTAATAGAAGGACTGGCATAAAACTTTGTAACTTTGTAGGATGTGTGGCACCCAATGCTTTTTATTTATTTATTTGCTTGTTTTTAGTTCTGCCGAAGAACTTCCTTTTACTCCCCATGATGATACATACCAGGGAGAGTATGTGGGAGTGTCAATTTCCTTAGCTAATTTATCAAGACATTGTTTTACTTACACTTCTACTTAAATATTTAACATTTGATTTTGAGTTCCTTTAAAACTATAAAGCTGATTTCTTCTAAGAAACTAATTATTTTAAGAATAGCTAATAAACTGAGAAACATCAACCCCCTCCTTTTTGGTTTTTCTTCCCTCTACTGCTTTTCTTTCCTTTCTTTTTTTTTCTTCCTTCCTAAGAAGGGGGGAATTTGGGGAAGAACAGGGGAAAAGATATATGGCCTATATATTTGATGAAGCTAAGAAGGTAATTTTAAAAATGTTACTAGGTAAACTTATGGAAATACAGCTTTGTTAACTATATCAGCCTTTTAATTCATTCCTCTGTCAAAGTGGGCACAGCAAAGGAAGGGCATTACGGGACAAAGTGATGGTAAAGAGAAGAAGGAAGAATAAGACTCATATTTTATTGGTGGGGAGCTCATGAGAATTTGACACTTCCACCTAATATTCTCTGATCCTATAGACAAAAAGAAGTTGTGAAGGAGGCCATTTGGAATGCTGATCTGTCCACCTCAAGCTATCCAATAACAGAGAAGACATCAATAACATCACTCTGGGCCCAGCTGGGTGGATACCCAGATATTCCTAGACTGCTCCAGTTTGATATTCAGTCTACTTTCAGAAAATCTCTTGCGTCCATTCAGTCACAGTAAGTAAAGGACTGGAAGCATTCTGGTAAATGGGCCTTTGGTTATACATTTTTTGTTTCCTAAACTTTCTCTTTCAAACTACCAAAAATAAATGTATAGCGTGAGGTTAGATTTATACCGGTCACAAGACAGAGATACGTAGAGAACTAGTGTTTCTTATTACAGGCCTATGATGTCACTACTGAATAATATAAAATGGACAATTATAATATCATAAACCTAATCTAACATTCGATTGGTGCACTCAGTAAATGAGTCAGGTGTGGCTTCCCATGCCTGAAGGCTCAGCTGTTCGGGAGGCTGATCACAAGAGGATTATCTGAATTCCCAAATTTGAGACCTGCTTGGGCAGCATAGTGAAATTATGATTAAAAACAAAAATCAAAACGACTTGAGGTAAATTAAGTACTTATATTTGATAATACACTGACAAGATAGAAAAAAAAAACAGGTGAAATGATCATTATAGCTCCATATTTCCAAAATCTGTTGAATTAGAGTCTCATGTTAACCACTGGAAATTATTTCAATGGAAGTAAAGAACTTCAGAGTCTGCATTAGTTCTTTCTGGAGGATAATATTCTAAATTAAGAATTTAATTTTTTCTCTTGAGACAGGGTCTCATTACATAGTTCAGGTTATCCCTGAAACTTGCTATGTAGCCCAAGCTGGCCTCAAGCTCATGGTGAGGCTCCTATACCAGCTTCTCAAGTGCTGGGATTACAGGTATGCACCACCACACCCGGTTTAAACTAAATAATTTAGAAAATTGAGCTGTATGATTTATTTTGTGAAATCCAAGTCCTGAACTAAGAAATAGTAGTATTAACTCACAAATGTGTTCAGGTGGTAGATACTATGAAATAAAACATTTATAATCTATTACATACAGGACACAAAAATCAGCTAGATATGGTGGTGAACTACTGTAATTCCAGCATTCTGGGAGACTGAGCCTGGAGGATTTTGAGTTCAAGCCCAGCCTGGGCAATTTAGCAATACACAGTCTCAAAATACAAGAAATAAAAAGGGCTGGTATTTTCTTCTCCTTGACCACTATCTACCCTCAAAATTCAATGGTCAATTATCTAGTAAATCCTGGGTTAGTACTTCTCTTAGGAATCTGATATCTATTGTCCTTTTTTTTTAGCTGGTTATCCTATTGTGTTTCACCAAGATTTCCATTTTGCCATGCTAATAAATACAAAATATATGCTAAGAGTTTCTAACTTAGAGGTTATGTGAAAACTTCCAGACTAGGAGACACCAAAAGCAGTGAAAAATTAATATATGAAAGGAAATTAAGATAAATATGGTATAGCATATGCCTGTAATCCCAGATACCTGACAAGTTGATACAGGAGGACTGAAAGTTGAGATCAACCTGGGCAACTTAGTAAGATTATGTCTCTAAATAAAATTAAGGGTACCGGGAGATAGCTCAATGGTAAAGTAATTTTCACAAGATCCTAGGTTCAATACCCATGCCCTCTAAAAAAAATTTATGGGAAATAAGTAGAAAAACTGAAGCCTTTTTAGTTTTTATTCTCCTGTGAAATGTTTTATGTTCATTAAAAATATATTATAGGAAATATCAAGTTTAAGAATATTAAACCAGATGTAATGGTACATGATTGAAATCCCAGCATCTCAAGAGGCTGAGGCAAGAGGATTTTCATCAGTTTGAGGTCAGCCTGGGCTACATAAACAAGTTCAAGGCCAGTTTGCATACCCAGTAAGCTACTGTCTCAAACAAAACAAAACAAAACAGAAAAATAACTTTAAGACATTTAAAAGGGGCAGTACAAATTCAATTACTATTTAGCATGCTCTCTCCTTTTTCTCTGCTAGAATCTCCACTGTCTGTCCCTTAAAGAGGATGACATTTATGTTACCTTATTGCAGTTCAAATACAAGCCAAGAGATTTCATTTCCTCTGAGTCTAGTTATTCTTGCCATCCATTATGTCTCACCTTAAACAATTCTCTTTTCTGAATTGCCTATTCTGCCCCCTCATGTGGGTTCCCAGTGTACCTTGAAACCAATACTATTCTAACTCCTGCATGTGGTAATCCCCTCATCACAGTTGAAAACTTCATGACAGCAAAAGCTGTTTCTCTGTGTCATCATTTCAAAGTGGTGTATATAATTTTCAAAAGCCCTTTTATCAGCCCTGGCTACTTCATCATGCTAGTTATGCTAGGAATCTCAGTTCTTACTTTAAAATTGTGAAACTGAGACCTTCCAGTAAGCCATGCAAACAAGCCATGTAGGGTCCAGGAAGAGAGAAGCCAGAAAGCACCTCCTCTGAGCTATCCTGTGCAGGCTGAGAATCAAGAACTATCCCCACCAAATCCCGCCCCCCGTCCACAAGCAACCACCTGTTTGGAGGACAGACTGAGTTGATAGCAACTGAAGTACAAAAAGCAGCTGAATGCTTGAATTGTTTGGTTGACTTTGCAAGTCTTGGGCTGGTGGACTGAGCATCTATTGGGAAGATAACAGTATGCAGTATGGCAAATATGGGGGATTTCTTTCTGTCTTGTTTTTGAAATCCAATATTGTTCTCACTGTTTTGTTCTGATTTATTGTTTTGCTTTATTCAATGTCCTGCTTGGGTTGGTTTTATTCTGTTCGGTTTGGTTTGATTTTGATATTTCTGATGGAATGAACAACTACTGTAAAGATAAGAAATACTATGGTAGCCATTGTTGATTTCCTATTATCCTACTTCAAAATTCTGTACCAATTTCACTACTTTGCTTTGATCTAAAGTCGCTTCTGTTTCGTTGGTTTGGTTTTATTATCTTTAAAATAAAAAAGTTTTTAAATAGTAAAATTGTGAAACCACTCCTTATTGGCACAAAATGTTTCACCATTATCACTTGTCAATGGAATGTCCTTTAGAGGTCTATATTTATACCCCTAGCTTTTTCACAAGTTGTAGACTGACAGAGGCTGTCACCTGCCATCTGCCTTTTATCTACACTATAACAGCCTTTCCACCTTGATCTAACATTGTTGATGATGGCTTACTAATTTGAGTAACACTTTTTAGCAATGCTAGCTTCCTTATATAAATCTTTTCTCTGTATTATTGTTGAGATTGTGGATTTTTTTTTTTTTGGTACTAGAGATTAAACTCACAACCTAGAGCTTGCCAGGCAGGTGCTTATGCTGAGAGATTGTGGATTTTGATGTGTTGTATATAATTAGTGAGATCAGTCACACGAATGCCACTCTCATATCTCTCCACAATTTTCTTCTTCTTTTCTATTGTGATTGGTTTTTTTTTACTCTTCCCTTCCTTAGCCTCTTTTCTAGATATTTTGGGACCATTTTGATAGCAGTAATCATAGCAATTATACAAAGCACTGACTGAAATCCATATAGGCTCAGAGTGATGCTAAGCAAGCTTACACATGCTTTTCTGGCATTACCAGTCTTTGTTTACAACTGGACAAGGAGCCAGCATTTGGGTGTAACTCAAGACTTTGGTTGTAAGTTAAACCTAAAATTTCTGTCGTAGCTCCAATGCTTTGTATGTGAGACCAGTCCACTTCAATGTTTTGATTTCAAAATTCCATGTACCCCAAAGTGGGATTGCTTAGTCACATAGTAATTGTTTTCAGTATTGTTTTTCTAATTTACATTCACATCAACAGTATACAAGGGTTCCCTTTAAATCTTCTTACCAACACTTACCTTTCATCTTTTTGGCAATAGCCCTTTTAACTAAGGTAGGAAGTGACATCTCACTGTGGTTTCAGTTTGTATTTGCCTGATGATTAGTGATGTTCAGTATTTTTTTCATTTTCTTCCTTTCTTTCTTTTCTTTCTTTCTTTCTTTCTTTCTTTCTTTCTTTCTTTCTTTCTTTCTTTCTTTCTTTCTTTCTTTCCTTCCTTCCTTCCTTCCTTCCTTCCTTTCTTCCTCCCTTCCTTCCTTTCTTTTCTTTCTTTTTTTGTATTGGAAATCAAACTCAGGACCTTGCACTTGTCAGGCAGGCATTTATGCCACTGAGCCATATCCTCAGCCCTCTTTTTCATTTTCTGTTGGTCATTTGTATTCCTGATTTGGCAAATATTTATTTGGGCCCTCTGCTCATTTTTTTAAAGGAATGGTTTTCTTGTTATTTTAGATATTGTGTCCTTATTCAATGTAGGATTTGCAAATATTTTCTCTCTTTTGTTTCCTTGTTCTGTTCATTGCTTCCTTTGTTGTGTAGAAATATTTTACTTTGATGCAACTTCGTTTGCACATCTGCTTTTGTTTACTCTGTTTTGGAGGTCATATCTAAGAAATTACTACACATATCAATATAATGGAAATTTCCTCCTAGTTTTCTTCTAGTTGTTTTATAGTTTGGGGAATTGTGTCTAAATCTTGATGTGTGTGTGTGTGTGTGTGTGTGTGGTTTTTTGAGATAGAGTCTGACTGTGTAGTTCAGGTTGATCTTCTTTTCCTGGCCCAAGGCCGCTGCTGACTCACAGGAAGTGCAGGCTGACATGCTGGTTCTTTTCCTGGCCAATAGCTGCCCCAGGCTATCCTTTTTTTTTTTTTTTTTTTTTTTAAATAAAGGAGATTAAGATAAAAGAGGACATAATAACACAGGTCAACAATTTAAGCAACATAGTGTTTTACCACAAGGTAACCTGACATAACAGTAGTTACCATAGTGTCTCTTTCCTTGAAATATTTGAGTATACCTTCATATACTATAGCATCAAACATAACAAGACAGTGTAAAACCATTCAAGAGAATGACAGTATTACAGGGTATTTAGAACCAACTAATAGAAAATAAACAATGGTTTCTATAATATCTCCTTGTCTATAAAAATTTTGCTTATATTATCATATATAATAAAATCCAATAAGATATAACATTATAAAACCAATGGAGACAGAAGAACAAAAGCTTGATGGGACTTCAAAACAAGCTGATATTAAATCAGCACTAGCTATTATAATGTCTTATTTTCTTCAAAACAACTGTTCATACCATCACAGACAATAAAATCAAACACCCCAGGATAAAACCACTCCAATTAATGAATGAAAACATTATAAGGCTTCAAAACAATATAATGAGGAATCATGATTACCACATACTTTTATGTATTTTAACCATTTCTTACACTAGAGAAACTATTCGGTATTTATACGTTTGATTTATTTCGCTTATAAGTATGGTCTCAAGCTGTGCCCATTTATTTATAAATATCTCAATGTGATCATTCTTTATAGCTGAGTAGTACTCCATTGTATAAAATACCACAACTATTTTATCCATTCCTCAGTTGATGGACACTTAGGTTGTTTCCAAGATCTAGCTATTACAAATTGTGCTGTTATAAACATGGGTGCACATATATCACTGTGGTATGAGATTTTCATTTCTTCCGGGAATATGCCTAGAAGTGGAATAGCTGGAACAAATGGGATCTCGAATCCCAGCTTTCTGAGAAATCTCCAGACTGACCTCCACAATGGTTGCACCAGTCTACATTCCCAACAACAGTACAGGAGAGTTCCTTTTTCCCCACAGCCTCTCTAGCATTTGTTGGTAGTTTTCTTGATCCTGGCCATTCTTTCAAGAGTGAGATGGAATCTCAGTGTGGTTTTAATTTGCATTTCTCTAATGAGTAATGATGATGAACATTTTTTCATGTATTTATTTGCCATTTGTATTTCTTCATCTGAGAAGTGTGTATTCATCTCAGATGCCCATTTTTGGATTGGATCCTTGAATTTTGGGGGTCTGATTTTAATTCTTTATATGTTTTAGACAGAAGTCCTTTGTCCAAGGGACAGTTCACTAAGATTGTTTCCCAGTTTATAGGTTTTCTTTTCACTATGCTAGAGATTTCTTTTGACGTGCAGAAACTTTTTAATAAGACATGATCCCATTTGTTGGTTCTGGGAAGTATTTCCCATGCAGTTTGATTCCTGTTCATGAATTCTCTACCACCCCTATGTCTTCAAGGTTTTTACCTATTTTGTCTCTCAATAGATTTAGTGTTTCTGTTTTAATATTCAGATCTTTGATCCATTTAGATTTTAATTTAGTACATTGTGATGGGTATGGGTCTAGTCTTAGTTTTCAGCATATGGAAAGCTAGTTTTTCTAACACCATTTATTAAAGAGACTGTCGTTCTTCCAGTGAACATGTTTGGCCCCTTTATCAAAGATAAGGTGGTTGAGTGTGTTTGTAGTTGTGGTTATATCTTCTAATCTATTCCATTGATCCTCGGCTCTGTTTTTATTCCAGTACCATGTTGATTTTACTACAGTTGCTTTGTAGTATAACTTCAAGTCAGGGATTGTGATGCCTCCTGCCTTGCCTTTGCTGCTTAGAATTGTCTTTGCTATTCTAGGTCTCTTCTGGTTCCAGATGAAATTTAGGAGTAATTTCTCTAGATCTATGAGGTATGTTGATGGTATTTTTATTGGGATTGCATTGAATCTGTATAACAGTTTTGGGAGAATGGCCATTTTCACAATATTTGTTCTTCCTATCCATGAGCAAGGGATGTCTTTCCATTTTCTGAGATCCTCTTCTACTTCTTTTTTCAGTGTATTATAATTTTCCCTATATAGATCTTTCACTTCTTTCGTGAGAATAATTCCTAAATATTTCATTTTTTGGTTGCTAGTATGAAGGGTGTGGCTTCTGTTATTTCTCTGTGATCTTGTTGTGTATAGAAATGCTATTGACTTTTGAGTATTGATTGTGTATCCAGCTACACTGCTGAATTTATTTATTTATTTATTTGGTCTTTTTTGTTTTTATTGGTACCAGGGATCGAACTCACGACCACACACTTGCAAGGAAGGTGCTTATGCCGCTGAGCTAAATCCCCAGCCCCCTGAATTTATTTATTAAATCTATGAGTCTTTCAATGGAGTTTTGTGGGTCTTCTTTGTAGAGTATCATGTCATCTGCAAATAGTGATAATTTAACTTCTTCTTTTCCTATCTTTACCCTTAATATTTCCAGTACTATATTAAATAGAAGCAGTGATAAGGTACATCCTTGTCTTGTGTCTGATTTCAAGGTAAAGGCTTTAGTTATTGGCCATTTAGCATGATACTGGCTGTTTGTTTGTCATAGATGGCCTTTATCATATTGAGGTCAAGACCATCTATTCCAATTTGCTGTAAGGTTCTTATGAATGAATGTTGGACCTTATCAAAAGCTTTTTCTGCATCTATAGAAAGGATCATGTGATTCTTACTTTTGGCTTTATTGATATGGTAGATTACATTTGTTGATTTATGTATGTTGAACCATCCCTGCATGCCTGGGATGAATCCCACTTGGTCATGGTGTATAATCTGCTTGATGATTTGCTGCATCCTATTTGCCAATATTTTATTGAGGATCTTTGCGTCTGTAGAGATTGGCCTGTAGTTCTCTTTTTTAGTTGGGTCTTTCTCAGGTTTTAGTACTAGAGTAATATTTGCTTCCCAGAATGACTTAGGAAGAATTGCTTCCCTTTCAATTTCATTGAAGAGTTTGAGGAGTGTTGGCATTAAGTTTCTGTATTTCTTGTAGAATTCCAGAGTGAATCCATCTGGGCCTGGGCTCTTCTTTGTATGTAAGGACTTAATTACATTGTCAATTTCATTAATAGAAATTGGGTTATTCAGCAGTTTTGCATCTTCTTGACCTAGTTTTGGTACTTCATATGTTTCTAGGAATCTATCAATCTCTGCTGTATTATCAAACCTATGAGAGAAGAGGTTTTTGAAATAGGTGTTGATGATCTTCTGTATTTTTACAGAGTATAGTGATTTTGCCTTTTTCATTCCTTATTGCATGAATTTGAACTTTTCCTCCCTTTTTCTAAATAAAATTGGCTAGTGGCTTATCAATTTTATTTATTCTTTCAAAGAACCAACTCTTTGATTCATTGATTCTTTGGATTGTTTTGTTAGCCTCTTGCATTAATTTCTGCTCTGATTTTTATGATTTCCTACCTTCTTTTGGCTTTTTGACTTGCTCTTCTTTTTCTAGATGTTTGAGGTGTAGCATCAGGTTATTTATTTGTATTTGTTCTGTTTTCCTGATGTGGGAACTCAGTGCAATCAATTTTCCTCTGAGGACGGCTTTCATTGCATCCCACAAATTCCGGTAAGTTGTATTTGTATTTTTGTTTGCTTGTAGGTATTGTTTAATTTCTTCTTTAATTTCCTCTGTGACCCACTGATTACTCAAGCATGTGTTATTTAGTTTCCATATGTTTGTGGGAATTTTGCAGTATCTTTTATCATTAATTTCTAATTTCATGGTGCTATAATCCGATAACATGCATGGGATAATTTCAACTCATTTGCATTTATTTAAATATATTCTGTGGGCTAATATATGGCCTATTTTAGAGAATGTCTTATGTACTGCTGTGAAGAATGTGTATTCTGATATTGTTGGATGGAACACTCTGTATATGTCCGTCAAGTCCATTTGTTCACAGGTGTGATTCAGTTCTGTTATTTCTTCGCTGATTTTCTGTCTGGTTGATCTGTCCCTTGGTGTCAATGGTGTGTTAAGGTCTCCTGTTATAATTGTCTTACTACTAATTTGGTTTTTCATTTCTGTTAATACTTGCTTTATATAGCTGGGTGCTCTAGAATTTGGTGCATATATATTTAAGATTGTTATCTCTTTCTCTTGAAGCTTTCCCCTAACCA
Organism: Cavia porcellus; assembly: GCF_034190915.1. NCBI lineage: Eukaryota > Metazoa > Chordata > Mammalia > Rodentia > Caviidae > Cavia > Cavia porcellus. Next base: position 41,807,876 of record NW_026947491.1, on the reverse strand, counting down.
GTACGTAATGATTTTTTTTTTAACTTTTTATTGGTACTGGGGATCGAACTTACAACTGCCTACTTGCAAGGCAGGTGCTTATGCTGCTGAGCTAAATCCCCAGGACCCTGTAATGACTTTATCTCTTCTGATCATTATTGGTTTAAAGTTCACATTGTCTGCAAACAGAATAGCTACTCCCGCTTTTTTTTTGTTTCCTGTTGCATGAAGTATTGTTTTCCATCCTTTGACTTTCAGTCTGTGAGTATCCTTTTGGGTTAGATGGGTTTCTTGTAGACAGCATATGGTTGGATGTTTCTTGATCCATTCTGCCAGTCTGTTTCTTTCAATTGGTGCATTGAGGGCATTTCCATTAATGGTTATAACTGTTATATGTTGGTTTATTGTTGATATGTTATCTTGCTGCTGTTGCATCTTTTATATTTCCATTCTGTTTAATTGTCTGCTTTGCTTGGTGGTTTTTTTCCTAAGTGTATCTAATCTATCTTTCAGTATTCTTTGCAGGGTTGGCTTGGTGATCATGAAGTTCTTCAGCTGTTCTTTGTCATGGAAGTATCGTATTTCTCCATTGATTTCAAAGGACAGTTTTCAGGATACATCAGTTTAGGTTGGAAATCATTTTCCTTTAGGATCTGAAACACTTCACTCCATGCTCTTTTTGACTGTATGTTTGTGCTGAGAAGTGTGCTGTGATTCTGATAGGTTTTCCTTTATAGGTAATCTGTCTTTTCTGACAGATTTTAATATTCTATTCTTATGTTGGATTTCTGGGATGGTGATTATTATATGTGTGGCTGTAGTTTTATTTTGGTTATGGCTATTTGGAGTTCTGTTGCTTCACTGATCCTGATGTCAGTTTCCATTTTCATGTTTGGGAAATTTTTAGCTATTACTTCTCTAAATATCCTCTTTTTTTTTTTTTTTGTCTTTTTTCATTTTTATCGGTACCAGGGATCGAACTTACAACTACCTGCTTGCAAGGCAGGCTCTTATGCCGCTGAGCTAAATACCCAGCCCCTCTAAAAATCCTCTTGACATCCTTTATGTTGTCCCCTTCTGTTTCATTTATCCCTATCAATCGTATGCTGTTTTTCTTTGCATCATCTTGCAGCTGTTGAATTGTTATTTCCTGATTCCTTGTTATTTTTAAAAGATCTTTCCTTTCCTGTTCACTAGCTGCAATCTTGTCTTTGAGGTCTTAAATTCTATCTTCACTTTCATTGAGGCAGTTTTTACAACTTTCAATGGAATTTTTGATTTCCTGTATATCTCTTTGCATTTGCTTTATGTATTCTGTTTGTTTCTTATATTGTTCATCCAGGGATTCTACCTTTTTTGTTTAGTTCCTCCAATTTTTTAACTGTGTTTTCTTTAGATATGTTCAGCATCTCTTTCATATCTTTTATCATTTCTTCTTTTACTTGGGAGATTATTTCTAGTTTGAATTCCTTTAAAGCTTCCCAGAGTTGCTTCTTTATTTCAGTTGCTATTATGTCAGGTATTTCAGGTGTATGGCATATATTTTCTTCTGTGTACATAGCTCCAAGGGTTTCTTGGTATGGGCTGGAGAAACAAGAAAAACTATCTTTCAGAATTAATGGAGAAACAAGATACTTCCATGACAAAGAAGAACTGAAGGAATTTATGACTGCCAAACCAACTCTACGAAGAATAGTGAAGGGCATCCTAGAGAGAGAGAGGAAAATGGCTACGATTCCAGGAACAGTGGTAGAAGGGGATCACTGAGTGGGGCAGACAATTGAATGGAGGGGAAAAGTAGGTAGCCAACAGCAAGAAAATAGCATGATAGAGATAAATCAGTGCATGATGTCCATAATCACTAGTGTAGATGACCTAAATTCACCAATAAAAAGAAACATGGGCAGAATGGATCAGGAGAGAGGATCTATCAATATGCTTTATACAAGAAACATATTTAACTCCAAAGAAAATTCATAGACTGCAATTCAAATGAGAGAGAACAATGCTCTATGTGACAGGGTACCAGAAAAAAGTAAGGGTAGCTTGCCCATCAGCTGCAGAGTGGATAAGAAAGATACGGCATTTTTATACAATGGAAAACTACTCAGCTATAAAGAAAGATAACTTCAAGGCTCTTGTAGGTAAATGGATACAACTCAAGATCATGCTCGTGGGTGATGAGTCACCTGGTTCAGAGTCACCTGGATGAACATTGTGTTGTCTCCCTAGTATAAAAAACTAAAGAAGTTAGTGGGATCCAAAATGCACAACAGATACTGTAAAAGTGAAAGGAGAGGAAATGTCTAAAAAGGGAAGGCAGTGGCCATTGTAATCTATTAGTGTGTTTTGAAACCTTGTATTGTTTTCATTGTTCTGTTTAGTTTGGTTTTATTCTGTTTTGTTTTGTTTGATTTTATTATATTTGATAGCATAATAGCTATTTCAAAGATAACGAAATATATTATGGTAGCCATCATTGATACCTTATTATCTTGTTTTAAAGTTCTGTACTGGTTTCATTGTTTTGTTTTGATTGATTTTACTCTATTTTGTTTGGATTTTATGTCTGATGGTATAAGCAGCTACTTTCAAGATAACAAGAGGCATTATGGTAGCCACTGTTGGTTTCCTATTATCTTGTTTTGAAATCCTGTATTGCTTTGTTTTGGTTGATTTTATTCTGTTTTGTTTTATTTGACTGTATTATGCCTGATGGTATGGGCAGTTATTTTGAATATAATGGGAGGCATTATGGTAGCCATTATTGATTTCCTTTTATCTTGTTTTGAAGTCCTGTACCACATTCATTGTTTCGTCTTGACTCTATTCTATTTAATTTAATTTTATTCTCTTCAAAATAACAAAAAGAAATGTGGGTTTATTTCTGGTCTCTCCTATTCCATAGTATGTCTGGAGACATGTTGTTTTTGCAGTACTGGAGACTGAACCCATAGATGCTCTACTGCTAAGCTACACCCTCTACCATTTGGATGCTTTTTATTTTTCTTGCCTAATTGCTCTGATTCTTTTTTGCTTTTGTAAGATAAGTTTGCAGGATGTAAGATTCTAGGTTGGCAAATGTAAGTATTTTATTTCACTCTTCTTGCACAAATGGTTTCTGAAGTTAAATCAAATACAATTTTTATATTTGCTTCTCAATAGGGAAGGCCATTCATCCCCAGATTTTTTTTTTTTTTTTTTTTTTTTTTTGTATTTTTGAGACAGGGTCTCGCTATGCAGTTCAGGCTGGTCTTGAGCTCACTTTGTAGCCCCGGCTGGTCTCGAACTTGCAACAATCCTCCTGCCTCAGCCTCCTGAGTGCTGGGATTATAGGCATGAGCCACCACACCCAGCTTCCTCCCCAGATTCTATCAGGAATTTTTTCATTATCTCTGATTTTGTGTAGTTTGACTACGATATTCCTAAGTATAATTTTTTTTTTGTCTTTTTCGTTTTTATCGGTACCAGAGATCGAACTCACGACTACCTGCTTGCAAGGCAGGCGCTTATGCCACTGAGCTAAATTCCCAGCCCCTAAGTATAATTTTGTTGTTGTTTTATTTGTTTTTTGGTACTGGGAATTGAACTCAGGACTTCATGTTTGCCAGGCACTAAGTATAGTTTTTAAGAATTTACCTTAAAAAAAAAAAAGAATTTACCTTATCTGCTGTTCTCTAAGCTTCTTAATTTATAGTTTGGTCTCTGACATTACTTTGGGGAAATCTTCAGTTATTATTGCTTCAAACACTGCTTTTGTTATTTTTTTTCCTTCTGGAATTCCCTTTACACACTAAGCACATCTTTTGTAGCTATGCCACAGTCCCTGGATAGCCTAGTCTCTTTTTTTAAGATTTGCTTTCCTTTGTTTCCAGTTTTAAAAGTTTCTATTATATATTTTTAAACTCAGTAATTCTTTTTTTTTAAAATTTGGTCTTTTTTGTTTTTATCAGTACCAGGGATCAAACTAACGACTGCCTGCTTGTAAGGCAGGCGCTTATGCCGCTGAGCTAAATCCCCAGCCCCATGCTCAGTGATTCTTATCAGTGTCTAGTCTACTAATGAGTTTGTTAAAGGCATTCTTTGTTTCTGTTAGTGTTTTGGATCTCTAGCATTTCTTTTTAAATTTCTATTCTCTGCTTGTATTATCTATTTGTTTGACAGTACTTGGGATTGATCTCAGAGCCTTGTATGTGCTAAGAAATTGCTCTACCACTGAGCTATATCACTAGTCCTGTATTATCTAGTTTTTAAATAGTTTATTTTTTCCACCTAGAGCCCTTAGAACATTAATCATAATTACTTTAATTTTCTATTTCAACAAACTTCCAAGCCAGGCATGGTGGTACATGCCTATAATCTCCAGCATTTGGGAGGCTGAGGTAGAAGGATCACTGTGAGTTCAAGGCCAGCCTGGGCTATAAAGTGAGACCCTGTCTCAAAAATACAGGGCTAGGGATTTAGCTTAAGGGAGTACGTACCTGCCTGGCAAGTGTGAGATCATGAGTTTGATCCCTGGTACAAAAAGAAAAAAAAAATTTCCAAGTCCCTGCCATGTCTAATTAGTTTTGATACATACTCAGTTTCTAGTGGAGTTTTTTGTTTGTTTGTTTGTTTTGGTTTAGATTTTTTGCCTTTAGTGTACCTTGTAATTTTTTGTTGAAATCTAGACATGAAAACCAGGTAAAAGAAAGCCTAGTAAATAGGCCTTTAACATTGTGGTAGAAGTGTATGGGGAGAAGGGAGGTGGTCTACTGTCCTACAACTGAATCTCAATCTTTTGGTGAGCCTGTACCCCTGAACTGTGAATTGCACCAAAGTTTCTTGAGTTTTTTTTTCCTCCATTGGAGGAAACAGAATTAAAAAAAAAAAAGTAGTGGGCTGGGGATTTATACTTGCCTGGTGAGTGTGAGGTCATGAGACCAATCCCTAGCACCAGAAAAAAAAAAAGTAGTTTAGTATTTGCTTTTGCCCAGATAGGCTAGATGCTGGTAAAAACCTAACTGGCTAGACTCTGGTAAAATAGTTCTTTTCAGGACCTTGTTAAGAACAAAACACTCAGGATTATTTCAAAATGGTTATGCATCCTCCCACCACCAGTCTTTGTCAGAGCACAAGGGATTATCCTTGGCCTCTCTCAGTAAGGACCTGGTGAACCATCTGGACTAAAACTAACAAAAACTTGGGGGCCTCCCTGTTTGGGTCTCATGGAGTTTTTATCTTCAGAGTTGTATACACTGAGGCTCCAGCAATTATCAGTTATAGCTCAGGTTTCCCTGCTCCAGCACTGGTGCCCACTAAGGTTCTGGTCATGGGACTATAATTCATTGGATTGTAATTCTCTCTTCCTATCTGGCAGTTTGCCTTTTTACTATTTCACAATGATATTTAAAATGCATTATTGATGTTTCAGTTTTCAGCTTTTTACGTGTTAGAATGGAGTGACAGCTTCTCATACATGTGTATATATGTACTCATACATACATATGCTTTTTTTTTTTTATGGGCACTAGAGATTGAACTCATGACCATGCACTTGCAAGACAGGCGCTTATGCTGCTGAGCTAAATCCCCAGCCCCCATACATATGCTTTTACTTTTGTGATACATAAGCATGTTTATATTTGGAACATTTTAAAATTTACTTCCATATCACTTAATAGTACATCTTAGAAAATTTTCTGTTAATAAATATTGCCAAATATCATCACATCATTGGTTGTGTTATATTCATTGTACAGATAGGTACTCATTTATCGAACCGTTCTGTTAGAAATTAGGATTTTTCTTCTCAGTACAGGAAAATAAACTCAGAGACTGCTGAATCACATTTCCAGCCCTTCTTATCTAATTTTTAAAATTTTGAAACAGAGTCTTACTAAATTGCCTAAACTGGCCATGAATTTGAGATCCTCCTGACTCAGCAACCTCAGTAGTTGGGATTATAGATATATACCACCACACTCATCTGAAATTAGGATTTTTTTTAGGGAGGGTGGTATCAGGAATCAAACTCAAGACCTTCTGCTTGCCAGGCAGGCACTGTGCCACTGAGCTAAATCCCTGGACCCTGGTTTGTTTTTTGGTACCAGGAATCAAACTCATGACCTCACATTTGCCAGGCAGCTGCTGTGCTGCTGAGCTATATCCCTGGGCCCCTAAGATATTTTTTAACATCACAAACAATGCTGACCCAAATATTCTTAACATTTGTGTGTTTATATGATTGTTTCCCTGTAATGATTCCATTAAAATAATACTTAGAGCTTTTTTCCAGTTACAAAATTAAATGTAGAAAATTTGGAAAATACAGGCAAGTCTATTCCCAGAAGTCACCACTGTCAATATTTAAGCCATATTCTACCTTTAAGTATAAGAATACTGTCTGATAAGTAGTAAGCTATTGCCAAGCCCTGATCTTCCTGATTTTGGTTATGGAGAGAAACTCTGTCTCCTTAAGTATGATTTTTGTAACTATGGAGTACATATTGATTATTTTCTAGTCTATTTATTTTATTTTTAAATTTTATTTATTTATTTATTTATTTATTTTGAGACAAGGTCTCACTATGTAGTTCAGTCTGGCCTTCAACTCACTATGTAGCCCAGGCTAGCTTGAAAACTCACAGCAATCCTCTTACCTCAGCCTCCTGAATGCTGGGATTACAGGCAGTGCCACCATGTCTGGCTTTCTAGTTTATTTTTGTGAGTTCCAGAGGCACCCATTTTCCCTGTGGATTACCTATTTTCTCACAGATGTGTTTAAAGAGAAGTCTGTAATAAGTTAAATTTCTTGTCTCATTTCTAGGTCCAAGAAGATTTCCAAGTGACTGCAAAATTAAATGCAAGTCTGTTGAAAGTAAATTTCAATGTTTTAGCAAAATGTCTGTTTTGTTATCTTTCATGGATGTACACTGCTTTGTCTGTTCTTTGCTTTTATATGTTACCTATAGTTTTTTCATTTACACACTACTACTATGGTCATCTTCTGCTCTGGATTACTAAAAAAAGTTTCATCGGAGCCCGGGAAGGCTAAGCTATCAAAGGAACATCACTGGGGCCCCTGACATGAATGCAAAGTCCATAGTCCTCCAATCCCTGACATGAATGCAAAGTCCATAGTCCTCCAATCCAAACCCACAGATGCCTCACAGGTAAGAAATGGGTCTAATGAAGGAAAGTAAAAACCTCTGGAAAGTCAGAAGGTAGTTATGAATTGGTAAAGGAAGAGAAATTTCACATGGTATGAAAGGTCAGGCTTGTAAAATGGGGATAGACTTAGCAAAAGATTTTCAGTTGGGCTCTTGTCTATCTACTATATTGCCAAACAGTGTTCTTTATCAGCCCTACTTACAATTCCAAAAAGCAGGAGTGCTAAGAGTTTCACAGGGGAACACTGTTGGCAGGCAGGGTTAAAAAAGTGGTTCTACTGAAAGGCATCTAAGGATTTCTTCCTGCTTTCCTCTGTCGGCCTTCTTTTTACCCAAAGATCTAGATAATCATTTTTAGAATGGAACAAAGCCCTGAAAAAGACACAAAAAGATTCCTCACAGGGCAAAGGCTCCTAAAACAGTACACATGAGGCTATTCAACACTGGACCCCTAATATACCAAGGGTGACTCAAGCTAAAATGTAGACTTCAGTTCTTCTACCTTTTTTTCCATCTGTTACACTCCAAGACAGCTGAAACCCATGGTAAAAATAACTAGATGAGTCAGGTGTAGTGGTGCATGCCTATGTCCCCAGCACCGGGAGGCTGAGGCAGGAGGATTGCAAATTTAAACCTGGTTTGATCAGTTTAGTGAGACCCTACCTCAAAATGAGAATAAACAGGAAGAATTGGAGATGTAGCTCAGTGCAGAGGTCCTGGGTTCAATTCCTAGCCGGTCTGTCTCACAGACACACATATACACAGACTTGATAACAATAAACTGAATAACCTATTATACACGACAAGAGCTAACATAACAAGCCAAATAAATGCTTCCCCCCAAATGAAGGAAGATATCTACTGGCAGTGAACAAAAATAAATAATCATAAAGGACAAAGTAGGATCCATTCAAAACTTAATTGAGGCACTTGGTTCCGTATCAGGCTGTAGGGCATAGGCCTGGCATCAGCATATTCACATCTGGTAAACCTTGAAAACATGACTCGGAGGGTGGTGTGTGATAAGGTGAAGGTTACAATGGTTTGAGAACTTCACTGATTTGAAAGCTCATGTTCCATGGTGCGGTCTGTACTTTGTTTCCAAAAAAAGTAACATTTTTTCTTCTTTAAATGGTTTGCTGAAGTTTAGATCTCTCTTCATTTTTTAAGCTTACTACAAAAGCCCTCTCCATCACAGAGAGACAGACAGAGAGGGAGAGGGAGAGAGAAGAAAGCTGATATCCATGCTATCTTGCTTAAAGACAATGAAAAAAGTTGTCAGTATAAAGAATCTAACAAAAGATGATGCTGAAATACTAGGAGCTGAGCCTAGCATCCAGAAAAAAAGCCAAAAAACAAGTGTAAACTTTCAGACAGAGTCATTCCCACAACCCAGGGTGCATCAGAAAGAGGTAGACACTTCCTTAAAGACCTCCACAGAAGGTAGAAGAGATAATCTTCCCAACTGAACTACAAATCTCAACACAAAAACACAACTAAAATAAGAAAAGGCGAAAAGATGTCTCTAAAATTAAACAGCTCCAGGCTGAGGTAGGAGGATTGCTGCAAGTTCAAAGTCAGCCTGGACTACAAAATGGTTCAAGGCCAGGCTGCACCATATAGAGAAACCCTGCCTCAAAAAGACTAAATAAATAAATTTAAACAGCTCTTTCAAAGCTAACTCCACAGATATAGAAGTAGGTGATACTCCAAAGAATTTAAAAACCTGATCATTGAAACAATCAATGAGCTCAAAAAAGATACAAATGAGCAGCTGAATGAATTAAGACAATGCAGGACATGAAAAGTCATTTCAGAAAAGAGAAAAGTTTTAGCTGGACATGATGGTACATACCTGTAATCCCAGCACTCTGGAAGGCTGAGGCCAGAACACCAAAAGTTCAAGCCCAGACTGGGAAACTTAGTGATTCTGCAAGACCCCATATTACAGTAAATAACAAACAAACAAAAAGGCTGGAGGGACAGCTCAGTACGGAGGTCCTGGGTTCAGTCCCCAGTACTGGGGGTAAGGTAAGAGGAAGAAGTTCTAAAAAAGAACCAAGCAGAAAATCTGGAAATGAAAACTTCAGTAAGTCAAAATACTTGACTGAAAGTCTAAGTAGTAGACAAAATCAGAAAGGAAAAAAACATGAGTCGAAGACAGGGTGGGAGTGCTACAACACTCAGAATCAAAGAAAATATAAATAAAATAAAAATGGATCAAAGATCTAAATGTTAAAAAGAATCTGCTAGAAGATAAAATGATAAAACTCTTGAAGACACACATGTAGGCAAGGACTTTCTAAATAGAACACCAAAGAGATAAGAAATAATACTGAGAATTAACAAATGGGATCATATCAAATTAACTTCTACCCAGTGAATGAAATGATCAACAGAGCAAAGAGACAACCTACCAAATGAGAAAACATTTTGTCAATTTTTTTTTCTTTCTGACTTTTTGAGACATGGTCTTGCTATGCAGTTGAGGCTGGCTTTGAGCTAATTTTGTAGCCCAGGCTGGTCTCAAACTTGCAGTAATCCTCCTACCTCAGCCTCCTGAGTGCTGGTTGTCAGTTATTCTTTAAAGGACTAGTAACTACAATATGTAAAGAACTCACAAAAGATTTCCCTCCCTAAATAAAAGACCCAATAAAAAATGGGCAACTGTAATGAATAGAGACAATAAAAGAAGTACAAATGACCAATAAACACATGAAAAAATGTTCTACATTGCTGACCATTAGAGAAATGTGAATTAAGAAAACACTGAGATTCCATCTTCAGAAAGAATGGTTATTAGCAAGAAATAAAATAGTAACAAATGCTGTAGAGACAGGGGATCCTTCTACACTGTTGGTAAGACTATAAACGAGTATAACCACTAGAAAAACAATATGGAGATTCCTCAAATAACTACAGATAGAAATTCCATTTGATCCAGCTATTTCCCTTCTAGCTGTCTTCCCAAAAGAGTTAAAAATCATCATATTACACTGATATATACATATCCATTTATTTATTTTTTTTTTTGAGACAGGGTTTTTTCTATATAGGCCAGGTTGGCCTTGAACTTACTATGTGGCTCAGGCTGGCCTTGAACTCATGGCAATCCTCCTGCTTCAACCTCCAGAGTGATGGGGTCATGGGTGTGTGGCACTATGCCCAGCTTGCATACCCATGTTTATAGCAGCACAATTTATAATAACTAAATGTTGCAAATGGCCCATATGCCCATCAACAGGTGAAGAAAAGGTGGTATTCATATATAATGGAGTACTATTTTGTCATAAGGATAAATTATGGCATTCATAGGTAAATGGATTTACTTAAGGCCATATTATTAATTTTTTTCTTTTTGGTGGTACCATGGATTAAACTCATGACTTGGTACTTGCCAGGCAGGAAGAACCTAGGACTTGGGCTAAAAGCAAGCATTTAAATACAGGCAAATCACTTTTTAAGAAATCTATTCACTGAAATTATAGCAGAAAATTTTCCAAAGTGAGTAATGTGAGATACTCAGATAAAGACTTAGAAATGTAGCTCAGTATGAAGGTTCAGTCCACAGTGTGAAAGAAAAGCCAGAGTTAAGGTACTAGGGAGAGGGAGTTATAGAGAGGTGATTTAGAGAATAAGCATTTGAAACTCTGATTATGAAAGAGTTGCAATTTTTACTGTTTTTAAAATAAAGTCAAGGGTAAGACAAGTAGAGGACTGAGACACTAGACAAAAATAAGAAACAGAAGTCATGTGTTGCAAAAATCTACATGAGCTAGGAGTAGCGGTGCAGTCCTATAATCCCAGCACTCAGGAGTCTGAGGCAGGAGGATTGTTGCAAGTTCAGGACCAACCTGGGCTACAAAGTGAGCTCAAGGCCAGCCTGAACTGCATAGCAAGACCCTGTCTCAAAAAGACAAAAAAAAATCTACATGAATGTTGACATTACTAGGGATTATGACAGAATGATGAGCGAGGAATACAGATGACTGTAACAGAAGCATAGTGGGTGGTATATATCCAGAAAAAGATTTTTTTTTTATTTAAGAGGAAAAAGAGAAAAACACAAAACAAACCAAAGCGGCGTAAGGGTACACGCAATACAGAACTACAAAACAAAACAAAACAAAACAAAACAAAAAACCATAACAGTAAGAAATTACCTGCTAGTAGATTACACACTATTTTCTTGAAAATAGTTCCTCAAATCACAGTATCAAAGAACACAAGGTGGACATTCAAACAGGGAGACTGCAAACAGCTGTGTTCAATGTTCCAAAAACATTGATAAAGTCAGCTATTTAACACCCCCAAACACACTTGCTGTTATATCCGTTAGAGCTCTTTTTCTTTTTTTTTTTTTCCCTCTCTTTTTTACAACAAAATTTACACATCTTGGATTTTATTACTCCTTAGTGCTTATTACTTTCTTTGGGGGGGGGGGAAGAATACAGTCAAATATGGCAAAACAAAGCTGTCAGTCAATACCAAGGATAGACGTAGCACATGGTGTAGAACAGAGTACAAGTTTATCAACAATGGTTATCAACGTTGTCCCTTGTTTCCTTAAAAAGAATTGTCTATCTTATTAGATATTATAAAGTTGGACAAAACAGTAGAGAACAAGACCAATAAAACTTAGGCATTGTAAACATTACAGGACTTCCAAAGAAGACAATAGTCAAACCAGAATGGGTATCTTAGTGAATCTTATTGTCTTCAAAGTAGTTGCCTACGTCTTCAAACTTGATACTATCATATATAATGGAACAGAGTCTAATCAGTCAAAACAAGATCGTGGGAGTACTACAGGACTTCAAAACAAGTTAATAGGAAATCGAAAAGAGTTACTATTTATATATCCTAATTTTTTTGAATTTTTTCTTTAATTAAGACAAACATAAGAAATGACTAAATAATTTTTTTTGAAACAATAAGGGGGAGATTGAGATAAAACAGGACATAACAATATAACAATAGAGGTCACAGCATGACTGTTTCAATAACCTAGTACTTCACCACCTTATAACCTGACTTAATAGTAGTTACCATAGTGTCTTTTTCCTTGAAATATTTGGGTAAAACTTCATATACTCTAGCTTCAAATATTTTCATATCAAGAAGCCCAGAATAAAGCCTTTCTAATTAATGAGTGAAAACTTTATAAGGCTTCAAGGCCACCTAATGGGGAATCATGATTACCACATATTTTTATATATTTGAATCATTACTTACATTAGGGAAACTATTCGGTATTCACACATGCGAGATTGATTTATTTCACTTATGAGTATGGTCTCAAGCTGTGCCCATTTATTGATAAATATCTCAATGTGATCCTTCTTTATAGCTGAATAATACTCCATTGTATAGAAATACCACAACTTTTTTATCCATTCCTCAGTTGATGGACACTTGGGTTGTTTCCAAGATCTGGCGATTACAAATTGTGCTGCTATAAACATAGGTGCACATATATCACTGTGGTATGATGCTTTCAGTTCTTCTGGGAATATGCCTAGAAGTGGAATAGCTGGAATAAATGGGATTTCCAGTCCCAACTTTTTGAGAAATCTCCAGACAGATCTCCACAAAGGCTGTACCAGTCTACACTCCCACCAGCAGTGCAGGAGAGTTCCTTTTTCCCCACAGCCTCTCCAGCATTTGTTGTCGGTTTTCTTGATCCTGGCCATTCTTTCAGGAGTGAGATGGTATCTCAGTGTGGTTTTAATTTGCATTTCTCTAATGACCAATGATGATGAGCATTTTTTCATGTATTTATTTGCCATTTGCATTTCTTCATCTGAGAATTGCATATTCATCTCAGATGCCCATTTTTGGATTGGATCTTTGAATTTCGGAGGTCTGAGTTTCTTTAATTCTTTGTATGTTTTAGACAAGAGGCCCTTGTCTGAGAGAGAGTTCACTAAAATCTTTTCCCAGTTTGTGGGTTTTCTTTTCACTATGCTGGAGATTTCTTTTGACATGCAGAAACTTTTTAATAAGAAGTGGTCCCAGTTATTGATTCTGGGAAGTATTTCCCGTGCGGTTTGAGTCCTGTTCATGAATTCTTTACCTACTCCTATGTCTCCAAGGTTTCTACCTATTTTGTCTTCCAATAGATTTAGTGTTTCTGTTTTAATATTCAGATCTTTGACCCATTTACATTTTAATTTAGTACATGGTGATAGACATGGGTCTAGCTTTAGTTTTCGGCAAATGGAGAGCCAGTTTTTCCAGCACCATTTATTAAAGAGACTGTCATTCTTCCAGTGAACCTGCTTGGCTCCTTTATCAAAAATAAGGTGGTTGAGTGTGTTCGTAGTTGTGGTTGTATCTTCTAATCTATTCCACTGATCTTCAGCTCTGTTTTGATTCCAATACCATGTTGATTTTACTACTGTTGCTTTGTAGTATAACTTCAAGTCAGGGATTGTGATGCCTCCTGCTTTGTCTTTGCTGCTTAGAATTGCCTTTGTGATTCTAGGTCTCTTCTGGTTCCAGATGAAATTTAGGAGTGATTTCTCTAGATCTATAAGGTATGTTGATGGTATTTCTATTGGGATTGCATTGAATCTGTATAACAGTTTTGGGAGAATGGCCATTTTCACAATGTTTGTTCTTCCTATCCATGAGCAAGGGATGTCTTTCCATTTTCTGAGATCATCTTCAATTTCCTTTTTCAGTGTATTATAATTTTCACTGTATAAGTCTTTCACTTCTTTCGTAAGAGTAATTCCTAAATATTTCATTTTTTTGCTTGCTAATGTGAATAGTCCAGTTTCTCTTATTTCCCTCTCTGTAATTTTGTTGTTCGTGTATAGGAATGCTATTGATTTCTGAGTATTGATTTTGTATCCAGCCACATTACTGAATTTATTTATTGTATCTAAGAGTATTTCAATGGAGTTTAGGGGGTCTTCTATGTAGAGTATCATGTCATCTGCAAACAATGATAATTTAACTTCTTCTTTTCCTATCTTTACCCCTTTTATTTCTCTTTCTTGCCTAATTGCTCTGGCTAGTACTTCCAGTACTATATTAAATAGGAGTGGTGATAAAGGACATCCTTGTCTTGTACCCGATTTTAAAGTAAAGGCTTTCAATTTTTGGCCATTTAGTATGATGCTGGCTGTTGGTTTGTCATAAATGGCCTTTATTATATTGAGGTAAAGACCATTTATTCCAATTTTCTGTAAAGTTCTTATCATGAATAAGTGTTGGACCTTATCGAAGGCTTTTTCTGCATCTATAGAGATGATCATGTGATTCTTATTTTTGGCTTTATTGATATGGTGGATTACATTTATTGATTTGCGTATGTTGAACCATCCTTGCATTCCTGGGATGAATCCCACCTGGTCATGGTGTATAATCTTCTTGATGATTTGCTGGATCCTATTTGCCAATATTTTATTGAGGATTTTTGCATCTGTGTTCATTAGGGAGATCGGTCTATAGTTCTCTTTTATAGTTGGGTCTTTCTCAGGTTTTGGTACTAGAGTAATATTTGCTTCCAGGAATGACTTAGGAAGGATTGCTTCCCTTTCAATTTCATTGAATAGTTTGAGGAGTGTCGGCATTAGGTCTTCTTTATATTTCTTGTAGAATTCTGCAGTGAATCCATCTGGGCCTGGGCTCTTCTTGGTGGGCAAGGACCCAATTACATTCTCAATTTCATTAGCAGAGATTGGGTTATTCAACAGTTTTATATCCTCTTGATCTAGCTTTGGTACTTCATATGCTTCTAAGAATCTGTCTATTTCTTCTGTGTTATCAAACTTTTGAGAGTAGAGGTTTTCGAAATAGGTGTTGATGATCCTCTGTATTTCTATTGGGTCTGTAGTGATTTCTCCTTTTTCATTTCTTATTGCATGAATTTGAGCTTTTTCTTTCCTTTTTTTAATAAGGTTGGCTAGGGGCTTATCGATTTTATTTACTCTTTCAAAGAACCAACTCTTTGATTCGTTGATTCTTTGGATTGTTTTCTTAGTCTCTATTGCATTGATTTCTGCTCTGATTCTTATAATTTCCTCTCTTCTTTTGGCTTTGGGCTTGACTTGCTCCTCTTTTTCTAGCTGTTTGAGTTGTAGCATCAAGTTATTTACTTGTATTCGTTCTGTTTTCCTGATGTGGGAACTCAGTGCAATAAATTTTCCTCTCAGAACGGCTTTCATTGCATCCCACAGATTCCGGTAAGTTGTATCTGCATTTTCATTTTCTTTTAGGTATTGTTTAATTTCTTCTTTAATTTCTTCTGTGACCCACTGATTACTCAAGAGTGTGTTATTTAGTTTCCATGTGTTTGCGGAATTTTTGCAGTATCCTTTGTCATTAATTTCTAATTTCAGAGCGCTATGATCCGATAATATGCAAGGGATGATTTCAACTCTTTTGCATTTGCTTAAATATGTTCTGTGAGCTAATATATGGTCTATTTTAGAAAATGATCCATGTACTGCTGAGAAGAATGTGTATTCTGATGTTGTTGGGTGGAACATTCTGTATATGTCTATCAAACCCATTTGTTCACAGGTGTGATTCAGTTCTGTTATTTCTTTGCTCATTTTCTGTCTGGTTGATCTGTCCCTTGGTGTCAGTGGTGTATTAAGGTCTCCTGTTACAATTGTGTTACTGATAATTTGAGTTTTCATTTCTGTTAATAATTGTTTTATATAACTGGGTGCTCTGGAGTTTGGTGCGTATATATTTAAGATAGTTATCTCTTCCTCTTGGAGTTTTCCCCTTACGAGTATGTAGTGACCTTCTTTGTCCTTTATGGTCATTGTTGGTTTAAAGTTCACGTTGTCTGCAAACAGAATGGCTACTCCTGCCTTTTTTTGGATTCCTGCTGCATGAAGAATTGTTTTCCATCCTTTGACTTTCAGTCTGTGAGTATCTTTCTGGGTTAGATGGGTTTCCTGTAAACAGCATATGGTTGGATTTTGTTTCTTGATCCATTCTGCTAGTCTGTTTCTTTTGATTGGTGCATTGAGACCATTTACATTAATGGTTATTACTGTTAAATGCTGGTTAATTGTAGGAATGTTATCTCTCTGCTGTTGCATCTTTATCTTTCGGTTCTGTTTAATTATTTGCTTTGCTTAGTGGTTTTTTCCTTTGTGTATCTAAACTGTCTTTCAATATTTTTTGCAGGGTTGGTTTGGTGTTCATGAAGTTCTTCAGCTGTTCTTTGTCATGGAAGTATCGTATTGCACCATCTATTTTGAATGATAGTTTTTCAGGATATATCAGTCTTGGTTGGAAATCATTTTGCTTTAGGATCTGGAATACTTCACTCCATGCTCTTCTTGACTTTATCGTTTGTGCTGAGAAGTCTGCTGTGATTCTGATAGGTTTTCCTTTATAAGTGATTTGTCTTTTCTCTCTGACAGCTTTTAATAATCTATTCTTGTGTTGGATTTCTGGGATGGTGACTATTATATGTCTGGGTGTAGTTTTATTTTGGTTATGACTGTTTGGAGTTCTATATGCTTCACTGATCCTGATGTCAGTTTCTGATCTCATGCTTGGGAAATTTTCAGCTATTACTTCTCTAAATATCCTCCTGACATCCTTCATGTTGTCTCCCTCTCTTTCATTAATCCCTATCATTCTTATGTTATTCTTCTTTGCATCGTCTTGCAGTTGTTGAATTGTTGTTTCCTGGTTCCTTGTTATTTTCAAAAGATCTTTCCTTTCCTGTTCACTAGCTGCAATCCTGTCTTCAAGGTCTGAAATTCTATCTTCACTTTCATTAAGGCAGTTTTTACAACTTTCAGTGGAGTTTTTTATTTCCTGTATATCTCTGTGCATCTGCATTATGTATTCTGTTTGTTTCTTATATTGCTCGTCTAGGGATTCTATCTTTTTGTTTAGTTCCTCCAATTTTTTATCTGTGTTTTCTTTAGATATATTTAGAATCTCTTTCATTTCTTTTATCATTTCTTCTTTTATCTGGGAGATTATTTCGAGTTTGAATTTCTTTAAAGCTTCCTGGAGTTGCTTGTCAATTTCAGTGGCTATTGTGTCCGATATATGAGGTGGATGGGATATATTTTCTTCTATATACATCGTTCCTAGGGTTTCTTGGAGAAAAAGATTTAAAGTTGGGTGTGATTAGGGAACACAAAAATGATCTGAAAACAGTAACAAGGAATGAAGAGGATTCCTGTGTCACTTTCAGGACAATGTGGGAACTGTATGTATACTGTAGTCAGAGTTACTAGAGTTAGCAGTTTGCAAGGGGACAGATTTAACTCAGGATATGTAATTTATATGTTTATTTTATAATCACCTGAAAGGTCAAAAGCAGAAGAGTGCATGAGATCTGTCTGCATGCTAGAGACCCCAAGAATATAGCTTGAGGGCTGCATGAGTTCTCCTGAAAGCCTACAGCTCACCTCAATGTCTCATGCAAGTCAGTATCAAGGATCTGCACCAGGAGGTCACAAAGGTCGGTTAGTGTGAAAGCTAGAATTTCTGCATTGGCCAGTGAAGGACCTGTGCTGGAAGGCCGAGGACTCTTCACTGGAGCCAGAAACAACACTCAAGGGGAAGATCAGATCTCTTCTGGAGATAACAGCAGCCATCCCTGGTGACAATGAGGACCCAAGCTGCTCCTCCTAAGAGAACAGTTGGGTCCTGAAAACCATAGGAGGCAAGCTTCTCAGGAAAATCAACAACGTACAATCTTCCCCTCCAATTCTCCTTTTATATCACTGGCAGCAATTCTCAGACGAGTCTTCCATACCTAGAACCACCCTGACTCAGTTCAACTGGGCATTCCCACTAATGTTGGCCATTAGTTAATCTACCACAATGTATAATTTGAGAGGGTTTCAGGTAAGGCAGCATTTTCACAGGGGAGCCAGACGTCAGCTATTGCTTTTTACATTATGAGGTTATATGTGAGTTTTATGGTATATCTCTGTATCAATGTACCACGCTGGCTAGCAAGATAACTATTTCATCATCATAGGAAAGGGAAGTAGGTAATTCTAAAAACTTGCTGAGTAAATGAGCAGCTTACTAAGAAAATGAATCAGAATGGTATCAGGCTTTACAAGGCTAATATTAGAAACAGATAAATGGGGGCTGGGGATTTAGCTCAGCGGCATAAGCGCCTGCCTTGCAAGCAGGCAGTCGTGAGTTCGATCCCCGGTACCATAAAAACGAAAAAGACCAAAAAAAAAAAAAAAAAAAAAAGTAAATGAGCAACATTTTCAAAGTATTGAAAACAGAAACGTTGACTCAATTTTTACACTTATTTTATTTTTTGACTACAAAAGGATGATTTTTATTCTTATAAAAACTGAAAAACCAGCAACCAGACATATTAGAAAAAACCAATATCTGTGACTTGTGGTGAAAAAAGGAAGAGGGCTGCAGGTTTAGCTCAGTGGCATAAGTGCCTGCCCACAAGCATGAGGTCATGAGTTCAATCCCTGGTACCAAAAAAGATACAAGTTTTAAAAGTTCAAATAAGTTTAGATTCCAATCATCCAGCACTCTTAAACCAACGTATCTACTGAGTCTGCCCAAAAAATGTATACATGGTTCAGGAAAATAAACACTTGTATAAATACTTTAATACTAAATTTATTGAGACATCATGAGATTAAGACAAATTACCTTTACTTCTAGTTATAATAAAGCTAGACATATTTTAATATATATCTTTTTTTTTTTGATGCAGGATCTTTCCATGCAGTTTAGTCAGGCCTTGAACTCACTTTGTAACCCAGGGCTGGCCTCTAACTCATGGCAATCCTCCTGCTTCAGCCTCCTGAGTTCTGGGATTATAGGGGTACACTACCATGCCTGATGATGTTCATTGACAACAAAGTTATTTTCCCATTTTTCCTTCTTTATAAGATTTCTTATATATTTTTGGCATATTACTTTTCCAGGACTATTTTCTTTCTCTCTCTCTCTCTCTCTTTCTCTCTCTCTTTTTTTCTGTCTTTTTGAGACAGGGTTTCATTATGCATTTTGGGCTGGTCTTAAGCTCTCTTTGTAACCCAGGCTCCAAAACTATTTTCAAAAGGATTTTTATGATAATTTGCTAAGAACTTGAAGGTCTGAGAATATATTTATTGTTTGTTCACATTTAAATTATAGTTTAGCTAAATATAAAAATTTAGAGTCAAAGTTTGTTTTCAATACTTTGAAAATGTTGCTCGTTTACCTGTTTCTAATGTTACTCTTATAAAGCCTGATACCATTCTGATTCATTTTCTTACTGAGTGAGCTGCTCTTTTGCTCAGTAAGTCCTTAGAATTACCTACTTCCCTTTGCTAAGATGATGAAATAGTTATCTTGCCTTTATTAAGATAGCATCAGTATTCCTTTTTTTATATCCACCCATAACAAAACAAAAACATGCTACTGAAACAAAAGTAGACATGTAACTCAGTGGAAGTTTATATGAACTATTTTAATATAAACTTTCTTTGAAGGTTCTCACTTGTTTTTTCATGCATTGATTTTACTTTTTTCCTATCTCCTGTTAGGACTGTTATATAAATTTATCATTTTTATGCCCAATTATCTCATCTCTAACTTTCATATTCTTCATCTCATTTCTTCCCAGGGTCATTTGGAAATGTTCCTTGACCTGATCTTGGAATGCATCTATTTTGCTACTGATCTTATCAAATGAGTTTATTTCAATTGTTTTAAATTATATTTTATTGGACTGGGGATTTGGTTTAGTGGCACAGCACCTGCCTGGCAAGCATATACCTTCACATACAATAATAGCAAACATAACAAAATAGCATAAAATGATTCAAAAGAATGAAAGCATTATAGGGCTTCAAAACCAGATAATAGGAAATGAGCAATGGCTACTATAATATCTCATTTTCCTCAAAGTTGTACTATCACACATAATAAAATCAAAACACAACAGGATAGAACCAATCAAAACTTTAATTTCTGCTCCTGTTAATTTCAGGATTGAGTTGCTCTTGGTTTTTGGAAGAACTTGAGATGCATCATGTTAAGAGTATTCTGGCACAATAGAGAAGTAAAAGTACAAAATGAACTGATTTATTGAGTTGAGTCCGTGGAAAGGAGCACACAACCCATGTCAGCTAGGCTGTCTCCTTCGACTAGATACAGAGAGGCAGAGGGTTATATGACCTCTGATTGAAGTGGTGCATGGGGCAGATATTGATGACGTGTGAAGAACTGATTGGAATTCTCTCTGCATGCAAACAGGAAGGGGAGTTGCAATTAGGGATAAAGAAGAAGCAGGAAATGGTAGGCGTTCCCACTTTGGCCTTCCGCCATGTTAGACCATCGCCATAATGGTCAATAATTTATACTAGGGCAAGAACCTTTCATTCCTGTTTTTGTATTGTTAGGAAAAGGGCGACATACTGATTTCTGTAATAGTTGTACTAATTTACATTTCCAGCAACAATATATGAGTGTTCCTTATCCCCTGCATCCTTGGCAACATTCATTGTTTTTGTATTCTTAATGACAGACATTGTGACTGGGGTGAAATGTAATCTCAATACAGTTTTAATTTGTATTTCCCTGATGGCTAGAGATGTTGAACATTTATCATATACTTTTTGGCCATTTAAACCTCTTTTGAGAAGTATCTATTCAGCTCATTTGCTTGTTTATTTTAAACATTAGATTCACTGTTTTATAGGGGTCAGTTTTAATAATTCTCTATATTCTAGAAATTAATATTACATCAAAAGAGTAGTTTCCAAGATTTTCTCCCATTTGGTCAGTTGCCTCTTCACTCTGTTGTTCCCTTTGATGTGCCTGATATTTTTTTCCTGTGCTTTTGGATTCTTGTTCAAGAAGTCTTTGCCTGAGCCTATAGCTTTAGGTGTTTCCTCTATGCTATCTTCCAAAAGGTTCCATGTTTCTTGTTTTGTATCTAGGTCTTTGATCCATTTTGGTTTGATATTAGTACAGGAGAGAGATAGTTTCAGTCTTTCCTTGTGGATATCTGGTTTTCCCGACACCACTTGTCAGACTGACTTTTCTCCAGGATATGTTGCTTTTGTCCTCTTTGTCAAAAATAGATGGGTTGAGCCAGGCGTGGTGGCTCACCCCTGTAATCCCAGCACTCGGGAGGCTGAGGCAGGAGGATCATAGCAAGTTCAAGACTAGCCTGGGCTACAAAGTGAGCTCAAGCCCAGCCTGAACTGCATAGCGAGACCCTGCCTCTTAAAAAAAAAATAGATGGGTGGTGGGTACTTGAATTAGTTACCATGTCTTCTATTGCGTATTTTTTTTGTGTGTGTGGCAGTAGCACATTATTTTTTGTCATATGGCTTAATAGAATAGTTTGAAGCCCAGAACAATGATATTCTAGCACTGCCTGCTCTTTTCGCTAAGAGTTGCTTTGGCTATTCTGGGTCCTTTTTGATTACAAATGAAATTCAAGATTCCTGTTGGTATTCTAATAGGGACTGTATTGAATCTATAGATTGCTTTTGGTAATATAGTCATTTTAACAATATTAATTCTGGTCACCCAAGAACAGGAGTATGCCTTTGCATTTGCTAATGCTCTCTTCAATTGCTACCTTCAGAATCCTGTAATTTTTATTATAGAGTCTTTCACTTCCTTAGTTAGGTTGATTCCTATTTAATTTTTTATGAAGCTATTGTAAATGGAATTAGTTTCCTGATTTCATTCTTGGTGGGTTTGTTATTGGTGTGTAGAAACATAATTGGTTCCAGGTGTAGTGGTGCATACCTGTAATTGCGGCACTCAGAAAGCTGAAGCAGGAGAATCTGTGAATTTGAGGCCAGCTTCAATTAGACAGTGAGATCAACGCCAGCCTGAATTCCACAGCGAGCAGAGAGCCACTGTCTCAAAAGAAACTACAATTGGTTTTGTGTATTGGTTATAAATCCAGTCACTTTGCTAACTTTGCTTATCAAATCTAAAAGACTTTTGGTGGAGTTTTTTGGATCTCCTATTAAAGAACTGTATCATCTGCAAATATCATCTGCAAATAAGGATAATTTGACTTCTTTCTTTCCTATCCATGATTCCTTTTATTCTTGCCTTATTGCTCTGGTCAAAGTTTTGAATACTACATTGAATTGAGGAGGAAAAAGTGGACAATCTTGACTCATTCCAGACTTTAGAAGCAGTTAGGTTTTTTTTATTTTGTTGAAACAGAGTCTCCCCAGTGTGGGCTGGTTTTGAACTGTGTAGCCCAGACTGGCCTTGAACTCATTGTAATCCTCCTGCCTCAGCTTCCTGAGTGCTGGGATTATAGGCATGTGCCACTACACCTGGCTGTTTTTTGGTAAGGTTTTTTTTTTGTATTTTATCTTTTATTTACAGAAGAGAATTATGCCATACATTTTAGTGCCAAATTTGTTATTTTTAAAATTTTTATTAGTGCTTGTTTGCAGTACATAATGATTACATTCCTCATAGTAGAAGAATTCTTTCAGTTTTTCCCTAATATGATATTGACTGTTGGTTTGTCATATATAGATTTCATCATTTTCAAGTAAGGTCCTTTTATACCTATTTTAATAGGGTTTCATAATGAAAGGGTATTAGATTTTGTCAAAGCTCTTTCATCATCAATTGAGATGATTGTAAATTTCTTCTTTGATCCTAATACATACACACGGGTATATATATATATATATATATATATATATAGAGAGAGAGAGAGAGAGAGAGAGAGAGAGAGAGAAAATTTTTTGGTACTGGGAATTGAACTCATAACTTTGCACTCACTAGGCAGAGGCTGTGCCACTGAGCTATATCCCTGGCCCTATATATTAATTTATTGATTTATGTATGTTGAACTATCCTTGCATCAGGGGCATAAAACCAACTGGTCATGAATATGTTCATCATTCTCTGCCCCCTTTTTTGTGCAGTACAAGTTCTTCTCACTAAACTACAACCCCAGCCCTTTTTAAATTTTGAGATAGGCAGGTATGGTGGCACATGCCTATAATTCCAGCACTCAGGAGGCTGAGGCAAGAGGATCACTGTGAGCTGAGGCCAGCCTGGGTACATAAGTGAGTTGAAGGTCAGCCTGCACTACATAATGAGATCCTGTCTCAAAAAAACGTTTTTAAATAATAAATTTTGAGATGATTTTGATGTAGTCTCTCTAAGTTACTAAATTGCCCAGGATGGAATCAAACTCAATCCTCCTGCCACAGCATCCCAGAGTGCTGGGACTGCAGAATAAACCACCACACCTGCTCTGACCATTCTTTGATTTCCACAAAAATCTGTACACCAGCTTCTTACTGTGTGTCACTGCTTCTTGTCCTTCCTTCCTTTGATATCCGGCTTAAACTCCATAGTCATAATTAAAATCAGTCCTCGCATATACTATCAAATCCTACTCACTTTGTAGTGAGTACTAGGCTGACCACAGCCCAATTAAATACAGTTTTCTCTGTCTACTTCATACCTGCCCTCTGGCAGCTGCATGTCTCTGTAGGAAAAAGACCCATTTTGAACTTGCTGACTGGTCTCAGTTTAAATATTCATTACCCTCTAAAGGCCTCAGAATGCTGCGTGGCAAACATCCTATCTGTTTCTCCATTCACTTGCCCCTCCTGGATAACTCTGTATCTTCTCCACCTTCCTCAGATTTTTAAGACTTTCTCTTCTATATTCATCCTTGGTGATAATTTAGCTCTTTATTGCACTGGGAGCAATCTCCCTCATTTATCTACTTTTCTTTTGTTACCTGGGGATGAACTGTCTGACTCTCACTGAACGTTGGCCTCTTGGTGTACACATTAGATCCCATCTCCTCTCTCCTATTCAAGGACACTGCTCTGGTCATTCCTCTTTTTCTCTCTCCTTCTTTCCTTGTCTCTATCACTTTTTCCTTCTCCAACACAAATCTCCTTTAATTAAAAAAATAAGCACCTATGTCATAACCACTTTGCCACCTATTGCCCTTTACTACTCTTTAGAGTAGAATTCCTTTTTAAGAAAACTATATAAATTCATTGTGACCAATTTCCTTCCTCTCCTAAACCTTTATAAATTTGGGTTTTGTGGCTGTTTTCCCATCAAACCTGCTCTTATCAAGATCATCAAAACCTCCTTGTTATAACTAATGATCAATTTTCAGCAGCATTTAAAACTGCCGGGTACTTTCTTTGACATAATATTTTCACATGGCTTCCAGAACAGCATACTCTGATTTGCTTCCTACCTTCCTGACCATTTGTTCATCTTTTTTGAAGCTTCTTTATCTCTCTGACCTGAAAATATTGAACTGGACTAGAGTTTTCTCCTTAGACTTCCTTTCAGGTTTACATTCCTTTGATGGTCTCACCCAGTCTTATGGCTTTCAAATACCACATATGTGCTGATCACTAAATTTATATCTCTGCTTTGACTTTGAACTTTGCCCCTGAATTCTACTTCTCTATATACAACTACCTAGTTTATACGTCCACTTGGTCAGACACAAGCTGACTTCTTTTGATCTTTTATTCCTTTGCAGTGCTGGGGTTAGGGATTGGACCCAGAGTGTTGCATAACTCATACAGGCACCAAGCCTATTTCTTATGCATTGTCCCTAGTCACACATTCTCTTTTGAATTTTAGCTTAAATTTAACTAATATGAAAACTACCTGGTTTGGGGCTTTGGGTGGGTGCGCGTGTGTGTGTGTGTGTGTGTGTGTGCGTGTGTGCACATGCACGTGTGTGTGATTAGTAGACTGGAACATGTTCTTATATACTTTAACTTTCAACTTGTCCAAATTTTAAAAATATGCCTTTTATAGCTAACATACTGTTAGTCTTAAATTTTTAAATCTAGTCTGAGACTCAAACTGAGTTTCTGCTTTCTCAATGGTGGTTTTAACTGATTAATATTTGTTGTAATTTTAATTATAATTAGGACTTATTTTTACCATCTTATTTATAAAGATGAGTAAGATAAACTTCTTTTTTTGTGTGTGTACACATGTAGTTTTATTGTAACAAAGCAACTTGTACACTTTGAACATTTAAAACTGCGCATCACCTTTTCCTTTCCAGTGAAAACAAAAAAAAGATTTTAAAAATAAACCAACAAAATTACATTAGAGAATGTCAATTCCAAATAAAACCCTACAGGTTCTGATTCTCCCATCGAGTGGCAGGGCTCAAGTCATCATTAGGAGATAATTTTATTTTTGAAAGTGTCATCTTAAACTGCAAGGATGTCTGTTAACATCACAATTAAACATGCCAAAGGAGAAGCCATGTTGTCAAATGCCCGCTTAACCCACCCAACATCTCAAACCCACCCTCTGCTGACCTTCTATACCCCATTTTTTAAAGTTTTTTAAAAATCTTTTTTTAAACAAGAGAAAGTAGACAGGTACATGTTGGTAAATGCTAACTGTCCATATTCACATAGAGACACAGTGTAATCTCTGAGCCCAATATACAGAGAAAGGAGGAAAAAAGCTAGAATTCTATGCACTACTACACATGGGCCTAGCCCCCTCCAGCTTCCAGCAGAGTGAAGGGAGTGGAGGGTTTTCTTTTTTCCCACAGAGCACGGTGGTGGTGTTGATTCCAAAAGTGAGTGTGGAGATAGGAGGGGATCAAAATGAATTTAGAACAGAAGGTTGTAGAGATCCTTTTCCCACTGTGTTCCGTTCAAGGTTTCACCCCACAAAGTTGAGAACCACGGTGTGTGAGAAGAGAGACCTCAAGAACAGGGTGACTGAGCACAAGAGGGGGAAAAAAGACTGTAACTTGCTCCCAGGGACTGGAGAAAATTAAAATTAAAATTTTAAAAAAAGGAAAAAACAAGAAGACTGGAATCCATCAGTGTTCAATTAGTCATCTTCTTCATCCACCTCTCCTTCCTCTCCTTCGTCATCATCTTCATCTTCTTCACCCTCATCTTCATCTCCTTCTTCATCAATGTCTTCTAATCATTCTTCTTCTTCATCATCATCATCATCTTCTTCTCCTTCCCCTTCCTCATCATCCATATCAGGAACCAAATAGTACTGCAATGGATTTGGCCAAATGTCATCTTTGATGACCTCTCCTAACTCATCCACACCTGCATCAGAATGGTCAGTAAACCAAGTAAAAAAGCTCTCAGGTTCTTCATGCTGCCTCTTCCTACTGGCTTTATTCCGTGTTTGACTTGAACGTTTCGTCAAATCCTTTCCAGATTTCCATTTGATTTCAGTGGACTTTGAAGATGGGTCACCACTCTCATTCAGATGAAATTCTTTGGAAAGAACTTTATTTTCGAAGTAAGGATTTTCATCAAAATAAAAATCTATTCTGTAACCTGATTTTATGTCTTCAAATTCTGTCACTTCAACTCTGGTCAAATAATGCAATGCTTCTTCATCTTCTTCCCCAAGCAGTGCAGACACTTGTGGATGGTTAACAAATGTTGTTACCCCAAAATTGGGGATTTTGGCGATCAGTTCTGATCTCTTTTGAAAAAATGGTTGGCGGAGTTTGTTATATTTCTGTTCTACTTTCAATATCTCCTCACTGGCTTGTTCATTAAGTCTGTCTATTTCATTTTGTACTTCATCAATAAAAATATGGAACGCTTCACGAATTTGCGTGTCATCCTTGCGCAGGGGCCATGCTAATCTTCTCTGTATCGTTCCAATTTTAGTATATGTGCTGCCGAAGCGAGCACTAAGATAAACTTCTAATGAGCTCATTAAGAAAGAAAAGATGCAAATAATCAAATTACACAATGAAATAAAGGGAAATAGCTACAGGCACAACAAAGAAAATACTATGATGGGGCTAGGGTTTTAGATCAGTGATACAGTGTTTCCTTAGCATGCAGAAGCCCATGGGTTCAATCACCAGCACCACACACACTCATATTACAGCTAACTATAGGCCAGTATGTTTAATAATATAGGGTAAAGATGATAATTCTTGGAAAATTATATTTTAAAATTGACAGAAGAAAATTATGAATGAGCATAGTAAATACTTAGAAATACAATGGTGATTTCAGGCTTTATTTATAAAAAAGTAGTAAGGTTTGTAGGAGGCTTTATAGTAAGTTTTATCAAATCTTCAAGGAACAGATAACCCTTTTGTCAATTAAATTATTCCAGAAAATAGAGGGGAAATGCCTTTTTAAAATTCCACGATCAGATAAAAAGAGTTATAAACAAGTTATGGCGGCACATATCTGAAATCCCAGTACACTGAGAGACTGGAGCAGAAGGACTACAAGTTTTGAGCCCAGACTGGACAACTCAGTGAGACCCTGTCTGTAAGTAAGTAAACAAATAAACAAATAAATTGGGCTGGATGCAGAGGCCCTGAGTTTAGTCCCTAATACCACAAAAATAATTTAAAAATAGATAAATTATGTTCTTAGTTAAAACTATCCTCTTAGAAAATACAGCTTAGTAAACATGTCAATTCTTTCTAACCTAATCTATAATTTCAAATTAATTAAACTTAATAGAAAATGTTTCAAAATTTAAGGTTAATCATAGTAAGGTATAGCAGCATACGCCTGTAATTACAGCACTTTGAAAGACTGAGGCAGGAAGATTGTCATGAGCCTAGGCTACATAGTGAGTTCAAGGCCAGTGTGAACCATGTAGTGAGAGTCTGTTTCAAAAAACCAAAACTTTCACAACCAAACCAACACACAAAAACTTATGGGCAAAAGTTGACAGATTATTAAACATAGAAAAAGAAGCCAATAAAACCAAATCTTGGCATGAATATGTGAGGAAACTAACTACTTAAACATAAAATGTGGAACGGTAAGCTGATACAGCCATTCTAGGAAGCCTCCTGGGTGTACTTAGTGAAGTATATAGGGATATGTCCTAGAAAGACTGTTATGTGGGTTACCACCAAAACATACAAGGATTTGTCCAATTCTATCAATAATAACAGGGTATATAGGTAACCTACATGTTTTAACTAAGGGGATCAACACATAAAAATTGATGGAAAAAATGTAGCAACTAAAGGAATCAAACTAGATATACATGTAGTTATTTACTGTATGTCAAACATAAGTGATAAATGAAAAAAGGATATTTAAATCATAATATTAATTCTGCATATTAAAACATACTTTCTTGGTTCTTATGACTTTTCCCATACCTTCTAAAATTTATACATAGTAAAAAAGGAAAGCAAAAACTCCTACAACTGATACTAAATACATTTAAAAATCCTATAATACTCAATTTATATGCAAATTGGGAAAACTACACTGCAGACCAGGCAGAATCCTTGCAAGCATGCAGCAGTCACTGGTGCTGCTTAAAAGACTAAGGGTTCAAAATAGAAGTTCTTCTTAGCTTTGGTGAAACAACGTAACATTAAACAAGTATTCATTCCCAGAAGGAAGGTGCCCAATCCAGAATGGGAACAGTGGTGAGTTGATCTGATACACAGCACATTAGCTCAGGTCACTGGAGTCATAAAGACTTAGAAAATTCATACAAACATCAGAGATAATCTTTAGAAAGTGTTTCTTTTAGGATAAATAGGGACTTTGGAAAGTAAAATAATTATTCCTGGTAATAAACTGAAAAAAAGAGAATTAGCAAGTTTGACTGAAAGGTAGATTGAGAAAACAGCTCCTCACTATAATAACAGAAGAGGGCACTCTTGAGCTGAAAAACCAGGAAAAAACCTCAAATCATTTCCATTCTTTACAAAAGATTCATTTGTTAAAAGTCCAGAAAAACTCAATATATTCAAATATAAATAACAACAAAAATTCAGTGTTTATAAAGCCAGTATAAATGGAAAAAATGAAACAAGAACCACAAGTTATAACATGAAAATATAAAAAAAAAACCCAAAACAAACAAACAAAAAAAAACCCCAAAAAAACTGAGTCCTAGAAGCAGAAACTACAAAACTGCAAGACACATAAGTGTAGTCATTCTGGTGTACCCCCAGACAGCTACCCACTTCAGGCCTAATGCACTCACCTTCCTAGTTACTGTCAACGTTGATAGCTGTGTACTTCTCTATTTTCTTCAGTTTAAGAAAAGCTCTTCATCCAAGGTCACATCCTTTCCCCAAAGGTTCACACACAACAGTGACTGGTACCCATGTCAGGATACAGAAGTCCAGGCACAAAGGCAGAGAATCCTGAAAGGCCACCCCAGCCTCAAAGCTCTGAATGAGATTGGCTCAGGTCTTTGTTGCAATTGCATCTCAGCCAGTGATGTGCTGGCTCCTGGTGGTCTAAGAGAGCCAGTTGTTTCATTTTAAGGAGATGTGTAAATAGGTTATTAACACAGCCATTATAAAAAATTTAAATTACATATAAACTTAACTAAATTACAGTCAAAATCA
This sequence comes from Cavia porcellus, assembly GCF_034190915.1. Taxonomy (NCBI): domain Eukaryota; kingdom Metazoa; phylum Chordata; class Mammalia; order Rodentia; family Caviidae; genus Cavia; species Cavia porcellus. The sequence goes on along the minus strand of NW_026947491.1, from coordinate 41,778,425 downwards.
GTTAACAAATGTTTAAAACATTACTTTCTAATTATTTTACTATATTTACTAATATCTATGCTCCAGAGGCTATGTCTGCTAGATCTGAATGGGTGCTACTATGTATTTCTTCCTAAGTCCATGTTCACTGACATTATTAATTTAAAATTAGCCATTTATCACTAAAAATTGTCAAATATTATAGATCGGGGCTGGAGATTTAGGTCAGCGGCATAAGCACCTACCTTGCCACCAGGCAGACGTGAGTTCAATCCCGGGTACCGATAAAAAGGAAAAAGACAAAAAATCTATCTATCTATCTATCTATCTATCTATCTATCTATCTATCTGTCTGTCTATCTCTCTCTCTCTCTCTCTCTCTCTATATATATATATATATATATATATATATATATATATATATATTATAGATCAAAGCCCCCCACAATTGGCGGTTAATTATTTACTAGCACATCATAACTGCAGTTCAGCTGGTCCATCCATCTGACCCTTTCTCTACTTTGTCACTTTGTCACAGGTACTTTCTAGCACATTTTATGCATATGTATCTGTCCCAGAGTCTGTGTTCCAGGGAATGTAACCTAAATCAACAAAAAATAAGAGCTAGGACTAAATGTCCATATATATTTTTTATTTGTTTGTTTTTCTTTGACACAGGCATTTGCTATGGAGTTCAGACAGGCCTTGAACTTACTTTGTGGCTCACTTGCAGTGATCCTCCTGCCTCAATATCTAAAGTGCTGGGATTATAGGCGTGTGCTACCACTCCTAGCTGTTGTTGCTGTGTTGAGACAGGGTCTCGCTATGTGGTTCAGGCTGGCTGTGAACTCATACCATAGGTAGCCCACGCTGGCCTGGCAAGATTCTCCTGCATTAGACTCCCAGGTGCTGGGATTACAGGTATGTGCCATCTTGCCTGGCCTAAATGTATAGTAAATGGAAATAAACACTGAGGAAAAATTAAACAAAGGGAGTAAAAAAGATTTAAAAAAATGTGATATAAAACCAAACAAGATCCAACATATATATTTCTGGATAACTTTAAGAAAACCAAAACAATGGAACAGAATAAATACTTACAACTATAATTCTAATTCAATCACACTTTTTTGAGGAAGAAGAAAATAAAACTTAGACCCACGTAATAAACACAGATTGGCTAACTCTTAGATATATTCCAGGAAATTAGTATAGTTTAATACAAAGATGTTACATCTTGCCGGGCGTGGTGACTCATGCCTGTAATCCCAGCACTCATGAGGCTGAGGTAGGAGGATCATTGGGAGTTCAAGACCAGCCTGGGCTACAAAGTGAGCTCAAGGCCAGCGTGAACAGCGTAGAGAGACCTGTAAAAAAGACCAAAAAAAAAAGATGTTACATTTAAACTGCCCAGCAGAAAGATCAAGTCACTTTTTAAGGACAGTAAATCAGTTTGGAATCACTGTGCTCACAAAACCAGCTAGGGATTTAGCTCAATGGGCTAAGCACCTGCCTGGCAAACACAAGGTTTGAAGTTCAATCCCCAGTCCAAAAAAAAAAAAAATACACAAACATAGAAAGTAGTAAAGCAACAGCTGCATAACACAATCAATGGAAAATGTACACCAAATGTTCATTTAGTTTCCAAATCTCTTATTTCAAGGAGAAAAAGAGAAAAAACAAAATTTCAAAACACATCAATAAGGGGGCAACAGTGATACATACACTGCTCACTGTCATCCCTGCATCACTCACCCAGAGCACAAGACATCTGCATTCAATTGTATGAACAACACAGGCACAGATCTTTCACTTCAGTAAACTCAGAGAAATCAGGGGTATAACTATCTTAACTATTTTATATACACATACACAAACATGTTTTAGCATCTCACACTGAGACATGATATTTACATGTGTGTCTTATTAATGAGTATAGTATCAAATTGCATCCATTTACCTATACAGGAGACCTCCAGTTTATCCTTTTTTATGGCTGAGTTGTATAAAAATACATCTTTTTTACTCATTCCTCAGTCAGTGGGCATTTAGGTTGTCTCCAAGATCTGGCTATTACAAATTGTGCTGCTATAAACATGGGTGCACATATATCACCGGGTATGATGTTTTTAATTCTTTTTGGAAGATACCCAGCAGGGAAACAGCTGGGTTGAGTGGGACCTTTAGTCCTGGCTTTCTGAGGAATTTCCACACTGATTTCCACAGTGGTTGCACCAGTCTACATTCCCACCAACAGTGGAGAAGGGTTCTTTTTTCCTCACAGCCCCTTTAGCATTTGTTATTCTTGATTTCTTGATACTAGCCATTCTTTCTGGCATGAGATGGAATCTCAGTGTTGCTTTAATTTGCATCTCTCAAATGACCAATTTTTTCACATACTTATTTGCTGTTTGTATTTCCTCATCTGAGAAGTATGTAGTCCTCTCAGATGCCCATTTTTGATTGGATCTTTAAATCTGAGAGGACTGATTTTTTTTTTTTAGTTCTTTATATGTTCTCCATAGTACACCTTTGTCTGAGGTACAGCTGACAGACATTTTCTCCCATGCTGTGAGTTCTGTCTTCACTGTTGGTAGTTTCTCTTACTGGGCAAAAGCTTTTCAATAGGGTGAGATCTCAGTTGTTGATTCTTTGTGATAGTGTACAATTGGGGTTTTGTTCATAGTCTTTCCCTACACCAGTGTCTTCAAGAGTTTTACCTATGCTATCTTCCAGCAGATTTCATGTTTCTGTTTTAATATTAGGATCTTTGATCCATTCTTATTTCAGCTTGATACATGTTGAAAGATATGGGTCTAATTTTAATCTTTAGCATATATAGAGTCAGTTTACTCAGCACTATTTATTAAAGAGGCTCTTCAGTGAATGTGTTCGCATGTTTGTCAAAGATAAAGTGGCTTATGTTGGAACTTAGGACACTGGGAAACCAAGCAAGCGGCTCACCTCCCTGATAAGTGGCTGCGGTGTGGCAGACTGCAGCCCTTTTCAGGGGAAGAACCACTAGTGTCTCCTGAGGTCCCCACCATGTTGGAACTTAGGACCATGGGAAATGAAGTAAGCAGCTCATCTCGCTGGTAAGGGGCTGTGGTGTGACAGATTGAGGCCCTTCCAGGGGGAGAACCACCATTGTCTCCTGAGATCCATGCCATGTTGGAACTTAGGACCCTGAGAAACCAAGCAAGCACCTCCCTCCCTGGTAAGCAATGGCTGTATGGCAGACTATGGCCCTTCCAGGGGGAGAACCACCAGTGTCTCCCGAGATCCACGCCATGTTGGAACTTAGGACGCTGGGAAACCAAGCAACCAGCCTGGCTCCCTGCTAAGCAATAGTGAACCTACTGGGGGCTAGGGATTTAGCTCAGCGGCATAAGCGTCTGCCTTGCAAGCAGGCAGTCGTAAGTTCGATCCCTGGTACTGATAAAAAGGAAAAAGACAAACAAACAAAAAAAAATAGTGAACCTACTGGTGCACAGCCTCGAATCAAACATTCCACTTCTCCTACCCCTCTTCCTCTGTCCCCCTGTCAGCAAATGGGAACCAGAAATCTGAGCATCTCTTGGGAGGTTGACCATAGCAAATAAAGGGGATTTACTTCTACCATTAAAAAAAAAAAAAAGATAAAGTGGCTTAGTGTGTCCGCAGTTGTTCCTGCATCTTCTAATCTGTTCCACTGATTTTTGGGTCCTTTTTTTTTTTTTTACCAGGACTATGCTACTTTATTACAGTAGCTTTATGGTATAATTTCAAGTCAGGGATTGTGATGCCTGTCTTGTCTTTGTTGCTCAGGATTGCCTTTTGTATTCTAGATCTCTTCTGGTTCCAGATGAATTTCAGGATTGTTTTCTCTAATTCTGTGAGATATACTACAGGAATTTTAATTGGGATTGCATCGAATCTGTATAACAGTTTTGGATGTGTGGCCATTTTCACTATATTGGTTCTTCCTACCCAAGAGCATACGATTTCTCTCCATTTTCTTTTATCCTCTTCAATCTCCTTTCTCACAGTACTATAGTTTTCAACATAGAGGTCTTTTATATACTTTGTTAGATTGATTCCTAGGTATTTCATTTTTTTGGATGCCATTATAAAAGGTATTGTTTCCCTGATTTCTGTCTCAGTGAGTTTATTTGTGTACAGGAAGGCTACTGGTTTTTGAGTATTGTTTTTGTAGCCAGCTATGTTATTGAATTTGTTTATTAAATCTAGAAGTCTTTTGGTGGAGTTTTTGGGGTCTTGTAAGTAGAGTGCCATGTCACCTGCAAATAATGATAGTTTAACTTTTCCTTTCCTATCTGTATTCCTTTTATTTCTTTGTCTAATTGCTCCAGCTAAAGTTTCCAAGATTATGGTGAATAATCGGGTAGACAGTGTATATCCTGTCTTGTTCTTTAGAGTGAGAGCTTTCATTTTTTTCCCATTTACTATGATATTGGCTGTTGGTTTATCATAGATGGCTTTTATCAGATTGAGACAAAGACCATCTGTTCCAATTTTCTGTAGGGTTTTTATTGTGAATGGGTGCTGGACTTTGTCAAAAGCTTTTTCTGCATCTATTGAGATGATCACATAATTTTTGTTTTTGGCTAATACAGTGGATTACATTTATGGATCTATGTATGTTGAGCCATCCCTGCACCCCTGGAATGAATCCCACTTGATCATAGTGTAGAATCTTCTTGACGATTTGCTGCAGTCTGTTTGCCAATATGTTACTGAGGTTTTTTGTATCAACGTTCATTAGGGAAATAGGTCTAAAATTCTTTTTCTTAATTGAGTCCTTCTCTGGTTTTGGAATCAGAGTAATGCTTGCTTCCAGGAATAAATTTGGAAGTACTACTTCCCTTTCAACTTCATTAAAGAGTCTGAGTAGTAGTGGTATTAGGTTTTCTCTAAACTACTTGTAGAATCCAGCAGTGAATCTATCAGGCCCTGGGCTTTTCTTTGTTGATAGATTTTTAATTCCTCGCTTGTATGAAATTTTGGCTTAGCCTGCTCTTCTTTTCCTAGAAATTTGAGGTTCAGCATCAAGTTGTTTATATGTGCCTTGTCTGTTTTCCTGACATGGGTATTTACTTGCCATAAATTTCTCTCTTAGATTGCTTTCATTGTATTTCACAAGTTCTGGTATGCTGTATTGCTATCATTCAACTGTAAAAACTGTCTAATTTCTTCTTTAACTTCATCTGTGACCAAGGGGTTGCTCAGTAGGGTGCTTTTTAATTTCCATGTGTTTATGAAGTTCTTGTGGTTTCCTTTGGCATGGATTTCCAATTTCATTGCACTGTGGTCTGATGTATGCATGGGATGATTTCAATTCCTTTGTGTTTACTTGAACATAATTCTATGAGCTGATACTGGTCTATTTTGGAGAATGTCCCATGTGCAGCTGTGAAGAATGTGCATTCTGATGTTGTGGGGTGATACACTATAGACAGCTACTATGTCCATTTGTTCAAAAATTTGACTTAGTTCTAATATTTCATTATTGATTTTTTTTTGTCTAATTGATCTTTTTGTGACAGTGGGGTATTGAGGTCTCCCAATACAATTATTTGATTTTTCATGTCTATTAGTAATTATTTTATATAGTTGGGTGCATTGGTGTTTGTTGCATATATATTAATGATTGTTATCTCTTCATCTTGGATTGTTTCCTTTATGAGGATGTAGTGACCTTCTTTCTTATTCAGTCTTGGCTTGAAATTCACTTGGTCTGTAAGTGGAATAGCTACCCCTGCTTTTTTCTGGGTTCCTGTCATGGAATACCAGTTTTCATTCTTTGACTTTCAGTCTATGAATTTCTTTTTGAATGAAGTGTTTCTTGTATGCAGCATATTGTTGGGTCTTGGTTCTTGATTGATTCTGCCTGTGTAGATAGGAAAAAGTTTGTCTTTTTGGTGAATTAAGATCATTAACACTGATGGTTATAACTGAAATGTACTGACTTGTCCTTGTCATGTTATTTTTCTATTAATGGCTCCCTCACTTTTTTCCTTCTAATTGCTTGCCTTCCATAGTGGATTCCTTCTGTTGGGGTTCCTGGAGCTACAGTCCTTATTATCTCTTTCTGGAATGTCCTTTAGAACTTTTTGGAGTACTGGTTTGGTGGTCATAAATTTCCTCAGATGTTTTTTGTTATAAGTATTTTATTTCTCCATAAATTTTGAAAGACAGTTTTGTGGGCTACATCAATCAGGGTTGAAAATTGAACTTGGAGTACTTCACTCCAGGATCTCTTGACTTGAGAGTTTGTGGTGAAAATCAGCTATGTTTCTGATGGGTTTTCCTTTATAGGTGATTTCTTTTCTCTAACAGCTTTAGGATTTTATTATTGTATTGAATTCTGGAATGTTGACTATGATATGTCTGGCTGTAGATTTTTTTGATCATTGCCAATTGAAGTCTTATATACCTCATTTATCAGTATGTCAATTCTTTTTCTCTACCAGGAAAAGTTTCTGTCATGATGTCTGCAAACAACTTTCTAATGTCATTTGTAATATCCCTTGCTTGTTCATTGACATCAATTATCTTAAGTTATTCTTCATTTCATCTAGCAGCTGCTGGATTGATTTCATATGGTCCCTTATTAGTTTTAAGAAATCTTTGTTTTCCTGGTTGCAAGCCTGTCTTCAGTGACGGTATTGGTTGGCAACCCCAAAGGCCTCTGCAGAGAGATGTGGCAATGGAGGTAAGCAGCAGATGTGATTGCAAGCCTGTCTTCAGTATCTGAGGTCCTGGCCTCACATTGGCCTAATCTGCTTCTAGTACTGTCAATGGAGTTTTTATTCTGCATATCTGCTTGAATCTGCTTTAAGGAGTCCATTGCTTTCCTATGCTGATATATATATATATTTTTTTTTTTTGCAGAACTGGGGATTGAACTCACAACCTCACACTTGTCAGGCAGGCACTTATGCCACTGAGCTAAATCCCTAGCCCTCCTATGGTAATCTTCCACAAATTTCTTAAGCTCATCTATTTTTTTTTTTGTCTGTGTCTGCTCTAACATCCACTAAACATGGTATGTATTTTGGTAATCTCTGTAGTTATTTGAGATTATTTCTGATTTTGTTTTTTCCAGAGCCTCATCCAATTGCTTTCTAGTTACCACTTCAGAGAGACCTGGTAGGAGGCTTTTGGATTGTCCCATCTCACTGTCCCCTGGATTTACCTTTGGTGAACGGGATGTCTGGGGCTGCATTTTGATGAAATGTCTTCTCATTTTATTTTCTCTCTTATTTTTGGTTTATTCCTGGGGTGATGCTTGTCAGTTGCCTATAGTGGGTTGCTTTACTTGTAGTATTTAGGATCCTTAGGTGATAATTACTTCTCTGAGGTATCTTCCAGGTGTAGCTGGTTTTTGGGTTTGAGTCTGTTGGACAATCTTATCACTTCAGTTTGTTGGAAATGAGAAGGTGCTGCTTATTTGGCCTAGTCCCTGGTTCACTGGCACTGTGTCACTATATTTTCTGGGATCCTTAGTTAATCTCAGTCATGGAATACCAGGACTGACAGCGCTAGCCAATGCAATCCGCCACATCTGCTGCTTAACTCCATTGCCACATCTCTCTGCAGAGGCCTTTGGGGTTGCCAACCAATACCGTCACTGTGACTGTGCATCCCTCGGTTCAAACAGCTCCTCTCCTGCAATGAGTCATGTCTCAGGGTGAAGGTACCGTCAGCTACTACCTTCTTGTTTTTTGAAGTTTTTCTTTTCACTCTCTCTGTGGGCCTCAATTCACATTTTAGATTCTTCCTGGGTCCAAGCGACCCACAACTTCCTTTCCTCTTGTCCTCTCCCTATGCTATATTCCAGCGTCCGGTATCTGGACAGTTTCTCAAAGAGGCTGTTTTCTCTGCTGCTTTCTACTCTGCTCAAAGGTGAAAATTATAATTGCATGTGTTCAAGAACTTTAAAACATCTTCCATCTGAGGTGGAGGTGTGGATCAGTGGAGAATAGTTGCCTAACATCACAGTTTGTGGAAGTTTCAGTCCGTAATGAGCTGGCTCCAAGGGAGAGTGGCACATGGCAGAGGGCAACACTTAATGGCTGCCCTACATCAAATATGTCATTGCCAAAAAACTATCCTATAAGTAGCAAGACTAAAAAAGTTTTCAGTATGCTAAACATCAGGGACTGTTACATCCATGAATCTTTCATGAAGAAAAACTATATCCTGAGAGACAGAAATTTCAGCAAAGAGACTGGTAATGAATGATGAATATATTTAATGTATAATTAGGACTACAACAGATGTGGAGAACAGAATAGTGAAGGGGTTCAGGATGTGCTACAACTACATATGGGACCCTTGCATTTGAAAATACAGCAGAAGCAGGAAGGTCACTTTCACCTTCCCCTAACCATTTACCTGTGAAGTAAGTGATAAAACTTTCATTTAAGAGGTACCCTCTTTACATCCAGGAGCAAAGAATGTGCTTATTTCAGAAGATAGCAACATAGAGAAGAATATGAATAAATAAGTCTTGTTAAATTCTCTGTAAATTTCCATCAGATTTTATCTCTTGGCCCCCAAACATACTTCCCCATGACTGTTAACATTTCACCAAAGTGAGCAAAAAATACATGGGTTTCCCTTGAGTTCTCATTTGTGAAGGATGTTATGTAATGTAAAACATATGAAATAAAATTGTATACTCTTCTCTTGTAAAATTATTTTTTAGCTGGGTGTAGTGGTGCACACCTTTAATCCAGGCACTAGGGAGGTTAGGGCGGAGGATCACTATGAGGGCCAGATGGGGTCACATAGTGAATTCAAGTTGCCTGAACTTCATGGCAAGACCTGATCTCAAAAAAAAAAAAAAAACTTTTAATTTTAGGACTTTCAGCTGTGAACTTGGGGGATTAAGAATAAAAGAAAAATGTCCTCCTAATTTACAGTAATATATAATTTTTTTTCTGAGACAGGGTCTTACAATGTAGTTCAGTTCAGGTTGGCCTGGAATTCACAATGATCTTCTCGCCTCAGCTTTCCAAATGCTAGGATGAGAGGGATGTGCCACCATACCCAGCTTTTTTGTTTTGATTTATTTTGGTTTGTTTTTTTGAGACTACAAATAACAGTAGCAAGTTTCTATGCAGAAACTATAGAAGAGTGCAGATTTACACACATGAAAATAATGACTTTAATCTTAGGAAACAACAAATTATATAAACTAAACAATGTTAGTTGATTTGCTTATAAGAGGTATTAAAGGTTTATAAATTTTTTACTATAAAATGTTATATAATGGTATATCAGTTATCTATTGCAGTATAACAAATCACTTTCAAATTTAGTGACTTACAACCGCCTACAAATACCTCACAATTTCTGAGTCAGGAGTTCGGTAGCAGCTTAGCTGGCAGGTTCTGACTCTGCATCTCTGATGAGGTTGCAGTCATGATTTTGGCTAGAAGCGGGAGAGGGAAACTAGAGGTTCTGCTCTCAAATTGTGCACTCACATAGTTCTTAGTTAAAGCCCACAACAACCTTTCCAGAAAGCTTTTTGAGTATCCTTATGACACAGTAGCTGGCTTCGCCTCACACCAAAATGATGTAAGACAGTGGAAAGATGAAGCCACATTGCTTTTTTATTGTCTAGTCTCAGAGGTGACACATTGTCACTTCCAACATATTCCATTCATTAGAAGCAAGTCTAAGTTTTATCCATGTTTGGGGTATGGAGTACTTTTGAAAAGAACAGTGAGTGAGTGAGTGTATGAATGAATCAATGAACAATATCACTGCAGAAGGTTTACCAAAAGTAAGCACTGAGGTTTTTTTTAATCAAAAAAGTGATTTTGGGGGCTGGAGATTTAGCTAATGGTGTAAGTGCCTGCCTGGCAAGCACAAGGTTGTGAGTTCAATTGCAGTACCCCCCCCCCAAATTGATCTTTGAGTCAATACCCAGGAAAAGATTTCTTAAATCATAAAAATACTTTTGATACAAGTGCCATTTAAATTTGAGTCTCACATTCACAGAAATCCTTTAAGAGATGTTTGAAAAGAAGAAAGAAAACAAATTCATAACAAGAAATGCACAGAAACCTACATTTAGTCAGCAAGTCTTTCTAGAGAGAGTGTTCCAGAATTATCTGACTTGTTGGAAGATAAAGAACTTTAGCAGATAGTGCAATTTAAGGATTTGGAACTAGTCTTTCTTGGGTTTATAGGAGCTTTGCTTTGATCCAAAGCCTCAAGCAGAGGACAATATAAGAAGGTAAGTAAAAAGCATTAAGTCTTTTCTACATTTATGCAGTAATTACCTCCAACTACACAGGATAAAAGTTATATATAGAAGACTGTATCTTTTCTCAGTTCAGCTGCTCAATAAGTAAATTAACAGAAGCCAAAATCTTAAAATATGACTAGCCTTTATTTCAAGTATTTATTTATAATTACAAGAGTGCTGAAATTAAAGCGTTAAGAGCCCAATTGTGCTAGATAACTGGAGTTCATAGTTCTACTTACCTGCTGTACCAAACTCAAGGTTTAGCAGATCTTGGTGCTAAGTTTAAAAAACAAAGCCAAGCAGCAATCCTAAAGCACATACTATATATATCCTTATAATAAATACAATGAAAAAACTCTACAATGAAAATTGATCATATTTGAGACTTTGGATTAAGAATCTGTGGATGACTATTTCAGAACCAAATGCCAAATTTCAGTTACTATAAATTTCTATCATTTTTAAATTAAGAGAAAAAAGTCTGTCTTCCTGCCAAGGTCAGCACCCACAAAGAGCCGGCCTGGATGAGATTACTGATCTTTCCTCAACTTCTTGGTAATGCATTATTTGCATTCACCCCAACATGCTTTAACATCAGCCACTGTCTTACATAATCCTTTTACCCAGTGGATCTAATTCTGGACTGTTCCTTTAACATTAGGATTTAGAAAATGTTAACATTTTAGATAATGTTGCTAAATGTGTTACTTTTATTCTACTTTTCCGTATTATTCACAATATTGCAGGGTTAATTTAAGTCTGAGGTTTACCACAGAGTATGTCTTAGATAAGTCATCTGATCTATTTCAGTTTCCAATTTCCAAAACCTGCATTATCTGGTTACAGTGAATAAGTAATGATTTAATGTTGGCAGAACTTATCTTTGCAAAATTTGTAGAACTCAATTATATGTTCTGATTTACCTATCCTGGTGCCAATACTATGTTGTATATTAATAACTATGAATTTTATAACCAGCTTGTCAAGTTCTTACAAAAAGTTCTTACAGTTGAGATTTTGATTGTGTTGCACTGTTTATAAATCAATTGAGAAAAACAGACTTTTAAAATTATTGAATACTCCTATAAATCAACATAGTACATGTCTCTAATCATTTACATCTTCTTAAATGTTTAATAAAACTTAGAAATTTTTTCCATATATATATTTTGTTAGGCTTATTACTATGTACTTTTAATGTTATTGTAAATAACATTTAAATTTTCTCACCACATGACTTAAGCATAGAGAAATGTATTTGACTTATATATAGAATATATATATATCTTATACCTAAATCATCTTGGTAAACTCAACTATGATTTCTAATGCTTTATGGTTATATACTTTGGCGTTTTCTATGAAAACAAGCATATTACCTATTGTTTCTTTGTTTTCAGTCTTTCACCTTATTTCTTTTTCTTGGCCTACTGGTCTATATACAATTTCCTATAAAATACCTACTAGAACACATACTAATGGTATATGTCTGTAATCCCACTACTCAGGAGGCTGTGGGAGGATGATAAATTCAAAACCAGCTTGAGCTACATTGTAAATTCAAAGCCAGCATGGATTATAGAGTAAATCCTTGGCTCAAAAGACAAAACAAAAATGCTAAATAGAAGTGGTAATATCTTGTTTTCTTGGGTTTTTTTGAGATAGGGTGTCACTATGTAGCCCAGGCCAACCTTGAACTCACAGTAATTCTCCTGCCTCAGTCTTCTGAGTGCTGGGGTTACAAGCATGTGCCACTATGCTTGGCTCTTAGCTTGGTTCGAAAGGGAATTTTCTAAACTTTTAATGTTGGAAAAAATGTATAAGTTTTTTTTTTTTTTTTTTTTTTTGAGGCAGGGTCTATGTAGTGCAGGCTGGCCTTGAACTCAGTATGTAGCCTGGGCTGGCCTCAAACTGACAGAGATCCTTGGGCCTCAGCCTTTCATGTGCTGGGATAACAAGTGTAAGCCTCCACATTTGCAATTCTTTTTTTTTTTTGGTTCTGGGAATCAAATTTACAACCTTGTGCTTGCCAGGCAGGCACTATGCCACTGAGCTATATTCTTGGTCCTGCAATTCTTTTTAACAAATTAGAAAACTTTCCGTTTCATTTTACTAAGGACTTTTTATTGTGAATGGGTACTAAATACAAATTCTATACTACATCTACTGAGATAATAGCCCCCAATTTGTTATAGTACTAGCTAACTTACCCGGGTAGATTTTTGTTTTGTTTTGAAATTATGATTTTTTTAATTAATTAATTAATTAAATTTTTTTTTTGTCTTTTTGAGACAGGGTCTCACTATGCAGTTTAGGCTGACCTTGAGCTTACTTTGTAGCCCAGGCTGGTCTTGAACTCACAACGATCCTCCTGCCTCAGCCTCCCAAGTGCTTTTTTTTTTTTTTTTAAATTAAACTACCCTTGTAGAGAAAAAAAGAGTCTGTAAACAGGCAAAGGTCTCACTGGGCTTTCTGGATAATTCCAATTAGAAAGAGTTAAAGCTTCACTGGCAGGCTGACAGGCAGAGCACACAGGGTGCTCAAGAAACAAAGGTAGGGGGCCTGGGGATTTAGCTCAGCGGCATAAGCACCTGCCTTGCAAGCAGGCAGTCCTGGGCATAAGCGCCTGCCTTGCAAGCAGGCAGTCCTGAGTTCAATCCCTGGTACCGATAAAAATGAAAAAGACAAAAAAATAAAAAAAAGAAACAAAGGTAGCTGTCTCTCACCCACCTCCAATAAAATGTAAAAGAGGTAAGAGGCAGCCACTTAAAAGAAAGCTCTTATTTAATATGTAAACACACATACAACTATCCATCTATGTATATATATTTCACAATTTGATTCTCAAACAAAAATGTCTGATGAAATTTTGCTTCCATTCACAAACTACATTGGGTAACAAACACAACATGGCTATCTTCCCCAAAACCATAAAAAAAAATTATGCTTATGAACCAAGGTGTTCTTGAACAAGGGCCCCTTACTTGCTAACTTGACCTTGTGCTCCTTCTCATTAACCCATAAATTCCAGATAAGGCAAGCAGGCCCACTTAGCAATGTGCAGGTACATGGTGGCATGGCGGGGTGGGCCGGGGTGGTCAGGGTCTTGGGGCCTTGACCCATCTATCACAGTCCTGGGAACCAATAAGGTTATGGAAGCGGGGGAAGGCCTCTGGCACCCCATAAAAGCAGCCAGAAACAAAGGGCCCACAGTCCTCCATCTTTCCAGAGTCCCCCACTCTGATTTATCAGGGTAGCCATCTACCTTCTCCTTTTTCAATAAAGTGCCCAATACACTGTCTTACTTTCTTTAAACTTTGTATCTTTAATTCTTTATTTCTATAGAGTTTAGGAACCAGTTGCTGCAGCAGAACAGCAGTGTTGTGCAATACAGACCCCAAGATGCAACACTTTGCATTTCTGGAATAAATTCAACTATAATATGCACATTATCCATTTAATACACTGGATTCAGTTTACTTGAAATTTATATCTAGAGTTTTTGTATCTATGATCATGAAATTGGGCTTTGATTTTTGTCCTCTGTTAGTTTTGGTATCAGGTTATTATTATTTTATGGAAGGAGCTGGTGAATATGTCCACTTTTTATGTTCTGGAAAAGTTTGCATAAAATTTAAATAAGCTAGGCATGGTGGAATATGTCTCTCATTCCAGCACTCAAGAAGCTGAGACAGAAGGATCACCATGAATTTAAAGTCAGCCTAGGCTACATAGTGAGTTCAAGGGCTGGAGTGTGGCTTGATGGTAGAGTATCTGTCCCATTTCCACGTGCAAAAAAATGAAAACATAGTTAAAGGGCAACCAGGACTACATAGCCAGACCCTGTGTCAAAAATCTAAAACACTAGACATGGTGGTGGACATCTATAATCCCAGCACTGAGTTTGAGGTCAGCCTGGGCTACTTCGTGAGGTCAAGGCAAGTCTGAACTACATAGCAAGACTCTGTCTCAAAAAAAATTTTTTTTAATATTCTGATCTTTGAAAATTTGAAAGAATAAGTAACAAAACCATAATACATCAGGTGCTTTAAGTATGGACTTTCTTTAATGGTGCTTTCAGCAAAGAACAGCAGAATATCCATCTAACAATGGTTTATTCAATGAAGGCATTTATTTCTCCTGACAGAAAGCCATTCCAGAAAGTGTCAATCCTTTAGTGATTTCCTGACTCTTGATGGTGTGTACCTGTGATTTTATAAAATGTTTGTATTGAGAAGTTTCAAATTTGTTCATGAACAAAAGAAACATAAAGGATGAGTTTTTAGGGCTGAGGATGTAACTCAGTAGAGTGCTAGCTTAATACACGTGAGGTCCTGAGTTCCCCACTACCACAAAAAGAAAAAAAATGCTTTTGGAGCTATAGATTGATTGTATTGATGGCTGCAAGTAGGATACATTTACATGAATATATTTTGTATAGGGAATCAGAGTTTTACGTATTTTTATGCTTGAGGTAAATGTAATGCACTGTGTAACAGAATTTCTGAACAGGCAAAAACAACAACAGCAAAACAATTAAAAACTTTGATTTATAACCCTAGTTTCCCTTTCTTGCAAACTAAGTAAAATTTCTAAATCTTGTAATATTTACATATTTATTTTTCAGAGACTAAACAATATAGAAATGAACAGCATATAGAAAGTCTAATCTTCATTTTGTTCTTCAGTTGAATGAGAATAGTGATGCAGACAGAACGAAAAGATAGTATAACCAATCCAAACAAGAATATCTTATATTTTGGCCCATATTGAAAATAACAATTGACATTTTTTTCTGCATGATCCCAAAAGTACATTCAGGTATTTATATATATAACTGAGTGCTTGCTGTTTGCTGATAGGGACATGATCTTCCCAATAAATATCTAGGGGCTTTGAAATTTTGTTTTCCTGCTTTTCGGAATAAAATTGTTTGTGAAAGGGATGGTATATCGCAGAGATGGAAGAATGAACTAGAAGCAACTGTCTGTTTCATAGACTAAAGGTGGGAGGAGGTAAAGAGTGCCAGAATCTGGTAATTTAAGGTGACAGACACTAATAATAAGTGTCTTTGAATTTAAAAGCTGAAGCAAGAGAGGACATAATTAAATTACATGAAGACAAAGAGGGATAGAAAAAGACTAAAAGGTGCTCTCAGGTCAGCCTTCCACTACAGCTGGGTACTGTTCTCAGAGAGTTCCCTAGAGAGTTTTCTACCATCAAGTGACATTTGAGGTATTAAACATGCGAGATGGGATTGGACACCTTGAGCATATGATCCTTAAAGGGCTGACAGTGCACCCTTCCTGCTGAACTAGTTTCTTATCCTAGCGTCTGATCCCTGAGTTCAGGTGTTCTCCTGTTCTCCAGGACTTTTTAAACATCTACCTTCTGTTACCAAAAAGAATGAGGAAGAACTGACAGGTCAACATCAGCGTGGGACATATAATTTGCCTTCAGAAAACTGTTCAGCATGAGAGAAAGGAAATCTATGTGTATTTATTAAGGTGTGTTTTATGCTAAGGCAGTACTAGATATCATAATATTGTTATCTAAGTATTGTTGCAAAAGCAGAAGCCGAGGCTTAGAGAAGCCACGAAACTTGTCCTCTTATGGTTGAAGTCAAAGACGTGAAATGCAAAAGCACTTTGACTTCAAAACCTATTCTTATTCTACCAGAGATCCCTTCTGAGAAGTGCTAATATGTGGATGCTTGCCTCCTCCTTAGTAATGCAACAGCTTCCTGGGTCAGTGTCATTTCCACAACACAATGATGACTTTTTACTGAAACAGTTTAACATTCTACCTACCCACAAACTGACAAAATCCAAAGATTTAAAATCTACAGAAATATTAGGGTACATACATAGTTTTTAAATCCTAAGAGTGAGAGGAAGTACATTAATCTTGCCAACAATAAATTGTTTAAAAAGTAAAAAAATTAATAAATAAAAGGAAAATCACTTCTTCATTTATTGGTATTACTTGGAAGCAAAAGTCAGGAAATCCTTTTCCTTATGGTATTTATGAGGCTAACTGTTGTTGCCAAAGAACAGAATTCACTTTGTTTCACCCTTTGAAACTGTGGATATAATTTCATTCTTCTTTATTAGAATACAGTTCAGGCTATGACAGGAATTTTACTTCTTATTCTATATTCTGAGAAAATGAGGCTATAAGTAAAGACACCTAATTACTTATACATAAAAAGTGTGTTCATTACAATAGTAAGTTACTACCATAGAAATTATAGGAAAATACTTTTTTATCTATCTCTCTCTGTCTCTCTCACACACACAAGATACACACACACACACTTCCAGGTGGGACAAAAGATGTTTCGGAAGAATGTAAACTATTCACGTGTACAGATATGTATAATATGTATACCGTATAATATGTAAGGATAACTTCAGAGTTTTTTTCACCAAAGTAAAACAATTTTTTTTTTTTTTTTACTAAAAAGGCTATATATAGTTAATGGATTAGAACAGAATATCTAAAAAGTCAGACTCATCCAAAACATTAATTTCCAAGAAGGGGGCCAATGTAATTCAATGGAGGAAGTAAGAGCCTTTTCAACAAATGGTGCTGGAACAACTGAATTTCTACATTGAAAAACTTTGACCTCCTATTTTGTGTCAAAAACAAAAAACAACAACAAAAAACTTAAAATGGATTGCAGGCTTATAAGAGAGAAAATTATAAAACTTCTAAAATATAGAGATACTCCAATAAAGAAGATATATGAAAAGCAAAAAAGATGTACAACATCATTATTTACTAGGGAAATGCAAAGAAACACCATAGCACTCACAAGAATGGTTAAAATGGCTGAGCATGGTGGAGCACACCTATCATCCCAGCACTGTGAGTTCAGGGCCAACCTGGGCTACACAGTGAACCCAAGGCCAACCTGAACTACATGTGAGATCCTATCTCACATGCACACACACAAAAAGAATGGCTAAAGCTTAAAAATTCAGCAATAGAAAGTACAGTAAAGGACACAGAGCAACTAGAACTCTTATACATTACTGGTGGAAATGCAAAAATAGTACAACTACTTGGAAAAAAGTTCACTCACTTTTTAAAAAGCTGAATGTACAATACAACATTGACCTGGCAATCCCACACCTAAGTATCTGCCCAAGAGAAATGAAAACACATTCTTATGAAGGTTGTTATGTAAATGTTAACAGCAGCCTTATATTCATAAATAGCTTAAAACTAGAAACAATCCAAAGGTCTATCAAATGGTGAGCTAAAAAGTTGTGCTACCTCCCTACAATTGAATACTCTATTCAGTGTTAAAAGGAATCAAGCACTGATACATACATGTAACAATATGGATAATCTCAAAAGCATGAGCTGGGCATGATGGCAGGAGGCTGAGGCAGAAGAGTCTCTTGAGCCCAAGACTTCAAGACCAGCCTCAGCAATGAAAAAAAGAACTTTACAAATAGAATTTAATTTTTATGTAATTATAAAAATGACTATAGGCCTACACGAAAAATCAAATTTATATAATCTAGTGTAATATGCATATAAAAATTTACATTTTCAACTAGACCTAAGAGTAAAAAAAAAAAAAACCAATAAATCTGTATTCCAAATTTCAAATAGTCATGCCTAGAAAATAATGTGCAAAATAGTAAAACCTGCTTTTTTGTTTGTTTTTTTTTAACGTCTTTTTCTCTTTTGTCTTTTGGAGACAGGGTTTTGCTATGCAGCCAGGCTGGCCTTGAAATCACTTTGTAATCCAGGCTGTCTTTGAACTCGAAGAATCTGTCTCAGCCTCTCGAGTACCTGGATTACAAATGTGTGCTCCCACGCCTGGCCTATGTCTCTTATTTTTACTCTACACATTTTCTCAAAGTGATCCCTTCCTTTTCAGAGGCAGATTAAGGGTTTTCTAAGGACTAATTTCACAAAATTGGGGTGCTTCTCCCAAGAAAATTAATGTAACTCCTCACATACAGAATCACTGGCATTTACCTCAGGGCACTGACAAGAACTGCTGCAAGACAGCAGATGCAGTCTTTATCAGTTTTGTAGCAAATCTGCCATTACTACAGGTGCATATGAAACCAAGGTATTTCTTTCAGATTTCAGAACTGTTCTCTACTTGCTTTCTGGGTATCTTCATTTAAGTCTCATCTTAAAATCACAATGCCTATAGCTGAACTGGGTATTTTCCCTTCTTTTGAACTTGGTACTTTTCCTGCATTCTCCAGCTCAGTAAATACCATCAGTCTTCTTTCAGTTGCAGAAGCCAGATAGATACAATGGGAAGTCACCTCCATATCTAGTCCATATCATCAAGACTGGACAATTCATCTTCTTAATCATTGGATAATCACTTCTCTCCAGTATACCTTTCTATAACCCTAATCCTGTTGTAATTCAAAGTGACTTTCCAAATTATTATTCACACTACAGCAGAAGATTCTCTAGAATATACATCTAATCATATCATTTCCTGACCTCAAATACTTTAAGAATCTGTGTCTTGACTTCAATATGTAGAAGCTACTTAAGTTGCTGTTAAAAGTATAGATGTTGTGACTTTACTCCACTAATTATGATCCAGTAAACCTGGGGTAGAAAATAGAAATGGGCATTCTAACAAGACCTTTAGGTAATTCTGATAGAGGCACCCCATTCTTTAAGGCATGAAGTTAATTCCATCCAATACCTTTAGGATAGAGTTTGAACTTCTTAAATGACCTTTTTTTTAAAAAAGGTGTTGGGGATGGAACCCAGGGCCTTGGGCATACTGTGCAAGCTCTTTACTACTAAGCTACTACCTCAACCCTTTTAGGCTTAAAATACACTGTATTTCACCCACATCTTAAAATTAAATGTAGCTATATT
Source organism: Cavia porcellus (assembly GCF_034190915.1). Taxonomy (NCBI): domain Eukaryota; kingdom Metazoa; phylum Chordata; class Mammalia; order Rodentia; family Caviidae; genus Cavia; species Cavia porcellus. The sequence goes on along the minus strand of NW_026947491.1, from coordinate 41,759,305 downwards.
ATGCTTTGTTTTCCCTGTTAATCCTACCACATCTATCTTTCTATTGAGCCTATCAAATATAACACACACACACACACACACACACACACACACACACTTCTCTTCCTTGCCAAAACTTGTTTGCCATTCAGTTCAGAAATCAATTTCTCTAGGAAGATTTCCTTGATTCCCAAGTCTCGGTTGAGTATTCTGTCTAAGGGTTGCCATTTGTATTTGCCTCATCACAGCACTTATCTCAAGTATTCTATGAATTTAAGTTTTCATCCCATAGAATCATTGTCTTGTTTTCCAGTGATTCCTTAATGTTTAGCACTAAAACTGGCATATTGCATGCCCTCAATAAATACTTATTGCATGTAAAATTGAATGGATTTTACTTAGAAGTATCAAAGGAAGGAGGGTAAAAATTTGTATTTATGCTATGAAAACATGTACCCAGTGAATGTGTACTATTGGGGAATACATAAAAATAACTTCAGCCAGGGATTTAGCTCAGCAGCACACGCATGTTCCTGGCAAGCATAAGGCCGTGAGTTCAATTCCTGGTATAAAAAAAAAGGAAAAGAAAAGAAAAAGTAACTTAAGCAAACAGATTAGGAAAAAAACAAAGTACATGAATAAGTGATTTATGACAAAGAAATCCAAATAGCTAATAAGCATCAGAAGATGTTTATCCTATCAGTCAGAGAAATTCAAATAAGGTTATAATTCCACGCACATCAAATAGACAAAGATTATCACTTCATACCAAACAGGCATTTTGGCATGGATGTGGAGAAACCTCAATGTTACTAAGAAGAATTTGTCAATATTCACCTCTAGTCACATACTTGGATACTGTAGAAGAAAAGTACAGAGATTTTTTTTAATACTAGGAATTGAACCTAGGGGAGTGATGATGATCCTGTTGTTACAGCATGCCTATTACTCGCTTTTTTTTTTTTTTAAGACAAAAGATGTTAATGTATGAGTTGTCTTTTCTAAACTAAAACTTCAGTATTCAGGTTGAATTGCTTGTATTGGCACTGTGATAAGTCGGAGGGTTTGGGGTTGCAGTTTGGGCACTTATCTCTAAAGGTTCACCATCACTGACCTATAAGCTTCACACTTCACATTCACATCCCTTTTTTCTTGAGACAAGGTTTTGCTAAGCCACTGAGTTGCCATGGCTGGGCTCAGCCTGCAACTGCCTCCTGCTTCAGTCTCCCAGAGTGCTGAAATTACAGGCCTGAACCATCATATCTGGTTGGATATCCTGTTAACAGTATTTCTAATAATGAAAAAAATGGAAATAGAATTATTTCATGGCATACACCTGTAATCTCAACACTCTTGGAGCTTAAGGCAAGAAGATCACAGATTCAAGCCCATCCTGGGCAACTTAGCAAGACCCTGTCTCAAAAAGTGGGAGAGGGATGTAGCTCTGGGTAAAAGCCCTGGGTTTAATCCCCAGTACAAAACAAAATCTTGAAAGTGTTTACAAGTGAATTATATCAATATATGGATTGTCCCCCACAATAAAGCATAAAGAAATAACATCAATAGTGCCAATGTAAGCAAACACAGGAGAAAATCAAATGATGGTACAAGGAAACCCCTAAATGACATCAATATATCAAAGTGTAAAGGATACAAAAAGAGCCTGACACACATCAAAGGCTTTGAGACAGATTCAATAAAAACAAATTTGATAGGATATCTGAATATTTTGAGAGGTGATTTAGTCAAGAATCAGGTATTTAGGGTTCAGTTAGTAAAAAATAGATAGAAATTAACAAACCACAAAGCAGAAAGGCAATTTCAGGAAATACCAAAAAAGAAAAAAACAATTAAAAGTAGTATATAATGTAGTATTATGGTACTACATTGCTGAGCTGAATAATATTTACATAGTTAGAATAATACAAATACTAAATACTGATCTAATTAAATTTACACTACGACCATGTTGGGAGGATGAGGGAAGTATGTTTATGTGGTAATACTATTATATGGCGTGGTGGCCAGTGGTCCAGGGCTCTTGCTTCCCTTCAAAAAATTTAAAATAATTAAGAAAACAAGTTCAGATTGTGGTGTGAGTGGAATAGGAAATGTGGAAGTGAATAGTACTGTTTGGCTGACTTAATTTCTTCAACTATGAGAAGTAAGGAGAAGAAAACATGGACAGCTCTTGCTCTCAATTTTACAATTTTCTAAGTAAAATAATATTTGTATAACAAAAAAAATGTGGTGCTCACTTCAGCAGCACACATTCTAAAACTGGAATGATTCAGAGATTAGTGTGGTCCAGGCAAAGATGACATACATAAATTTGTAAAGTGTTCTATATTTAAAAAACAAAACAAAAAGATCTGATTTGCTAGCTATAAACTAAAATGAAAAGAATGTCTATCAGTAAGTAGATTTAGGGTAATTTAATATATAAGACTGCTTATTGTTAAACAAAAAATTATGGGAGGCCAGTTTTCTACTAAACTCCTGAACTGACTACAACAAATCTTACCAAAACAAAATGACTGATCCAAGATGGAGACTCTCATTCTAAATGTCACATATTCAAACAACTATTAAGGAAACGGATTCTAAAATATATCAATTTTTTCTAATAACAGAGGATTTGTCTGAGTCAGCATAAAGAAGTTTTCTCTACTTTTAAACCTTACCAAATAAATAAATAACCTGAAGCAGTCTAATGTTAACAAATCAGTCGTTTTTCTATGGTTCTACAACATTAATCTTATCTTACAAAACCTAGTCCTTAACTGAGTGTAGTGGTGCACTGGAATCTCAGCACTCAGGAGGCTAAACCAGGAGGATTACTGCAAGTTTAAAGCCAGCAGAGGCAGTGAGTTCGAGAACTACATTCTGAGACCCTCCCTCAAAAAACAAAAAAAAATAAAATCCAATCCTGCACTTGTGCCATGGGACTGTTCATTTTATTAGATAAAATGGAGGCTGCGCCATAAAATCAATCACAAATAAAAGCCAATTAAATTCATTAAATCTGTTATAATTTTAACATTGCTATAGGGGTGGGGATGTGTGTGTGTTATTAGGGATTGAAACCAAGGCCCTGTACACTGTAGGCAATCACATAACACTGAGATTGTAGTTAATTCTGGAAGACTTTTTCTTGGATTTATCCTTGGAGATGTATGTGAGCCATTTCACGTTACCAAATGCTTAATGGATTGCACCTTCGTGTACTAAACGGAGAGGAAAGAACGGCCATTTATACCCAGGTTTTGTCAGATGAATAAAAAATGCCATTTGTGGAATTCCTGGAAGCCACTTAATGACCAGTGTGTTGTGACAAGTGCAGCTCCTGAGGTTCTTGGGGTTAAGGACTGAGAGAGGATGAGAAAATAAAAAGACAAAGCTGAGGACAGGTGGAGCCCTTATCCTTCTGATAGGAGGAAAGGAACTGCTCAACCAGTGCAGTATGTTTATTTATACCCTCCAAAGAAGAATGTCAATTTCAACCCTACTGCCTAGCAACTTGTTTTTTCTGGGTTGGCCTTGCTTTAGCCCCACACATTATCAATCTCCTGCTTCAATGGCTCCCTACATGAGTGAACCCGTAATTCCCATTAGAAAAGTGTAACTGATGGGGATTAAAGGCTTCAAGTACCCTAGGTAAGTACTCATACCACTGAGCTATGCCTTCAAACCCTTAGAATTAACATTTATAAACTCTATAGGGGGAAATACCACATATTTTATATACATATCATTTTCTCTGTTTTGTAGTCTAGGGATTGAACTCATGACTTTGTACAGGCCTGGCAAGTGTTCTACCATTAAGCCATGTCCCCAGTCCTATACACCTTTTCTTATTTGAGTTTCACATTATTCCTAAATCTACTACTTATTGATATACTGACAACCACCAGCTCTCCAGGAAGGCAATGTGTGTATCTATACATGCATATACATACATCAATCTGCAAAAATTTTACTTATACAAAACATGTATAAACTGAGTGTGTGGCTAAAACCCATAATCCCAGAATTTTTTTTTTTTTTTTTTGAGATAGGGTCTTGGTATGCAGTTCAGGCTGGCCTTAAACTCACTATAAAGTCTAAACTGGTTTTTGAACTCATAAGGATACTCCTGCCTCAGCCTCCAGAGTGATGGGATTACAGGCATCTGCCACCAATCCCAGAACTCTTGAGAGTTGGGTAAGGAGGACTGCAAATTCCTATCTAGCCAGGCCAACTCAGTGACTTAGTGAGAACCAATCTCGAAGAAAAAAAAAAAAAGGCTGGTGATGCAACTCAGTGTGAAGGCCCTGGTATAATCCCCAGTACCAAACGAAACAAAAACATCCCAAAAGGGCAAGTATATATGTAGCAAACAACTTAGATGTGATAAATATAAAAAATTTACAAATTCCACTATTTCAGAGTCATCCTACATGTTTTCAATGATTTTCTGAGAGCTCTTGTTTCTACATTCAACCATGATGATTAGATGACAGTTAGATTTTCCAAAATATTTGTCATCCAATATGTGATCTGCAATTAAATCATTGTCCTCATATAAATTCTTATCCTCAAATTCATTAAAATGAAATCTTCCAGCTTTTAGCACTAGCGACTGAAGTAATGCTAGTTTTTAGCTTTCTGTATAAAATGATTACAACATTGATTCTACATAATCCATAAAATTTTGAAGATCATTTTAAGTGATACAGTTTTACTCCCACTAAGTTATTCTAGTGAAGCTCTTTATAAAGCCCTACAGATAGTTCTCAAAAAATAAAAAATTTAAAATGTTGTTTCTGGCTGAGTGTAGCTTGGTAGAATTGCTCATGTAGCATTTGTTAAGGCCCTGACTTTGAACCCAGCACTACACACACACATACCCAGAGGCTATTTCTAGTAAGGCATAAATTCATTATGTTTTAGTGACATACTTTTTTTTTTGGTATCGGAAATCAAACTCAGGACCCTGTACTTTCCAGGCAGGTACTGTGCCACAGACCTTTACATTTATTTTTGTATTTTTATTAAATAGAATGTCTCCAAACTTTCAACTTAACCAAATCTTCATCTTGAGTGTCATGGGGTTTTGTTTGTTCTTTGTTTTTGTGGTGCTGATAATCAAAAAATAGAGATTCATGTTTTCTAATACTAATCTTTAATTTTTCCAATGCTTTTGCATGACATTTGATTAATTTTCCTACTTTTTTATTAATTGATTTTAATTGTAATTCAATAGAAAGTAATGAACATTCCTGAAGAGTAATCACTAAACCAAGATTTTGTAAGAAATGAATGTTAGCTAATCTATTTGTCAAACTACAATCAAAATAAGAGAAATGCATGTGCCATATAGCACTGGCGTTTATGAACTATACTAATCTCAACCCCATATTTGGCTAATTTTAATTATTTCAATCTATAGGGTACTTGATACAGCAATAAATTTTGAGTATTCATTACTTTTGTCTTAAAAAATTAACTAGTTTTAAACTTTATTTTATTTTATATTTTATGACAAGTTCTTGCTAAGTAACTAACATGGGCAGGCTAGGTTTAAACTTGCAATCCTCCTGCTCCAGCTGCCCAGAATGCTAAGATTACAGGCATACACTACCATTCTTTTTTTTTTGTCTTTTTCATTTTTATTGGTACCGGGGATCGAACTCACGACCACCTGCTTGCAAGGCAGGTACTTATGCCGCTGAGCTAAATCCCCAGCCCCCGACCATTCTTGAATTATAATTTGATTTTAGTCATTGTTGTGCTTAACACTGGCTTATAAAATTCTTGAAAATTCAGTAACCAACCTTACAAACATAAAAGTCAGCTGCCATGTACTAAGAGCTCTATTTTCAAAGAGAAGCTGTAGGAGACCAATTAATCTGCCTATTTGCTAAAAGGCTGAGTCCAGATTTCAATCTAGGACAAAATTTCTTAGTCTTCTTACTAGATAAAGTAAAAGTGTTTCTTGGCTTCATTTAAAACAATTGGGAGGGGCTGGGGATTTAGCTCAGCGGCATAAGCACCTGCCTTGCAAGCAGGCAGTCGTGAGTTCAATCCCTGGTACCGATAAAAAAGAAAAAGACAAAAAAAGAAAAAAAAATTGGGAGGGGGAGACATATATTTAGGGGATTCTATATACAAGAGAACGTGTTTTCTAGAATTTGAGCTGGGGATGTATAACTCAGTGGTAAAACACTTGCCCAGCATGTACCAGACCTTGGATTTGATACCCAGAACTGCCAGATAACCAGCTAGCTAGATTCTCCTGTGTTATTTCCTAGTTTTGCTAGTCTTAATGGCTAACACTGTTAAGCCAAACTAAGTAATAGGTCATTAGCCCAGGGTTATTTCTGTACCTAGAAAACCTTCATAACTCATTACTTTTATATTGACCTTCAATCATTCAGTCCATTGCTTACCTAACTAGAGACTTATGTGACCATACCCAAACAAAGGAAAGCCTTGCTGTAGCCAATCATTTCCTATTTATTTCCTATTTAGCCTATAAAAGCTTGTTGCCTAAACTGCTGGCATAGAGGCTCTTAAAACTCCTGGTTTTGGGCCTGGGATTTAACTTAGAGGCATAAGTGCCTGCCTGGTAAGTGCCAAGTTGCCGGTTCAATCCCTGGTAACAAAACCAAACCAAACTGGTTTTGACTGTCGCCATATTCAACAACCTTTTAATGCTTAAACTGTTAATTCTGGCTAAAGTTTTCATTTTAACCATAACTACCTAAAAAAATAAATTCAGTATTGGTTGGAAACTTTATGGCACAGGGGAACAATTGGCTGGCCTATTTATCTGCTGTTGAAAATTGGTCTTCTCCAGTTTTATTAACCGCTATGAGTGTAAATACAGTACTGTTTACCACCAGCAGTCCCTTCTGATACTTCAGGCGTCATGCATGAAGTCTAAAAAGCTTGAAAAGATTTGTGGTCTGAAACTTTTTTGTACTTGGGGTACAGCAAAGGGAGAAACTACTAAAAGACATTAGGCTGTGGCACAGAACTACAGCAAGAAGGGCGGGGTACGGGGCAAGATGTTAGAAGACTCCTGAGGGCTTCAACCTTTCTCACAGTTCTGTGTATGAATAAGAACAGAGATGCTGGAAAATGTGGACGTTATTTACAGCTCCAGAAGGTGAAGCGATTTAATACAAATCAAGTGGCAGGGCCAAAATTTATAGTTCTTCCTACCACACCGCGTGGCCTCCTTTAAATCACCCTCCTGCACAGAACTTACCCCGACAGCACCTAAAGCCTAGATACTATAATTGAATTAAACCAAACCTTCAAATGGCTCCTGAGTCAAACTGCGGTAACCTTCAGTCAAGGAGTTTAAAATACAAAGTTGGTAAGAACACAGGCCAAAGTTTCGCGCACAAGTTACAGCAACCAGTGGAGCCCAAGCCTCAGGCTAAGAGCCACGCCTCTCGCGAGGGGTACGCCAGCGGGAACGAGAGCTACACACGTAGCCAGCGGCGCGCACGCCCGCCTCGATACAGGCCGGCGTGCTCGCCCCCGCGGAAGTGGGCGGGGCCGAGGCCGGGGCGGGGTTCTGAGCCGGGCCGGGGCGGGGCTGCAGGAGCTGTAGGTACAGCCGCGTAGTCGCGACAGGTGCGCTAGGCGGATCGCCTGGGACCCGTGGCAAGGTAACGCAAAGAAGAGGCTACGCTGAGCCAGGTAAGGGCCTTCTCTCTCCACATCCTCCACAGCCCACGAGTGCGCGGAGACCACGGCTCCCCTTTACGCGCTCCGACTCGGCGACTTCTGTGGCGGGCTGAGTATAAGGAACGTGAGCCCCTCCCTCTGGAGTTTGGGGGTCGAGCGGTCCCTGATCTGCTCTTTGCTCTGTTCTTGGAGCTGCTCTGCGGGTGGGAGTGATGTGTAGAGCTAAGCCCTTGCTGCCCGAGGGCGGGAGATCCTAGACATCAGGACACTTCTTAAAAACTGTATGCTTTTTTGGTGTAGTGGAAGAAAGTGTAAGTTCATTAAAAGTCAAAATACCCTCCTAGGGAAATATTTTAATATTGATCTGCTCTTGAACCTACATTTTTGGCCATTCCCTCTGTCTTCAGTTTTTCTCTCCTTCCATTCCTCCAGCTCAGCTGTGTTTAAGACACTTAGACCCTTTTGAGCTACACTGAGAATATAAGGAGTTCTTGTAGCTCTGTTGTCCCAACGTTACTATCATATACATATGTTGGCATCCTTAACTCACAAATACACATTTTAAAAACATTTTTGGTTTGTTTGTTTTGGAGATGGGGTCTTGCTATGCATTTCAGGGTGGCCTTGAATTCAGTAAACAGCCCAGGCTGGCCTTACACTCGGCGATCCTCCTGCTTCATCGTCCTAAGTGCTGGGGTTACAGGCGTGCGCTACCACACCTGGCTACACACAAATATAGATATTCATATAAGGTAACCGTACACCATTGGCTAGACATCCCAAGGCTTGATGTGATAGTGATAGGAGGTAACCATCTGGCGCTCTTCCTGACCTTATTGATGCTAACAATTTTAGCTGATCCTATGAAAGATATTCGAACTACTATTGTCCTGTTCTTAATTCTGACTTTCAAAAACCTGCCTAATCCAGATAGTCGTGCTAACCTTGACCATTCAAATTAGTCAGAGCACTTAAGAAGTTACTGTATCAATTTTTTAAAAGAGGATTACCTTTTTAAAGGAGAAGTGTTCTTTTGCATTAGTCTTTTGGTCTTGATTTAAGTGGTTAAATTGTGTATTTTTATCCACGTAGTAGCTAATACTATTAACAAATGACAAATGTTTCAGGAACTGTGAATTATACTTTCTCCCAAGATCTAATGTAGATACAAAAGATGATGACCCTTAACAAATTCTAAATTCTTGTGGAGTTACAGCCTCAGTGGAGTATGATTATGCTTTAGATATACATTCAGAAAGTTAGAAAATTGGCAAAAGAAAGAGCAATATATATCATATTATATCAATATATATCAATATTTTATGTATGTTTATGTAGTTTTGCATTTATAGAACAGCACATAATGTGCTGCCTAATTATTTTAGGAACTTATTTTTTGAACAAAATATTATTTGAGTGCCTACTATATCAGTCTTATTGTCAGACATACAAATGAGTCTACACTTTAAAAGGCTTAATATCAAGTGAGTAAGTCAGAGCCAAACATACAACTTACGGTACTGGTAAAATGATTCTGTATTAGAGGTCAGTCCAGGATGCTGAAGGAGCACAGAAAATATGGGTTTGTTTTTTTTAAAATTTGCCTTTCTGCTTTTCCATAAAAACAAAACAAAAATACGTAGCAAAACAAACAAACAAACACATTTTGAGTAATAGTGAATGGTTCTCTGTAAACCATATATTCAGTACATTCTTACCTTGTCTTCTACCAACTCTATAGCCTTTTAGAGATAGCATTAGATACTGTCTTTACTTCCATGGCAGTTCAGCAAATAGTTGATGGAACTGTTTTCACTGTTAATATATTAGGCCCCAAAATATTCAGGTAGACCCTGAACTGTAGAGCCTCTGGGAACAGTATATTGGCAACATTAACAAAGTAGTGCCATTTTGTAAAATTTACCTCACTATATAACTTTGTTTTAACTTGGTGCATTTAAGAAGTTGTTCCAGACTCTGATTAAAGGTGGGGCCAAGTTTTAACCTAATAATTCTAGGAAGAGAAAGCTTCAGAAGTCAAAACAATTCTCTTAACGGTGTATCTTGGTGACAGGTACTTTTGACTACTAAGGTACCAGGAAAATGTCTTTTTTATTTGGGCATGTGAGTTGGTGGTAGAATTCCAAGCTCTTTAAAAAGAAGTCTCAGATGAGGAAAAGAGGATAGGTGTGTAGATAAGGAGGAAAGTGTCAGTGTTTAAAGATTCTTCACAGAGTTTTGATGATGTGACATTTACAGAGGTCTTGAATGCTCTTGGTACAACCAGATGCTTTTTTTTTTTGTCTTTTTCGTTTTTATCGGTACCAGGGATCTAACTCACGACTGCCTGCTTGCAAGGCAGGTGCTTATGCCGCTGAGCTAAATCCCCAGCCCCCAACCAGATGTTTTATTAACTGCCTACTATGTGCCAGTCTTCTGATGTATGGAGGACAGAAAGGATATGGCCCCTTTCTGTATGATTGTTTTAGTAAGTACTGGGGATTCAATCAGGGAGTGTTAAAACTACATCCCAGCCCTTTATATTTATTTATTTTTAATTTTGAGACAGGGTCTGGCAAATTGCTGTTGCTGAGCTCAAACTTATGGGTGTCCCTTAGCTTCTCATATAGCTGGGATTATAGGAATGCACCAACACATTCAGCTGTTCTTCATTTTTGAAATAGGGGCTTTGAGTTAATAATACATATGGTGGTTGTAATTTGAGCCATGTCGCTTGGTGAACACATTTCTTTAACATTGTGTTTCTCCTTTCTATTTGTGCTCCAAATAGAAAAAAGATTTCCACCAGAAACTTTTGGAATTATAGCAGGTTATTTATATGTACTTAATATCTATAATGATGGTGGTGTTTTTAAGTATAATTTTAATTATTGTCTCTTTTAGGGTTTCAAATTATTGACTTTCCTTTGCTATTTTTTAAAAATTAATTGTAACTTAGATACACTATTCCAGAAAGAGTCATCAGAGACATATACAGACATAAAATGTTGAAGGTATGGGGATCACTAGACATTTTTGCCATAAAATGGCCACCTAACCACAAATTGGAAGGATTTGTCATTTTTTAAGTTTTAGTAAAACTAATTTTGAGGTTTTTTGATTCCAAGACTACAAGATAGAGTAAACATTTTGCATACATCTATTTCCATTTCTCTTTTTCTGTGAATTGGCTTTTTGTTAATCCCACTCCTATTTTTATTTGGGTTTTAATCTTTTATTGTGTTGGTATTTTGTAGTCATTTTGTTTACTTGGAGTATTTTTAGGGGGACATATGGGCAAATTGAAAAGAGCGCTTCTTAAGGGAAAACCCGACTTTGTGATGTCACCAGCCAGTTGGTGCTCCAAATAGAAAAAAGATTTGGATTATCTTGAATAGGCATTCATTGACTCAGAGAGACTCCTGTAAGAAGGGGGATGAGAAGGTGGGTGTTGATCCCAAAGTGTATACAACTGTTATGATGAAAGGATGGCTTTAGACTATGGTTTTAAGACATTTTGCAGTTACTTTTTGTTCCATTCCTAACCTTTCCCATTTTAGCTATTTTGAGCCTGAGGAAAGACCAGATACAATAAAGCAGTTTCCTCTGGAGTGGCAAGGCTCAAGGAGATTGGAGACAGTGTAACTTATTTTACTGCTTTTAGGGTGGTTAATAAACATAAAGCAGTATTTTTTCAGGTACCCCACAGACAGATCTTTGGGAATGGGGTGAAGTCATTCGGAAGAGCCATGTTGCTGATGATCTATGCCACAAACTCATCATCTCCAGTGCATGTGAAAGAGGTCTCATTTTATGAGAGGATTTATGTTACTGTAGTGTTTAACAACTTACATTGTGCCATAAAGAAATTGTCGTTAGTGTTTTTCTTTGTGATTTATAGCTGTTTTGTTTTTTGAGACAATCTTCCTATGTAGTTCAGGCTGAACTTGCAGCAATCCTCTTGCCTCAGCCTCCTTGGTGCTGGGATTACAGGCCTGCCCTACTACATCTGGTCTGTAGCTTTTTTTTTCCCCTAGTGCTAAGAATTAAACCCAGGGCCTCATGCATGCTATACAAGTACTCTACCACTGAAGTGCTTCATTTTTTAAAAATATTAATTCTTCTGTATACAAATACTTAACCAGTTGTTTGCCTACTTATTTTTATATTGTACATTATTACTTATCTTAGATTTATTTATTTATTTATTTTTTGGTACAAGGAATCAAACTCAGGACCTTGTGCTTGCCAGGAGGTGCTGTGCCATTGAGCTGTGTCCCCAGCAATTGATTACCAGTTGATTTTATGTTTAGAAGGCCTTCACTATCCAAGATGTATTAAATACTTTCATTTTCTTCTAATTTTTATTGTTTTACTTGCTATATTTAACTCTCTGTCTTGAATTTACTTTGGAGCACTGAATCAAATGGTTAATGACTTTGCATGTCTTCTTAGCTCGAGATTCATATTTCCGGTGACCTGTCAGACCACACAGAAAGCCCCTCTGTGCCATGCGTCTACCTTCAACTCATTTCCATAAGGAGAGACTCTGAGGTTGTCTTTAACACTTCAGTCCTTGTCTCTTCCTGCATGTAATCCATCACCAAGTGTGGTGATTTTATCCCAACAATGATAATGGCTCTCTCATCAGTTTTCTGACTCAAATCTCTTATTTTTTATCAGAGTCCTTGAGCAGTCCTTGTAGTTGATGTCAGGTTTTTCCTTCAGTCCCATGTTGTCATTTAAAAAAAAAATCACATGTGTAATCTCAGCACTTGGGAGGCTGAGGCTGGAAGATCACCTCAAGTTCAAGGCCAGCCTGGGCTGCATCGTGAGTTCAAGGTCAGGCTGGAATACATAGTGAGACCTTGTCTCAGAAACCAAAATAAATAAAATAAACCAGAACACTGATTTTCAAAGCATGATTTCCTCAGTGACCTATATAAGAATCACCTGAACCAGGTGTGGGGGGGCCCACACCTGTAAACCTAGCACTGAGGAAGCTGAAACAGAAGGATACTGAGTTTGAGGCCAACCTGCATAACATAGTGTGCTTGGTGAGATCCTCTCCTTAAAAAATCAGTGCTCACTTTGGTAGTATGTACAATGAAATTGGAATGATACAGAGATTACCATGGCCCCTATGCAAGGGGGTGACATGCAGATTTGTGAAACATTCAAAAAAAAGTACTGGGCATGGTGGTACATGCCTGTAATCTCAGAACTCTGGGATGTTGACACTGGAGGAGTACAAATTCAAGTTCTGCCTGGGCAGTTTAGCCTTTTAGTGAGACCTTTCTCAAAAAATGAAAAAAAAGGTGCAGATACAGCTTAGTGGGAAGATCCTGGCTTCGTTTCCTAGTAGTGTTGCAACTTCTGTCTCCTCCCAAAAAGAATCACCTGGGTATTAGTTACGAAGGCAGATTTGAGAGTCCCACCTGGACTCACAGACTAGTGTATCAGGGGTGGGTCTGGGAATCAGAAGTTTAATACTTTTGAGATTTTATATACACACTTAAGGGGAACTAATACATAGGTGTAAATTTGTGTATGGCCTTCAAGATCTTCTTGCCCTGCCCCCAGCCTATTTTTCCAGGCTTATCTCCCCACCCTACCCACCCTTCTGGCACTGGAGCCGCAGTGATTCACTGTTTCCTGGAATGGACCCACCCTACCCTTTCCTGCCTCCGTGCCTTTGCTCCTGCAGTTCCTACAGCCCCAGGACCTCCTTAGCCCACACCCCATCCCATTGAAACCCTGTTCCTTAAGGGCCCAAATAAAATGTGTTGTGTTGTGTTTTGCTTTTAAAAGTAGTTTCTAAAAAAAAAAGTTTCTAGTTTTTCCTATTTGAAACAGTGGTTCCCTCTCTGATCTTCACTTAGCACTTTATTTTTATTTCATTTCTTTAATACTGTCACTGTTTTAAGAATTGCTTCCTTAAACTTTTTCATTTTGTAACCATTATGCAAGCATCTAGCAAGCAATTAAAAACTTAACGTGTATAAAATATATCTCATCTTGCACTTTTTTTTTTCTTTTTTTTTTTTTTTTTGCTTTTTGAGACAGGGTCGCACTATGTGTTCAAGCTGGCCTTGGGCTCACTTTGTAGCTCAGGCTGGTCTCGAACTTGCAGCGACTTCCTGCCTCAGCCTCCCGAGTGCTAGGGATTATAGGCATGCACTATCCTGCCCGGCATTGCACATATATTGTTATTGAACAATTTTGAGCACGCATCACACTTAGAATAAAATTAAAATCCGTACTATTCCTTATAAGTCCTTTTTTATCTGGCTGCTACTCATCTCTCTGTTATCTTGCATTTCTCTCTTCGCTCACTCTTTACCAATGTTACTGCCTCAGGGCCTTTGTATTTGCTATTTCCTTGCCTATAGAATTCCCTCATCTTTTCTGTTCACTTGGCTGGCTGCCTATCTCCTCCCTGCTTACCTTCAACTCAAATGTGATCCCTCAAAGAGGCTTTCCCTAGCCATTACCTGAAGTAGCTGCCCCCTTCCTACCACCATTCCAGTTACTCTTGTATTTCCTTACCAATCAGTCTTTAATTGTCCTGCTTCCTTAGTAGAATGGAAATTTCATGAGAACTAGGATCTTGGCTGTCCTCATTAGCATTATAGTCTTAGCACCTAGAGCAATGCCATGTATACAGTAAGAGCTCAATAAATATTTGTTGAATGGGTGAATTAGCCTCGAAGATAAATGTCTCATATTAACAAGTCTTATTTTGTTTTGAAGTCCAAAGTGGTGCTCATGGCATTTTTTTTTAAATGGACAGTGGCTGAAGTATCTCCATCTGGGTTCAAATCAGGTGGCAATCTATGAGCATTTCTGAAGGCAGCAAAACAAAGGATTGGGTACAGTGACAGCCAGTATTCGGTTCCATCAGAATACAGGTTTTCCAAGGTGTACCCAGGATCCAGGCCACTGTTTTACTACCTCAGTAGGCATCTACTTCCAGAATTGTTACTGGTGGACCATGCTGCTCAGTCAGCACTCATGGCATGACTATAGACAAGTATAGCAGAACCTAGGATATGAATAAAATCTTCAACAATCTAGCAGTTTTTGTCTGCTTTCCTTCTCTGGGAAAAAATAAGAAAGCTACGGAGAATTCTCAAAGAAAGATGACATTGTTTTACTTATATTTACTAGTTGCCTTAAAATGGGATAGTATAGTGATATTTTCAGCAATATTTTGAACAAAGAGTTTCTTATTAACGTCTAGTTAAGCCAGACATTATAAGTATTTCTAAATTCTTCCTATTTCTTGCATTGGTGGCCATATTTTAAATCCCAACTCAATTTTTTAAAACACTGACTTGAATTTTTTGTTTAAAACATGCTTTTAATTATAATTTATAGTTTTCAAAGTACTTTTACTTTTATTCTCCTATTTAGTCCACATAACCATTTTGTGTGACTATATATGTATATATATATATATATGCTTTTTTTCCTTTGAGACAATTTAGCTGTGCTTTTCAGGCGGCCTTTGATTCACTTTGTAGCCCAGACTGGCCTCTAACTCATGGTAATTCTTCTGCCTCAACTCCCCAACTGCTGGGATTACAGGCGTGTACTACCATACCTGGCAATATTTGTTTTTGAAATGAAGAATTGAGATCCAAAGAAGTTGATGATTTTTCAGTGGCTGCTAAAAGATCACCACTTAATAACTGGCTCTTTTTTTTTTTTTTTTTGTACCAGGGATCGAACTCACAACTGTGTGCTTGCAAGGCAGGCACTTATGCCGCTGAGCTAAATCCCCAGGCCCTATAAATGGCTTTTTAAAAAACATCCTATAACTGGATATCATTTTCAGGAGGCAGTTATTAAAATTCACCTAAATGATTAATATTAATATGTAGTTTGTAACCAATCATTAAGAAATAAGATGCACTGGCAAGCATGAGGTGGTGAGTTCGATCCCCAGTACTGAAAAAAGAAAGAAAGAAAGAATGAAAAGAAAAGAAGACAGAAATAAGATACATAGCATTGGTGCAGGTTAGTAACAAACTTTCTCATATCTGTGGCCATGATTTGCTAATTCTCTATAGGACCAGCGTCAGCTATACTTGTCCTTGATTAAAGAATTGTTCTCTGTTATCGTCTCAGATCTTTATAGAAAGGAAAGATTAGAGAGCTTGATTTGAAAAGAATCACTTTTCAGTAAACCTGTTTTAATTCTCCTGCTTGAAGGGATTGGCTAAATTGATCTAAACTGGCTCTTCAGATTGAGCAAGCCCTGAAAAAAATACATCATCTAAAATTTCAGATAAGAATGGAAGCCAGGCCCTTCCTGGAAATGGCCAGCAGTGAAACTAAGAAGCCCGCTGTTTGGAGAAGACAATTAATTATTAAGGACAAAGAACTGGTATAAGAAGCTTATAGCTTTAACAGAAACAACTTTTCTAAAATAAGTGTAGAAGAAATACATTCTTAGGCCCACGCATTGTACAGAAGGCTCTTTAACTGTCTGTTTTGTCTTAAGCATGTAGTTGACAAAACTTGTGAGCATGTCGTTTTTAGGTAGAGACAGTTATTCTGGGCTTTTGTTGATATATGTAGCAACTGGGTACTAGTTTATAGCCATTTTTCATATGACATTTTTGAGGTCTTTCCTTAAATTAGTCCCTGATATCCAATGCATCTGATGTTAAAGGTGGCTATTGAGAGAAAAAAAAAATCTATGCTTTATATAATGCCCTTTGTCAACTATAAATTTCCACATTCTTCTGCTAATTAACTTTACCTTTGTCAATTTTTCACATTAAATTTGAAGTTACAGACACAATGACCTATTTTTCTACCTACTGAGAGAAATTTTCCTTACTATGTGTTAAAAAAAAAAATCTCTATTGGATTATATTTGCCCTTAAAGTGAACAGCAAACAGGAAAAGCAGAGAGGAACAAGATGGATAAAAAAAAAAAAAAAAAAAAAGATTATTTGAAAGTTACATTTAGAATGGAGCTGCTAATTCCTTAATTTAAGGGAAAAAAAGATTACAAATGTTTGTAGGTGGTTCTTCATTACCTACAAATTTTAGGCCAAGGTCAGCTTTTAAAGGCTATAATTATATATTTTTTACCTGCCTTAATTAGATATGTGATTACCACAATTGTATAAAAGTAATTTGGATTTTAAAAATGTAAGAAGATACTCAAATGAGTGAATAAAATATTAGAAGCCATGTAGGAAGATTGTAGTTATAGTACTATCTGTAAATTCTTAGAGTTTTTATAGAGGTATTGATAATATAAAAAAAAATGTGACTATACAAGGCCTTGACAGATTTAGGCATTCTGGTGCAGACAAATGGTATGAAGCCTGGTGCTTCTCATAGTAACTACTAGGTTCTCAGAATTGTCATCATTTTTTTTTGTCTTTTTCTTTTTTATCGGTACCAGGGAATCGAACTCACGACCACACACTTGCAAGGCAGGCGCTTATCCCGTTTAGCTAAACCCCTAGCCCCTGAATTGGCATTATTGATTCATTCATACTTTCCTCCCCCCTTTCTTATCTATCTACTATCTATCTATCTATCCATCTATCTATCTATTGTATTGGGGGTCAAACCCAAGCGCCCATGGATGCTAAATTTGAACTCTACCCATGTTGTCTTTTTATTGATAATTTCACAAAAATCAGTTGATCCTTGAAATATCATGTGTAGTAGAGCAGCATCTCTGTTATATTCTCTGTAATGCAGATTGTTTTGCTTCTAGCCTTGGCTTCTGTAAAGTAAGTAAGAGATAACATTTATTTAACTTTTCTATTCTTCAGTTTCTTCATCTGAGTATTAGCAATACAAAGTAGAACAATAGTATTACTTTTGAGTGTGTTATTATTATAAAGATTAATGTATGGAAAGAAATTGAAACAATATCTGATACTCAGTAAATGTTAGGTATTCTTTCTACTAATTATGATGCACCTATTCTAGCAATGAGCTAAAAGTACATTTTATTTTATTTTATTTTTTATTTTTGGTATTGGTAATCAAACTCATGACCTCGTGCTTACCAGGCAGTACTATGCCACTGAACTATATCCCCAGCCCCTAAAAAGACATTTTAGAGATAATGACACCAAGGTTTAGAGAATTTTTCTAATGTTACCCCATAGGTAAATGGTGGACTCAGTGTGTTGGCATGAGTTAAAGGAACCTTGGACAGAAGAGTGGATTTAGGTATGGACCAGGCTGGGGCATCTGGCTCAGCCCCTTACCATTTCTAGTTTTGAGATTTCCCCATTAACCGTAGTGTGCATAGGTCATCAGATCATGGATGTGAGTGTTTATCAGGCTGCTTCAAATCCCAGTTCTGCCACTTTCCAGCTGTGTGCTTTTGAACAAGTTATTTCTCTAAACCCTGTTTCTTCCTCTATAAAATGAGAATAATACTTGCTTTGTGGTATTGTAAGGATTAACTGAATAACATCATATAAAATGAGATACCATATTTAAAGGATGTGGCATATAGCCACATTTAGTAACACCAACCCCTAGTTTTATGCAGCAGTGGCCCTAACTTTTACTTTATTCTGACATAGTCTGTTCAGGCAGTGGGCAAGTGTCTTCTTTCCTGCCCTAGGTATAACCCTGGGAGCAATCTAGGACCCAACTCTCAAAGCTCTTTTTTGTATCGCAGTCCTAAGAGTCCCTTTTCAGCAGCGTTAGATGTATTTGAACTGCACCTGAGAAATTTGGCTTCCATAGATGATCCTGATATGCAGAGTGGCCCCTCCCTAACTGGGAAGTGCAAGACTTGCTGGAAGAGTGTGGCAGCTGCTGTGCAACCCTGAACAGTGACCTTCTCTGAGTGTTGGGCATCAGTCAGTATTCTTTCAGGGCTGTGCTCTGGAGGGAATATTAATGAGCAGTCAGTGGTGGGTGCTTACAAAAGGAAGTCTACAGAAACGAGGTTCTCCTCTGTATAGTCAAGCACCATTTCTATTTGGAAAGAATATTAATGAGATCTGGATAAGAATCAGACACCAGGAAGGGACAGCTGCTACAAGAGGCAATTTTAATTGTGTAAGGCTTACACATGATATTCAGAAAGTCCTTGTGCAATTAAAAAAAGTAATTAAATTGTAGAGATAGTAAACAGTTTATAAATGACATTTTAAAGGTAATGTAGTTTGAAAAAGGAAATTCATTGAGTACCCAATACACATTTTAAAAAATACTCAACCTTGGTTCTGATTAAAAGAATGAAAACTAACAAATTAATGTACCATTTTTCACATATCTCCTTGTCCGAATAGAGAAAATACAAATAAATATAGTCTTTCTCATATAGCTGATGGTTCAAATACGTGTGTGTGTGTTTCAGTATTGGTGATTGAACCCAGTGATGTATATCCCTGTCCCTATTTTTATTTTGAGATAGGGTCTCTCTGAGTTACCCATGCTGGGTTTGACTTGTGACCCTCCTGTCTCATGCATAAGCCTATTGTGTAGAAATACTGCTTCTGGGAATTTATACCATAGGTGTACACCTCATAAGTTTTGCAAAAATAAAATGAGATAGCATTTGTGGAATACTTTGAACAGTGACTGACAAAACTGTGTGTAGTGGGAACACACCTGTGATCCCGGCACTCTGGGAGGCTGAGATAGGATTGCAAGTTTGAGCCCAACCTGGGCACTTTAGTGGTTCACTGAGACTCCTGACTCAGAAAAGAAAAGAAAAAAGTTAAAATGAGCTGGGGGTACAGCACAGTGTGAAGGCCCTTAGTTTAATCTCTAGTGCCACCAAAAAAGCAGCAGTGATTGACACATAGGTGCTATTTGTTTACTGTCATTGTTATTATTTTGTATAGAACATATCAGAAAGTTTATACTCCAAACTGGGATAGATTACCTTTGAGAAGTGGGTCAGTTTCTGTTGTGTGGTGGTTCTCATGTTTGCCTCAAATGTGAAAGGTCCCTGGTTCAAAACCGGGCGGAAGCAAGCCTTCCCTAAGAGAGAAGTGGAATCAGCTTTGGAGGAGGGTGACAAAGCAGACGGGGACTTCTGCTTCTCCAGTTGTGTATTGCCGCATAGCTCTCCAAGATGTCAGTCACTCTGGCTGGTGAAGAGAAGCACAGTTCCAGCTTTCCGTGCTAGTTGAGCCCTGCAGAAGGAGGTGGGAAGGGTGAGAGTGAAGGGGCTGAGGCCAAAAGGGTGCTGAGGATTTCCCTGAGGCTGCTGAACCACAAACCTAATTAAGATTTAGGATTTCTGGGGGCTGGGGATTTAGCTCAGCCTGCCTTGGTTCGATTCCTGGCACCAATAAAAAGGAAAAAGACAAAAAAAAAAAAAGATTTAAGATTTCTAAATTGCACAAGAACCTTATGAAGGCCACTGTTCAATAGACTTAGCCGTTTTATAATTCACTAGGTTACATTATATTCAAAACACTCATTAAACAGTGATTTGGGTTTAATTTGACTTCTGAATAAAAGCTACAGGAAGTTATTGCTCAAAGTGCCAAAAGAAATGGGAGGTCTTCCTAATAATTATAAAAATGTTGATGTTAATGAGTGTTAATACATCTGTTTTACACAAAAAAGTCAAAACAGCCAAAGCAAATGTAACATTTATAAGGTTTTTTTAGTTCTGTTTTTGAGACAGGGTCTTGCTGCACAGTTCAGGCTGGTTTCCAGCTCACTATGTAGATGGCCTCGAACTCTCAGTGATCCCCCTGCTTGTAGCCCTTTGAGTGCTAGGATTACAGGCATATACTACCACACCTGACTTATGGAATTTTTTTTTTTAATGGTACCAGAGATTAAACTCATGACCTCCCACTTGCCAGGCAGCACTACTGAGCTGTATCCTTGGCACTTATGAGTTATTTTTGCCTTTCTATTTATTTGTTTTTGGCAGCACTGGAAATTGAACCCATGATTTTCACATTGAGCTGCATCCCCAACCCCTTTTTAAATTTTCTGAGAGAGTCTCACTAAGGCTAGGTTTGAACTTGCATTCTTCTTGCCTCAGCCTCCAGAGTGCTGTGGTTAAAGCTATGAGTTATTTTTTAATCAGAGCCTTACGACATAGGTCTTAAAACAATAAGACATGTACACCAAACTAAGCCCAAACAAGTCCAAATACACCGAGCTCAATAAACCTTTAGAGTAAGGTTTATCAAGTGTGCCTTGGACACAGGAGTGCAGAGTCCAAAGTCTAGTTACTGTGTGTGGGGGAGGCCCTGGAGTCAGGAAGCGTTAGTATTTCGCTTATGCTCCCAAAGAGGCATGGCAAAGGGTGGGTGGGGAACCAGGAGGAGTCCCTCACCAATAGTTAGTAACGAGTTCAGTGTCTTTTCTTTTTGATTTGAAGATGGAACCTAGGGCCTGCTGCATGCTAAGCACATGTTTTATTACTGAACTATATATCAGCTCTAAAGGGATAATATTTTAAATAGAAATTTTATTGAATTATAATTAACATGCCATAATTCATATATTTTAAATGTATAATTTGTAGTTTTTAGTATAGTCACAGGGTTGCTTAGTTATCACTGCAATCAATTTTACATTTTTATCACTTTTCAAAAGAAAAAAACCCCATATCCATCTCTCCTTCACTGAGGATATATCCAGGCAACTACTAATCTTTCTGCCTCTAAAGATTTCCCTATTCTGGTCATCTTATATAAAATAAAATCATATAGTATGTGGCCTTGTGTGTTTGACTGCTTTAACCTAGCATATTTTCAAAGTTCATCCATGTTACGTCAGAATGATATTCCATTTTGTTTATCCCTTCATGATCCGCTAATAGGCGTTTGGGTTGTTTCACTTTTTGGTTATTGTGAGTAATGCTGCTACAAAGTTCACATCCAGGTTTTTCTATGGACATAGCTCATTTCTTTTCTGTGTTTTTTTTATTTTAAATCGGTACCAGGGATCGATCATGACCGCCTGCTTAGAAGGCAGGTGCTTGTGCCGCTGAGGTAAATTCCCAGCCCCACTTTTCTGTCTGTCTGTCTTTCTTTCTTTCTTTCTTTTTTCTTTCTGTCTGTCTTTCTTTCTTTTTTGTGGTACCATAGATTGAACTTGGGGGACTTGGATCTTTTTTTTTTTAAACACAGTGTTTCACTCTGTAATTCAATTTGACCTGGAACTCATTATGTATCCCAAACTAACCTTGAACTTGTAACAATCTTCCTGCCTCAACTTCCTGAGTACTAGGATTACAGACAGGCTTGTGCTACCATGTGCAGTTTATAACTTTTAATATTGAGATGGAGTCATGCTAAGTCTCCAAATTATTTAGGCTAAGCGGTCCTCCTCTTTCTGCCTCTCAGAGTGATGGGATTATAGATTTGTGCTACCAGGCCTAGCATTTATATCTTTTTATGTATTTTATTTTATTCATTCATTTAGTGGCTCTGTGGATTGAACCCAGGGCCTTGCATGTGCTCTACCACTGAGATGTATCCCCAGCATTTTTTTTTTTGAGAGTCTCACTAAATTGCCCAAGATGGCCTTGAATTTATGATCCTCCTGCCTCAGCCTCCCGAATAGCTGAGATTATAGAGCACCATACTCAGTTACTTTTATTTTTAGTTGACTCATAATAGTATGCACTATGGGATACAGTGTGATCATTCAATACATTTTCACATAATATGGGAACTCTACATTTAACCTTTGGAGAAACCATCAGACTGTTTTCCAAAGTGGTTGCACCCTTCCACAGGTGTGTATGAGGTCTGTGAGAGCTCCTGTTCCTTTATATCCTCGCCTATACTTGTCAAACTATAATCCTTTTACATTCTTATCCAGTTTACAGGTGCACAAACAACTGAAACAAAAGCTTTATAAAAGAATATTAAACCACAGTTTATGTAATGCATCATGACATGTTCTATTTCATTCCATTCTTTTTTCATTAAAACAAACAGGACCTGGCAGTGTAACTCAGTGCTTGCTTAACTCGGTCTGGGTGTTGGGTTCTATCCCCAGCACTACAAACAACCATGCTGCTTCCTACCACTAAATAGATTTTACAACTCACTAATTGTGACCTGCAGCTAAAACACTAGGCTATTGTAACCTCTTCATTTTATAATAGAGGAAGGCTAGCCCAGACAGGTGGCTTGTTAAGGATCATGCTACTAATCAGTGGCAGATTCTAGATTACAGTCCACGTCTTTTGGCTGCCTGCTTTAACCTTAGTATTAATATATTACAATAGCCTTCCTTCTCAGTAGGTAAAACTATAACAGAATTCTATTCAGGTACCATTTCTTTAAACCTATTTTGTCCCTTTTGTGTACTGGCAGTCAAACCCCCAAGACTCTATTACTATTGAGCTACAACCCCTGCCTAGTGACCCCTAGCAGGGCCGTATTAAATTGGCTGCACAGGGCTCTAACTTCTCCTGCCTTAGCCTCCTGAGGAGCTGGGATTACATGCATGCACCACTACACCTGGCCTTTTGTATGTTTTTCTTAAGCAGAATTTTTAATAGCAATAAATTAAGTTAGAGGGGGGAAAAAGAATAAAAATAACCTTTTTTTTTTTTTTTTTTCCTTTTTAAGCAGCAGGGATCAAACTCAGGGCCTTACACATGCCAGGCAAACACTACCCCTGAGCTATACCCCCACCCCAGAAATTGTATTATCATAAGCTATTCCACAGTGATTTTGTGCCATCTGGACAGGGATGGTCTAGGTTACCCTAGGTGCTAGGCACTGAATTAGGCAGTCTACTTTATAGTTAAAGGGCAGCCATTTTCCTTATCCTGCCAAATTTGAATGGTAATATAAATTTCCAAAATGGGAAATATACAATTATTTTATACTGTACTTTTCTACTTTTTAAGAGTACATATGGCTCTTAAATCTTATTTTATTTTATTTTATTT
The DNA here is from genome assembly GCF_034190915.1 of Cavia porcellus. Taxonomy (NCBI): domain Eukaryota; kingdom Metazoa; phylum Chordata; class Mammalia; order Rodentia; family Caviidae; genus Cavia; species Cavia porcellus. The sequence continues at coordinate 41,735,754 of NW_026947491.1, read as the reverse complement.
TGAAAGTAGTAAAATACAACAGAACAAGACAGAATAAAGCCAACTAAGAGTGTACAGTGAAATTAGTACAGAATTTCACAGCAGGTTACCAGGATAACAGTAATAGGTATCACAGTATATTTTGTTATCTTTACAATAGTTGTTCTTTCAATCACGTATATCAAAATAAAATAAAATACAGAACATTAAAGAACTTATCAAAACAGAATATTGACAGAGCAGTACCATTAATCAGAATAGAGCAAAACAGTAATAAAAATATTTGCCTTCAAAGAGATGGTAGAAGGAAATCCCCCTTATTTGCTATGGTCAACCTCCCAGGAGATGCTCAGATTTCTGGTTCCCATTTGCTAACAGGGGGGACAGGAGAGTGGGATAGGGGAAGTGGGATGTTGGAATCTAGGCCATGCACCAGTAGGTTCACTATTGCTTTGCTTAGCAGGGAGGCAGGCTTGGTTTCCCAGCTTCGTAAGTTCCAACATGGCGTGGATCTCAGGAGACACTGGTGGTTCTCTCACTTTGAGGGGCCACAGTCTGCCACCCCGCTGCCGCTTACCAGGGAGGGGAGCTGCTTGCTTGGTTTCCCAGCATCCTAAGTTCCAACATGGCCAGCTCTTAAATCTTTTAATTTAGTGTTTTCTAGCATTGCTCTAGTTCACTTTCTCATTTGAACATTTTCTTCCTATTTCACAATATTATTCTACATTTTAGGAACAGATAGTTATTTATTAGCATTTGTAAGAAAACACCTGAATTATATGTCAGTGAAAGGAACTGACTAAAACAATCTGTGTAGAAGGAGTTTACTTTTATCCTACTTGAGTTTAGTACTAAAGACCTTTTTTTATGTCCAGTGACTTCCCATAATTTGAAGTAATTTATTTTGGAATAAACACAACGTACTATATTTTTTCATTTTCTTTTCCCCTAAAGTGCTGGTCTATAAAGATAACTGAATTCAATAAATGATTTCAGGTACCTGAGAGTCCTTGACAAATACTTCGGTGCCTACCATGTGTCAGGCACTGTTCTAGGAGTTAAAATGCAGTTTAAAAAATCTGAGCAAGGACAGGGCTAGTTCTACTCCTCTAGAAACTTTAAGAACTCCTTTGAGCTGGGGTTATAGCCCAGAGGAAGAGCAATTGCCTAGCATGTGTAAGTCCATGGGTCTCACCTCCAGCACCATAATTGACTAATACCAGGGCTAGAGTGTCAGGGAAGAGATCAGGGAGAAACTGTCACTGAAGCGGGGATCTGTAACATACAAAGGGTAGCAGTGCTAGAGAGACAGCATGCCCACAGAAAGGCCTAAGATCAAGAGGTGAATTGGGCCTTGCTTAAAGACTGAAGGGAAAATTGTTCAAAGAGGAAGGTTGTAAAATAACATTTATTAACTGAAAATAATGATAAAATTCTTTTGTTTCTTGTTTTCTTTGATAGGGTCTTGCTATGTAGTTCAGAATGGCTTGAACTTACTATGTAGCCAGGCAGGCCTTGAACTCATGGTGATCCTCTTGCCTCAGCCTCCCAGCCATCATGTGTGTCACCATGCCCAGCCCAATGATAAAGATTAATTGAGCACTTATTAGTTGCTAGATGGTGTTACATATACTTGATGCTTAAGAACTAATGTTGTTTTTTTTTTTTTTTTTTTGTACCTGGGATGGAACTCATGACCTCACACTTACCAGGCAAGCACTTATGTCGCTGAGCTACATCCCCAGCCCAGAACTAATGTTCTAAAAAAAAAAAAAATAATAATTTTTTTTTTTTTTTGTGGCACCAGGGATCAAACTCAGAACCTCGCATTTGCTAAGCAGGCGCTTATGCCACTGAGCTAAATCCCCTGGCTCTTTTGTTTTTTGAGACCAGCAGTCGAATTTAGGACCTTAAGCTTGCCAGGCAGGTGCTGTGCTGTTGAGCTAAATCCCCAGCTAAGAATGAGTTTTCATAACAAGATAAATTCTTTTATTTCTCATTTACAAGGGAAGAAACTCAGAGAATTTAATAATTTGCCCAAGATCACACAACTGACAGGATATATGAGATTCAAGCCAGTAGATTCAAATCCACGGCCTAGTTTTTAGTCTCATATCATTTTCTCTTTAGTGTATGTCACGCTTAGGCATTTTTTTCCTAAACTTGTGATCCTCTTGCCTCAACCTCCTGAGTAGCTTAGCACTATATCTGGCTGTGTCTTTAGTTGCATTTTGGTGGCTGCCTTAATACCTTGAATGAATTTAAAACATTTATCTTTCATGATCATTTTGATTTTGAGGGAATAAACAGAAGTTGTACAGTTCAGATTGAATGAATAAGGTGAATAATACACACTGTGCTTTTACAGCTCTGCTTGTCCTTTAGATGACACTTTGGCAGCAGCACTCGCTGTATTTTTTAATCACACCTGGTAAAGACACTCATGAAAGAAGGCTTCCAGAACTGCTTCAGCAAGTGACAAGAGTGACGGGATAAGTACATTCAAAGCCAGGGTGTTTTAAGGGAGGTTAAGAGCAATGTGTCTTTTACCATCTAATTTTTTTTTTTTTTTTGGTCTTTTTGAGACAGGGTTTCACTGTGCAGTTCAGGCTGTCCTTGAATTCACTTTGTAGCCCAGGCTGGCCTCAAACTCAGAGCTATCCTCCTGCCTCAGCCTTCTGAGTGCTGGGATTATAAATATGTACCTCCATGTCCTGTTTCATAACACACTTTTTAAAATTTAAATATGTAGGGTGTATTTTTATCACCCTTGTATTATATTTGGACTGTATGTTGTATATTTATGAGGTATCTGAAACTATCCAGTGGGTAATGAGTATTCTAGAACTGAAGTCAGGAAGTTAGGAATTAACATTTCAGCTTTGAGAATCATCTGGTGTAAGTGACCTCTGATTACTTGAGAATAGGTGAGTTCCTATAGAAAGAGAGAAGAGGGCTGGCTTTAGCCCAGTGGTTCCTTCGACTTTGGCTTCCCAACCGCTTGGGCCGCTGGCTTCCATAGGTCTAGTGGTTCGAGACCTGTCGGCGCTCTCCAGTCCTTTTAAAAAAAAAAGAAAGAAAGAGAGAAGAAAATGGCTTTTGAGTAATGCCTGGGAACGTGTAAGTTTTCTTTTCAATTTTTAACCTTGTGTATATTTCATCCTTGTTGACGTCGTCGTCTCCTGGACGCCCCCCAGTTCTGGACATTCAACTCAGGGCCATGGCACTGAATTACATCCCCAACCCTTTTAATTTTTATTTTGAAATAGAGTTTTTCTAAGTGCAGGTGAGTGGAGGGAAAGAAAGGGAACTCTGGGAAGATAATTGAGAATAATTTGAAAGACAGAAAAAGAATCAGAGTTCTATTTAGGAAAATACAATTTGAAAATTTAAAATGAGAGACTAATCAGTGATTAAGATAACAAGATAAGAGGATGAGAAGAGCTGAGAACTAAGTTGGTGTAATCCCAGCTGAGGCAGAAAAATTGGCTGAACTACATAGCAAGACCCTGTCTCAAAAAAAAAAAGGAACTAAGAGCCTGTCCAGCTGATCCTTGGAGCTGACAATAAGAGATGCTCTGTGATCGGCAGGTGACCAGGTGCAGTAGAATGGCGAGAATAGAGGTCCAGACCAGGGCAGCAGAGGGATATCTAGAAAATGAAGAAGTGAAAATGAATACCCAGAGACTGTGTATGGTTTGGCTGTGATGTAGGGGCAGCATGGGGTAGCAGACTGAGAGGGGGAAAAGGCGTAAGAGAAAAAAATAAATTTCTAGCCCTCCAGTCTGAAATCCTACCTACTTGGAAGACCAAGGCGAGAGGATGACACATTCAAGTCCAACCTGGGCAGCTTAGCAAGACCCTGTCTCAAAAAGGGCCGAGGATGTAGCTCAGTGATAGAATCCTTCCTTACCAAGCACAAAGTCCCAAGTTCAATTCCTAACTCTGTGGAAAAGACAAAAACTTTTTAAAAATCATATATGTGAACTTCAGCTACATATGCATACCCATCAGAAATGTTAGCATGTTTAAGTAGAGGGGCAAAGCCAGAAGAGATGATGAGTGAGGTTCCAGGGAAAGAGTTCATGTGTGGCCTGGCCACCTAGCTCAGGGTTAAATAGAGGGTTTCATGGTTTTTGGCAAGCTGTTTCAACAAGTAAATTACTTCCCATTTACACAACCTCTTTTTCATTATTGTTGCTGTGAATTCAAGACATAAAATATCCTTAAAAGGAAACAAAGGGCCACAGGTAATACCAGCACTCGGGAGGCTGAATCAGGAGTATTACTGTGAGTTCCAGGCCAACCTGGGCTACATAATGGCTCTCTGTCTTAAAAGAGAGAGAGAGAGAGAGAAAGAGACAGAGACAGAGACAAGGAGGGGATCTCATGTTGTGAAAGTGACTTTGTCCTGGGAATTTGGTCAGTATTACAAGTGTCTGATTGTCTAGATACATGTTTCTGCAGATACCTGACTGAAACACTCCAAGCAACAGTGGCAGTGACTATTCTAATATGCCTCCAGACCTGTCTGTCAGCATATTTCCAAATAATAAAGTAGTGAACCTTTTTATGTAGGTACTGGAAGTTATTTAGTGGTTCTTTTTATATCACTTGTATATGTAAAGATTTTGAATAAGCTAATATTACTAAACAATTCAATATAAAAATACACTTTCTTAACAGCTAATCTTGGATCTGTATGTCAGATAAAATTTACAGCTTCATGTAATATTGTACAAGACATATTTATAAAGCTCCTTCTATTCATAAATCCCAGAAAAGCAAGACCCAAGGTATATCTGTCTTCTGATCTTGAGTAGAATTCATAAAATTGTGATAAAGTAGTGAAGGAGATCTATGCTGCTGGGAAGGAGGGTTGAGACAGTTTATAAAAGGTTCTGTGAGAAACTAGCTTCTCAGCTGAGTTTTTTGTTTGTTTGTTTTGTTTTGGTATCAGGCATGCAGCCCTGAAGGTAACTTTACACAATGTTTCTAGTGTACCTATGTTTTGACTGCAACCTGTCATGAGGTCAGGTGTGGAATTTTCCATTTGTGGCATTAATTATGTCAGCACTCAGTTTCAGACTTAGGACCATTTCTTTTTTCAGATTTTTGGATAAGGGATGTTTAATTTGCATTCATACCCAAGGAATAAAATAAATATCTGTGAGTCTCTACTAATATTAATAAATGATTGAATGAATGAGAGGGGAAAAGAGAAATATTCTTTATGCAAGAATGCCAGTTATTAAATGTAGAATGGATGAGGCCAAGAGAAAATCACCACTAACAATAATTGTCATAGATAAGATCCAGCTAGAAATGCTAAAATTTGTGGGAAAAAGTTTAAAGAAAAGTAGGGTCAAAGTACCATCCTACAAATATTTACAAAGAGAAAATAGTAACATTACATTGGACACTGTAACTATTTTAAGTAGTCAAGTTAATACCACCAGTGATAAAGCATGTACCCTCTAATAGAGCACGAGGAAGGTACCTCAGCTTCTTCACAGCATTCTTCTGAAAATCTGTAACTTCAGTGTAATCTGGGAAGACGTCTTTTTTTTTTTCAATTGAGCATTGTAAGATGTTCCAGGCTCATTTTTGTGTTTGTCCTGCCCAGCTCTTTCTACCACTTCTTCAAGAAGCCCTGATTATTCTATTTTTTTTTTTTTGCCCTGATTATTCTTATTGGTGTGATCCAGAAATCCAGATTGTGGATCAGCCCACCTAATGCCTAGCCAGTGCTTTTTAACAGAATCAGGGTCATGAAAAACAAGGGAACACAGGAACTATCATCTGTGGAAAGAGATTTAAGGAGTTAAGACAACTAAAAGCACCATAAGATCTTGAAACAGAAAAAACAGTGGGAAACGTAGAATTTAAATAATGTCTATAGTTTAATTAATAGTATTGTTTCAATGTTAATTTTTTAGTTTTAATAATTATCCTCTGGTAATGTGAAGTAAACCTGGATGGAAATCTGAGAACTTTTGTACTCTTTGCAACTCTTTTCTTTCTTTGTAACTTTTGTGTAAATGTAAAATAAAAGGTAAGAAAATTAGGTGTGGTGATGCGTGCCTGCACTCCTAATATTCTGGAGACTAAGAAAGAGTTCAATCTTGAGTTTGAGGTTATATAATGAGACTGTCTCAAGAACAAACTCATAAATAAATAATTGGAAGAAACTAACTTCATGTGGATTTTTTTTTTTTTTTTCTGCAGTATGGGTTGAGCTCAAACTTCTGATCCTCCTGCTTCAGCCTCCCAGAGTGCTGGGGTTGTAGAGGTATGCCACCATACATGCACAGGAACATACTTTGTATAGTTTTTATTTAAAATTGCTCTTGCACCTTAAGCTTAGTTAGCTTTTAATTGCTCTTTTACCTTTTGACATTCAAATTGAGAAGAGTTGTTGATAGAAAAACTAAAATTTTACGGTTTTGTTTTAAAAGAACATTTCTTTTAGTGAGTTTGTAGAGTTTTTCCCTTTAATTTTTTTGAAACTGTATCAGGCAGACAGCTTTCCAGCTTGCCCAAGTAATCAGGAGAGGAGGAGAGGGAGGGAAGGGGGGAAGGAAGGAAGGAGGAGGGAAGGAGAGAAAGCTGAGATTGGGTTTATGAGGACAGCAGCTTTTTAGTGGCTTTGGGACCGGCCAATGTGGTAGCAGCGCATTTGCTTTTCTCCCAGCCTGGTTTCTGAGAGCTAATTCCCTTGGCCAGGTGAGCTTGTAAATGAGTTTATTAGGATAGGTTTCCCGAAGCAGCTACAGCCTTCACCTTAAGCAACAGCTGAAGGAAGCAGATACCTGGGGCCAGATTTTTCTGTGAGTCATAGCCCAGCCCTTGCTTTGGCAGGGACCTTTGGCCAGAGATCTTTATCTTGGGGCTCCAGCTTGCCCAGAGGATAGTCTCCCTGTCCCAGTGCAAGCTACCTGGTCTGATGAAAGAGCTTTGGACTGAGAGTTAGGGCTCCAGCTTTATTTTTAACCAGCTGGTGATTTGGGGGAAATTATTGGATGTTTGTGTGGCTCGGTTTCTTCACTGTATAAAAGGGCTTTTGGTTCTTGATTTGTAAACTTCTCTTTTGATGTAAAAATCTTGAGTATATACCTAAAACTGAAGATGTCCTTTTTTTTTTTTTTAGCAAGATTTACCTCTTTCTATGTATCCCATTGGTATTTGTTTTACTGCTGTTTTTGTTATGTCAGTTTCCTTTAACTCTTGTACAGTTCATCCTCCAAGTTGAAGTGCCAGTGGAAAGCACGTGACCTAGGAGGATGGGCTTTGGAGTCTGAAAGTCTGGAAGCAGCATTCATATCTGAGAGAGACTGGTGGTAAGAAGCAATACCATATCTCTCACGCCAGCCCATAGAAGCCGAGATACTCATCCATAGTGAAGAGTATTTCACTTAACTTTAAGTTTCCCTGGAAGTAGGAATGATTATGTCTGATGTTCACATTTAGGAAAGATAATAGTCATTCCTAAGTACAGTGGTGTGCCTGGTTCCAGGTCCCCAACAGACACCAAAATCCATGGTATTCAAGTTCCTTCTATAAAACAGTATAGTGTTTAACTATGCACAGCCTTTGTATACGTTAAATCATTTCCAGATTACTTGTGATGCCTCACAGAGAGTGAATGCTGTGTCAGTAGTTACACTGTATTGTTCAGGAATGATGACAGGAAAGAGACAGATGTGTGCTCTGGGAGGATGAGGCAGGAGTATCACAGGTTTGAGCACAGCTGGGGCAACTTAGCACTTGGCAGGACCCTGTCTCCAAGGATTTTTAAAAATGGTTGGGGATGTGTCTCAGTGTAAAGGCCCTGTATTCAATCTTCTATATTGCTTTTCAAAAAAAGTCTGTACATATTTAGTACAGGTGCAGTTTTTTTTCCAGTATTTTTAATTCACATTTGGTTTATGTGGAACCCAAAAATATACAAAGGGCCAAGTATATTTACCATTACTCTCTTACTGGAGGATAAATAATGCTTATAGATTTTCAGTTATGGTTCAAGAATTTTTCTTCCTTATTTTTACCTTGACTAGAAGTGATGGTTTTAATCATTATTCATCACTGGTAGTGGGGAGAAATGCAATTTGAAATCAATTAAATTGATTTGAATTTCAGCTATGCTATTTTGTAGCTAAGTGATCTTTGTAAAGTGATTTAATATATCTGAATCTTCATTTATAATAAATAAAAACAATCTTGTAGCATGTTTGTGAAGGTTGAGATTTATGTTCTACATTAAGTGTACGTTTCACCGGAGGCTGAGGCAAGAAGATTGCCATGAATTTGAGGCCAGCCTGGACTCTGTAGTGAGACCCTGTCTCAAAAAATAAATAAACAAATGAAAGTAGATGTTTCAAAATGATTTTTATTCCAGTACTGGTGATGGCTGTACTTACCAGGCATGTGCTATGCCACTGAGCTATATCCCAAGCAATGTTTTTTATTCTTAAGCTTTCAATTTGTAGTTTCCTATTGTGTGTACTTGGATTTTTATGCATATATCTCAATTTTAGTAAAGCAAAACTCACCATTGTCCCTCTTCTATTTTTACCCTCTGACTTTTAATCATTCAGGTATGATAATGCCAGGTTTGATTCCTTCACTTACTGTAAGTCTATTTTATTCTAAGCACTGTCCATTCTCCCCTCACCTTCTAATCCTACTCATTGTACTTTAAACCTTGATGACCTCTCACTCAGTCAAAGGATCTTATAGTAATTTAGACTCCCATCTCTTAAAAGAGTTTGTTGTGTTGCTTGCTTTTTCATAACATTTCCGTGTCCCCCCTGTAGAGACTGTGAGTAATCCACTCAAAGCTCTTACCTTACAGAGTGGGTGATGGAGGTGCGGGGAAAGAATTATGTCTTCGTGCCATAAAGGGCATTCGAGGGCTGGGGAACAGTACATGAAGACTGGACCCCGTCTTTACTCACTCACAGGCTAGTTTTTCCACTGTGGAAGCACAGCCCCAGTTCCTCACATGATTCCCAAGGCTGAGCTGGGTCTGGCCCCTCTCTGTTCTTGCCTACTGTATTTTCATTTCTTCTTTTGCCTAGAATCTAACTCTATGATGGGGAACTTTTTTAAGGTTTCAGTGATTCAAGCAGCCCACTGTGGCATGCGGGCCATAGGTTCACCACCACTGGACACATTCCCTAACGGTACTAATACTGTTCCTCCTAACTCACATGCACTTTCTTCTTCCTACCCTTTGAAATTCTGTCTGTTCTGTGAATCCCATGTTGATCAGAAGTCTTGTCTTTTTCTCTCCTCCCAAGCCAGAAAATCCTCTCAGAGCATGCATTGCATCTAAACACATTCTGTTTTGTCCTGTAATCATGTGTATATTAGCAATAGATTATGGACTTTATTTGGGCAACAATTTCTTCATATAACTTTTTAGGATGAGAATCACTTATTCCTTGAGTGCATCCTAATCTTGCATCAAGATAGATATTTTGACTTTTCTTGATTTTTCTGGCCAGGAGTAATCAAAGGCATGGAGACTTGAGAATTAATTCCTTTTTCTTTATCATGCTTAACTGGTCCCTGAAATAATTAGTGCATTTCCTTTTTTTGCAATGATGTCTTATTATGTTGCCAGGGTGATCTTGAATTCACTGTAGGGCCTCGGCTGGCCTCAAACTCATAGTAGTCCTCCTGCCTCAGCCTTGCAAATGCTGAGATGACCGTGCCCAGTCTGCCCAGGCTGGTTTTGGATTCCCCTACTTGGACCTCCCAGGTAACTGTGACACCAACCACACACCACCATTCCTGGCTCTGTGGATTTTTGTGTTTGTTTTGTTTTTGGAGATAGGGTCTCACTGTGTCATTCAGACTGGCCTTGAGCTCACTGTGTAGCTCAGGCAGGCCTCAAACTCCTGCCTTAGCCTCCCAAGTGCTGGGATCACAAGCTTGTATCACCACACCTGGTTTATGAACAGATTTGAGAACATAACCTTATATATTTTTTTCATTTTTTCAGAATTTATCATTATAAGGAACTGACAGTTTGCTTATACATACATACATTAGAAGCATAATTTTGCCAAATAGTGTCTTAAAGTATTGATCAGCATTTCCTAAATTTGGCTTAAAGGATCACTATTAAAGGATAACTACTGTGGTTTTACATAATTAAGTTGAACTGAATTGTTTGATGTCTTTTTTCTTTTTTTCTTTTTTTTTTTTTTTTTTTGAGACAAGGTGCTGGGATTAGAGGCATGTACCACCACATTTGGCTCCTTGTTTTTTTCTTGTTAAAGAAAAAGCTGACAGTGTTTTGTAAGTTAGTTGTAAGCCACAAAGCAGATACACAGATAATATATGTTATTTGGTACATTCAGGTTTATCCCAAAGAACATGAGTATTAAGGTTATTTTGTCCAGAGAAAAGACATAATGTTTATATATATTTTAAAAAAAACCAGCAAGCATGGTGGCACTTGCCTACAATCCCAGCATTTGGGAGGCTGAGGCAGGAGGATTGCCTCAAATCCAACCTGGGCAATTTAACAATTTAGGCCCTGTCTCCAAAATAGATCTGGAGATGTAGCTCAATATAAAGATCCTGGATTCAATCCCCAGTGCCACCACCACCAACCATTAAACCCCAAATCAAAACAAACAATAACAAAGAAAACCTATCATTTATTGTCTACTTATTCTGGATCAGTGTTATGTCTTTATTTCTTCTATATCTTATTTATTCCTCATAAGAATACCATTACTATGGATGAAAAATCTGAGTTTTAGGAAAGGTGCACAACTTTTATTGGTGAGGCCAAGGGACATGTTTGAGCACATCTAGCTCTAATGCCAGAGCTCCTAGTGCCGTATTCTATGCTGTTTTCCAACATGGAGAGCAAAATGAATCCAAAAATTTTAGAAAGCTAAGCTGGGTATGGTGGCACATACCCGTAATCCCAGAACTTTGTAGACTGAGGCAGGAGGATCGCCTTAAGTTCAAGACTAGCCTGGGCTACCTCGCAGGGTCCTGTCTCAAAAACAAAATTTTTTAAAGCCAGTATTATTTTCAGACAAGTTTATTGTCAGCAGAACAAAGCAGTACATGTGGAAAGCAGCATGGTCTTTAGGGTTCCCTGTCACCGCTTTGCCTCATAGGACTTCAGTGTGGCACAGCTGTGTGTGTGGTGGGTTCAGCAGGCCAGTGTTCCGCTGTTGCCAAGGTGCTTGGACCAGAATACAGCGAGGAGCACTCTGCCTGGACAGTTTCGCTCTGTGCTGCAGGAGAGCTGCAGACAGCGCTTTAATTTATATTTTTGGTTCTCCAAATAAGGAAACTATTGACTTAATTCTAATCTCACCTCTTCTGGATGAAGGTTGGAATTCCTTTGATAACTGGGGTAAAACCCCCAAACAATCCAAGTTATTGGGTAGGGACCAAATGATGTCAAGAATATGGCTTTATATGTTCTTCCATGTGAGGGGATTTTAGAAAAGAGTTTTAAGTATAGAAGTTTTATTCCCTGAATTTAAAGTACATTATATTTCTCCACTTATTAAAAAAAACCCTACAGTAATAAGAATTATAGTAAGAGCCAATAATATAATCAACTTTTAAAATAATATATTTTGAAGATGACTGGAATAAAAAAAATAAAATAATATACTTAAAATGTTCTTTATACTACCTGAAGATACCTTCTATGTTGAATATATTATTTCCCCAAATCTGTAGTAAAACCTTAAGAAAGTGAAATACTATCTTCATTTTTCAGCTAAAGAAAACTAAAACTTCTGGGTGTGGTGGCTCATGCCTGTAATCCCAGCACTTGGGAGGCTGAGGTGGGAGGTTCATTGTGAGTTTGAGACCAGCCTGGGCTACAAAGTGAGCTCAAGGCCAGCCTGAACTGCATAGTGAGACCCTGTCTCAAAAAGACAAAAAAAAGAAAAGAAAAGAGAGGAAAACTAAAACTGAAAAGATGACATAATTTTTTTCTTCCGCTTTGCCCCTACTAGGCAAGCACTATACTATTGAGCTATATCCTCAGCTCCAAGATTATATAATTTGTTCAGGGTACTGGAAGTTACCATCTTACTGAAGTCTTCTTGCCCTTAAAGTCCTTTTCTTTTAAATACGCCACACAGTGTTCCAGGCCTCTTCCCAACATGGAGTGGCCAGTGCTGCAGAGCTGGGACGGGAAGAGGGAATCAGGACACTTGGGTGAAGATGGAGTCTGGACTTGACTCTACAGAGATGCTAATGGTACCTCCCTGGGATGTAATTCAGAAAAGAGGAACATTTCACTCCAAACATATTTTTGGAACAAACTCAAGTTCAGAAAAAGGCCAACTGGTATTTGTACAGTGGAGTCAGTCATAAAATGATAGAACTGAAAGGGACCTTAAAGGTCATTTAGGAAGCAGCGACCCAAAGGTACTGACTTGTTTGACCAAGGGTCTACTGCTTTGGATAGTCCCAGTAGAGGAATGTGGTCTGTTAGTTTAGGCCTTCTGTTCTCACTTGCCCCACATCACTGCCAATCTTTGGATTCTGGAGAATTCTCCCTTATGTCTTAATAGTCTGGATTTCTTTATTGCAGAGGTGTTTCCATATCTGTAAAACAAAATGGAATCAACTCCATTTAACAGACGACAATGGACTTCCCTATCATTAAGGGTAACGGCCAGAGAACTTTCTCTCACCAACAAGAACAAGTCATCAGCCATTGTGGAAATATTCTCCAAGTAAGTGCCCATCCTGGTCCAAAGGACCATCTGTATTGAATGCATATCACTACCTGTCAGGGAAATTGGCAAAGAAAATATGTGTTGTAAAATGACTTTTTTGAGAACCTTCTGCATTTTAAACAGCAAATGGGGCATCATAGAAAAGAGTGCTAACCAGAAGAGACATTCTCTGCATTTGAATTTTTAATTGGGAGAAATAAAAGGTAATAAAACACATAATCAAATATAAAATGAATAGGAATGAGGGCTGTAGATAGAATAAGAGAGAGAATGACTATTAGAAGCAGACCAGGAAGACCTCCTGGTTTAGATGAATTTAAATTACATTTAAAATTCAGTTTATGAGCTATACTTGTAAGTCCCCACTAACTACTTATAGCTGGTACCTATTATACTGAAGAGCACAGAAACGTTTCATCATTGCAAGAAATTCTGCTGCACTGTGCAGTTGTATGGGGACACGGCAGCCCACTGGCTGTTTGATAAGTAAGGATTTAGCAGAGTGTCACCATCCTCACCTAGAGATTGTCTGTGGCTGCTTTCAGCTGCAGCATCAGAGTTATTAGTTGCAATAGAGAACGTGTCATACTCAAAGTCTAAAGTATGACTTATTTGGCCTTTTAAGAAAAATTGGATGGCTCCTCTTCTGAATGATGAGCTTTGATAGGAAGGTTCCTTTCCTGCTCACTTTACATCCCTAGTAGCAGGACAGCGACTGGAACACAGTCAACAAATGTTCAAGGGTTGCTCTGTGTAAATAACACAGCAGACATGGCCATAGAGATGCCATGGTGGGAGGAGCCTAGGGCAGCAGGTCTCTTACCTCACTGGGAAGTTGGTTAATGAGCAGGAGAGGACTGTACAGTTCTGGGCAGAAAGATGATGAAGATTTGAAGAAAGGGACTCTAGGACTATATCCAGGATACAGCAGAATGCCAGCTGGAGATTTCTGTAATCTGCTGTCACCTTAGAGAGCTCTGCTACCGGGGCAGCGCTGCCCTTCCAAAGCACCAACCTTGGTCATCACATGAGGCCGTGTGGAGATGGTAGCAAGTCTAGCTAGGCTTTTTTTTTCTTTTCTAAAACAGCTGGTTTTATTTTTGTATATTCTCTTGTTAGGTATATAAAGTTTAAACCACATAAGTACATATTTATGTCTTTTTCATTGTACTTATTATATTTTAATTTTCATGTAATATTTAAAAATAACTAATACATGAGATTATCAACCAGATATGTTAGAGTCTGTTGAATTTTACCATTCTAAGATTGTTGGAAGTTTTGTGTGTGTCTGTGTGTATATGTATGTGTTGTGTTGGGTTTTTGAAACAGGGTCTTACTATATATATTCTAGGATGGTCATGGACTAACTCCCTATGTAGTCCAGGCTGTTCTTCAACTCAGGGCATTTTTCCTGTCTCAGCCTCCTGTGTGATGGGTTACAGGCATGTACCACCACACCTAGCTAATCATTGGGAATTTTTGTGCTTCTGATTTTTCATTAAAAATAAATAGCATATTTCATTAAAATGAATAGCCTAGGTTAAAATGACTAACCTAAAATTTATGAATTTTTCACTCTAACTTCATTGTTTAGCCAGTCAAAGCATTTTTATGAGTAATGTAGATTTCTAGGAGCTGAGGATTTAGCTCAGTGGCATAAGTGCCTGCCTTGGAAGTGCAAGCTCTTGAGTTCGATCCCCAGTACAAAAAAAAAAAAAAAGAAAGAAAGAAAGTAAAGAAACCGTTCACCAAAGTTTTAGGGCCAGGGATTTAGCTCAGCGGTCTAAGTGCCTGCTTGACAAGCACAAAATCATGAGTTGGATCCCCAGTACTAAACAAAAGAAAACAAAACAAAATAAGTTTCTGTTAGATTTATACACTCCAAAGGAATGATAATAGTTTATACTGATATTGACATTATATAATAAGTGGGAATAGATTTTTCAGTTAAGATTTCACTACAACTTTACCATCATTGATGTTATAATTTCAGTGTTTTAACTTTTTTATTAATACATGTTCACATACATAAAATGTTTTAATTCTTTTTTATCCCCTCCCCCTCCCCATCCTCCCTGCTCCTTCCAACTCCTTGTCCTCTTCCCATTTGCAAAAGCTCCTTTTCATCATTTTTCCTTTCTTATTTTCCCACCTCATTTCTCTCCCCTCCCTCCATCTCTTACTCACCATTTGAAAAGATAGCTCTACTTCCTATCTGTCTTCTATTGCTCCTCTCTTTATGTATAATTCATATATTTTTTCTATGTATGTATTATATATATTGTTTTAAGAGAAACCATGCCATACTTAAGCTTATGGTCTAATTTCTTTTATTAACATTGTGTTCTCAAATTGCATCCTTGCATACAAATGCTTCAAGACTATCTTTTGTAACAGAATAGTGCTTCAATGTATAAGTACTACATTTTCTTTATCCTTTCATCTGTTGATGGGCAAAAAGGCCATTTCCAAGATGTAGGTATTATAAATTGTACTGCTATAAACATGAATATACATGTATCCTATAATATGATTTTTACCCTTTTGGGACGATATATAGAGGGGAGTAGCAGGTCAGGTAGAATTTCTATTTTTAGTTTTTTGAGGTATCTCAACACTAGTTCTCTCTCTGTCTGTTTCTCTGTTTCTCTTTCTCTCTCTCTTTGAGACTGGGTCTCACTATGCAGGTCAGGCTAGACTCAAATTTGCAGTGATCTTCCTGCCTCAGCCTCCTTCCTAAGTGTTGGGGTTAGAAGCATGCAAATTCCAAGTCTATACTACTGGGCTCAGAGTCTATTTCCTTAACCATTGTGTGGTGATGCCTCTTAAGACATGCTTGGAAATTTGAGGTACAGCCTATGATTGAAGAATGGATGAAGTATGGAAAGCAGCTGATGTGTCTGTATGGAGAAGGAAGGTGAGTAGCCTTTCTCCTACCTCACCATTCTGGCTGTTACATCTCTCTAGCCTGGAAGAAGATCCGAGATTTGCTATAGCAAGAAACTACCTGCAAGGCCAAAGCCCAGAGCAATTAGACACTGCAGTAAGGGGAGAGAAGTCCCAACTCAAAACAGAAAAAATAGAACTCAAAGAAAATAAATATGTTGGAGAACAGAATAAATTATAACTGATCATGAATATGCTTAGATAAAAGTAGATATTCATGAAACAACACTAGGATGACTTCTTTTTTTAAAAAAAAGGAATAGTAAGAAAATAAGAACTCATGTAAATTATAGCCTGTCATCAGGAAAATGTATAAAACTCAAAGAAGGATGGGGAACTAACAATTGAAGAAATCTTTTGGACAGCAGAATAAAAAGATGTTTTAACAGTAAAAAGTGAAGCCAGGCTTGGTGGCACACACCCATAATCCCAGTATTTAGGAGACTGAGGCAGGTTTCAGTCTCCAGCACTACAAAATTGAACAAAAATTTCCAAAATTTAGAGGCATAAAATAATGACAGCATTAATTTTGCTTGTGTGTCTTCAGTTTGGGCAGAGTTTCTCTCTGTTCTTTTTAACATCGGCTGAGGCTCCTGCAGCCTGGGGACGATGGTCACTGAAGGTTCAGTGATCCGCAGGTCAGGCTGTTGATGCTCCTGCCAGCTGGGATCTCAGCAGGCCGTGGCCAAACACCTACACACGGCCATTCCATGTGACTGGCTTGGTGGCTGGGTTCCAAGAGCAGCCATCTGGAGAGGGAGGGACAAAGGCAGAAGAGAACTACAAACTGTGCTGTTATCTGCTATTTATTACTTAAGCCTCAGAAGTCATATACCACTACTGTTGCCATATTCACTTCTGTGAGTCACCATGGCTGAGTACAGGTGATACATGCTTGTTAGCCCAGTATTCTGGGAGGCTGAGGCAGGAGGATCACAAGTCTGAACCCAGCCAGGATAACTTAGCCAGACCCTGTCTTAAGATAAAAATTTTTTCAAAAAGAGCTGAGGTGTATAGCTCAGTGAGAACCACAGGTTCAGTTCCTAGTACTGGAGAAAAAAAAAGGTGAATCAGGCTGTTTCATATCCAAGGGGAATGTTACTTCATTTTTTGATGGGAGGAACTTTAAAGGTGGCTTTTTAAAATTTTTTAGAGTGTCTCACTGTAGTACAGGCTGGCCTTGAATGCACTAGATAGCCCACACTGGCCTCAAAGTCACAGTGATCCTCCTGCCTCAGCCTCCCAAGTGCTGAAAACACAGGCATGCACCACCATCTCCAGCTATTGAAGATTTTTTAAAACATGTTTTAAAACCATCCTACATGATTTCCCACAATGATTCTGGAATGAGATCTAGGAATTTGTCGGGGTTTTACGTTTGTTCATTTGTTTTTTGAAATTTGTGTTCTTAGCAAGTATCCTGATTTTTGCCTGTAGGAGAGTAGGGATCATTGGTGGTAGAAGAGATAGACTTATAAAATCAACACAGTGAGCCTGAAAATAAAGAATCAATCTAGAAAGTTTGTGGGAGCTGAGCCATGGGGATATGAAAGCAAGCAGACTGGGATGGCGGAAGGAGGGGAGAGCCAGACCGCGGGAGTCCTGGAAGAGTCTGCTAGGTTAGGATTTGGTTAGAAAAACAGTGCACGTAGTGAAACTTGTCATGAAGAGAGAGATGTGATGAGACTTGTATTTGTGAAAGGTGCTTCTGGCGATAGGGAAAGAAGGTATCCTGGGAAGGCCAGCGACTGACAGCATGGAGACAATTTATGAGGCCCTCGCGGGAACCTAAGTAAAATGCTGTTGAGGTTTAGGGTGGGGCGTGCACAGGAATGAAAGGGAAGGGAGCAGATCTCAGGCAGGGTTAAGATGTGATTAATGAGGCTGGAAACCCCCAGTTCTGCGGGGAAACTTCGCATTCTTACCCTTCCCACCCTGTCTAATCTCTCCTGCCTTTAGCGAGGCCTGGCTTTCCCTTGACATGCATTGTCTCTGAATAGAGGCTGCCTGCTTATGCTGCTCATGCTTCCCTGAAATGTTCTGGGCCCAGAGTCAGAATTGCTTCCCCCTCACATCTTTAGAACTGTATCCCATCCATCATCTTTCATGCCTTCTTCTGACGTTCAAAATCTGCCCTTTGGGGCTCGCATCTGACCGTGCCTTGCTGTTCCCTTGCCTTTGTCATGGTATTGTGCCAGCCTGCAGTTTAAACTCCTGGACTTCGCTGGGGACCCCAGTGTCCAGCATCATTTTCTTTTTTTTTTTTTTTTTTTTTTTTGTTTGTTTTTTTTTAATTTTATTTAAGGAGAAAAGAAAAAAAAGCAGAGAAAGGGTACAAGTTATACAGATTTGCAGAAAAAAAAATGAACAGTAGGAAATTACTAGTTAATGGATTACATATTGTCATCTTAGAAATAATTGTTCAAGTCACAAAATTAAAGCTTGTAAAGTGGACATTCCATCAATGATACTGCAAACAGTTCTGTTCAATGATCCAATAAAACTCTGTGATATCATTTTCTATCTTATACACTTAAATATACATGCAGTTATATAGTACAGAGCACTTTCTTTTCCTCTCTTTTGTACAATGACTATTACACATTTTGGGTTTCATTGCTCCCATGGTTCTTATTACTTTTTTGGAAGAGAGTAAAACCAAATGTGACATAACAGAACAGAATCGGTCAAGTCAAAAGGGTGGACATAATAGATAATGTGAAAACATAATACAAGGTGATCAACAATGGTTACCATAATGCCTCCCGCTATCTCTAATAGAATTGCCTATATTGTTAGTTACAATACAATTGAACAAAACTGTAAAGAATAAAACCGACAAAACCAAAACATTGGAGACATTGTAGGTCTTCAAAAATAGATAAAAGTCAATGAGAATGGGCGTTATAATGAATCTCATTATCTTCACAGCTGATGCCTAAATTTTCGAACCTGATACTATCCAGCAAAACAGAATGGGGGAACATCAGTTAAAAACCAGATGGTGAGAGTAATACAGGGCTTTAAATCGAGGTAATGGAAAGTCAAAGTGGGTTACTATAATATATCCTGCTATTTTTTTCCTTTAATTAAAAGGATAAAAATAAAAAAGTAAATAATGGAGTGGAGATTGAGATAAAAGAGGGCATAACAACGAAACAGCACAGATCAAAACATAACCATTTAAGCAGAATAGTGTTTCACCACCAGATAATCCTGACCTAAAAGTAGTTACCATATTATCTCTTTCCTTGAAATCCTTGAGTACAACTTCGTATACTGTAGCATTAAGTATATCAAAACAATGTAAAACCATTCAAGAGAATGACAGCATTACAGAGTATTTAGAATCGACTAACAGAAAATGAACAATGGTTTCTGTATAATCTCCTTGTCTTTAAAAGGTTTTTGCTTATACTATCATACATAATAAAATCCAGTAAGATACAACCTATTTGGACCATTGGAGACAGAAGGACAAAAGCTAGATGAGACTTCAAAACAAGATGATACTAAATCAGTATTACCTATTAAGATGTCATTTTCTCCAAAATAGCTGTTCCTATCATCCAATCTTCTCTGCCTCATTTCTGTTGAGCTCTTATTCTGTCAGTAGCTGTCAGTTTGTCTTCTTCACTTTGTTCTCTGCTCCATTCGTTGTGGCTTCCATTATTTCTGGATTCTTTGTATTTTTCTTTTTTTTAGAATATCCTGCAATACTCTCTGTAGAGTTGAATTGGTGGTTGCAAATTCCCCCAGTTCCTCTTTATCCTGGAAGCACCTTGTTTTTCCATCAATTTCGAGGGACAGTTGTGCAGGATATCTCAATCTTGGCTGGAGATTATTATCTTTCAAAGCTTGAATTATTTCCCCCCAAGCTCTTCGTGATTTGATGGTTTGTGCAGAGAAATCTGCTGTAATTCTGATGGGTGCTCCCTTGTAAGTGGTCTGCTTCTTGTCTCTGACAGCTTTTAATATTCTGTTCTTGTATTGAATTTCTGGAATTTTTATTATTATATGCCTGGGTGTTGCTCTGTTTGGGTTGTAGGTAGCTGGGGTCCTGTATGCCTCATACATCTGAGTATCTTTACCTTTTGCTAAATTAGGAAAATTCTCCTGGATTATTTCTGTGAGTAGCTTTTGTAGTTCATTTGTTTGTGTCCCTACTTCTTCTTTTATGTTCTTAATCCTTAAGTTATGGCTCCTCTTATCATCTTCTTGTCTTTGTATTATTGCTGTTTGTTTCTTTGTTATTTTTAAGAAGTTTTTCATTTCATTCTCCCATATTACAATTCTGCCCTCCAGTTCAGATAGTCTGTCCTTAGTTTCTTTCAAGCTGTTATGCCAGTCTTCGATAGACTTCTTAGTTTCTTGGTAGTCCCTTTGAACCTGCTTCACGTATTCTATGCTTTCCCTGTTTTCTCCATCAAACACTTCTCCCCTCTTTTTCTGTTCTTCCATTCCACCATCTGTTTTTTCTTGGGTGGTGCTTAGTATTTCTCTAACTATTTTGCATACTTCTAGCTTCAGGTCGTTGATAACTTCATTCCTGAATTGGTCTATGAGGCTCTCTATATGGTGCCTTATGTGTAATGGTGCGGTGTCTGTTATTGCCTGTTTCTCAGAATTGGGGGCCGAGGAGCCTTTCTTGTTGCTGCCTCTTCCCATATTCTCTGTTCCTTATATATGCAAGCTTATATGAGAGGCCTAGCTTCTCTCTCTGTCAGCCACAGCCTGATCGAATTGCGCCGGTTAGGTGTTTCCACTCACTGCTGCACACCAGGCAGCCTACGCGGGGGCCCGCCCCTCCCGACCTCCGTCAGGCTCTGGGATCTGGGTTGGGCCAGCCTACGGGGTCCGCCGGCAGCATCACGCAGGCCAGGCACTTTTCACCAATCCCGCCAACAGGGGAATGTGTGGCTGGAGTCGCCAGCGCGCCCTGCTCCCACAGGACTGCCCGGGCCCAGAAAGTCCGCTGGAGTCAAACTGTGGTGGAGTGTCAGTTTCTCTCACTCACCTCGCCACAAGTCAGAACATGCCTCCCTGCCTGTCCTGTTTTCGACTCCGTTCACAGACTCCCGTTCTCAGAGTTTCCGTGCGTCTCTCTCCTTGCCGAGCCGACGTAGAGGCAGCCAGCCACCGCGCGGCGGGAAACCCAAATGGCGTGGGGTCCAGCCTCAGCAGCGAGGCTTTTCTGTTCCTGTTTTAGCACCAGGACTGCATTCCAAGTTGGTTTCTCTCAGCCGAGTTCGTTCCTGAGTCAGCAGAGCATAACTCCACCTGCTTATGTCTCTTTAGTCCGCACCATACCTGGCTTCTGAGCCTAGTTTTCAGAGAGCCTCCGGTAGTTGCTGTTATCTGTCCGCCATGTTCTCCCGGAACCGTCCAGCATCATTTTCTAAAGTGTTTCTCACAGAAGATGCTATTTGGCTTGTGAGGCAAAGCATATTTAACTTGTGCAGGATATTCACCATCTTGCCCTTCTCCTAATGCTAATAGCATCCCATGACATTGTGACAGCCAGAACAGAAAAACAGGATAACAGAAACAACCCAACAAGATTCCCACACATTTTGAACTCTCCCTTGGGGCCTATGATGTCTCTGGTGAAAAGTCACTGGCCTATATCAGTGACCTGTCTGTTACTTAGGATGTCTTCATAATTTCTTGATCTTATCTGCTACTCAACCCTCTGGGCCCATATCTCAGCTTCAGACTTAACCTCATCCAGAATCCTTCTTCAGAATGGTGCATTTGGAAAACCTGCGGCCTAATGAGAGTTCTTATTCCTCCACTTTTTCCAGCCTCTCGTCCCCAATGACCCTGGTTCTGACCTTGCCAGGACACCCAGGCCCTGCATGTCAGTCCCTGCCTGGCCTCATGTTCTTCCCTGCCCAGCTTCTTCCTCATGCCTCCTCCCTTACTGGTCATCATCCCACCCAGCCACTGCTTGGAGGGTTTGTGTCTTGTAGTAGCACTGAGAAGAGTTAGGAAGTTAGAAAAGGTATTCATCTTGGGGGTCAGCTTCATCTTGCAGACAGCACAAGAGACATTTAGCAATCACTTTCCTGTAACATAGAGAATAAACTCCTTTCTCCATGAAAGTTAAAATGGCAAATATCAGTGATGCAATGTTATAAATCCTGAACCCTCCTAGTCAGAATTAACATTCCAGGCACCATGCTACATTCATTCTCTTTCATTCATTCATTCATTCATTCATTCATTCAAATTCTCCCTTTCCTGTCTCTCCCCAACCGCACCATTGAACCCAGGGCCTCTCACAGGCTAATCTTGTACTCTACCACTGAGCTACACCCTGAGTTGCTAGGCTTTTGATAAAAATATATAGTATTTCTAATCCTAACAAACACAAGGGAGGGGCATTAACTCTTTCATAGCTGAGTAAAACAAGGTGTAGAGAATAACTTGCCCGAGCTAATATTTGAGTTTGTTTCTGTCTAGCTTTTTTTTTTTTTTTTTGTCATTTTCGTTTTTATCGGTATCAGGGATCGAACTCACGACTGCCTGCTTGCAAGGCAGGCGCTTATGCTGCTGAGCTAAATCCCCAGCCCCTTCTGTCTAGCATTTAAGTATAACATTTAATTGGTTTTAAGAGATGAACAGAGTTTTATTTATTGGGCTGGAAAGATAGTAGAGACATCTCAGAGGAACAGAAGGTAGGCACTGAAGTGGGGCAGGTAATGCTGTCTACTTAAGATAGTGCAAACCAGGGAAGTGGCCTGGATACCTCTGCACATCTTGTATTAAGTGGGAGACATGTTATTAATACCAGTTAAGGTGTTTAGGATTTATTCACTATAGGCTCTCAAAGACTGCAGGACTGTATTCCACAGAACATATACTAATTTCTATTTCCAACACTTAGTGACCTGTTTTCTTTTAAGATACTGTTTGTTATGGGGTTTAGAATGATTAAATACTGTACAATTCTCATAAAGAGGCTGTTAAAAACCTTAAGAGCATTCTGATGAAAGACAAGTATAAAAGGTGGCCTTTGAGACTGGATATGTAGCTCAGAGCATGTACATGACATGATAAAAAAAGATGTTTAATTTTCTTTTAATGTATTGCAGTAGAAGATACATTGCTATTAATCACCTTCAAACTACTTCCTCTGGCTTCAGATACACTTATCTCATTCTTGTCACTTTCTGAAATAAGGTGTTTCTTGTTTGTTTGGCTTTGATTTTGATTTTGTTTTTTAAGGCAGAGCCACTATGTAGTTCAGGCTAACCTTGAACTTACTATGTAGGCCAGGCTAGCCTCGAACTCACAGTGAGCCTCCTGCTTCAGCCTCCCAAGTGCTGGGATTATAGATGTGCACCACCATGCCTGGCCTTGTTTTGGTTTTTTGGGACATGTCTTGCTATGTACTTTAGGCTGGTCTTGAACTCATTATGTAGCCTAGACTTGCCTTGAACTCATACTGATCCTTCTGCCTCAGCATCTTGAGTGCTAGGATTACAGTTGTGTACCACTGTGTCTTTAGTTGTACTATTGTGGCTTCCTTAATGTCTTGAATCAGTTCAAAACATTTACCTTTCATAGTCATTTTGACTTTGGGGAACAGCCAGAAGTTAAGCTGTCTGAGATCCAGTGAATGAGGTCAGTGAAGACAAGCTGTCATAGTTTATGAGATTGCTTCTCCATTGGAGGGCACTTGGCAGCAACATTCACCATATTTTTTGACTCACACGTCATAAAGACAGTCATGAAAGAGGACTTCCAGAATTGCTTCAGAAAGTGGCAAGTGTTGTGTGTGGTAGTGCACCCCTGTAATCTTAGCACTCGGGAAGCTGAGGTAGAAGGATTGTCATGAGTTCAAGACCAGCTTGAACTGCAGTGAGACCCTGGCTCAAAGAGAAAAAAAAATTAGCAAGAATGACAGGTGTGTTTGAAGCAAGATGAGTAATTTGAGGGAATTAATGCCAATATGTCTCTGATTGTAATAAATTTTTAAAAATTTAATCACACTGTCTGTAATCCCAGCACTCCATGAGACAGGAAAATTGCCACAAGTTCAAGGCCAGCCTGGACCAGCTAGTGAGACACTAGCTCAAAAAACTTAAAACACAAAACAAAATAAGACAAACTAAAAACAAAGCAGAACAACAAAAAAAACCACCCTATATATTTTGATATTTAGCATGTACAAGACGCTGGTTCAATCCAATCCCTGAACCCCTCAAAAAATTTTTTTTTAAATAAATAATGGCATTTGGAAGAAGGTTGATCTGGTCAATATTTGCAGGTTTGGCTTTATTTTTTAATACTAATACATTTTATATTTAAGTGTACAAAACAATAGTTTTTTGTGTGTCAGAGCATGTTTCTCTTGGGTCCTTTTTAGCTGCAGACTTACTTCTCTCACTAAACCTCTGTCCTTTATAAATCATTAAACTTGAAGTAAAGAAAGTCTTGTTGAGGCCTCAGTTTGAACAACTAGCTTTGGTTTCACACATTTGTGACTTGAGCACAACATGATCTTTTACCTGATAACAGAGGACTGTCTGGGTAGAATCTGATTGTGTTGTGAAAGGTTCCTCTTTGACTATTTCTAGAATTAAAGCCTAATAGTTTCAAACTGTCTGCACTGAGTTCTGCAGGGGAATTTCAGAGGCCAATTCTGGAAAGATAGGAAAATTTGAAAGGGTCAATTTCAGGACCTTTGATGCCAGCCATCTACTTTTGATCACTTTTATGTTTTAGGTTCTAAATCAGACAGCATTTAAAAGAAGGTTCTGCAGATAAAACAGTTGGATTGGTTAATGAAGCAATCAATTTGGCTAAAATTCAGCCTAGTCCTTTGACAGATAAGGAACTTAAGGTCAAGGAATTGCAGCTGAAGGCTCTTGCTCCCCAGCTCCCCTGTGCTCCTGCAAGTTTATCCCTCCGTGCCAGGAGAGAAGAGAGTTTGTATTTAGGTTTTCATGACTCTTTTTCCTTTTTATGAGAAAGTTGACCTTCAGACCTCCTGGTTAACTTCCTCTTCTTTTGTTTGTTAGTAACATATTAGTGGTGAAATTGTTCCAGAAGAAAATAAGTTGCCGAAACCTTGGGAGTTTCCATTTCCCCTTTTTGGCTCAGCATTCCCTTTGCTCTATTTGAGGGCACACACGCAAGTGTCATGGCTCAGGAACTCTGTTTTCTGTCCTTAGAAAAATCTAAGACACTGTTACTGCTCCCCAGATAATTTTAATATCCTCCCATCAGCTGCTTGCCTCGCAGCTGTGCATGATGAGCAGCAGCAAGATTAAATTCCGTCTGTGAGGAAGAGGAGATTGGACCGCAAGAAAAGCTGGGATAGAAGAAGAATGACATTTAAGTATTCATTGCAAATAATGAGGAAATCAGATATTCAAAATGTCCATCTCCAGCTTTCCAACTCTCTAAATAGGAGGCCTTCACAGTATGTTTCAGAATAATGCCAGTTGTTGTGCCTCCATGGAAAGTCTGAGGGCCGAATCCTGGTGAAACACTAAATTGTGATGTACTGAGCCTCTATAGCTGGGCATAGTGAAGTGCACCTGTAGTCCTGGCTGCTCAAAAGCAGGAGGATCTCTTGGGCCCACTAGATCAAGGCCAGCCTGGTCACAATTCTGAGACTCCATTTCAGAAAAAAAAGAAGAAAAGGAGAAAGATTAATAATAAGAGGAGACACCCCCCCTGCTAAATTTGACTGGCTTAAAAAATAATAATAATAAGAGGAGGTAGGATAGGAGGAGGAGAGAAGGGGAGCAAGAAAGGAAAAAAGAAACAGATCCTCAGAGTCATTTAGCACTCTAAGAGTACAAAATGTACCAAGGACCACACAAGGAATGAGCAGTGGTGTGGCAACAGCTGGGTCTCAGTGCCTCTTAGAACTCTAAGAATACACAGTGTAAAAGTACCAAAGACCTGACTAGTAGGAAGGAGCAGCAGTTTAGAGCCTTTCTTCCTTCTCCTTTGTTACTATTTAGCAGTTAGCTCATTGCAAACAAAGGGCTAGGAAACCAGGTATGGTGGTGCACACCTGTAATCCTAGTGCTCAGGAGGCTGAAGCAGGAGAATTGTGGCATGTTTAAGGCCAGCTTGGGCAACATAGTGAGTGCAAGGCCAGCCTGTACTACACAACAAGATCCTGTCTCCAAAAACAAAACAAAATGAACAAACAAAAAAGGGCAGAATATTTGAGTGGGAGTTTCAAAAGGTGGGGGTATATACACCTGGTCTTCCAGATTCCTCAGTGCTTGAAGGATAAGGATGACGATGGAAGTATTTTGATTTTTTAAAAAATCTGTCTCTATTAGGACAATATAGAGAGGGAAAATGAGCTTATTTACTCAACTCAACCAATTGTATTTACCTTCCCTTGGAGAACAATTGGCTAACTATAAACCTGTCTGCAGATTGGCTCAAACTTTCATACATAGTATTATTACCGTAATTTACTATAAATGATTGTCCAACAGGTGTGGAAACACAAGTTAAAGGCCTTTTCTAAGTTCCTGTTAAGCTGCAGTCTACTGTATTTCTGAATAAGAATTTTAAGCCAATCTCTCAGACTAGTAGAGGTGGGAAAAATATATGCAAAAAGACATTCACCAAGCACTATTTGCAGCAGTGAAAACTACACACATTTCTTTAATGGTCATTTAATGGTGGCATATGCCTCTAAATTTCTGCATTCTGGGAGGCTGAGGCAGGAGGAATGCTAATTTGAGCCTGCTTATGCAACTTGGTGAGTCCTTTTCTCAAAATTGAAGAAAAGGGGAGGGAGGAATATAGCTCAGTATGAAGGCCCTGGATTCAATTTCCAGTACAAAAAACAAACAAAACTCCAAAACAAAAAACTTATAGTTAGCTGGGGATGTAGCTAAGTGGCACAATCACCTGTCTGGCAAGCACAAAGTCCTGAGTTCTATACTTGGTTAAAAAACAAACAAAAAGAAACTTGTAGGTGAATTAATTAATTATCATGAAAGAGGACTGTCAAAATTACAAAAAAAAAAAAAAAAAAGTCCCTGTTGCTAAGCTGAGGGGATGTTTCTTACCCTTTATCTTACATGACTGCTCACCGTTTCTTTCCAGATATTTCCTTCCTTTGGCTTCTCTGCAATATCTAAGCTTCTCTTCTATCTCTGTATCCTTGTTATTCGCTCTTCTCCCCTTCTCTTTGTCTTCTGACTACTAAATGTTAGCATCTCCTGGGCTAAGCTCTGGACATCTTCCCACAGGACCCATAATGTACAACACATAGCGCCTTCTGGATAACACTGTGAGGGCAGGAGGCCTGTATGTGTGTGACCAGCTCCGGTCCCTCTTCCAAGCTCCAGATGCTTATTTCTAATCCTGCTCCCACCAAATGGATGTTACCAGTATCTTGGCCGACACTGGACTCTTGATCTTCCCTAGCCTCAAATTTACTCCTCCTTCAGAATTCTATGTCGTAGGAAACATCATTTCTGTTGACTCAGTTGCCAGAAACCTGGGAATCATTCCTGATTTCTTCTTGCCTCTTCTTTGTCTCATGTACCAGCCTATTGATTCTACCTCTGCAGTATATCTCGAGTACCAGGTTAACATGGTGGTGATACACGCCTGTTATCCCAGCACTGGGGAGGCTGAGGCAGGGGGACTGCTGTGAGTTCAAGGCCAACCTGGTCTGCGTAGTGAGTTCAAGGCCAGCCTTGCTCCAGAGCACTTTTAGAATCAGATGAATGGCAACCCATTGTACCTTATTAAATGTGGCACCTTCACTTAACCTGCAAAACTCCCCACCCCTGCCTCCCGGCCTCATCTCCTTCTCCTTCTCTTTCTTTGTGTGCTTTAGCGCCCGTGGCATTGTTTGTGTGCCCAGGGCACTTGACACACTTCCTTGCCTTAAGAACTTCCCTGTGTCCTTTTTCTATGCCTAAACTGCTTCTCTCACCTCTTTTTTGCTTGGTTGTAACTCCTGGTCAAACCTCAGGTCTCAATCGTAAAGTTATTTCCTCAGCAAGAATCACTCTTTTTATTTTACTTAAGTGATAATAATTATATATACTTATGAGGTACAATTATATATACTTATGAGTAATAGTTATATATACTTATGAATACTTCATTCATTTGTAAGCTGTCTGAGGATAAGAATTATATCTATTTTGGTTATTTCTTTTTTTTTAGAATCTAGTTTTTATTCGAACTCTTTAGTTTTGGGGGGGGTTTGCTTTTGACTATCTTAGCCTTTTTTTTTTTTTGTACTGTGGATCGAACTCATGACCTTGTGTTTGTAAGGCAGGCACTTATGCCACTGAGCTAAATCCCCAGCCCTCTTGGCTTTTTTAAAGAGAATAAAACCAACAAAATAAACCAAATCAAAACAAAACAGTGAGAGTGATACAGGACTTCAAAACAAGATAATAGGAAATCAACAATGGCTGCCATAATGCCTCTTGTTATCCTCAAAATAGCTGTCCATATCATCAAACATATTAAAATCAAAACAGAATGGAATAAAACCAATCAAAACAAATGCTGAAAGTGATACAGTATTTCAAAACAAAGATAATAGGAAATCAACAATGGCTACTGTAATGCTTCTTGTTATTTTCAAAATAGCTGCCATGCCATCAGACCTACTAAAACCAAACAAAACAGAACAGGATAAAACCAATCAAAACAAAACAATGAAAGCAATACAGGACTTCAAAATAAGATAATAGGAAATCAGCAGTGGCTATCATAATATGTTATCTTCAGAATAGCTGCCCATGCCATCAGATATAATAAAACTAACCAACCAACCAAACAAAAACAGAATAAAACCAATCAAAACAAACAAAATGATACAGGTCTTTAAATAATATGTGGGTAATTAGCAATGGCTTCTCTTTTTAGACACTTCCTCCTCTTTGACTTTCACAGTATCTTTTGTACATTTTGGATCCCACTAACTCCTTCAGTTTTTTATAGTAGGAGACAACATGAGTTCACCTATGAGTCCATACCATTTCACCCAAGAAGTATGATCACAAATTGTATCCATTTACCTACAAGAACTTTGTGATTTTCCTTCTTTATAGCTGAGTAGCTTTCCATTGTATTAAAATGTCGTGTCTTATCCATTCTAAGGTTGATAGACAGGCTACCCCTGCTTTTTTCTGATTCCCTATCACATGACTTTTTTCTCTTTTTTGACTTTCAATCTATGAATTTCCTTTTGAGTTAATGTGTTTCTTGTATACTGCATATTGATAGTATATAAGAAACGCTTGATCCATTCTGCTTGTGTTTCTTTTATTGGTGAATTGAGGCCATCTACATTAATGGTTATCAGCCAGGCAGAGTGGCGCACTTCTATAATCCCAGTACTCAGGAGGCTGAGGGAAGAGGATCGTTGTAAATTCGAGACCAGCTTGGGCTACAAAGTGAGCCCAAGGCCAGCCTGAACTGCATAGTGAGACCCTGTCTCAAAAAAAGAACGAAAGAAAGAAAGAAACATCAGTGGTTATGGCCAACATACACTGGATCATCTCTTCCCTGCTTTTTATCTGCCATTGGCTCCCTACTTGTCCCCTCCATTCAATTTTCTGCCCTGCTCGAGGAACCCACCGTGCTGCTTTTCTGGAACTGTGGTCATTTTTCCTCTCTCTAGAATATCCTTCCATACTCTATCAGATTGGTTTGGTGGTCATGAATTCCTTCAGTTGTTCTTTGCCATGGAAGTATCTGATTTCTCCATTAATTTTGAAAGATAGTTTTTCAGGATACATCAATCTGGGTTGGAAGTTGTTTTCTTTCAGGACTTGAAATATTTCACTCCACACTTTTCTTGAGTTGATGGCTTGTGTTGAGAAAGTCTGTCGCGATTCTAATGGGTTTTCTTTTATAGGTGATCTGTTTCTTTTCTTTAAGAGCCTTTAATATTCTGTTTTGTGTGGAATTGTTGTGATCTTGATATTATGTCTTGGTTATTATATGTCTGGGTGTAGATTTATTTTGATTATGGCTAGCTGGAGCTCTATATGTCTCACTTACCGGTATGTCAGGTCCTTTTCCCATGCTTGGGAAGTTTTCTCTACTACTTCTGTAAAATGTCTCTTTATGTCATTTGTGTTGACTCTTGCCTTTTCACAACACATATCACTCTTAAATGATTTTTCTTTGCATCTTTTCTGGCCATTGAATTGGTATCCTGATTTCTTGTTGTTTTTAAGAGCTCTTTCCTTTCACAGTTGCTAGCTGCCATCCTGTCTTCAAGGTCTGCCTTCAGTTTCTTTTCTTTCTTTTTTTTTTTTTTTTTGCTAGTATAAACGTGTGAAACTTACCTGCCTTTAAATTTTATTAGAAAAAAATGACTATAATCAAGTTCTTTTTTGAAATATTGTAGTTTATACGAGCATTGCTTGAAACTTCTATTTTTTACTTGTTCCTTTTTCTCTATAAGTTTCTTTCTTTCTTTTTAATTTTTATTTTAAAGAGAATAAAACAAAGCAAAATAAAGCAGAATAGGGACTGGGGATTTAGCTCAGTGGCATAAGCACCTGCCTGGCAAGCACAAGGTAGTGAGTTCGATCCCCAAAACAAAACAAAACAAACAACAACAACAAAAAAGAGCAGAATGAAACCAATCAAAACAAAATAGTGGGGCTGGGGATTTAACTCAGTGGCATAAGCACCTGCCTGGTAAGTACAGGGTCATGAGTTCAATCCCCAGTACCAAACAAAAACAAAAACAAAAACAAAAAAAAACCAGTGTAAGTGATACAGGACTTTAGAGCAATGACTACCATAATGCCTCTTGTCTTCAAAACAGCTGTAGATATCTTCAGACATTGTAGAAATAAAAAACAACAAAATAGAACTAATAAGGGGCTGGGGATTTAGCTCAGCGGCATAAGTGCCTGCCTTGCAAGCAAGCAGTCCTGAGTTCGATCGCTGGTACCGATAAAAAAAGGAAAAAGACAAAAAAAAAAATAGAACTAATACCGGGCTGGGGATTTAGCTCAGTGGCATAAGCGCCTGCCTTGCAAGCAGGCAGTCGTGAGTTCGATCCCCGGTACCGATAAAAAGGAAAAAGACCAAAAAAAAAAAAAATAGAACTAATAAAAACAAGACAATGAATGCAATAAAGGTCTTCAAAACAAGATAATAGTAAATCCAAAATGGCTACCATAATATATCTTATCTTTGAAATAGCTGCCCTTGCCATTGGACATAAATCAAACAAGACAAAACAGAATAAAACCCAGCCAAACAAAACAATGAAAATGATATAGGACTTCAAAACAAGACAGTAGGAAATCAGCAATGGCCACCACCCTCAGAAGGACATCCTCAGTAGATGCTACATTGCGTATTGTTATCCTCTGAATAAATGATCAGACTGCCGGCTTTAGGCCTGCAAAGTCAGTGAAATGCTAAACACTACAAGCATTAAGTTGTATTTTACCTCAATAGCTAGCATCATGGCTTGTGTTTTTCTGGATCAACTGGTTACTTACAGGGATGGGGGAGACCTTGGCTCTTCTTGTCTCCCAACCTGTGCACTGGAAGGGGCTGGCATCTGGTTCTTCCCACAGTACCCTGCTCATGGTGCCAACTTGCAGGGAGGGCTAGGCTCCTTGTTCTCCTCCCCCACAGTCCATCAATGACTATCTTCAGTTTCTTTCATTTGGTTTTGCCAGCTTTCAATGGAGTTTTTAATTTCCTGGTTATCTGTTTGTGTCCTTGTTTTATGCATTCCGATTCTTTTGTATATTGTTCATTTAAGGTTTCCCTCAGTCCCCTGTGCTCCTCCTTTTTTTTTTTTTTTAGATGTTTTCTTTAGATATGCTCAGCATCCCTTTTATTGTGTTTTTCATTTCTTCTTGTACCTGAGATATTATTTCTGATCTGATTTCTGTTAGAGCTAATGAAGTAGTTTCTTTACTTCAGTTACCATCATCCCAGAAATTTCAGGTGTGCAAATTCTGCTTTCTTCCATGTCCATGTCACCTGGACTTGTTTTGTTTGGGCTGGAGGAGAGAAATTGCATTTTGCTCCTTTGTCTTGACTTTGTCCTGGATTCCTCGGCACAAGCAAGTATTGGGGTCCCGCACACTTTCCCACATTGGCTACCCATCCACAGTGTAGGGGGATGGTCAGGCACCTGGATTCCTCCTATCCCAGGTTCTCAGGTGGCATGCAGGGCAGGCTTCTCCAGACATTTACAAGTTCTATTAAGGCATGGTTGGCTTCTTCTCCTGGCCCACACTGGCTACCCAGGGAGGGTCCCAAGGGTGACCTGCATGCACACAGGGACTGGGTTGGCTTCTCCCGCCTATGCTGGCTCTTGAATTCTTAGTTTTAAACATTCTTTTACATAGTCACAAGCCTTAGATTTAAAGATTCAGAATGGCAAACCATGAACTTGTAGATGTGAAGTACAGATTTTAAGGTTTCTGCTTTCTAAATACATTTCAGTAGCCTCTATTACAAAATAATTCAAAATGATCCTGTGGTCCATAATTTGTGACAAAATGACCTCCTCTGAATATGAATGAATTTGAATTAATTTTTTTCACTAAATATAATTCCAAGTAATAAACTTTAACTGCCAAATGAATACTTTGGTTATTTCTTTTTACAACTTTTTCTCAAGTGCTTGGAGCATAGTATGCATCAAGAAGTATTTCTTGAATGAAAACTTTCTTTTGAATTTCTTCTGAAATGGAGAAAGAAAGAAAGGATAATATGTAATATCTCAGCTATGTTTTTTAAAAAATCTGAGTTATTTGAATAGTAATCCCTTGTTAGGTATATGAGTTCAAAATATATTTTCCCATTCTATAAAGAGAGCTTTTCACTTTGCTGACGGTACCCTATTTTATTTTGTTTTACTTGAAGTAAGGTCTCACCTTGCAGTCCAGGCTGGCCTTAAACTGGAGCAATCCTCCTGCCTCTGCCTCCAGAGTGCTAGGATTACAGGCATTCATCTCCATGCCCAGCTGTTGACAGTATCCATTGATATGCATAAATTTTTTATTTTGGGGTTTTTGTTTTGTTTTGATTTTTTTCTTTTTTTTTTACTTTTTATTGGTACCGGAAATCAAACTCACGACCTCCTGCTTGCAAGGCAGATGCTTATGCCCCTGAGCTAAATCCCCAGCCCCTTTGATTTTTCCTTTAGACAGGGTCTTGCTATATATTCAGGCTGGCCTTGAACTCACTGTGTAGCCCAGGCTGCCCTAGAACATGCAGCAATCCTTCTGTCTGTCTCCTAAGTGAGGGGATTACAGGTGTGCACCACTACTCATGGGGCCATAAGTTTCTCATTTTGTTGAAGTTCACTTTATCTTTTCTTTTGTTATTTTTGCTTTTGGTGTTCTGTCCAACAAATCATTACCAGATCCAGTGTCATGACACTTTACTATTTTCTTTTGAAAGTTTTATAGTTTTATCTCTTACATTTAGGGTTTAATCCATTTTGACTTAATGTCTGTTCTTTTCCATTAGTCTGTATGTCCGTCTTCAGGCCAGAACAATACTGTCTTGTTTAACTGAAGTAAAATATAAATAACATAAGATTTGCCATTTTAATCACTTGTAAGTATACATTAAAAACCTGGATACTACTCCTTTCCTTTCCTTTGTCCATTGCTGCAAACTAGTCCTTACACGAATAAATTATGATTTTTTTATTGATCCTCTGCTAATGGGTTTTTTAAGACAGGGACTCACCATGTAGTTCAGGCTAGTCTTAATATTAACTATGTACCCCAGGCTGGCCTCAAACTTGCAGTGTTCCTTTCTGCCTCCACTTCCTGAATACTGGATTAAGGTGTGTACCACCATTCCTGGCAGACCTCTGCTAATGGTCATTCAGGTTGTCTTTTGGTAGTACAGTTAACACTACAATAAATGATATAGCATAAAAATCGTATTTCCTTGTGTGAGAACATCTGTAGGATAAATTCAGGAACAGAATGTAGCATTTATACCTTTGCCATTTTGGCAGATATTGACAAAATACCTGCCATGGAGGTATTACCAACTTACCTTTTTACTAGCCATGTAAAGGAGAACCCATTTTCTCATATATTCACTGGTGCAGCTTTTTAAAATTTTATTTTCCTATTTGATGTGAAGTGTGTGATTTATATCTTTGCCCATTTTTCTATTTAGTTGTCATTTTTCTGTTTAGGATTTTTTTAAATTCTAGAGAAATGAGCTTGTGTGTGTGTGTGTATAATACTAAGGCTTAAACCAAGACCTTTCCACTGAGCTATGTCCCCAGCCTTCTTTTCGTTTTTATATTGAGACAGGCTGTCACTAAGTTGTGTACCTAGGTTGGGCTCAAATTTGCTATCTTCTTACCTCAGCCTCCCAGTGTGCGGAGATCAACAAGTGTTGACCACCATGCGCAGCTAGCAAAATTAGCCTTTTGTTTCTGAGTTTTAAATATCTGTCTTGTCACTTGAATCATAGCATTTTTACTTCGACTTTGTTCCTACTCATGGTTAATAGGTGCCAGAAATTTTTGGAAGTTCCTTCACCATACCCTATTAAAAGCTCTGGTCAGTTACAGAACAATATACTGATAGTGAATGAGTTGCTTGTTAATTTCTGAGTTAAAATTAAATTGCTGGGCATAGTGGTGCATGCCTGTAATCCCAGTACTTAGGAGAGTGAGGCAGAAAAATAGCTGTGAGTTCAAGGCCATTCTGGGCTACAAAGTGAGTTCAAAGCCAGCCTAAACTGTACAGTGAGATACTGTCTTAAGAAAGACAAAAAAAAATCAAAATGAAACAAAACAAAATTAAATAGTGTTAGGACTAGAATATGCTCTCAGGTAGCTGTTTGATTTTTTTTTAGATGAGACTTAAATAACAGAAGCCACACCACCTGGGTCACACAGTAGGTAAACCGCAGGGCTGGAACCAGGGCCCTTCTCTGGCTTATATTCTGAGCGGAAGGTCACTGTGTAACACACATTAGGGAAGTTCTGAGCTCCTGACAGCATTTCGAAGTGAAAGCTGGTGTTAGAAGTTATGGGACCTTCTGTTGCTGTTATTTCCTTCCCCTCTGACCTCCTCTAAATGCCTTCTAAATGCTGACAGTGTACTCGAAGGTGGAAAACAAGTGCCCTGTCACACTGACCTTTGCTGTGGTTGGCGCTCACTGGGCCCTAGGCCTGGAGGGGCAGGAGACGGACTTGTGGGAACTCTACAAGGGATGGTGCTGCCTGCCCTGCTTGACTCAGACCTAGATGAAGCCAAGCTGAGCTTGTTCTGTATAGCGTGAAGATTTTCTGCCAGGCCTCCTAAGTTTTTTCAACTATAGTATTATAGACAGCTAAGCTAGGCAGAAATATTGTAGGCAGCAGTCAGTAGGGCTAGGTCTTTGAGAGAGCCAGGACAGAAATGAAAGGCATCTCAGCTGTGGCTGGAGACACATCTGTTGGAGACAAGGCCTCAAGATAAAGATGAGATGACCAGGCTTGTATATTTCTTTGAAAGACAAACAACAGGCCTATTGAAGCCTGGATGCACATCAATCACCCCGGTGGGTGACCAAGACCCCTGGACCCATAATTTCCTAGAAAACGTTCTTTCCATGCACCCTTGTTATGTGACTTGTTTCCCCATTGGGTCACTATTACCCAAGCAACTATACTTTTGTTCTTATTGGTTAAGCATAGCTGTGATCTACACCATACCCATGTGAGTATTGCTCTATAAAATTTCCCCATAAAATGGGGTCCTGGGGCAACCCATTTGGGTCTCCTCCTGCCTCCCAGGAGCTAGCTGTCTTTCAATAAATATCTTCCTACTTTTTATGTCCACTGTTCCTACATTTCATTCTTTGATTTTTGGAGAACATGAACTCAGCATATCAGAGATCTAACAGGTAAGTAATTATAATATTTGCCTTATATTATATTTGGAGGTTCTTATATCACCCCTGTAATGATAGTATTTACCAATATTTTGGGCATTACTTTAAAAATGCTAAGCTGACCATTGCTTGCTTGTTATATAAATTTTCCTTTTACTTTTACACATCCTATGTTAGCTTCCTGTCAGTACAATGAAATACTTGAGATAATTAACTTATAAAAAGTTTGAGCTGGGGGCTGGGGATTTAGCTCAGCGGCATAAAGCACCTGCCTTGCAAGCAGGCGGTTGTGAGTTCCATCCTCAGTACCCATAAAAAGTTTAAAAAAAAAAAAGTTTGAGCTGGACATGGCTGAGTAGCAGAGGCCCTGGGTTTGATTCCTAACACTGCAAAAACCAAAAAGAACAATAACTAAAAAGAGTAAGGTTTTGGTTCATGGTTTTGTAGGTTCCATTCTTTTTTTCTTTTCTTTTCTTTTCTTTCTTTTTTTTGACACCAGGGATCAAGCTCATGATCGTGCACCTTCAAGGCAGGCACTTATGCCACTGAGCTAAATCCCCGCCCTGTAGGTTCTATTCTAGGTCCCATTGCTTTGGGACTCAGGCAAGAGTAGCACATTATGGCAGGGGCTTGTGGGAGACCAAAGGTGGCTTATATCATAAAGAAGCAAGAGAAAGAAGCAGGGAGAGACTAGGTGCCCCAATCTCTTTGAGGACACAGTGACCTAAAGACTTCCCACTAGGCCCTTTTGTCTCCTAGTAGTTTCCTGACCACACAGCAGTAGCACCCTGCTGGCTGAGCTTCTAACATATGAGCCTAGAGGGACATTTACTCAAACCATAGCACATGCATTAAAAATTTTTTTTCTTTAGATGTGAAATCCTATTTTTATTTTTAAAATCTTTTTATTTTATTGGTACATTTTAGATATCCATAAGGATAATATTCATCATAGGGAATTTGTATCTGTGCATGGTATATTTTGCTACTGCTTTTTTCCCATTCCCTCCTTTCAACCCCACTTCCCCTCTTTATTTGCAAAAGCTTTTTGTTTCCATTTTTTCCTTCTTCCCTCTTTTTCCTTTCCCTTCTTTCTCCCTCCCTCTCCTTTGTTCCCGTTCTCATTTAACCTTTTCTTCCCATTTCCCAAAATCCATTATACATTTTGGTCCTTATTTATACTTTTGGTTTCTTATACCAGAGAAAACATGGTATTTGAGCGTGTGTGTTGTCTGATTTATTTCGCTTAACAATGTGGTTTCAAGGTGCATCTAGTTAGCTAGAAACACCTGAAGCTTATCCTTCTTTACTTCAGGGTAGTACTCTGTTGTATAAAAAGCCACATCTTTATATGTTCATTGGTTGAGAGTCATTTGGGTTGTTTCCAAGAGTTGGTTGACAATATAATATTTTAAGAGACATTTTTAAGTAGCATTTAAAATGAGCTATAGGGCTGGGGATATAGCTCAGCTGCACAATGCCAACCTGGCAAGCAAGAGGCCATGAGTTCAATTCCCTACTACCAAAATAAAAAAATAAAATGAGCCATAGCCAGATACAACCCAATACCTGTGACACCAGCATTGGGGAAGCCAAGGGAAGAAGAACAACAAAGTGAGACCCCATTTCTAAATGAATGAACGAATCAGTGAATGAATGACTGCCAAACCATCAAATACACATAACTAGCTGTGCCTTTAATGAGTTGCTTGTTAATTTCTGCCTGTTAATTACACAGGCACAAATCCCAGCACTCTAGGATATTGAGGCAGGAAGAGTTTCAAGTTCAAGCTTGTCCTGGGAAACTTAGTGACTTAGCAAGACCCTGTCTCAAAATTAAATGCCTGGGGATATAGTTCAATGAGAAGGCCGTGGTTTCAATCAAACAAAACAAACAAGTATCTGAACCAGGTATGGTGGCTCGCATTGGTAATCCCAGCACTCGAGAAGCTGAGGCAGGAGGATCACTTCAAATTCAAGGCCAGTGAATTCAAAGCCAACCTGAACTACATAGCAAATAAAACCCCCAAAAACCAAACAAAAACTGAACTGAAGTGAATGACATCAGTAATTTAGACTAAATTTAGGCAGAAATAGGTATGCGGAAACAGCTTTGTTAAAAATTAATACGAATATAAATTTAGTCAGATATGGTGGCACACGCCTCTGATTCCAGCACTCAAGAAAGAGGCTGAGGCAGTGTGACTATCTCAATCATTTGGCCGACAATAATTCTAAGATTTCAGAGATGTTATTGTATGTAGATGCATGTTAAAATTACTGCAATGGGGGGGCGGCTGGGGATTTAGCTCAGCGGCATAAGCACCTGCCTTGCAAGCAGGCAGTCATGAGTTCTATCCCCAGTACCGATTAAAAAAAAATGATAAAAAAATTACTGCAGTGGGGCTGGTGATTTAGCTCAGCGGCATAAGTGCCTGCCTTGCAAGCACACGGGTCATGAGTTTGATCCCGGGTACCAATAAAAAAAAAAAATTCTACATAAAATTACTGCAATGTTGTATTTGCTTGACTGATTTCAAAGCATTTTCATATATGTGATGTCATTCATTTTCCCAACTGTAATAGACTGTAAGTCATTTTCGAATAAGGAAACTGAATCTTAAAGAAGTTAAGTGACTTGTCAGACATCACAGTTAATAAGTCACAAAAACTGAGTCTTAAACCCCACACTTTGTGCTCCGCCCACTTTTTTCCACATTTAACCTCAACCTCTGAATTTTTCTGTTGTATCAAGGCCGACGCCTGGACTAGCCCCACAAAGGAAGGGCTGCTCTGGTTTTCTGCTGCTTCTGGTAAAGACAAATGCTGGCAGAAATAGGTATGCAGAAACAGCTTTATTAAAAATTTAAAGAGGGGCTGGGGATTTAGCTCAATGGCATAAGTGCCTGCCTTGCAAGTGTGTGGTCGTGAGTTCGATCCCTGGTACCAATAAAAATGAAAAAGACAAAAAAATTAAAAGAATATGAATATAAATTTAGCCAGGTGTGGTGGCACATGCCTGTGATTCCAGCACTCAAGAGGCTGAGGCAGGAGGATCCACAAGTTCGAGGCCAGCCTGAGCTACAAAGTGAATTCGAGGCCTGCCTGAAATACATAGCAAGACACTGTTAAAAAACAAACAAACAAACAAACAAACAAAAAAAAATATATATATATATATATATGTTTAATTTGAGAACTTTCCCCTTCCCTTCCTCTCCTGTAAAGGTACCAGAAAGCAGCTGAAGAGGCAAACATGGAGAAGAAGAAAAGCGTAAGTACTCAGAAGCCGACAGGCACGTGTAACTCTGAGCTGAGCTGTGTGGTGGAGGCGCCTGCAGCTCTGTGGACCGCTTTGTCAGTTGGTCTGGTTTGTGAGCCATTTGCCCAGAAGAATTTGGCTCAGGTACAAGGAACCTTATGTTTTCACTGAGGGTCTCACCATGTTTTCTGTCCCGTGCTGAGTGAAGGCTGTAAGGCCAAATGCTTCACTTGAGGTTAGTTAATAGTTAAGATGGCTCACCATTTCTGCTACATGACGACAGGGTTTCCTAGGCCACCCTTTTTTTCCATATCAAACAACCAGAATTTTTCTATTGATGTATTTAAACGGTAGTAGTTATACAGCTACCTATTGTCATCTTCTGGCTCTCTGTTTAAAGCATACTTCTGGACTCAACCTAGTTAGCAAGTTTCTTAGCTGCAGGATTCATCGAAGCCAAAACCCTCCAGAATGAGCTCCCTGCCAGTCCTCATTCTCCACCTTCCCCATTTGCTAGCTCCCAGATGGACTGGCTGATGTATTTGTTTTGAAATCTTGCTTGATTTAATCTTCCTTGAGACGGGTCTAGTATGTTGCCCAGGCTGGTTTTAAATTTACAGACTTATGGGGTCCCCCTGCCTTGGCTTCCCTGTAACGACACCCCAGCACCCTCACTTTTTATTACAAAGACAAAAAACCTCACGTTTTAGCAAGAAGTCTTTAATTTGACTGGCATTACAAAAACATCCTGCTGGAAGTTTCCAGTACCTAATCTATTTAAACTAGTGCATAATATGCTCTTGTTAGTCTGTTCTAAGGGAGTAATACCTGCTTTGACTTAATTTCCTTGTAATTTGAAAATGGATCTTCGTCATACAAAGAAGGATACCATTTCACTCAGCGTCTTGCTTCTGCCCTTCTCATTCCTGCCTGATTTTCCCCTTCTTTTTCTTTCACTCTTTTATTTGGTAAGTTTTCACAGAGCACCTAATCCCTACCAAGCACTGTTCTAAACACTAAGAATATGGGCTGCATCTCCTTCCTCATGGAGTTTACACTCTAGTGGGAAGCACAGACAGCAAAGAAATTGTGTCAGGCAGGGAATGGGCTAGTGCTGTGGAGCAGGTCATTCAGGTGTAGGCCTCTGCCGCAGTGATGAGTGAGCAGAGATTTGAAGTCATGAGCCAGAGCGAAGGAGGATTCGGGCAAAGGCAAAAGCAGTTCTTTTGAGCAGTGTTTGAGGTGTAGAAAGAAAAGAGGCATAGGGTCATTGAAAAGACCTTGGTTTTAACTCAAGGGAAGGAGGCTTTCAGGAGAATTGGGTACAAATGACTGATGTGATCTGATTTAAATTTTTAAAAGATCGAAGACCAGGGGCTGGGGATTTAGCTCAGCAGCATGAGCGCCTGCCTTGCAAGCAGGCAGTCGTGAGTTCGATCCCTGGTACCGATAAAAAGGAAAAAGACAAAAAAAAAAAAAAAAAATCAAAGACCATAGAGGAAGATGGCAGAAGCATAGAGACCAAAAAAGAAGCTGTTGTTATGATTTAGAAAAGAAATGGTAATGCATTGGGTTGGAGTAGTTGTAGCACAGGTGAGAAATGGTCAGCATTTATATAGAAGGAAGAGAGAAGACTCGAGGACAGCAATAATGTTTTTGGCTCAAGTGCCACTAAGTTAAATTATAATGCCATTAATTGAGATAAGGAAGACTATAGTAAAAGCAGATTTGGAGTAGCGAAATTAATAGAAGCTCAGTTTTAAACATGTTAAATTTGAAGTACTTCGTAAAGACATCCAAGTAGAAATGGCAAGAATCAATTTAGCTGTAACAGTCTTGAATTAAGAAGAGATCTGGGCTGGATCTAAAAATGGATGTGTGTCACAGTATCAGTGGTATTTACATGAGATGCATGAAATAATTTCAAAAATGACTATAGATAGAGCAGTCTCAGACTGAACTCAGAGATTGGCAAGATAAGGAAGAATCAGCAGAGGAAATAGGGGACAGCTAGTCAAAGAGCAGTAGACACAGAAGCAGAGGGGACCAGAAGTCAAGGGAAGCAAACCTTTCTAGGAGGAGAGTTGACAGAGTCAAACATAGCTAACCTGAGAATTGACGGTCATATGTGGCAACTGAAAGGTGAATGAATGGTCACTATGAATGGCTTTGGAATGGTGGGATAAAGCCCTGATCAAGTTAGGTTCAAGACCGAGTGGGATGAGTACAGACAAACATCAGTGGAGCATTTCTTACGTACCAGATGCTGAAGACACAGAGGTATGAGATATATTTCATGCCTTCAAGGGACTGTTTAGGTCTGAGAGTTTGAAAAAAAAAATTTACAATCCAAATGTGGTAGGTTTCATATCAAAGAAATAAGGTTCTAGGGGAGAATTTAAGAGAGACCCATAACCTGGACTATGCTACATCAAGGCAGGTTTCCCAGAAGTGAGGTCTAACCAGAGTCTGAAGGGCCAATGGGAATTAGCCAAGCAAGAGGGCAAGAAATGGCAGAGGGCTTAAAATATCTGTGGAAACCCAGTGTGGAGGCCTGTGCCAGTAATCCCAGCACTCTGGAGGCTGAGGCAGGAGTTTCACTGCGAGGTCAAGGATAAGCTGGGCTACATAGTGGATCAATTCTCACCTGGACTGCAAAGGGAAACTGTCTCAAACAAACAAGATGTTTAGGGGATGTCTAGGTAGAATTGGTAGATAAGGAGAGAGATCTTGTTAAAGTTATAGGTCATAATTCACCAACTAGTTTGTGGGTGAAACCAGGTAGTGAATAGCTACGGAAAACATGTACATAGAGGACCGAAGAGCAAACTTTGAGGAACAGAATAAAAAACTAAACAAACTGAGGGATGGACAGAGAAAGTGAGAGAAATCTAGGAAAAAGGAATGTGACAGAAAACTTGGAGAAATTTTGAAAAGGAGAAGTGGTCAGTAATGGCAAGCACTCCTACGGCTACTATTTCTTTTTTTCTTTTTTTGGTCTTTTTCCTTTTTATTGGTACCAGGGATCGAACTCACGACTGCCTGCTTGCAAGGCAGGCGCTTATGCCGCTGAGCTAAATCCCAGCCCCGGCTACTACTTCTTCCAGACTCTCTCAGCGGAGTAATTTCTTCCCTTCCTTGGAGGCTGCATTCAGGCAGCCCTTGTGTATATCTTGCCCGACAACTTCTTGGAAAGTGAAAATGTGCAGCCTGTGATTTCAGCATGATAGTTCCTTTAAGGCAAAGGATTTATCTAATATCATATGTCCACGTGACAGACTTCTGACTTAGGCCAATTTTAAGTCAGATGCTTTGCAGAAAGGACACTGTGGTGAGATCAAGATTTAGAAAGCTGGTTTTTAATAGGCAGCATCTGCCAGTATTCTCAGGATTGCTGGTGATAGAGTTATTTCCAAAAGATGAAAAATATTAACAAAAGATGAGAAATATAAAATAAAAAGAGGCCTTTATTCTGAGAACACGGAGAGAGATGACCGGCACCCCACCGCTGGCGTCCGGAGATCTCTCCGGCGGACACGTGGCGTGGGGGCCTGTAAATAGCCTCGGTTTGGGGTGGAACCCAAGGCGGGCACTAGGGATACACAGGTAGCCCATTGGTCCTAGGTTTGGCGCCATATGTAAATTCCCAGGGGCGGGAAGATGGCGTCACAGGTAACTTCCTAGGGGCAGGGCAAGACGGGGCTTCCGGTTGTGGCTTTCCCGGCTACAGTGTCCTGTCCGGGCCAAAACCCTTCAGCTGGGTAGAATGAATAGGTCCTGGATA
Source organism: Cavia porcellus (assembly GCF_034190915.1). Classification (NCBI taxonomy): domain Eukaryota; kingdom Metazoa; phylum Chordata; class Mammalia; order Rodentia; family Caviidae; genus Cavia; species Cavia porcellus. Next base: position 41,693,177 of record NW_026947491.1, on the reverse strand, counting down.
TCACTTGGAAGAAGGAGGCTATCATAGTGTAGCAACCCAATGTGACCCTTAAACCTTCAACCTTCTTGACACCCAGTGCCTTATTTTAAGAAAATACTTAGGAAAAAGTTAAAACATTGATGCACACAACATCAACTAGAATTTTACATTGTATCCTACACCTCTACCATATGCAGCAAGTAGAAAAAACAATAGGATACTGTAACCCAAATTCAGGTTGTGGGGAATGGCTAGGCTCTGTGATTGACTGTGGTTGGTCACGTTGTGAGGAATAGCTGAAGGAATAGGGAGGGCCACTCCTTTAATAATAATTATGAGGGTCAAGGATACAGCTTGGCAGCACAGCACCTGTAGCAAACACAGGGTCCTGAGTTCAATTCTTGGACCCCCCCAAAAATTGTTACCATACACAGGATGCCGATTTATTCAAATATTATACTACATATTTTTTGTTTTGTTGTTTTTTCTGTCTTTTTCGTTTTTATCGGTACCAGGGATCGAACTCACAACTGCCTGCTTACAAGGCAGGCCTTTATGCCGCTGAGCTAAATCCCCAGCACCTATACTACATGTTTTAATAGTCTCATGTACTCCTCACAATAGCCCTGTATAATAATTTCCAGAAAAGCAACAAAAAACACTTAGCCAAGGTCCCATGGCAGGATGGAGGTAGATTATGCAAGCAATGAATGTTCACTTCAGATAATACAAAGATGGAGAAGAAAACGTAAGTGATCTGAAATTCATTATGTGGTGCTAACCCAAGCCTCTGGATGTCATATTCTTTTTATTGTGTTGTGTTTAGCTATGGCTTTTGTTTTCTGCAACTTCATGCTTCTCTTTCTTCCTCATCTTTGCTTGCCTCACACTCAAAGACTTGGACAACTGCCTGGCCCCGGGCGGCACTCCCAGGAGTGACTGAAGGGTGTAGCCTTTAATGCTGGCAGACCACACTGCCCCGCCCTCCTTTTTGTCCCTCACACACCCCTCCACCCCCACCGCAGCGCTCTTGAGCATGTGTCTTTAGGAGATTCTTCCAGGAAAGAGCTTGCTTACTCCTGAAATGCTCTCCGTGGGGATGTGCTCCACCCTGGCCTTGTTGGAAGCGCTGTTGGTGCTCTCCTACCCAAACCCAGCTCTTCCTGCTTATCATAAGTGAAGTAGAAGTGAGAGTTTTCACACTACTTACAGTAACATCAAATTTATTTAATACTTCTGTAAAAACTTTTTTGTGCTTAGAAGGTAATGTATAATTTGTTTCTATATTCACATTTATTATTTAATGAATATATATTCGTTATAAAAAGAAAAATGTGAAATAATCCTTGTCCAAAGATAACCCATGAGCCAGGCCTTGGTGGCACATGCCTTAATCCTGCTACCAGAAGGCTGAGGAAGGAGGATTAAAAGTTTGCATACTGAGGCTACATAGCTATCTCGAAGCCATCTCTGGGTGGCATAGAGACTTCGAGGTCAGGTTAGTGTACATACTGAGACCCTGTCTCAAAAAAACAAACAGTGGGGCATGGTGTACATGCCTATAATCCCAGTACTGGTGGGTGAAGCAGGTGTATTGTCATGAGTTTGAGGCCAGCCTGGGCTACCTAGTAGACCCTGTCTCAACAAACCAAGCCAAACCAAACCAACAAATAAAATACACAAAGATAACTGGTGAACTTCTAGGTTCCTTTTCTGTGCTCATATTTATAAATATATATATAAACATGGGATCCTGCTGACTTATAATTTCCTTTTCATTTAAAAATATCTTTTTATATCAACAAAATATCATCTTTTCATGTCATGTATATCCTCATGATATACATCTGAGAAAAGTATTGGTCCAGTCCAAGACAAAATCCTGCTCTAAGTCTCAAGGCTCCTGTGGGCGTGGTAGGGCATTTGAAGATAGAGGCTGGGACGACTCATCCATCCATCGTGTGGCATGGAACAGTAGGTAGGGCCAAGAATGCTGCTGGCACACCAGTTTTTAGGGCTGCTTTTTGAGATGGGTGGGGGAAGTGTTACTATGTTGCCCAGTCAGGTCTTAGACTGGACTTCAGTGATGCTCCTGCTTCAGGCTTCCAGAGAGCCAGGACTGCGGAAGTGTATCACCATATCCACCAAAACAAAAGCTTTTTTCATTCTCAATGAAAACTTTTTATGCTGCTACTATGTCTGATCCCAGCTTCCTTCCTTCAGTGAATCATCTCATAAGCTATGATTTAAACACTGGGATAAAGCAAATGTGCTGTAGATTTGTTTTTTCAGCTCTTTTTGCTGCTTGATGAAGTGGCGCTCAGTGTGTTCAGAAGAGTAATAGGGTGAGAGACTTAATTCCCAATATAGCTACTAATCCTGTCTAATTCCCTGAAGTCTTTCAGTCCTGGGTTGTTTGTCCTTTCTTTCTTAATTGAAAGCGTGGGGAGGCACAGACTGCAGGAGTGGAGAGTAAGAAGCTACTGCGGATCGGATCCAAGTTTGTTGGAAAGGTACTGTTCAGTTTAGTGAGGGAGGCTTGCAAAGCATGAGATACTGCATTGTACTTCAATAAGCTTGTTTCCTCTATTTATTATTCTATAGCGGCAGTGGCAATTTCCAGGTTGTTTCTACCTTATGTGTATAAATTTCATTTTGACCCAGGTGAAAGTGAACTCTCAGATATGTAAGTGTGTATACTTTACACAGGAGGCTGGGTGGTGCTGTGTTTTTTACGTGTTTTTCAATCAAAGGATCTGTAAAATAGTAACTAAGAATTGAGACATAAACATTTAGAGATGAGAAAGGGAAAAGGATTAAACTCTTCTGTAAAAATAAACTGTGAGAATTAGGGTTGGCGCTCAGTGGTAGAGCAGTTTTGTAGCTGGCTAGTTCAATCCTCAGCGCCAAAAAAATTTTTTTAAGTTTATATACATGGAAATTATGTTAAATATAACTAAAAACCATTTATGTAAAACTTACAAAAGCCTTGTGACTTCTTTAAATTTCTACAAATAGATACAACTACCCTTCCTGGATACAACCTTCTTTAATTATTTTTATTGTATAGTTTCAGCTATATTCCACCTTTGTCTTGTTTTTAAAAGAAAAAAAAAACCAATTCATCACAATTTGTGGTATAATTTAATAAACTGTTATTAATATATAGCTACAATATTTAAAGTATCTGGTGTTTCCATTTTTCTCTCTTTTCTCATGAATCTAGACAAAAATGTCTCATCTCCAGTATAACTAGCATGAGATCTGGGCTGTTCTTTCTTCTCTTTTGTCCTTATAAGGCTATCCTGTTTTATCACTTCCTGCTTCAGCTCCTGACTTTTTTCTCTTTTCCCCTCTCCCTGTCCCGGGGTGGATGCTTGCTCCATGTGGCAGGGCTATAACTGTTCACAGCTGTCTGAAGCAACTTTCATTTTACAAAGAACATGTTTGACTGTTTCAGCAGGCAAGTTATAGCAGGCAAGTTATAACTGATTTCTTGTTCTTCTAGAACACTGAAAATCTCCCGCAGCACTTTAGAAGGGGAGCCCTGACTGTATTAAAGAAGAAGTGGGAGAACCCAGTGCCGGGAGCAGAGCTGCACACAGACCCAGTGCGAAACAGCAGCTCTGAGGTTAGGCACCGAGTCGACCACCCTCCTGCTGAAGTGACAAACAACTCCACTTCTCCAGCCGGAGCTGAGCACAACAGAAGACAGACCCAGCCCAGACCTAGATTTGGATCACGCCCTGAGCCCCATATTCAGCGTCGATATCACCCTGAGGACACTGAAGATCTGAAAGACCACACAATCGAAAGTGACAACATGGAAAATTGTCTGGGAGATTCCAGACATGAAGTTGAGAAATCTGAAACCAGCGAAAACTCAGAAGCTTCAAGCAAAATAGAGAAATACAATGTCCCGCTGAACAGGCTTAAGATGATGTTTGAGAAAGGTGAACTAACTCAAGCCAAGGTAAGAATTGGGCAGGTTTAAAATCTGAGAAGGTCATTTGATACACTAAACAAAGCTGTTTTTCTAATCTGGACAATTGGAGTAGAGTTGAATATGTGGTTTGTATGTATGTCTTTTGATTCAAGTTAGATGAATTAATAGGAAGTCTCATTATTTACATAGATATGGCACTAAGATTTGTTAAGTGTCTGACCCAATTTCAAGTTAAATCAAGCTCCCACTGGGATTCAAACTGGTATCTAGAAATGAAGAGAGCTGGACCCTGCTTGGATTGTGTGTTTTTGTACACTTGCCCTTTTAGCTTGTCTTCCTGTGCCTTTTGTCATTAGGAGCCTTGGGGGTGGAATTACTGCTGAATCCTCTCTGCCTGGACACAGCTGCAGAAGGAGTGTTAAGGCCAGAGTTTAACATTAAGACTGAGGCTTAGTTGTCTATTTGCTAGCTGAATCCCTTCTCTTCTTCTCAACTTCCTCATCTGTGCCTTCCAACAAATGTTTTCTATCAGCTAAAATCCTCTCCCAGAAAAAAAAAATCAATGGAGATAGCTAGACTAGCTGTTGCTTTCAGGAGTTTTGACTTGCAAATGCACAGGATTGCATTTTCCTACAACTGCTAATGAAATTTGATCCTTCATGTGGATTTCAGACTGAGTCCCCAGAGGGAATTACTTAACTAGAAAATGAGTTACATATGCTGGGGACTTACAGCACAGCACAATCCAGGGGCCGCAAAGCTGGTCAGTTTTTCCAGTTTTCTCATACTTTCCTACATATCTGGCTTTGTACACAGGGTTGGTTTGGTACAGCAGTCATAATGAAATAAACAGATCTGATGGGCAGCAAAGTCATTTACTGTAGATTCCATCTGGATGGGAAAACTGGGTTTTTGTTTTTGTTTTTTTAAAGCTGAGTATTTGGCCCAAATTCCTATTGGGAATCAATAGCATGAAGCATTGCTTCTGATATAAAAGATAGGTAACTCATGATGTAGCTGATAGCCCTCAGCTGCAGTGTGTTCAGTGTGTTCTTTCCTGTAACTTGCTGTGCATGCTGTTTCCTGCCTAGGGAAACACTCACCCTGAGTGTTTGGGGATCATCTGTTTGAAGGCCTAGGGAGAATTTTCAAAGGTTTGTAAAGTTAGAACTCTTTTTTGTGCATGAGCTTTAGCTCTGCTTTAACAGTAAAGCCAGTTGGCAAGAGATGCAACCACAAAGCAGTTTTATGATTTTCTTAAACTCTCTTCCCACCTAGTTTTTGGTCCCTCAGGCCTGCCACTTCCTCATTTCTCCTTTACAGCCATAAAAAGATTTTTTTAAAGTTTAAATAGAATTTTAAATGGAAGGAAAGTAAGCCAGAAAGTCTAAATTGAGAGGAAGGGGCTTTGCTGTAACTCAGAGCACCGTAGCAAGTCTCTCCCTCACAGACTTTGCTGGAGGGAGCACAGCGATGTCCTGGCAACACACACAGTGTGCCGTGAGTGCAGAAAGACTCCTGCATGTCAAAACGGGCCCACAGTAGGAAATGACTGGAATGGCAGCAAACAAATGCTGATTATGTGTAAGGATCTGGTGAAAGACTTTCTTCTTATAAATGTCTAGAGATGGGTCAAGGCAAGCCCATTTCCTATGTGTCTGGGCAGAGTGAAAAAGTATTCCCCATATAAAGATCTTACTAAATCACTAATGGCACTGGGCAACAGGCTAACCAAGGCAGATGAAAGAGTTCTGAGATTGACCTGAGATTTTTGTAGGTTTGCATATTAGTGTGTGCACCTATTAAATTAAATTTCCTGATTAATTTGCCCCTTGTTACTTAATTGACAGTATAAGGAATGCAAAGTATAACTACCCTTAGTTTTATGGCTGTTTCTAAATAAGCATAATTTGCCATGTTGGAAATAGCCTGTATTACTTTGCGGGGGACAGTACCAGGCATTGAACTTGCAACTTTGTGCTTGCCAGAAAGGTGCTTATGCCACTGAGGTAAATCCCCAGCCCAGCCTGGATTACTTTTTAAAGTTTTGTCCAAAATTTCTATCAGTGTTAAGAAAAATTTTGTCTACTTTAGGTTAGGAAATTACTAATCAAGCTTGAAGCCAGGTTAAAGTTTATTGTCAATAGTATTTCGGTTTTAACATGGATAAAGGTTTAATCAGGAAGTTATTTAGCTCTTCAGAAGGATGTTCAGAGAAATATGGTAGGAACAATAAAAATCCTCTGAGGAGCAAGATTTTCAAGTAAGAGTGTATATTTCAGAGCTAAGAAACTAGTATTTTGGTATGACGAATGTTTTAGCTTGAAATTGTGTGAATCTTTGGTTCCATAATAGAATTTTGTTTTGTTTTATTTTTTGAGACAAGGGTGTTTTGCTATGCAGTTCAAGCTGTGTAGCCCAGGCTGGCCTTGAAGTTGCTACAATCCTTCTGCCTCAGCCTCCTCGGATTACAAGCATGTGCTACCACACCCAGCTTCATTATTTTATTTTATTTATTTTTGGTACAGGGGATTGAACTCACATGCTTGCCAGGTGGGCACTTAGGCCACTGAGCTGAATCCCCCATCCCCAGTAATTGAATTTTAAAGAACCATCCTGCATCTCAACTAACAAACTGAACAGGGTCAGGAAGTACATGGACAAGGAAAAAACATGTTCTCATATCTTGTCCCTAATGTTTTTTAATCATAATTCTTTATAAAAAGTCAAGTTAGCTGGCTTCAGTTCTACTTTTCTAGTCTCTTTTGCGTGAGATTGATGTAAGGGAAATGCTAAATGTCAGATACACCAAGTTTGTGTTCCTGAAAGTTGAAGAATGAATTTTGAGAAACAACAGAGGTTATAAGTAGGGAAATTTATTGTAGAAAAGGAACAGGGAATAAATATGGGGACTAGAAATAACTCCTGAGGGCCAGGAGGGGTCCAGATGGGTTGCCAATGAGCCTGCCTTTCAAAGGAAGCAATATAGAGCAAAACCATGAGGCAGGTACAATGTGGTTCAAAATTATGACCAAATGCCTGGGATTTAGCTCAGTACCGCAAGCACCTGCCTGGCAAGTGCAAGGTCGTGAATTTGATCCCTGTACAAAAAAAAAAAATTTATGATCAAACAAGAAAGATTGCATGTGTAGACACTTAGGTAATACTGATCTAATGATAGCAAGGGTACATGGGTGATATCAGTAACCTTGATCAAAAATCTATCTTAGTCATGTCTTTGGTTTTAGTAGTCTTAGTGGTTTTGGTCTTAGTAGGTGGGAGAAGGTGGCCCACTCCTAAAGAGGTAAGAGAAATCTCAAAAGGGTGGATACTAGTAATCCCAAGCCTCCACCCATCCCTTAGGGAAGTATGTAAAACTAGCCGTCATGGCTTGAGCCTTAAATGCACCTCTAGCCACAGTCCTGATGCATTCTCATCTCTTGTACTGAGTCCCTCGAGGGCCCAGCCCTGAATGACCACCTACTGTATTTCTCCCTAATTTAGTCTTCTGTAGGAAGATGACTTCTGTTTCTGTCCTCTTGTCTTTCGAGTCACTTCGCCTTCCTGTCTCCTCTTCCTTGTATGGTCTTATACTATTTCATGATTCTTTGAGGTGAATCTCAAATCTAGATTCTAATCCGGAGTGCTTAACTCAAGCTTTAGCCCCTTCCAAATTGTTAGCTAGATAGACATCTCTTTGTTAATATTTGTTAGACTTTCAGAGTCAAGAAGGCTAAAAAACAGTGCGCCATCTTCCCAGAAGACCTGCTGTGCCGCTGGTGTCCTAGAAAGCATCGCATTCACCCAGTTTCCTAAGGTATAAAATCACCAGACCAGTTGCTCCCCTCCTGCCTCCAACGCCCGAGTGCTGGGATTGCAGCCATGCTCCACCACGCCCAATTCATTTTTCTGAAAGTAGTTTGAATTATATTACTGCCTTGATCAGAAACATTCAGTGCCTCAAAATTAATCCATATGTGATGTTCAGGTCTTCTGCATGAACTCAATTTACCTTTCTTGTCACATAGACAATCTTACTATACTCAAACTGTGGATTCCTCCTCCTTCTTAAAACTTCATGACCTTCAAGGTCTCGAGAGGAAGCCAGCCAGGTGTGATAGTAGACGCCTGTAATCCCACTTCTCCGGGAGGCTGAGGCAAGAAGATCCTAATTTTGAGTCCCACTTGGACAATTTAGTGACCAGTTGACCCGATACCTAAATAAAATTTTTTTTTTAATTTAAAACGGGGACTGAGAATGTAGCTTAGTGTAATGACACTGGGTTCATTCCCCAAGACCTGGAGGGAAAACAAAAGACTTGAGGCAAGACCTTCAGTTTCTCCCATAGACCATAGACTTTTCCTTTTTTGTGGGGCTCTTAAATCTTGAATTTGTATATATCACAATCTTTTTTTTTTTCCAAGGGGCATTATTGGGGTTGAACTCAAGAACTCACACATTTAATCTGTTCCCTTTTTGTAGGAATTAGAACCACCCCACTCAACCTGAATAACCTGTTAACTGAAGAAGACAATAAGTGACAACCTTTAACCAGTGTTATGTTATTTGAGTTCTGAGTTTCTATTCTTTTTATTAAAGGGCCAATGTTCTGTAATCATCACTAGGAAAAATAAATGACATGGGAACATGTGCTGAATATTAGGAATTAGCATTCCTAACCAAGCATAGGGGCACACAGCTATAATCCCAGCACTCAGGAGGCAGAGGCAGGGAGGGTGGCTGAGTTTGAGGCCAGCCTGGGCTACGTAGTGAGTTTAAGGCCAGCCTGAACCGCAGAGCAAAACCCTGCCTTAAAAAAAAAGAAAAAAAACTCAGACAAGGAGTTAGCATACCTAATTTCCTACATAGTTGCTTTGGGTTTTAGGTAACTATTGTAGCCATCCTTTTATGAAAATGTTGCAGCTCTAGTTATAATTAGTGTTCACTTCTTGTCACAGTGGTATTTCAGTCCATAATCTTCATGATCCAGGATATGTTTAATGAAAAATTAAATACCTCTTCTTCTATGCTAGAAATGGTCAAACAGTGAAGGAAGGATTGGACTTTGGCTCTTCGTTTTGGTCCTAACATTTGGTCTACATGAATCCTTGGATAGGAGAAGAGAGACCAAATGTTTTTTCCTTGGGTCAAGATTAATTATATATATATAATTATTAAATTATATGTAATATATATGTATACATATTATACATATATAATTAAATATGTACAAAATATATATGTATATATGTATACAGAGTCTTGCTATGTAGTTCAGGCTGGCCTTGAATTCACTATATATCCCAGGCTTGTCTTGAACTCACAGCAATCCTCCTGCCTCAGCCTCCTGAGTGCTTGGATTACAGGCTTCCCAAGTGCTAATTAGGTATAACTTAAGGAAATAAGGGTAGAATACAGATAGCTTGATTTTTTTTTTGGAGGAGGGGCTTGTCGGGAATTGAAACAGTTCCTCATGCATAGGCAGGTGCTCTATCACTGAACTACATCCCCTGCCCTTTGAGTCTTTTGCACAGATGTTGTTGCTTCTTTTTGTGCAGTGTTCTCTTCCTCTCTGACAGGAGTTAGAAAATGAAGACACAAGAGACACGCATGCCCATGTTTATAGCAGCATGATTTATAATAACTAGATTTTGGAAACAGTATATATGTCTACCAACAGATGAATAGTTAAGGAAAATGTGGCGTTTATATACAATGGAGTACTACATTGCTATAAAGAAGATAAACTTAAGGCATTCATAGCTAATGGATGCAACTTGAGAATATAATGTTAAGTGAAATAAGCCAAGCACATAAGCTCAAATATCACACTGTTTCTCTTAAATAAGAAACTATATATGTATATATTAAAGGCCAAAATAAAGGAGAGCTAAATAGGAAGTAAGAAAAAATTCAAATAGCTACCTACATTATAAATATCGTGTTTTAAAAATATTTCATATACATGCTAATTGATTTCATTGATACCACTAGTTTATCTTAGTTTGTTGAAAAAAAAGTTTTGTGTTAATATCTGTTTACTTCTTTTTTGTAAGGGTCTTTGCAGTTTATGTCTTATACTCAAGAGTGACAACTTTGAAAATATTGAAACACAGTATAACAGCTATTGTTATTCTCTATTGTTTGATTATGAAATTTTATTTTTTTCATTTAAAAAAAAAAGCAGATAGGAGAGAGAGTGCTTCTTCACCCAAATTCTAAAACAGTTAACACACACTGAACCTCCAGGGACTCACCAAAGATAGGAGATAGTAGAAAGAAGCTCATCCATTGTAAATAATAGAATTAAAATATATTCATTCTCTCTCTTCCTCTCTCTGTCTGTCTGTCTGCCTCTCTCTCTCTCTCTCTCTCTCTCTCTCTCTCTCTCTCTCTCCTCTCGGTTTTTGGAAACAGGATCTCACTCTAATTCAGGCTGGCCTCGAACTTACAGTGCTCCTACTGCCTCAGCCTCCCAAGTACTGGGACAAGCATCCACCATCATGCCTGACATTTTCTAATATTCATGTTATTGTAATACTTCCAGTTAATCATATTTTAATTGGTTCTAACTTGTTGTACATTAACCAGGACAAAGGAAAGAATTCAGATAAGATAAAAACGCAGCCTGGGCAACTTAGTAACCTAACAAGCAAGGCTTTGTCTCTAAATAAAAAATTGAATAAGGCTAAGAATATAGCTCAGTATGAAGGCCTTGGGTTTTATTCCCAGTTCTGGTATTAGGGAAAAGAAAGAAAAGAATTAACAAAGCTTCATTTGTTGTATGAGAGTAAAAACCATGCTTTTGAGGATGAGTAGCAGTAGCTCAGTGGTAAAGCACATATGTGTATGAGGTCCTGGGTTCAATCCCCAGCAGCAAAAAAGAAAAGAGAGAGAGGCAGAGAGGGAGGACAGGACAGAAAAAGAAAGAGAAGAAAACAAAACCACCCTTCTTTAGATGGTCCAACATTTTTGTGGTTTTTGTTCCTGTAAGTTCCTGGAAATGACACACGGTATTTTCTTAACTTTTACATAACACTGGTACTTAATAGTTTATACTGTATATGTTTATATAGTAAGGTAAACATTTGAGAAAATAAAGCAGATTTGCATTCATCAGACATTTTGTGTATAGCCAGCTAACATCGAGTCTGCAGCAAAGTTGGTAAATGGCTTCTTGAGCAATGGCTAGGTGTCATAGGGAAGCCTTGGATTGTTGCAAACATGATCTGCAGCATTTTTTGCCAAAATCCAGGAACAACCCATGTCCGTAAGTTGTTACATTCCCCTCTTTTGTGTAATAATTGGACGTGTTTCATTATTTTCTTAATGTTATTATAATAAAATTTTTCTTCTACTTTCTTAATGTTATCCTTAAATAAATTACTTAGTAGTATATTCCAAGAAAATAATTCTGAAGATGTTCATGATTAGTGTGGTAGCTTTTAAGTTACAATTTAAAATTGTCCAGGAAGAAAGGAATTGGAAGGGAGATAACTGTCGGCATCATGTGGAGTGCAGTGCAGTCATCCTAATGGAGAGGGCTGCATCTCAGACTTGCTTCTTGGTTATCTGTCTTTTCCTCTCAGTGCCTTCTTGCTTATGTACCCTATTGATTTTTTTAAACTGGCTTAGTATATATATCACCTAGACCTTACAGCTTTTTCTGTAGTCCTGTAGTTGTTCTATAGCTTCTTCTATAGTTATAACTAAGTCTGATCTCTGTGTTGTTCTGATTGCAATGGCAAGCAGAAACACTAGAACACACCCAGGATTTGGAGGCAGGTTCATTTACATCGATGGGCATCCAATAGGATCACTCAAAAATAGCAGGCCCTGATCTCTAGTGGACTAGCGTTTATATGAGATAAGCAAGCAGAAAGTACAGAGGCAGGATGGCTCATCAATCCGGGATTGGTTTATACAGTGTGTATCACAGTGACCAGCTATGCACCAAATGACCATCCATTTCTTTCTCTCTTGCTCGCTCTCTCTCTTTTTTTTTTTTTTTTTTTTTTCTTTTTTGGATACTGAAATCAAACTCAGGACCTTGTGCTTGCCAGGCAGGGGCTTGTACTGCTGAGCTATATCCCCAACCCCAGCCATTTCTAAGACACAGGAGTAACCAGATCTGGAATAGGAATTATTACCTAGGCAACTAACAAACTGAAGTATACTGGCTTGATGGTGGGGCGGGGGCATTTTCTATTACATGATGACCTCTCTAGCAGTTCACTTCCCATAAAGATCACATACTAGCACAAACTGTTTTATTTGCTCTTAAATAATAATTCTGAGTCATTCTTCAGTCTTTTGTGGTAAAATAATAATGGACTCTGGTATAAATATGCTAGTCAAGGAATTGTGATTTTTCTGTTTCTTGCTCTGAATGGCTGTCCATATTAACAAGACACCATCCATTTCTCTGCTTAATTTCATACCAGCTTTACACCATTCTTGAATCTGGAAAAAAAAATTTCATACCAGCTGGTTTCTAGCCAGTTTCATTACAATAAAACATATTGAAAAGCAATAATTTTGAGTTAGTTTGTTTTGGTTTGGTTTTTTTTATGGTTTTTGGAAACAGGGTCTTGTTTTGTAGCGCAAGCCAGCCTTGAATCCTCCTGCCTCAACCTTCTGAGTGTTGGGAAAACAGGCAATAACACGTAGTTTTTGTAGAACAGATAGACATACAGAAAATACAGAGAAATCTTCCCATCTGGAGGTTAAGTATGTTCCTTCTATAAGTATTGTTGTACATAAATAAACTTTATTTTTTCTAACAGTTCTTAAAAAACTGTCTTTTAATACTTTGAGAAATTAAGACTAGATTCCATCTATACCCCATGATCCCTAAGCATAGTTCAGCAAAAACCCATTTTTCCCTAAAAGCTACCTTTCTTCCACCCTTAATCTTGGGAAGATAAGAGAGTCTGAAGGAAGATTAACATTGAAAATGGAAGTGCCACGTAAGGTAAGGGACTCTCCATAAATTAAAATGTTGAAAATTAGCTTTAAAGATAAGTTTTCTTGAAAATAGGGGTGGAAGGGACAGGAAATCCTGCTTTGTTACTTACTTAGAACCTAATTTTTTTTTTAATTCCAGAAAAAATATTCTGAAGGCTACTTACTAACAATCTCAAACTGTTAACCTCTTATTGGTATATTTGGGTTCACAGAGGATATTGTAGGGACTTCATACAAATGAGAGTTTCAGTCAGCTAACAGGAAGGATGACTTAGGCAGCAGGGTAAGACCCATAGGAAAGTCCAGAAAATTTTAACCATGTCTTGCCAGTGACATAGCTCAGTGGCACAGTGCCTACTTGGCAAGAACAAGGTTGTGAGTTCAATCCCTGGTACAAAAAGTCTTATCTTTCTGATTTATGATAATTAAGACTCCCTCAAGTATCTGAGTAAAAAGCCTAGAATGAGATATTGTAATTCCTGTACAGAGGCTGGGGATTTAGCTCAGCCGCGTAAGCGCCTGCCCTGCAAGCGCACAGTCCTGAGTTCAATCCCTGGTACTGATTAAAAAAAAACAAATTCCTGTACAGACATGGGTTTTGTTGTTTCAGTTTTTGTTTTGTTTGTTTTGCTTTACTCCCTTGAGGAATAGTGGAGGAAACTCACCCTTCTTTCTAGTTTACGTGTTGCCAAAGCGAGCATTTATCCTTCTTTCTGTATCTCAGATTACCACTTATAAAATGAAAGTTATAAATTTAGTCTTAAATACTTTGGGGGTTTTGAATCTTTTAATGTTTGAGAGGTGAAATGTTTGAAGGTGAAAATGTATTGAAAGTAATACTCAGTGCTTTAACTGGGGTCAGATTAACACTGCTCCATCTCTCTTGTTATGGGCATACACAAATGTGCCTAATGAAACCCACTGATCTGTGTGACCAGCTCTGTTCCATCGCAGAGTTGCATCTTTCCGCAGAACTACAGTGAGGCTAATTCTGATTGCCAGAGACATTTCTCCCTATTTTTTCTAAAACCAACTGGCTTTGCTTATTCAGTTTTTTAGTACTTGGATAAAATAATTCAGAGTATTGGTAACATTATGGATCAGAAGACATGCCAAAATTATTCCAAAGACCCTTATTTAATCCATGGGTTTAAATAAAAAGCTACCAAAGATGGGAAGTTTTATGCATCTAAAAACAAAGAAAGCCAGGTGTGGTAGCTCTTGCTTGTAATTCCAGCACTTGGGAAGCTGAGGCAGGAGAATCACAGTGAGTTTGAGGCCAGTCTGGGCTACATAGTGAATTCAAGGGCAGTCTGAACTACATAGCAAGACACTGTCTCAAAAAGACAGAAAAAAAAAAAAAAAGGGAGAAAGAAGAAAAAAACCTCTTGATATTCTGATTGAATTTTAATTTTTACAAAATGTAAATATCTGTTAAGAATGCAAAATTATTTTGGGGGGGTTTTAAAAAAATGTTACTTCTAGGCTTTCCTTATCAAGCCTGAAAATTCTAGTTTTTACAATTTTTTCTAGGTGATTATCTTACAGTGCAACATTTCGAATGAATCTGTGGAATTTATGTTAAGGATCAGTATGTCAGCTTTCTAACTGTTAAATACTTGACATACTCAGCCTATAAAGAGAAAAGATTTACTTTGGCTCACTGTTTACAAGGTTCCAATCCACGATCAGGCAAACCTGTTGGTTTTTGGCATCCTGTTGAAGGGTAACACATTCTCCCAGGATTGGGGACCACAGCGAAATTCCTCCCTTTATTGTGTGGGGAGAGGCAGACAGGCAGTCCTGGTCCCACAGTCCCCTCCCGTTCACCGCACTAACCTAAAACCTTCACTAGGAGCTGTCTTGCAAAGCTTCCTCCATGTCTCTATAGTGGCAAGCTGTACCTTTAGGGGATATAAATTGAGTTCCAGAATTATTTTGTTGTTGTTGTTTTGTTTTTTGAGACAAGGTGTCACTATGCAGTTCAGTCTGGCCTTGAACTTGCTGATGTAGCCCAGGCTGGCCTCAAACTCACAGCAATCCTCCTGCCTCAGCCTCCCAAGGGCTGGGCTTATAGGCATGAGCCATGTTGCCAGGCAGTTCCAGACTTTTGAAATTAGCAAGTAAAAAGTAACCAGAATGGTGGGTATAGGGTGCCTGCCAAACCTCTTTTTGTGCTGTCTGATGATTTTCCTTTTCCAATCCAGGAAACGGTCTGCTCCTGAGCCAAAGCATGTTGAGCCATGTGAGTCATATGAATAGAGTGAATATTAGTGCTGCTGACTCAAGTATAATGTGGCAAGATTAGGGTTGGTGCAGCTTATTTTTATTAGACACAGGTTCAATTAATAGTATAACTATCAAAGTTGACTGGGGATAAATTATGTTAAATATATACTGAATTTGTAACACATTATTCTTAAACAAGTGAGTCCTTGAATCTTCTGAAGTTGCATATTTTCTGTCTTCAAGAGAGGGGTTTGATAACGACAACAACAAAAACCTTGTAAAAGTGAGAGCTCACCTTTATGATATTTGATGTTATTTTGATCATTCCATTGAAGGTAAAGGTTAATAACTTTTGCTAGTGTTATTAGGGTGCTATGTGTCTTACCTTCTGTCATACTGGCTTTCCAATGAGATGAAACTGAGGTTGAAACTAGGTTCCAGTTGAAGGTTATCCTTGCAAACTGAATATGCTTGACATAACACTGTGTACTATGTTTGGGCATGTTCTGTGACACTAAGTAATTTTCTCTTGCATTACATTTCGGGTGCTAAAAATTATAATTTGTCACTTTAATTAGAGATCTATCCAAGATGTGAGAGATAAAATGTGGGGATTTTTTAGGAATCACAAAATACTTTCTAAAAAATCTGTATCATTCTCCCTTATAAATCCTAGAAATGTAGGATGAAAAGGTGTGGTGTCTATCCTCAGTGAATTTACAGGCAGCTTAGAGGGGCAGTCATATAATAGCATGATAGGACAGGTGTACAGCTGAGCAGTACCAAAATAATAATAATAATAGCATGATAAATATTGAACAGAAGTGTGACTGGTTACCATTAGAGCACAGGAAGGACTACCTGAAGTGAGGTAAAAGAGGCAGGTCAGACTTCACAAAATTGCTTGCATTCTCTTGAAGCAACAGGCATTTAATCAGCAAAAGAGGAGCAAACATATAATCTGGGGGGAGGGAACCTCGCTTTCAAAGTCATGATCCTCGAAGCAGTTTGCTTTTCCTGAAGGGTAAAGGATGAGGCAAAGTATACCCAGAGAAGAAGTTAGGTAGGTAGGAATAGTCAGCCTGCCATCAGGCTGAAGGGCTATGTGTCATTTTTCTCTGGGATATGAGTTTTCTACTCCAATAGCTGGATTGTAGATTTTGCAGGCTAGGTAGTGATCTTTTGCAGAGAACACTACCTATGTAGTGAACTTGCTTTTCCCTGGGCACCTGTGAGTAGGTAATTCTTGATCTTTATAATTTTTTTTAAAAAGCCTGTGGAATGAGGCTGGGGTATAGTAAGCACTTGGCTGGTGTGCACAAAGCCTTGGATTTGATCTCCAGCATTACCTCCCTCAAAAAACTAGCCTGGTGTGGTGATGTGTGCCTGTAATCCCAGTACTCTAGGAGGCTAAGATAGGAGAATAATAAATTCAAGCCCAGCATGAACAATTTAGCTACTTAACAAGACTCTGTCTCAAAAAAGAAAAAAAAAATCTACGGATTATAAAAATAAATACAGACTGATCCCTTCTAGATTGTATTCATAAAAGATATTTGATCAATCTATCAAGATTTTTCATCTTTCCAGTTGTGGTGGCACACAGCACTGAGGAGGCTGCGGCAGGAAGATTGCCATAAGTTTGAGCTACCCTGGGCACATAAGTGAGACCCTGTCTCCAAAAATATTGGATACACATGGCTAAATGTTGCACTGTTCCCCTGGCATGAGAAACTGAAAGAGTAAATAAGGCCAAAAAGTATAATCGATATTGGGAAGCAAGAAGAAATGTTCAAATGGGAAGGGGAGGAGAGGAAAGGAAGGAAGGGAAAAGAAAAAAAGAGAATAGAAGGAAAAAATGAAAACAAATTTTTGTAAGCAGAAGAGGTTGAGGAGAGGGGAATGGGAAAAAGTAAATATTTATCATACACAGGGACAAATTCCTTATGATGAACATGATCACTATGTATATCTAAAGTGTACCAATGAAATTAATTTTTAAAAAATGATTTCCTATCTTTTATACAAAGTTCATTTGTTTTCTAAACAGATTCTTGGAGCCCAAAGCCACAATGCAGGTGGAAGAAGGATCTCTGAAAACAACTATTCTCTGGATGACTTGGAAATAAGCCCAGGTAAGCAGTGAGTTTTACATATGGGAATTCTAGGAAGTGCTCATCAATAGCAATGCCTTTGGACTCCAAGCCAGTGCTTTTAAAGGGAGAGTGACACTAATTAGAAGAAAGTCGGTCTGTTCCCAATCTCATTGTTTTCTATAAATGAGGTTGCTTTTCTTGTATTTTTAATCCCCCTTCGTCAGTAGCGTCCTTTGAGGAATGATGGGTGAAGCGCTACAGACACTTCCGGCCCCACAGTCACCTGGGGCTGGGTTGTGTACTGGATCAAGATTGGTTCTCCTGGGGCTGGAGCTAGAGCTGGAGCTAGCGCAGGAAGCAAGTGTGCAAGACCCTAAGTTTGATCCCCAACACCAAAAACAAAAACAAAAGAATTCATTGTATTACTGGTGATAATAGCTTAAAAGTGAAATTATCATTTCTTGGGGAGGGAAGTTATAGATACCTTACAGAAGAAAAAAATAAGCACAAGTAAGTCATCAGCCTCCCAAGTAGTCAAAGAAATGCACATTATAGTAATATTGCAATCTCATTTCTCCAAATATTATATTTCTGATTCCTTTCTTTATTCTTCTTATATTAGAAATTGGCCATTAGATGACAAAGATCTAAAACTTGGCACCTGAAAACCAATGGAATCATATTCTATCTTCTTTCTTACAAAGCATGTTATTTGCATTGTTCCAGGTCATTTGCCATCCTCTGCATTCAGCCCAGAGAAGAATGAGAATCGTCGAAATCTGGAGCTCCCACGCCTCTCAGAAACCTCCATAAAGGATCGAATGGCCAAGTACCAGGCGGCTGTGTCCAAACAGAGCGGTTCAGCTAGCTATATAGTATGTGTCCCGCATCATCCTTCACTGCCTCCCCCAGCCAGTGCTCACCAGGCTGGTCCTCCAGCCACACTTCACAGAAAGCCTACCCTCGCTTCATGTGGATTTTTCTCTCCTAGCTCACTTACATTCATACCCCACTCATTTTTCTGTGTATTACTGACTCTGCTACTTAATCTTTTGTTACTGTTATTGTTTTTGGTACCAGGTATCAAACTCATGACCTTGCATTTGGCAGGCAAACACTTATGCCACTGAGCTAAATTCCCAGCCCTTAATTATTATTGTTAAAGAAGCAGTATCTTAGCCAGGCATGGTGGCTCACACCTATAATCCCAGCACTCAGGAGGCTGAGGCAGGAGGATCATTGCGAGTTCGAGACCAGCCTGGGCTACAAAATGAGCTCAAGGCCAGCCTGAACTGCATAGAGAGACCCTGTCTCAAAAAAAAAAAAAAGACAGGGGCTGGGGATTTAGCTCAGTGGCATAAGTGCCTGCTTTGCAAGCAGGCATTCCTGAGTTCGATCCCCGGTACCAATAAAAAGGAAGAAGACAAAAAAAAAAAAAAAAAGCAGTACCTTATTCATTTCAGTAGAAACACCCTTTTTTTTTTTTTAAGGGCAAGCTCTGTGTCACTGAGCTACACATCCAGCCCTGAAGTTAGCTTTTAAATGACTTACTCTCAAAGCAAATTACAAATGGAAACAAAAGAAATAAAATAAATGACTTACTCATATGTATGCACACATATAGACACTTTTTTTTTTTTTTTTTTTTTTTTGTACCGGGGATTGAACCCACGACCTCACACTTGCCATTGGCAGGTGTTTATGTCACTGAGCTAAATCCCTGGCCCTACACACGTATTTTTTAGACACATATTTTAAAATTTTCTTTTTTAAAACACCTATGTACATATTTTTCTTTCACGTATTTTTTTCAAGATTTCAAATTAATCTGTTGATGTCAGAATTCTTTAACAAAACCAGAAGAATAATATTGAATTTTATTTGATCCTAGGCTAACTGACACTGGTGCGTTTTTGAACTTGTGGTGTGTATTTCAGAAGTTAAGCCCTCTTTCCCTTCACAAAATTAAATATGTGTGCTGTAATAGTACATATTGGTAGACTAATCATCTGGACAATGAATGATTTCACCTTGATTTTTTAAATTAACTAATTTTTATTTTAAAGAGAAAAAGCAAAAACAAAAAAAATTTTTTTTTTTTTTTGTCTTTTTCCTTTTTATCGGTACCGGGGATCGAACTCATGACTGCCTACTTGCAAGGCAGGCGCTTATGCCGCTGAGCTAAATCCCCAGCCCCCAAAAACAAAATTTCAAAACAAGAAAATAGGACAATAACAATGGTTAATACATTGCATATTGTTATCTTCATAGTAGTTACTCAGAGTACAAGTTATAGGTATAAAATATTGACCAAACAATATTGGCACACACCTTTCTTTTTTCTTTTTCTTTTTGGTACCGGGGATCAAGCTCACAACTGCACGCTTGTAAGGCAGGTGCTTATGCCGCTCAGCTAAATCCCCAGTCCAAACCCTTCTTTTCAATGAACTAAAAGAAATTACTAGTATAACTGTCATAACTATCACAGTCGTTTTAAAATGAGATAGCTTTTAAAAAGTGGAATATCTCAAGTTCTTTATTCACAGTGAATGGAGATAAACACATTTAGGCTTCCTTTAAAAAGCGGGTCAACAGATATACTAGACAGGTGATCAACAGAGCTTCCTGTGCTGTCCTGGTGACTCCCTAAGTGGGAAAACCTGTTCTGTGACTTTTTTTCAAAACCGCTAATAGAGTTTCTACACTGCAGCTTCCCTGCCCTGGAGATTTTTAAGAGTGGAAAGGACTTTAGGAATTCTTGTAAAAAGTACATTTTGTCTCATCCCCAAAGAATTTCCCAGGCCCATCACTGAATGTAGTTGTGTCAAAGCACATCCTCTGGCCGTGACACTGGAGGCAAGGCTTTAGGATGGGTCCAGAGTGAGTTTCAGGGCTGCCAGGTAGAGTTCCGCAGGGCAGGCTGCCAAAACTGAGTGCATCCTCAGAGCCTTAACCTGGATTACCCTACCTGAAGAAAACAGTCACACCTTCCTTTTCCTTCATTAGCCTTGTAATTATTTTGCTCCTTTCCTAATGCTTAAAGAACCACGGAAAGCAGCAAGGAACAAGATTACTAAATTACTAGTAAACTAAAGAAAGGAAAGGCTGGGGATTTAGCTCAGTGGCACAGTACCTGTTTGGCAAGCATGGAGTCCTGGGTTTGATTCCTGGTTCCAAAAAAATAAAAAAGTAAAACAAAAAAGGTAGGAAATGTTTATGTTCATCTATCCCTATGTAGATCAAGTGTATAAATTAACTTTACTATTCTCCTCCAAGTGTCTTTTGCTGTGAAAACAAAGTTGTTATGTTTGTTCGTTAAGTAAGATGATATTAATGAATGGTTTTTTAATGTTGAGAGTATTAAGAATAAGGTATGTCATTTGTACAGTGCATGAATTTTATGTGAAAAACATCAAGCTCCACAGAGCAAGGTTGTTTTATGTTTGTTTTCATATGAATATATCATTACTGTCTCTTTTTCCAGGCCGGGCATTTATATATATGGTCAGTATATTTTCTTAATTATTGGCACTTAGCAACTCCTTTCCCCTGCTCCAGAATGGTCCTTTCTGATAAAACTCACAAGCTTTGCATTTCCACAAGCTCTGCTGCTAGAGGAGTGAATCACAAGAACATGGTGTGCTGGGTGTGTGTGTGTGTGTGTGTGTGTGTGTGTGTGTCCCTGTTGATGTCTATATTCTAATGAGTGTCCACTTTAGCAGATATTTAACACTGAGGTATGTGGCCACACAGCTGCTTTTGTCATTTCACTAGTCACTAGTCTTGCTTGTGAGATTTAGGGGTTGATTTGGACCTGTGGCCTCCAAAAAGAATTTTTTTTTTTAACATTCCACATTTATTTGAAAGATGTGCTATGAGAAGAATGGAATGATGAGAATTTTTGAAAGGGTTCAAGGCTATTTTTATTTGACAGAATGAGTTGAAAGCCAGTGGTGGTGAAATCAAAAGTCATAAATTGGAGCAAAAGGAGAATGTGCCCCCAAGTCCTGAGGCCTGCACCTCCCATCAGGAGCTAGAAAAGGTAGGTAAAAAAGTCTGGTGTCCTGTTGCCAAACAAGCATGTGTTCTAAATTAGATGCTTAAAATTAGAAGCCACTTTAACTCTAGGCTGGAGGGTGTCTGGGAATTTGGTAACAGCTGCCAGGACAGATTGTCATTTTTGCAGGTCACATAATTTCACTTGGGAAGCTCTGCATTTTACAGCTGACCAGATAATGAGCCTTCATTGGAAAATTCTTTTGCTCAGCAAATGCTCACAGGCCATAGAGCTAAAGAGATTTTAAAAAATCTGTTTGATTACAGATAACTATTTTTAAAGTACTTGTATATGCTGAATTTAAGTACATGCTTAATAGTGTTCTGTTTGTTTTTATAGTACTAAAGATTGAACCCAGGGTCTTCACATGGAGCCACATCCCTAACCCTTTTTTTTGAGTCAAGATCTCACTACAGAGTACAGGCTGGCTGTGAGCTCACTGTGTAGCCCAGGCTGGTTTTGAACTCATGGCAATCCTCCTGCCGCAGCCTATGGAGTACTGAGGTTATAGGCATGGGTAACCACTTCCAGCCTCTTCTTATTTTTCAAGAAAAGGTCTCACTAAATCATTATGTTACCCAGGCTGGGTTTGAACCTGCATTCCTCCTGCTTTAGTCTCCCAGAGTGATGGGATTATAGGTATGTGCCATCGTGCCCAGTTTAACACATTTTTTTTTTGTTTGTTTGTTTTAAATAAAGTCTGCCTGTCTTGCTCAGGCTGGTCTGGAACTTGTGCTTTTGAGAGATCCTCCCACTTTAGCCTCCCAAGTAACTGGGACATGGCATATGTTACTATACCAAATTTATTTAACACATTTTAGAAAAGAAAATCTCATTCATTTGCTCAAAGTTTGTTTTTTGTTTTGCACTGCTGGGGGTCATACTCAGAGCCTTGTATATAATAAACATGTGCTTTGCCATTAAACTGTATGCCTAGCCCTCACTTAAAGTATTTTGAAAGGTGGGTACTATGATAATCATAGGAAATGCTAAGCACAGAAAAAGAAAATAAAGACAAAGCTGGGCATGATCAGATCATGAACACCTATAATCCCAGGACTAAACACCTGTAATCCCAGGTCTCTGAAAGACTGAGGCAGGATTGCAAATTCAAGCCCAGCCTGGGCAATTTAAGGAGACCTTGTCTCATAATTAAAAAAAAAAAAAGGAGGAAAGGGGATGTAGCTCTGTGCAAAAGTCCTGAGTTCAACCCTAATACCAAAACAAAACAAAAAACAAGTAAAGTGTTCTTTATGTGCTAGAAAACTAGCAGGGTATAAGGAGAGAGGAGTAATGGTGTGATGGGTTCATGGGAGAAGGAAACTTAAGTTCCTCAAGTAGGTTCTGTCTGAGCCACGTCTTAAAGAATGTGCAGAAAGAGGCTGAGTGAAGAAGGGAAGATTAAGAAGAAGAAGGGTGTGCAGACACAGTTTGGAAACCGAAGACTACGGCATGCTTGGGATTTGCAGTTGGCTAGAGTAAGGTACAAAGAAACAGTGGCAAGAAGCAGGGAAGAGAGGGCCAGGGCGAGGTCTGGGAAAGCATCTCAAGCATTTGGACACAGACTCGCCACACTGGAAAAGCACAGAAGATTTTAAGCAAGTCATATTTGTATTTTATGACTTAAATCGTTGGAAGAATGGCTTAGTTGCAGTAAGTAACAGTATTTATGCCAGATGAATTTATCATGTTTTCTGCAAGCCTACCCAATCTTTTTAGTCTTCTTTGTCAATATAACAATCAGATGTTGAATGAGATGATTTAATACTGTGATTAATCTTAGAAACAAATAACTAATGTTCTTGCATTAGTCCAAGGGTCACATGTGGTAGCTGTCTCCTTAACTGCCTGATTCCCCATGTTTTAAATGAGAGACTATTTTAAATATAATGAATGAAGCCAGGTGCAGTGGTACACACCTGTAATCTCAGCACTTTGGGAGGCTGAAACAGGTGGATCAGAAGCTTGAGTCCAACTTGGGCAATTTAGCAACTTAGTGAGATCCTGTCTCAAAAGAAAAACAAAAAGAAAATAAGTAACAATGTTTGAAATTTTCCTTATATTCTGTAAAAAAAATTTAAGGGAAAAATAATCTCAGCATGATATTCCTCCCATACTTACCCCAAGAATATAATTTGAGAAATAATCATCTGGAACATAATGCTTGGGTTGTCTGTGTATCTAATTTCATGCTTCTTTCTTGATTGCCTTCATGCTGATTTGAAACTAGAACTCTGGGTTTAACTGGAAGATCAGAACATTTTAATTATAGCCTAAAAGGTCATTAGCAAAACTGAATCACAAATTGGAGTGTGGGTGGGGAAGAAGGGATAAAAATAGTCGGTATTCTTTATGTGAATACTACAGGTTTATACGCCTTTGACTACTTTAAAGTTTGCAGCCTTTTTCAGAGCCTAGCTGTACTTCTGGCTGTGTGCCTAGCTTTTGTTAACCAGTACCTAATCACTGTGTAAACTTTAGCATGCTTCTTGAGGATATTAATGCTAGGACATCTGGGTGTGGGGCACACACCTATCATTCCAGCACTCTGGAGGCTGAGACAAGAGAATTTCTGCATGTTGAAGGGCAGTGGAGGCTACATAATGAGTTCAAGGTCAGCCTGAACTACACATAGTGAGACCCTGTTTTTTAAAAAAAAATTCTAGGACAAACTT
This sequence comes from Cavia porcellus, assembly GCF_034190915.1. Classification (NCBI taxonomy): domain Eukaryota; kingdom Metazoa; phylum Chordata; class Mammalia; order Rodentia; family Caviidae; genus Cavia; species Cavia porcellus. Next base: position 41,669,227 of record NW_026947491.1, on the reverse strand, counting down.
TTTTTTTTTTTTTGAGCATGCAATGTTGTTCAGGATGGCTTTAAACTCACTTTATATAGCGTAAGCTAGTCTCAAATTTATGACAATCCTCCTTGCCTCAGGCTGCAAGTGCTGGCATATTCCACCACACCTGAGTAACTCTAACTTTCTATTCTTGAAATGGAACATTTTTGTCAAGGTATTGTACTTCCCTTTCTCCTCTTATGAATGAATTTTTGCTTTCCTTTAGTGAAACACTGAATTAAAATCTCCTATCTGGAAGTTCTTACAATAAAGTCATCTCATTGACCATGTCAGTGGTGTCAAAATTGGTATCAAGTTTAGCCCACAAGTTCAAGGTGACTAAATTAGAGGTGAGAAAAGAACATCTCAGGAGGGTTGCTCCTACTAAATTAGCAAACTCTGAGGAACTTGTTATAGAAATGTACAACTTTCAGAAGATTATTTCATATCATTAAATGAAATAATATACCTAATGTGATCAATCTGATACCTGGCACATCATAAATGCTTAGCAAATGTCAGCTGTTATTATTCTGGTTTGTTCACACCATGTCAGAATTCCTGTAATGAAAAGAGCATAGAAAAAACAACCATGTTGACATTCAGGTGCAGTTAGCCAACAGCTTAATCTCCATTGTAAATTTATTCAGTACATTAGACACTCAGTTTATAGCGACAAAATCCAATGTCTGAATGACATACTTTAAAAAATGTACATTATTGACCCTTGTTGACCTTTCATGATTTTTGGAATGGGGGGGCGGTAGTTGATACAGGAAGGCCAAGGGCTAGGCGAAAAGAGAACAAACTAGTAGAGAATTCTTTTATTTAACTTTGGTGACTCCTGGGAAAAAGGCATCTATCTTGTGCATAAGATCCACCGTCTTGTTAAGAACTGCCATTTTGAGACTGGGATTTTTAGGATACTCTTGGAGGTTAGTTTTAGGTAAATTTGTTTTTTAGCTATCAGCAAGTCATCTGTGTGGGCAAGCTTATTTCAGCAAAAGTGCATTTGGTTGGGAAATGGTAATTAGGAAAATTAATTGAATAAGAATAGTTCTTGTGTCTAAATACTTCATCTCATCTTGGGTGTGCTTTGCTCTCTTTGACGGGGTTTTGTTTTGCTCTGGTTTTTAAGAGTGAGATGATATGGTTTAGAAGCTTTTTTATAAAGGGAGATGATACACACTTCGGCAGTAGAGCTCAGTCTGTTTCTCCCGTTACTCTGTAATTGAGAGGCATGTTAATATCCTCATAAAAGGCATTGTGCTGCCGCTTGTTTAAATGCTCAGCTGTTCTGGTGCCCGTTATTTCCCCCAGGCAGCCAGTGGCTGACTAGAGTCAGCAGGTTTTTATAGCATTAACAGCAGTCTGCTCTTTTATTTTTAATGTGATTCTTAATATATCCTCCCCCCCCCTTTTTTTTTTTTTGCAGATTTCTGCAACTGAGAATAGACTGACAGACCATTCCACCCGAGCTGAAGATGACTTCTGTAAGCATTTGCCCTTAGCTTTGGAAGATGTGCTTCTCCATTCATTCTTGGTTCAGAGGTGTCACTGTTAAGAAAGTCACATACTAAATCTAGCAGTTTAGCTGATCAAGCTTCCACTCAGTTTTAAGGACTGGTGATTGAATTTCCTTCACACATTTCATGGCATGGAGAGAAGTTAAGTTCGATTAAATATGATTAACTTGGGATAAATGGAATACTTCAATGTATCTCTCTACTAAACTTCCTGATTTAAAGCTGTGTAAGTAATTTTGAAGTTTTACTTTAACAGGGATTTGTGCAAGAAAGATTTAATTCATTTACCAGTATAAAAAAAATTGGCATGTGAGCCAGGCATGGTGGTACATGCCTGTAATCTTAGCATTCTGGGAATCTGAGCAGGAGGATTGGAAGCTTGAACATAGCTTAGGCAATCTAGCTAGATCTTGTCTTTAAGGGACACTGAGTGTAGCTCAGTACAAAGGCCCTAGATTCATTCACCAATACATTGGTATTTGAGTATCACTTTAGGGCTTTAGAAGTTTTCCTCCTGATGTTGAATTTTTTAATCATTTTACCCTATTTTGGAATCATTTTGCATCTCCCAAAGATAGAAGTATTTTGTTTTTACTTCACCATGTCCACTTTCCATTCTAATTTTCAGTGCATTACTTAAAATAGATACAGATTTCTAGCATTCCCCCCAAAAAATGAGTTTACTAGTCAATAAAAGCTCCACAACTAAAATAGAAGTATGAGCTGCATAGATCTCTAATAAACTCTACCTTAATATTTCAGGGAAAAACTCTTACTGCTTAAATCCAGGAACATTTCTTTTGTAGTCATTTTACTTGCGCTAGAAATACTTATGGTTTTGATTAAGTTTGTAAAACTTTTTTTTAAAGTAAGCCTTAATCTTTTGCTACTTTTGTTGGCTCAACTCTAGATTTTAAGGAGCCTTTTTTTTATGATTCCTTAGTAGCTATGTAAGTGGATTTTTTAAATGCTGCTTCTGAGTTCCACAGGATAATACACTGGCAGGAAGTTAACTCATGCAGTTGGCACTTTGATGACTATGAAAAAACTTTGTGGATCCCCTTTCTACAGTCTTTATCCATGGATATCTGCTACAAGTCTGACCACAGGATAGTGAAATTAAACATGCAACACACATGCATATTCATGGCATGAGAGTTCTGCCCGCAGGTGTTGCCATTTTCCCATTTTCAGTTGAAGCACTCAGAGGTTATTGGGAGTACCAACTACCAAAAAACATCGGAGTCCACAGTTTTGATAAATAACAAATGCTATGGGGCAGAAAGTTCTTTATGCAGGGTGGTTTGGATTCCATCTGTGTGGCAGGGTAAGCCTCCTAAATGACAGCAGCCTCATTTGTGAGAGAACTTGAAAGCTAGACTTTTAGACTGTTCTTAAACAGAAGAACAGTGCTTCAAGAATAGTGTTTGTAAGGAAAAAGACAAAAAAAAAAAAAAGAAACCAAAAAAGGGCTGGGGGTTTAGCTCAGTGGCGTAAGCACCTGCCTTGCAAGCAGGCAGTCGTGAGTTTGATCCCTGGTACCGATAAAAAGGAAAAAGACAAAAAAAAAAAAAAAAGAGAGAATAGTGCTTGTTTGTTTGTTTTTATCCCCCCAGCCCCAAGAATAGTATTTTTTGTGGCATTGAAAATACATTCCAAAAAAATTCCATGATCCATGGTGCCCAGTTTTTGCTTTTTGGAAGAACCCATTCTTTTGGTTTTTTTTTTTAATTGGTACCAGGGATCGAACTCACAGGCAGGCACTTATGCTGCTGAGCTAAATCCCCAGCCCCCAGAAGAACCCATTCTAAGACTTCCCTATGAGATACTATAAAATGTTGTTTTGTAACTTGAGCAGGTAACTCTCAGGTTAAGAATGAGGCGCAGCCGTCTGTGTCCCCCATGCTGAGTCCAGACACCAGAGCCTCCAGCCTTTCTGAAAGCTCCCCTCCCAAGACATTGAAGGTATGGTAGCCGCCTCTATCTGGGTTGGGGACATGGCTTATTAGTAGAGCTGATTGAACAGTATGTTCATTGTAACCTGTTTCTCTTTTCCTGGGGATAATAATTCCAAATAAGGATATACTTAAAAATTGCTTTCCTGAAAATCTTTCTTCTGCTCAAGTGTTTGCGCCGGGATGGGGAAAGGTCATTAATGTCTCTGTTCGAAATCTGGAAAACTCATGGAAGTTTTACAAAAATTTGAAGCCAAATAAAGTAATAAGACTTTTAAAAATTTAAGTTTATAGATCTGTGAACGGGTGAAGGCCCACAAAATGAGAAATATGAAATATCTGGTAAACTAAAATTAGCATATCAGATAGAAATGTGCAGTCACTTAAGAACAGTGGCTCTGCCTTCTGAATGGTTTGATCATAACCTGACTGATTGTTAACATTTTACAGAAAGAATGTGTTTGCTGGAATGGGAGTTGACCAGTCCATTTCTGTAAAAAATTGGCATGTAAGCAAAATTATACTAGGGTATAATATAAGATGTTAAGCAATGAACAAAATTTCTGTATACTAAGATAATTTTATTGGGCTATTCAATGTCCAGTCTCCTTTTATCCCCCAATTTAAAAAGTCTTTCCCCCTCTATAAGCAAATATATATTCCCATAAAATTGACCCAAAAAAGATTTAAATATTTTTTCCAAAATGTATTTCAAGTTTGTCAGCTGACATGTTTCAGTTACATGCTGTTAATGCAGTATTTCTCCATCTATATGATTAATAATCAAACATACCCATACTTCTTTAGTATCTTTCTCCGTGGTGCTCTTTCATAGCTGGATCTTGTGCCAAAAGTTTTAGCTTGATAGAAACTCAGAAGATAGAATTAGGTAAAGGTGGTTTGTGCTGCCCCAACTTCGTATTGTTGTCTTCCATACTTATATGCCTTTACTGTGTGTGGATCTATTTTAGTGCATAAGAAAAATGAAGAGCCGGGCATGGTGGTTCACGCCTGTAGTCCCAGCACTCAGGAGGCTGAGGTGGGAGGATTGTTGCAAGTTCGAGATCAGCCTGAGCTACAAAGTGAGCTCAAGGCCAGCCTGAACTACATAGTGAGACCCTGTTTCAAAAAAGACAAAAAAAAAAAAAAGAAAAGAAAAGAAAGAAAAATGAAGAGAAAAGGGCAGAGATGAGGGTCTGGAATAAAAGGAAAAAACGGGAGAGTCCAAGATTTAAAGGGAAGGTTTAAAGGATAGGGATAGTTTTGAAGATAAACACAAAAAATCCAAAAGGAAGCAGAAGTTTAGGAGTAGATTTCTTTATAAGCATCAGGGACCTGGCCGAGATCTCCAACTGCTTGTATCATGTGTGCAGCCAAAAGATAAAGTAAGTAAGAAAAAAAAGTGCTAGGGATTTAGCTCAGCAGCATAAGCGCCTGCCTTGCAAGTGCATGGTTGTGAGTTTGATCCCTGGTACTGGTAAAAAAAAAAAAAAAGATAAAGTAAGAAACAGACAAATTTAGTAATGCATGATGGGAGGCTGGGTAGTCAATGCCTCATGATGGGCAAAGACACTCCAAGCTAGTTGCTATTTATTAGCCAGTGTGGGGAAGAAGGGTGGGTGCTTTTCCTGGAACAGCCCAGAGGCTGTGGTAGAAAGGGCAAGTTTAATATCAGAAAGAAAATAAGCCAAGATCCATCCCCACACCTGGGTGATAATTTCATTGACCAAGAAAAGGGAATTTCCACACCCACCCACAAGGCAAGCAATGCAAGGAGAGCCTAGGACAGATATTATGTCATTTTACAATTTATAGTCTCCAACAGAAACGTAACAAGAGAATCATGTGTGGTGGCACACACCTGTAATTCCAGCACTCTAGAGGGCTAAGCCAGGAGGATCAAAAGTTCCAGCCCAACCTGGGCAACTTAATGAGACCCTATCTATCTCCCAAAAGGTTATAGCTCAGTGCAAAGCCTGGGGTTCGGACCCCAATACCACCAAGGGGAATCAGGGTTGGAAGGGAGAACAAATGACCTGAGATGACTCAGTCTGCACATGCATCCCACCTAACTCTCTTCTGGCCTTGGAGATCTGCTCATGCAGATCTCAGTACTTTATTTTTCCATCACCCCAAAGCTAATGACAGCAAATGCCACCAGGTTACTTTCATTTCCAGCCTGTCCAGACGTGAGTTCTTGGGTTTTGAATCAAAAATGGCAAATAGAAGGAACTAAGGAAATAACTCAGTGGTGGAGCATTTGCCTAGTGTATAGGAGGCTCTGGGTTCGAAACTGAACCACACCTCACCACACCCCCTAAAAAGCAAAGTTAAAATAAAGACAGGTGGGCAGATCTGACTTAGTCATGGATTTCTGTGTGATGGAGGGTCCTGGGGAATTTCTCTGGCTCATCTAAGAGCTAAAATTGTTCTTGAGACTGTTTCAATGCTCAACACAGCCATTCCTCCTTCAGATGGTAGACCAGACATCTATTATTTTGGACTGATCTTGTGCTAGGTTGAGATCTTTCCTGATTCAAACTGCAAGGTCTGAACTGATGAGTTCTGTGTGAAATGCTACAGCTCATGTAGATCTTTCCAGGTACACCAGCAAGTATAGACAGAGGTAGAAAACTCTGCAATTGGATCAGTCCCACACATACTCCTTTGGTCCTGTTTATTCAGCAGTAGACTGCAAACATCTCTGCCTTTACAGACAGTATAGAGCATTGGATGAAGACTGGAATAAAGTGGCCTACCTATGCTTATCTACAGTCCAAAGTTCAAAGTCATGGTGTCCAGAGGCTGAGGGTGGAACTCAATTACATTTCCGCTTTTATTTAAGGGCAAAAGGGCAATTTTTTTCTCTCCTCAGAACTTCCTTTTACCAGTCTGCAGGCAAGCAAGACGTTTTAGTTAATGTATACAAGAAGACCTGTTGGTATAACTGGTCTCATGGCTCTAGACTGCAGCAGAAATTGTTTCTCCACTTAGGGAAATTACATGCAGCTAAAAATATATTGTTCACTCAGAATAGATTTTTGGATCCCACATATCCTAGAAAAAACTGTTCCTTAGTGCCCATCTGTCTGTTATTGGAAATAGGACATCTAAGGTAGAGACTTACTTCATTTCAAATTTAGCTTCATGAAGAGGGGGGCAGTAAGGATTTTGTTCTCCTTGAACACTGGCCATGTAGTTTAATTGATGTGACTTGGTGCTAATAAAATTGAAATTGCATGTCCTTCTTAAAAGGATGTTCTGCGAGCAGAGCTCAGCAGACCCTGTGAGAAGTATACCTGTTTATACTTCATGAGACTCACAAGATTTTAAATTGTCAGCTATAGCACAGTAAAAAAGGGGGAAAGTGAGACTCCAAGATCTCTTAAGCTTTCTCTTTCCAGCTGACAGAAGTCCTCCACTGAATGTTCCCAGAGGGGAGCAGGGAGAAAGAGGAGAGCAAGGGGATGAAGCTGGCTCTGGGAACGCCTTCTTGGCTTCTCTGTGCTAAGGACAAGCCAGAGCCAGACCTCCTCAGCTGGCCCTACTGTTGGGTGTGGAAGGAAAGCCCAGCAGACTCTGTGAGAAGACATGTTGCAGCACCCCTTCTGGTTTCTGGTCAACAGTGGTGCTGGGGACAAGAAGCCAGGGCCTCACACGTTAGGCAGGTGCCTAGCACTGAGCTACAGCCCCAGCCTTTGTCATGGGCTGGTGCTACTTTACTAAGCTAGAGTTCCTCTAGAAAGGCACCTAGACTCTTTTCTGTCTAGGTGTCTGTTAGAGCACTAACCTTTCCTCTGTGGACATAGAGCAGTCTGTAAGATATGAATATTAGGCACACATGGTGGCACATGCCTGTGTTCCCAGCCCTCTGGGAGGCTGAGGCAATAGGATCACAAGTTTGAGCCCAGCCTGGGAAACTTTGCAATGTAGTGAGTCCTGTCTGAAAATAAGAAAGAGCTGGAATGTATCTCACGATGGAGACACTGGGTTTGATCACTAGTACAAGAAGAAAAAAAAACTCTCATGTTTTCACAAAGAGTTTCATGGCAAGTTGAAAGCTGCACTGAGCTGATGTATTTACTATATGATGAAACTATTTTCTGTATGATGAAAAATTGTAGTTTTATTACCTAGATATTTTGCAGAAATTGAAAAGAGGGAATGAAGGTATTTGTGGAGTTCTGAGGAAAGGAGGTCTCATCTCAATACAGAATTCTGATTTCATTATCTTATCCAAGTGAAGTTTCATTAGACTGAAAAGAAAATGTAAGACATAAGGGTGAAAAAGTGTAGATAAAGCCATGCAAATTTATTGGAAAATTTGTTGGAAAAATGATTTTAAGTAGATGCTTATCAAGTGGGGTTCTGTAATATCCCTCATGTGGAAAAGGTAGTATTTATGAACATGAATTATTTATATATACCTCATTCATTCCAGAATATCCTGAAGGTATTATCTGTACGTTTTAATTTAAAACCAAGTGAAGACTGGCTTTTTAAAAGTGCTGCAGTGAGATTATTTTCATTTGGGTTTGCATCTGCTTCTCTTTTCCTTTAGTTATGGAAATTTAACATTCTAGGACAATTTAGAAAATGCTCTGTTGGTTTGGGAATCAGGAGTTCCAGGTTTTAATTCTAATTCTGTTCCAGTGAGTATAATTTTGATAAGCACCTGACATCTTGGTACTTTAGCTTCTATATATAAAAGATGATTGGGGGAAGAGGGATGAAAATAGTCTGTACTTACCAACTAGAAAACTATATTGTAAAGATTTTTAAAATGTCTAACATGCTCTTTGGCAGTGTTTGAAATGTGACTGTGCCAAGCTTGAGAGTGTCATAAAGGCATGGGCAGGACAGATGCCAGGCCTATGAGAATGGGAGCAAGTGTTGGGCATTGATTATGTTTCCTGTTTGAATAGACATGGGCGCAATTACAGAAAAGTGGCTGAGAGCCCAGGACAGAGGAAATAAAGTGAAAGCAGAGCCACAGCCACTCTGACTTGGCATGTTACCATGTTGGGGTCCTCTTGTCTTTACTACATTGTGTGGTCCCTTCAGCAGCTGCCACATAAGCCTTAAATAATATCCCAGGGACTACATGAGAAGTGACGGAAATGGGGACCTGGTTGGCCTGGCTCATTAGGAGCTTGTGGCTGCACCTGATGAGAGAACAATCTATTAAGGTGATCTTCAAGAGGAAGATGACTTTTCTGTGGGTGAAACTCCCTTAAAGAGACACCCAGTGTGAGCCAGGTGTGAGAGGTGGTAAAGCACTAAAGAATGGTTAATGAGACACTCTTTGTGTGGGTGAAGTCTCATGAAAGATTGTTCTCTTAAGCTGGCTTATGTCCTACCTTCAGGGAGATACTAGTGAAGCTAATTTTGCCATGATTAGCACAGTTACTTTTTAGAAAGAAAATACAGTCTTATTCTTGGTTCAGAGTTACTGAGTTTTAGATTGGCTGTGGTCAAGCACTCCAGGGCACTGCAAATGCTGTGTATTCATTGAAGGTTCCTATTTGTCTCTTCCAGCTTCTGCTTCCTGCTCCTGGTACCTAATTTCTGCTCCTGCCTTCTACTTTCCTCCTAATGTGAGCTCAACCTTCACTTTCTCTGATGTTCTCTTTTCTGTTCACTGGGCTACCCCCTTCTGCAATGTGTTCCTTGTCTCTGTGTTTGTGTTTATGGAAGTCCCTCCATTCCCCTCCTATACAACACCCATTTCCTCTCACACCAACGGGTGAGGTTTCTGTCTGCTGCTGTCTTTACCAATCTCACCGAATACTTAAATCTATTTCAAGTGTTAAAATACAGAGTGCCCTCTTTGCAACTGGAAGAAATTGAATCGGACAAATATTTCTGTCCTATTTTTTTGTCCTATTACTTTTATATTAATGAATTGGGATTTGGACAGGCTCTTTCATGGGCTTCAATTGTATTATTATATGCAAATCTTTCTCTGCATTTTAATCAGCCTTCTCCTTGCTGGGCAAGGACCACCTAGTCCTTTTTGTGAAAATGTAATTAACATCCTCAGCAATTTCTTTTTTTTTAAATTTTTTGTTGTTGAGGACCAAAAGTAGGGCCTCAAGCGCTGGACAAGCATTCCACTCCTTTGCTAAATCCCCAGCTGTGCAATCGTAATTAAAACTGCAAATGCAGACATTTCCATTTAGGTCCAGTCCAATGAGAATGTTCTGAGTTCCAAGTAATGCCTTATTTCCAAAAGCTTCCAGTATTATACTGGGTCATGTGGTAACTAAGTTGTTGCCTGCGGTCCTTTTTTTTTTTTTTTTTTTTTTTTAAAGATGGGGGTCACACTATGTAGTCCAGGCTGGCCTTGAACTCACTTACATAACCCAGACTGGCTTCAAACTTGCAGCAGTCCTCCTGCCTCAGCCTCCTGAGTGCTGAGGTTACAGGCATGCACCGGCACACCAAGCTGGTCTTTTGAGTGTTGAGATTTTTTTTAGTACTCTACTCCTAGAATAAAATGGGTTGCTATTACCTTGACATTTCTACGCAGTTTTGTTATTTCTTATTTTGTTATTTCTTTTGGTATTTCTTAACTCCTTTGGGTACTATTTGGGAGTTTGTCACTAATTTTATTAAACTCCCTTTGTAGATCTTTCTCTTCACTTCTATTTTATGCTCATTTTCTGTTCCCACGTCCTGTCCAAATCTACTGGAAAACTATTGCTGTTTTGTTTTCCTTCTTAGTGAATCATATGGCAAGTGACCAGTAGTTTGAATTTTCATGGGTCTATTTTTAGGCTTTTCAATCAAGTCTATCTTGCGCATTAATGATTCTGATCCTGGGCTGTGGAAGTAATTTGTATTATTTACTGCCATGTGTTTCTGATGGGAGCCAACTGGCCGGGGTGCCACCTAAACTTCCTCCTGCATTGCTGGTTGGGGTGTCATGTTGGGACAAGCCAAATGTTACTCACACATACGAACTGCTTGGCTCTCCTATTATTTCAGGAATTCTGGCTTTTACTAGTGCTGGAGTACCAACTATTTTATATTTTTTAGGGTTGAGTTTTATCAGATTGATACAATATGCCCACCTTACTCTACACTTAGAAAATTGTTCATGAATTCCCAACATTAACAAATGTAGTGTCAACCAGACATAGTGATGCACACCTGTAATCCTAGCACTTGGGAGACTGAGTCAGGAGGATGGCAGTGAGTTTGAAGCCAGCCTGAGATACATAGTGAGTTCAAGACCAGCCTGCACTACATAGCAGGACCCTGTCTAAAAATAAAAAAAAAATGTATTCTGCATTGCATTCCTTTTATTCTCTGCTGATTTTTAGAAACAGTACCTTAATAGGCTAGTCTTCCTTTTAGGCCTAACAAAACAGTTTGTGCCTGTGATAAATTGTTCCACTTGTGTGTCAGTTTTGACTTGTTAAAAATATGCTTGCTGGGCATGTGGCATACACTAGTATCCCAGCACTCAGGCAGCTGACACAGAAGGATGGCTGTGAGTTTGAGGTCAACCTAGGCTACATAGTGAGTTCAAGGCCAGCCTAAACTACACCTTAAGATTCTATCTAAAAAATATATAATAATAATTGTTTTAAGTCCAAAAAATAGGGGCCGGGGATTTAGCTCATCAATATAGGCACCTGCCTGGCAAGCGCAAGGTGATGAGTTCTAACACCGATACCAGTAAGTAAAATAAATAAATCAAAAAGTAGTACACTTAGTTGATTGAGCAAATAAGATTAAAAGAGTAGGTGAATGAAAGATGCTTAACTGCCTTTACCTAATTCCTAAAGCCAAATGCTCTTGCTTGCCTTGAGAGTTATCCCTGTTAGAATGTTTTTTTTTTTTTTAACGAGAAAAATATATTTATTGAGAGAAAGAAAGCTTCTGTCCAAGAGACAGTAGGGGTCCCAAGTGGGTTGCCCTAGAATCTGTTCTTATAATAATGTATCCTTGGCACTTGAATCAGATATCTTCTTCTGTGTTATGATGACATTTTCTGCCTTGCCCTTACCTTGTGTGTGTGGTGGTTTGTTTACACCTTTCTCGGCAGTGTAGCCCAAGCCCAGCTGTCCTCAGTGGCTGTTACATTAGGCAGCCAGAGAGTCTGAGGAGGGGATACAGTAGAACCTCTTGGCTTTAAAGAGTCAGCTGACAGAACACAGGTTTTTAGTGTCCTGTGAACATTGATGGGCCAGCTAAGGGAGCCCTTAAAGAACAGATCCTAGGGCACATCTTAGCAGAGGACTAGCCCATCACTGCCTACACTAAAGTCCTTTTCCTTTTCCTAGAAGTTTCAGGCACCTGCCAGAGAGACCTGTGTTGAATGCCAGAAGACAGTCTACCCCATGGAGCGTCTTCTGGCCAATCAACAGGTGTTTCACATCAGCTGCTTCCGTTGCTCCTATTGCAACAACAAACTTAGGTAAGCCAGACCAAAAAAGCCATCTCTCTCTGTACTTGGAACTCCAAAGGAATCTTTGGCTTTTATGGCACTGATACTAAAAGCATTTGTGCTAATTGTGTTGCCTGGAAGCTCCTGAAAAATTAGAAAACATGATTTAGTGACTGGTCTTTCATGCCAAATTATAGTGCTGTTTGGGGTGTCTTGATGCATTGATATATTTGTTTGCATGCTAGGACTGATATTTAAATAATATGAAGTGCACACAGAGTCCCCTGTGACCTAATTTACTAGATGATTTTCCCTTGGCATCACAGAATCATAAAGTTAAGAATTCCTAAGAGGTTACTCGCCTAAACCCTTATTTCAGTGCCTTAAGCACTGTATAAATGGTAATAATAGCAATAATTATAGCCCCTGGAGAGCATGTTTTCTCTGTGCTTCTTTGTTTTGTTTATTTCTGAGAAAATAATTAGTATGTGTCATTCTAAATAACTCAAAGATATAAATGTGACAAACTGGGAAATTATTCCATGTTAATTCATTCTAATCTGTTGTAAGCCTCATTTTAGTCAACTCCTTAGAGAAGTCAGCATTCAAGATGTCTCTCTGCCCAATTTTCCTTACAGAACAAGCACTTCTCCTAAATACACTCGGGAGATACCTCATCATTGCTTCAGCCAGTGTTAGATACCTCTAACTAGACAACTTCCTCATTCTTTTTCTTCCTTTTTTTCTTCTTCTTCTTCTTTTTTTTTTTTTTTTTTGAGACAAGGACTTGCTATGTAGCCCGGGCTGGTCTTGAATATATACTGATCCTCCTGCCTCAGCCTCTCGAGTGCTAGGATTACAAAACTGTGCCACCATGCTCAGCAACAACTTCCTCTTATATTAAGCCAAAATCTGCCTCTGTGACTTCCAGTCAGTTGGTTTTTTGGGGTTTTTAGTTGTTGTTGTTGTTTATTTTTCTACCTGCAAAGTTCGTTTTTGCTCTGGAGCACATTATTTTCATGACATACTTTCATTATTGTAACCTTTTAAAATACATTGACCTAGGGCCAGGGGTTTAGCTCAGTGGCACAAGTACCTGCCTGGTAAGCACAAGGTCATGAGTTCAATCCCTGATGCCCCCCCCCCAAAAAAAGCCTATATCATTGAACTATGTCTAAATCGCTTTCTTAGTTGCTGGGACACTGACTTGACACCCTTAATTTAAGGGAGGAGAGGTTTATTTTGTTCACATTTCAGGCTGACTCCAAGGCAGGTTGGGGTAGTAGAGAGGGCCATGGCAGAGGAGGGCTGACTACAACATTGAGGACAGGGAGCAGATTCAAGGGAGGACCTAGGAAGGGAGATAATACTTTTTGGGGTCACACCCACAGTGACACACTTCTTGCAACCAGATCCCCCATCTCCTAACAGCAAGCCAGTTTATACTCCCCTGTAATCTAATCACCTCTCCACAGCCTGGTCTATGAGGGTGTGAGGATTTTGGGGGATCCATAGCACACCCTGCAAGAGACTACATATAGATTTGTCCAATACTGACACTGAGTAAGGCCAACCTCCTGGCTGCTGCTCACTGTTACTCTATTACCCATAGCCTACTCAGTGCACGGGTGCTTGTACGCAGGCTGAGAATCAAATCTAGAGCCTTGGACGTGCTAGGTGAGCACCTTACCTCTAAGCTTTATTCCTGGCCCCATAGCTTACATTTATTCAGTCAGTAAGAGCTACTGAGTGCCAACTGTTTTTAGGGCAGTATATCCATTTTTGTAGCATTATGCTTTTAAATTATGGCACAAATGGGAAAGTAAAACAGCTTCAGTTTTTTTAGTGAAGGAACATCATCACAAGTAGTTACAGGTACTCAGGAAATATAAAAATAATCAGAGCTAGGTATGATTAACTAGGGAGAACTTCTCCAGGAAAAGTAATTTAAAAGAATTTTGACAGGGCCAGGGATTTAGCTCAGCAGCATAAGCGCCTGCCTGGCAAGTGCAAGATTTTGAGTTTGGTCCCCGGTGCCAAAAAAAAAGAATTTTGATAGAGGAGAGTGAAGTCATTTGAAAATGGCGAGCACATACCAGGTGGAAGAATGACTTGTGAGGGCTTAGTCTTAGACACAAGTATGTTTCATGTAAGGATTAAACATATATATGTATGTCTAAAAGGAAGTAGTTCATTGCTGTGCTTTTAAAGATATTTTTCTCACTTAGCATCTTTTTTTTTTTTTTTGTACTAGGGATCGAACTCATGACCTAAAACTTGGCAGGTAGGCACTTATTGCCACTGAACTAAATCCCCGGCTCTCATTTAGCATCTTTTGAAAATACTGGAAATGGGGCTGGGGATTTAGCTCAATGGCATAAGCACCTGCCTTGTAAGCAGGCGGTCTGAGTTCGATCCCCGGTAACGATAAAAAAAATAAATAAATAAAATACTGGAAATGCCAGATGTTAGACTGCTAATATAAATGAGAATAGTAAGATTTGTTAACTTGTGTTCTTTTTCTGACAGTCTAGGGACATATGCGTCTTTACATGGGAGAATCTATTGTAAGCCTCACTTCAATCAACTTTTTAAATCTAAAGGCAACTATGATGAAGGCTTTGGGCACAGACCACACAAAGATCTGTGGGCAAACAGAAACGAAACTGAGGAGTCCCTGGAGAGACCAGCTCAACTTCCAAATGCGGTGGAAACGCCCCAGAGCCCAGGGGTAGAAGATGCCCCCATTGCCAAGGTAGGTGTGCTGGCCGCGAGTATGGAAGCCAAGGCCTCCTCTCAGCCAGAAAAGGAAGACAAGCCAGCTGAGACCAAGAAGCTGAAGATCGCCTGGCCTCCCCCAGCTGAACTTGGCAGCTCTGGAAATAGCTTGGAGGAAGGAATCAAAGTATCTAAACCCAAATGGCCCCCTGAGGATGAAGTGAGCAAGCCAGAAGCTCCTGAGGACATAGATTTGGATCTGAAAAAACTACGACGGTCTTCATCACTGAGAGAGAGAAGCCGCCCGTTCACTGTCGCAGCTTCATTCCGAACCTCCTCTGTCAAGAACCCCAAAAATTTGCACCCACCTGTCAGAAAAGGCTGGAGCATGTCAGACCAGAATGAAGAGTTTGCAGAGGAAGTAGTGGCAGAAAGGAAACAAGTGGAAAATGCCAGGGTTCCTGAGAAGAATGGGAGCGTGGGGCAGAATAAGGAGTCTACCAGAGGAGAGGCAGGGAGGAGAAGTAGGGAAATTCATAGTTTTGAGATGAGGAGTGAGAATCTTGTAGAAAATGGCGCAAACCTCAACGATGAATATAGCAGCTTCCTCAAAGAGCAGTCTCCAGTAGAACCCAAGACTCCAAAGTGGTCCAGCTTTGCAGATAACACCTCCCCTAAAGAATTCACTACTCAGAATCAGAAATCCCAGGATATGGGATTCTGGGAAGGAGATGTGGTCAAAGAGCTGTCTGTAGAAGAACAGATAAAGAGAAATCGGTACTATGATGATGATGATGATGAAGAATGACAAACTACAATGTGCTGGGAATTAAATTCATCTTAGTTTTAGTAGGCCACTGCCCTTTGTCAAAGTGAGGCAAGAAATGAGAATCCTACATGAACTGTCATTTTTGTGGAAGCAACTTTGGAAATGAATTCCTGCTACCAAAAACAAAAACAAAGAAACATACTGCAGTAACACAATTCTACTCAGGTGTGGTGCTATAACCCCAGCATGCAGGAGGCCAGCCTGGGTAACATAGTGAGACCTTGTCTCAAAAACAACAAAAACAAAAAACACAAACCAGTTCTAAGTGCTAAAGATAACATTTCTTAAATCTTACATTTTAATGATAAATTAATCTTAAATTTTAATGATATGTATAAGTGCTTATAAGCAGGGAAATATTCCAATGGTTATAATCCAGATTCCACTATATTCCCAAAAGATAATATTAAAGTAGATAGATGATTAATAGTACATTTTTATATACAATTGTGGAAATAAGAGAACATACACAGGGACTTAAAGGTCTAAACATTATGATTGAATGCACTTTAGTATAAAGGGCATACTTTGTATATTTTTAAATGTATACGAATTTGATTTTTTAGTATTCAGCTGTTAAGAGATCAAATATTTAGTCTTCTAAGATTTTTTTAGGTTAATTTTGTTACTCTGATTATATGGGGAATGTATCACTTTGCATCCTACTCTTTACATCTTGAATTATTGAAGTACAAGATAGCTGCCTTTTCAGAGCATCTTTTCAGATAATTGAAGAACCAACCTGCAAGTTTTAGTGATTGGAGAGATCCACTGTCTTCCAAATATTCTGTGGTATTTGCCAGTGAGTTTGACTACACCCCAAGTGATTGCTTTCTTTTTTGTAGTATCTTTGCTTTTCAAAATTTACCGAAGATTGCAATATTTTTTGTAAGACCTTTGGATCATTATTCACCAAGCTCCATATTAAGGCAAAGTGAGTTCAAGGGAAGAATAACGGAAAGAATTGCCTTAACCCACTTAATCTCAGGTCTCCAGACCTGTATTTCACTTCTGATATCATCTTTCTGAGACACTGATTTTTACTTATCTCTGAAGTGTACTGATTTTTTATGGCAGACTATTCCCAGAGAGAAATCAATGAGTGATAGGCCTTTTTATTGAAATAGTTTTCCTTAGTATTAAGGCTTGGAACATATGAGCTTGAGTACATTTGTTGTACATAATTGATATTCCAAATTGTATGTAGGGGAGAAAGATGTATTTCAAGATATAGGCTTTTCTTTGTACTGCATTAGAGATTGAACTCTAATATTTCTTAGAGATGTAAAATATTCTGTTTTCTTACTGTTTTGATTAGTCTGGGACATTCTTATTCAATAAAGGTTTTAATTTAATTTGAACTTGTCAGTGCTCCTTTTCCACTTACACATTGTTAGAAACCATCCTGATTTGTTTAATTTAGCAGTTTGGTAAGAAAAATCAAAGAGGGGGGCTGGGGATTTAGCTCAGCGGCATAAGCGCCTGCCTTGGAAGCAGGCAGTCATGAGTTCGATCCCCGGTACCAATAAAAAGACAAAAAAAAAAAAAAGAAAGAAAAATCAAAGAGGGTCTGTGTTTTAGAGAAAGAAAAGCACTATAAAAATATTCCACCACTAGGTGGTGATGTTGGGCTGAATTTGGAATTTTCCTGCTCTGAAAAAAAATTTTTTTTTTTTGGAAAATGCAAGCAACTTGGCAAGAAAATTAGTGTGTGCATTCAAAATGAGCTGTTTGTTTTAACAATTCAAAATCCAGTGGTGATTTTTATTACTATATTCAACATTTAATAATTCACTTTAGAATTATGCCTAACATGCTAAATAGAATTTCCAAATCCCTCTACTGAAAATAGATAGATTTTCCACTTTGGGCAGAGGCATTTTTGGTTGGTTGTTTCCTTTTGTAGAAACAACTGTTCCAATTGTTAAATATTTAAGAGTAGGTTGGAAATACAGATTTCCTTGGACATAGATAATGCTTTTTTGAATCCTTTGTTACATTTTGCAGCATCCGTGTATGTTCCTGGGTCTCCTCTGTCTAGTATTACTATTATTTCCACCCCAAGCTAGAGTCACTTACAAATCCCTGTTTACAGAATAGTTAACCCAGGAGCCCTATAACAAAGTATGCGGTTTTGGCTTGAGTTTAGCAACCCTCAGTATATAACTGTTGGCTTTTGTAACCTGTACTGATGTTACACAACATAAGTACTGACCTTGTAAAAATGTCTTAGTACCAATGGTTAAATAAGTCACCATATATCAGATATTTAGGGACTGAGTCTTCTTTTAAGAACCCTTAGCTGTACCTTTCAAGGGCTGGAATAAGCATTTCTGTAAAGGTACAGAAACAAAGTGTAGGCCCATGCTAAAAATAGGATTTCCTTTTCAGGAGTATTTCCAGATAATGCAACAATTCTTATGAAAAAAAAAAAAAAACCTACAGCCAAACAAAAAAATATTAATCATTTCTCCCTTTCAGCTCTCTAAATGAAGGCAACCTTGTTTGGACTTGGTATGTTGGTGAAAAGAGAATGAGGCCAGTATTTCTGTTGGCCAAGCAGGAAAAGAGCCAGTTTGGGGCCTTAGATGGTTACAGAGACTCTACTCATGACTGTTAGTAGACCAGCAGGGTCCCAGCAGCTTACTGATGATAGCACACTTAGCCAAAGTGAAAGGTGTGTCAAGATTTTGTCATCACATATTTCATCAGCAATATGTTTCCTAACAGTCAAGAGGCTGAAACTAGTATAAATTCACTTTGAGGGGAAAAAACTTTGAATAGAGTCTCAGACCAAGATCACTGTACACTGGTCCCACATGCTCATGTTCTGGGTTCCATGGGGGTTCTGGTTTAAATTCCTCTGGGATTCAAGGGGAAGTATACCTCCTTTTAAAGTTTATCTTGAATATATGGTAGTTACCATTAAATTATTAACTAGGTTTGGGTGAAAATGGCTTTAGGTAGTGGTTCTCATACCAGCAGCAGTGGCATCACCTCTGAGTTTGTTAGGAATAAGAAATGCAGGGCTCAGTTCTAGAGTGCTTGCCTTTCATATAGGAGACTCTGGGTTCAATGCTCAGGCCAGCACACCCCCACCTACCCCAAATAAAAACAGGGAAGAAAAAGGAAATTCATAGGCTCTGCTCTTACCTTCTGAAATTACATTCTTCTGCCTGATCCCAGAAAATTTATACAGTCTCCCTTCATGTAGGCTATTGGAAAGCTAAAGTCTGAGCTAATGAATGTTAGTTTGAAAAGCACTGAACTAAAGTAAATCTTTATCTTACTCCTTGGGATGTGCCCCTCCCAACTTTTAATTCTGGTATAAGCATACCTTCCTAGTTAAAATTTATCCTAAGGTGATAGATAGAGGTTTACTTCTGCCCCGCACCCCATCATTATAGTTAACCTGATAACTTTGTGTCCAGGTTTTAACAGAGTTCAGGATTCCTGGGCACTTGAGGGACAATTGTTTAGTCTGTTGAAGGTACCTAGGCTATGGCTGCCCTCTTTGTTCATATAGATTCACATAGACCTCACTGTTCAGTGTGAGAACCAAAAATCTGCAGTTTATAGGATACAGGTTAAGAGTTCTGGAGTCTGAAGACTTTGTAGATGCCACTTTTAATCTACATAGCCTTTGGCAAGCTGGCCTCTCTGGTCTTCAGTTTACTCCTCCATAGAATAGTGAAGTAGTATCTTCATGGGGTGAAAGTGAAATAACCTAAGTAAAATGTTCCGTGCAGTACCTGGCACATAGTAAACGTCACTAAATATTAGCCAACTTGTGTGTGTGCTGGGGATTAAACCCAGGGCTTCCTGCCTGCTAAGCACACGCTCTTAACATTGAGCTACCACTCCCAGCCTATTTTGCTGCCTTCATATTTTCCTTTGGGCGACTCCCTTTCCGTGTTGCTTTTCATTTTCTTCTCCCTGTGAGAAGAATAAAACGACTTTCTGAAGTCAGTTTTTTCAGAGGAAAAGTGATCATGATTTTGAAGGGAGTAAGAGGTGAAATGGGTTGAGCTCACAGAAAGGCAAGAAGGAAGACACTGGGAGTTTTAAAATGCCAGTGGTGGAGGGAGGCAGGAGGCACCAGCGAGATCCCAGCGAAGGCTGGGCTGGAAGCGAGCTGGGGCTGACGGACCGCGGCTGCCCTGGAGTGCTGGGGAGGAAGCGGCGAAGCCTGACCCCAAACACGGGGCCACTGGAGTCGAGGAGCCGTGGCGGTGCGGGCCAAGACGGGGCTGGAAGGAGGGCAGCGCCGCGCGAGAGGCCGCCAGCCCGCGGTGGCCAAGGTGCTGCGGGCGCGGGCGAGGTGGGGCGTGAAGAGGCGCGGCCTCGCGGAGGCTGCGGGCCGGATGGTGCCGCATCCTGGAAGGGGCCGGGCGGGGGTGGCCGCCGACTGGGCCCCGCCCCGGGGCCGCCTCCCCGCGGGTCCCGTTGGCCGTGGCTGCAGCTGAGAGAGTGGCGGCGCTGGCGGCGGTGGCCGCAGGGCGGGCATAAGATGGCGACTGCGGCGGCAGGAGCCCTAGGCCTGCTGTGGGGCTGGCTGTGGAGCGAGAGCTTCTGGCTGCCGCAGAACGTGAGCTGGGCCGACCTGGAGGCCCAGGGCCACGGCCACGGCTACCCACGCGCGCGGCACATCCTGTCTGCCTTCCCGCTGGCCGCAGGCATCTTCTCTGTGAGGCTGCTCTTCGAGCGGTGAGTCCGCGGCGGGGAGGACGGGGCCGCCTCGGGGCGCCGGCCGGGACCGCGGCGCTCGAGCTCGGGCTTGGGCTCGGGCTCGGCCGGCGGCGGGAAGCAGAACTGAGGAGGAAGCCGGAAGCCGGGGCCGGCGCCGCGAGGCCGCGGCGGGATGCTCGGAGGGCGGTCGTGCGGCCAGAGCTCCGGAGGTGCCGAGGGAGGGAGGAAGGCAGGGACGGCAGGAGCTCT
This sequence comes from Cavia porcellus, assembly GCF_034190915.1. Taxonomy (NCBI): domain Eukaryota; kingdom Metazoa; phylum Chordata; class Mammalia; order Rodentia; family Caviidae; genus Cavia; species Cavia porcellus. The sequence goes on along the minus strand of NW_026947491.1, from coordinate 41,648,860 downwards.
CGGCCCCTTCAAGTTTCGATCCCAGGGGTCGCTTGGGGTTCGCTCGGCGGCCGCCCAGCCTCCAGGACCCTTCAGATCGGGAAACAGGGTGAGCGTGAGCTCGGGCGGGGATCGCGACGCGGGGAACGGGAAGGAACCCGAAGGGAGCCAGAGCTGAGGGCCACCGCAGGCTCGGGCAGCAGTTCCGAGCGAAGGGAGCAGGCCCGGGAGAACCTAAGACTTGTGAGGGCGTTTTAGCTGCGGAGAGTGAAGGAGCCGAGGGAAACCGTATTAGTTAAGCCTCCAGCCCTGATTTGTCAGCTCATGTACTTTGCTGTTGTCGTATGACAAAATAACTTAATGTAGTTGTTATAGGGCGTGTTGGAGCCTGAGGCTCCCAAAGAATGGGAAGATGTCAGATGAACTGCAGAACAGGCCTCGGAAGCCAGAGATGGAAAGAGGGATGGGGCCCGGGGGCTTATTAGGGGACAGCTGGTTGAGCCAACTTGTAGGGTTAGAAAAATCGAAACATACTTTGTCCAACCGTGTGCTCTTTGATAAAAGCGATTTCACCTGTGTGTGGTGAGCCCTAATCTGCTGGAAAATCATTGCGGATGTGGTGTGGTGATTTTATAACGTGGATTTTGATCAAGCTTACTCAAACTACAGAAAAGAAACAGCTTTCTGCATAGTTCTGAGGTAATGAGTGTGGCACTGTCCTGTTGTGTCCACTTTCATCCAAAACAGAAATGACTGGAATTCAGGAATGCCCTTTCTAGGCTAGAAATGCGTTTCAGACAAAATAATGTTTTACTCTCTAAAAAGTTAATATGTTTTGGATTACTTAGTTTGTCTATTTCTTTCTTTTTTTTTTTTTTATTGTTTATTTATTTATTTATTTATTTTTTGGTTTTTGTTGAGACGGGGTCTCTCTATGCAGTTAGGGCTGGCCTTGCGCTCACTTTGTCGCTCAGGCTGGTCTCGAACTCAGCAGTAATCCTCCTGCCTCAGCCAGTTTGTCTATTTCTGACACAAAAATCTTTTAAAATATTTCTGATACATAGCTAGTCATCCTGTTTGTTCATAGTATTTATCATCATCAAAAGGTGCTCCACCAAGTGCAAAAATAAAGATGCTTTTTAGCTGCAGCAAATGAAACACAAACATCTAAATGTCTCAGGAACTTACGTGAGTTTTGTCGTCATTTTGTGTTTTGAGACAGTCTTGCTTTATAGTACAGACTGACCTTGTACTCACAATGTAACCCAGGCTAGACTCCAATTTGCAGGGATCCTCCTGCTTCAGCCTCCCAAGTGCTGGGATTACAAGAATGTATCACTACTCCTAGCTGGCTGCAGTTTTAAAAAATATAGTTGTTGTATTAGTAATCCTGGACTGACGGCACAAATCACTTGTCTGTTTTAGGAGTTAACTAGATTCAGATGTTTTTAGTATCCATCCATAAGGGCTGAAAAAAGAAAGGAAATGTAATAACTATACAGGAAAACATAATTCAGGACAGAAAAGGTTTATTGTCTTAGGGAAGGATTTTTTATATTTCCTGTAAATATTTATACCAATATGTAATTTCCTTACATAATGGTAAAATAGCTTGCTACTTATAAACAACAATTTTATATGACTTTGTGTATTTTTTCAGACTCCAAAGATTCTTCCAGATGGCTGAAGACATATCTCCTGGCAGAGCCACTGGAAAGGATCCTTTACCTGTGGGAATTCTATCTGAATGTTTCTATGGTGCTTTAGTGTCAAGGGAGTAGGACTGGATAGAAATACTGAGCTGATAGCATTCTAGTATGATATTTCTTGGCTAATAAGGAGGGGCACCTTGTTTATTTCATGCTTGCTGTTAGGAAAGTTTAACCCTAGAAACAAGCTTGCTCTTTTGTTTTCCTTTAAGACCCTTTACCTCAGTAATGACAATTGACTGTTGAATTACCAATTCTTCTCATATTCCAGTCTTCCATAAAGGGTCTAGAAGCCATTCTTAAAGTGTAATACAAATCCTATTTGAAATACTAGGACACGGGGCTGGGGATTTAGCTCAGCGGCATAAGCGCCTGCCTTGCAAAGCAGACAGTTGTGAGTTTGACCCCTGGTACCGATAAAAACAAAAAAGACAAAAAAAAAAAAAAAAAAAAAAAAACCAAACAAACAAAAAAGAAATACTAGGACACAACCTTTTCTACCTTTTTTTCATTGCTTATATCCCATCTATTTGGTTTCTAGAAGTGATTCATAATAGTCATAGAGTGCTAAAAGGCAGCTCCAGTATCTTTTTTACAGACAATAAACTAAAAGTATTTTGCAGAAAACCAGGTTTGTTGGTACCCACCTATAATCCCAGCACTCAGGAGGCTGAGGCAGGAGGATTACCATGAGTTTGAGGCCTGCCAGGGTTGCATAGTAAAAGTTGTTTTAAAAATAAATACATACATAAATAAAAATTTTTTAGAAGTCCTACGGTTATATTATCTGGAGGAGGGGTGAGGTTGGGGGCTAGAACCAGATCATTTTTCCTACCTCAGGGTTCTTACTTCTGTATGATACAGCTATATTTTTCTATTCCTTTAACATTCTTTATACTAAAGATTTAACCTCTTGTTCCTAGAGTTTCAGGATTTGGTGAACAAATCCTATTCGTATTCTGATTTTAATGTATTTTTCTGAAGGATGCTCAAAGTGTATATATATTTTAATGAGCCTTATATGATCCCCCTTAATAAATGGTTTCTTTCTTATTTTAGGAATCTGTCAAAAATATAGATTTTTACAATTGCTTTTTACTCTTTTCCTTCTCATAAACCACAATGACATTTACTTTTTTTTTTTTTTCATATTCCCTAGAAAACTGCAACCTCATCTGATAGGGATGACTTGAAAAGCAGTGTCCTACCGTAAATAAGATGTATTTAGCTATTTACTTTGCTAAAGAACTAGAGGTGAGCAGCTCAGAGGTACAGCACTTGCATAGCATGCAGAAAGCCCTGAATTTGATCTCCAGCAATGCAAAAAATAAATAAAAAAGCTAGGTGATGGAGCACTTCTGTAATACCTATGATTCCAGCACTCTAGTAGGCAGATCACAAATACAAATCTAACTTGGGCAGTTTAGCAAAAATAAAAAGGGATGGGAATGTGGTCATTGCGAAGGCCGTAAGTTCAATCTCCAGTGCTCCTAAATTAATCAATAAATACATACCAAGAAAAATAGAAGAATACAGAAGCAATTCTGTAAATACAATTATTACCTATCAGAGAACAGAGACTTTCCTTGTGGATCTCTGGTTGCATTGTGGTGATCTGTGCTAAGCACACTAGGTTGTTTATAACACATGATCAGCCATTGCTTAGTGAAATGGCACCCAGCTACTCATATGCCCAACAAATAACCTGGAATGTGGATCTTCTATCTGAAATAGATGTTTGCTTTAATGAGGTGGGATTATAATTCTTTGTCTCCATTGTTAAAATTCACCATACTTGTATTCTATGTATTTTCTCTACAGCTTCTGTCTTTCCTCCTTCTCCTTACACACATACTCAAGCTATTTCCTGTACCCACCCTATCATAAGAGAAACAAAAATTCTTCCACTTAGTGCTTCATGATATTATGTTATTTATTGAAACCCTCAGGTTAAAGAATAATTTAAACTAGATCTGTTGGGTCTGATTTAAAGTAAATCTTAAAGGTAAACTTGAAACTGATTTAAACTAAATTTTAAAGGTAAACTTGAAACTTACTAGCCAGTTCCTTGAATACTTATTCCTTAGAATCAAATAGGTTTGAGTCTTAATATTGATGCCATTAGGTGTATGTATAGGTTGGTTGGTTAGTTTTGCGGTGCTGAAGATTGAACTCAGGTCCGTCCCACAGAGCTACATCCCCAATCCTTTTTTCCTTTTTTAAAAAAAATTTATTTTCAGACAGTTCCTCCTTAAGTGACTAATTGCCCAGGCTGGGCTGAAATTTATAGTCCTGCTGTCTCAGACTCCCAGAGTTCTGGGATTACAGACGTGTGTGACACCTATATAGGTTCATTTATTTTGAGTATATTATTAGTAGAATCTTTCTGTTGCAGAAGAAGAATCTTTTGTGAATGATATATTGCTTTTGGGGCATCCAAAGGGAAAATACTCCAATGCATTGCTTCTTATTCCAGTTCTACCTTCTGTACTTACTTTATTACCATTCTTGTTTGTTTGTTTTGTTTTTTGAGACAAGGTCTCACTTTGTAGTTCAGACTGGCCTTTTTTTTAAAATCAAAAATCAAACTCAGGACCTCGCACTTGCCAAGTAGACACAGTGCCTGAGTGTATTCCTGGCCCCTAGAGTGGTCTTGAACTCACTGTGTAGCCAAGGCAGGTCTCAAACTCACAGCAATCCTGCCTCAATATCAAATCCTGAGATTATAAGCATGTTTCTCCATGCCTAGATCTTTTGTACTTATTTTAAATGCAGCATCACTGGGGTGTCAAAAGTACCATTGTCTGTCACCTAGGACTGAACAAGCTTATTTGCTTGCCTGTCACGTAACCAACAGCAAGAGTAGTGACTCATTTTCTTGCACACATTTCTTTCTTTCTCCCTTTTTTCTTTTTTTCTTTTTTTCTCCTTGCTTGCTTGCTTGCTTGCTTGTACTAGGAATTGAACTCAGGATCTTGCGCTTGCCAGCCAGGCACTTAGCCCCAGTCTTGTGCACATTTCTTAATATTCCTTTCATTTTCCTCTTGTAAGCTTGATGCTTCTGCTGCATACGCTCCCTGTTTTCCCCATTTTGATGAGTGGAAGAAAAGTTTCTCTCTGATAGACCTGTTGTCCTCCTCCCAGATGCATGGCATGTCACAGCATTGTGGTCAAGTATTACTGTGTCCTCTAGAGAGGAAAAAAGGCTTTGGGAAGAATGGTAATAGCTTCTAACTATTCCACTGCTTTCCTAAAGGTATTCTGTTCAGCATTATTGATTCATAAATCCCAGAATTTATGAGGTTTGCAGATCCAGCAAAGTGAGATTAGAAAAGATGACTACATGACTCTTCCCTTATCTAAAAGCTCACCTCTTAATAAGTTCCAGATGAGCAGAAGCCTTCTGCGTCTCTTCTTTCTGGAACAATGCCCCAGCCATTTCTGCACAGTGGGCGTTGATGCTCTCCAGACAACCCAGTACTCTCATGCCTGAGGTCTGTCTAGTTCCTGACTTATCCCTGGAGACAATATATTCGTCACTGAAAAGAAACGCCAGATATTTTTGCTGTGGCCACTTCCTGATTCAGAAAACTAAGGTTTTCTAAATAGATAAAGAAGAGATTAATGAAGGGAAGAAGTAAAATATATACCTTCTTTATAGAGTGGGCTGGCTGAGATATATCTGTTTTGATGTCCTCTCCAGAGATACTTTTAGCCAGATAAAAACTGACTTCTAAAGAATGTACCAAGTTGACATCTTTGTACTTGGATCTATTCTTTTTCTTTTCGATACTGGGGATGGAACTCGTGCTTGCCAGGCAGGTCCTCCTTTTTTTACCTTAGGTAAGTAAATAAGTTATAGGAGTTAACCACAATCATTTCTTTATTTTATTTTATTTTATTTTTTGAGACAGGGTCTTATTATGTAGTGCAGGCTGGTTTTGAATTTGCTTATGTAGCCGAAGCTGGCCTCAAACTCATGGCAGTCCTCTTGCCTCAGCCTCCTGAGTACTGAGGTTACAGGTATGAGCCACCACACCCAGCACCATAACCATTTCTAATGTAAAAAATAAAAGTATTTTTAATAACTAGTTTTCCTAGATAGAAAAGGTTTAAATTATCTAGATTACTCTGTCTGGTATAGTAAACCCATAGCTAGCTATCTGTGGCTCTTGGGGATTCCAAATGTGATGTCAGAATTGAGAAGTATTAATGACTGTAAAGTGCACACTGAATTTCAAAGACAAAAGAGTGTGGCTATCTTAAATATCAAAATTACTTGTTTATTTTATTTTATTTTTTGAGACAGGATCTTGTTATGTAGTTCAGGTTAGTCTTGAATTTACTATGTAGTCTGTGTGTGTGTGTGTGTGTGTCTTTTTGAGAAGGGGTTTCACTGTGCAGTTTAGGCTGGCCTTGAACTCTCTTTGTAGCCCAGGCTGGAATTGAACTCATAGCAATCTTCTTGCCTCAGCTTCCCAAGTTCTGGGATTACAGGAATGTACCACCATGCTTCCTCTTCGAAAGTGGCTATTAGAAAATTTAAAATTGTTTATGTGATTCACATTCCATTTCTGTTGGGCAGTGCTGATGAGAATTTTAAGGTAAATTCATGTTTGATTTAAGCTTTATAACCAAAAAGTAGTACAGAGATTACACCTTGCTTTAAGCAGCTGGTCTTTCTAAAAAAAATTATAGAAAATGGAATTTTAAAATGTTAATTATTCCCTGAATGATTTAAATGATTTTTTATTCTGCGTAATATTCAGTTGAGGGTGGTTCTAGCCAACCATTGCTCTGCTTTCTGTTTTTTATGTGTCTGCTCAGTAGTCAATGATCTGTAAACATACAAGTTTTTCAGATAGTTAAATGTACATAGGGAACTGTACACACCTGGTAAGACAAGGAGAATAATCACACTCCATTATATCGTTTTGTAAAATATAAGATTTCTTTGAAAGAATATTTCTTGTAGACTTTAGTTTTGGGTAATGTCAATACTGGAAGTTTCAATTTATAGGCACGGGGGTCTTAAAGTAATCAGACTCTTGGGGTTGTGTTTAATTCTTCTTGGGAATGTTTGGTCATAGACTATTAAAGTTGGTTAACTTGAATTTCTACTGATTCCCCATTCTTCGACCTTTTACACTTAATAAACACGAAGCTGATAGGTTATCGGACGACCTAAAATGACAAAATTGAAGTTTATTTTCTTCCTTACAGGTGGCAAATTTCCTTAAAATACTTCAATCTTTTAGTTGATGAGAGTTTAGTACTGTGTATTCCAGATGTCAGACTGTGTTGAAAGGTTGTAAAAAGATGATTGGTTTCTACCCTTAGGGAGAGAGCCAGAAAAATCAGTGATTAAAATACAGTGTGATAAAGTGTAAGTACAAGATGTTATACAAGTTTGGAAAAAAATAAATTTAGTACTTACATTGGTAACTAAAATACTTTAGACTTAGTGTCTCTCTGACATACAGTTTATCTCTTGGACTACGAAAGACCATAAAAATTTATTGAGAGAGCTTTTTATTATGCCTTTTCCCTCATTACTTATTGTCTCCTGTATATGTATATGTGTGTGTTTCAACTTTAAGCAAACATGTTAAGTTATATTATTATTCATCCATTTTAAAATGTGTGCTGGATATGATGGTGGACACCTGTAATCCAGCTTTTCTGGAGGCTGAGGCAAAAGGATTACAAATTCAAGTGCAGCTTGGGCAATTTAGTGAGAATTTTAGAATTTAAAAAGGGATAGGTTTGTAGCTCAGTGTTAGAACACTTGCCTAGAATACACAAGCCCTGGATTTAATAATCCCCAGTGCAATACATACACACCAAAAAAGTCATAATTGTATTTAATGAAATGAATGAGTCTATTCTGCCACTGTAGCATGAGTTCATTTTAATAAACTATTCTAGTATATTAGAATGATTGAATTTACAGAAGTTATGTATACACCCACATTTAGAAAGATATCTTACCGAAGATCCCTTTGCTTCTGCTTTTGCTTCTGTCTAGGTAATCTTGATTATTTTGTTGTTTTGTTTTGTTTTTTTTGATTTTTTGCCCGTTTGTGTGGTGCTGTGGATCAAATCCATGGTTTTGCTTTAAATGTGCTAGGCAAATAGTATACCACTGAGCTATATCTCCAGTCCCTGATAATTTTTTCTAGATAGTTTTCATATTCCCTTTTTCTTTCATATTGTCTGTAACGTGTTTGTAGTAAAGGAGCTGAGTAAGTGAATAATAGCAGATTAAAGCTAGAATGCGAAGAGAAAAATTCAAAGGTCTTGAATGGAACTATTGTCAGTAGGTCCTAACTGAATTGTTCTTTGGGGAGGACCTTCAGATTGGGCTCAATTTACAGGCTTATCTCCTCTGCAAAGTTGTGTGTCTCTACCACATTGCTATTAGCTAGTCAATAAGTGTTGACTAATGACTCTGAAACTTGATTCTGCTTTTGACACTGTGACCTTGGTACAGTAATTTTCTTTTTGACTCCTAAAATTCCTATGCACTGTAGCAACAGATTTTTAAATATTTTGATCTCAGGACTTAATACTTTTAAAAATTACTCAAAACCCTAAAGAATTCTTGTTTATGATAGTTATATCTATCAATATTTCCTGTATTAAAAATTAAAATTGAGAAAACTTCAAATGTGTATTTAGTTATCTAAAAGTAATCATAGGGCTGGTGATGTGGCTCAGTGATAGAGTTCTTGCATGCACAAGGCATATATATATATATATATATATATATAGCTTAGAGCATATAAATATTAACTGTTTTGGGTTATATATATATATATAAAATGCATGGTAGCATTTTAATGGAAAGTTATATATATATATATATATATATATATATATATATATATATATAATGCATGGTAGCATTTTAATGGAAAGTAATTTATTTTTTAATAAAATTGAGTTCAGCCAAGCATGGTAGCCATACAATCTCAGCACTGTGATTCCAGCATTCTGGAGGCTGAAACAGGAAGATCACTTCAAGTTTGAGTCTACCCAGAACTACACAGTGAGACACTGTCTAAAAAAAGCAAAAAATAAAATTGATGGGAGGCTGCAAGTTGGAGACCAGCTTGGGGCTACAATGTGAGTTCAAGGCCAGCCTGAACTGCGTAGTGAAACCCTATCTCAAAAAAGCGGAGAGAGAGAGACAGATAAGTGAGAGGAGGATCACTACAAATTCAAGGCCAGCCTAGGCTTCATGAGTTCAAGTGCTGCCTGAATTGCATAGCCAGATCCTGTCTCAGAAACAAACAAACAAAAACAATAGTGTTGTTTAGTACTTTTGCAAATCCCAAAAGTTGACTGAATATCAGTCAGCTAGATTCTCATAATCATTTTTTGAATTGAGTGTGTAAGATTGGGTTGTTTTGGTTGAAGAAGATGAAGGAAATCTGATCATATTTCATATACATGTCTAGAATATGGCCATACATGTATAATGTGTAGTTGGAAATGTAGTAGAAACGTCATAAATATTCTGCAAGGGGTTTAGGACCTCTACACAGTTACCCAACTACATTCCTGAACCTTCTTCATAAAAAGTAAAATGTTCTAACTAAACTCCAAGTTAGGGTGGGGATATAACGCAGTGGTAGAACACATGAATGGCCTTGGGTTCAATCTCTAGCACCCATTCCCCATAAATTTCAAGTTAGTCTTAGTTTGTGTCAACCCAAAACAGTTAATATTTATATGCTCTAAGTAATGATTTATTACTTGAAGATTTATTGCCTTTATTGGAATCAGATGTAAGTTAGATATTAATTCTGCTTTTTCCTCACAGTACCTAGTAGTCTTAATCAGAATATACAATATATTAATCGTAACTCAGATCTTTAAGACCAGAGCATACCTAGGTCCAGGTGAAGATAACTTTGCTAAAATGGAAAAAGAATGATAGTCTGATACAGTGTGTGCTTTGTCAAGGTTAGGAGAGTATGTATTGTAGAAATTCTTTTTTTTTTTTTTAAGTTTGGGTTTCTGCTTTGTTTCAACAGTAAATTTATCCATGTTTTTTATGGTCCTTAAAGGAAAGTACAAAAATTACTTGCTTATAGATCAGGAAAGAAATGAAATCTTGGGTTTGGTTGTATATTGAACTTGAAAATTAAAGTACTTTGTGCAAAATGAATCCTTTTAAGAATTTACTCAAAAATACACTTACAATTAAATGTGGGGACACACACCTATAATCCCACCATTGTGTGAGGGTGAGGTAGGAGGAGCCCAAATTTGAGCCCAGTGTATGCAGTTTAGGCTCACAATAAAAACATGGGTTGTAACTCAGTGCAAGGGCCCAAGTATGAATGAATGAATGAATGAATGAATGAATGACGTGGTTGGGAATCACCACACAGAGTATTAGTGTAGTTTAACAATTTTTCAAATTTTTTTCTTTAGGGTTAATTTTCACTCTTAAAAGTTACTGAGCTGGGGCTGGGGATTTAGCTCAGGGGCTTAAGTGCCTCCCTGGTAAGTGCAAGGTCGTGAGTTCAATCCCCGTACCAAAAAAAAACTCAAAAAAAAAGTTACTGAGCCATGGCCGGAGGTTTAGCTCAGCTACAAAAAAGCACCTGCTTGGCAAACACGAAGTTGTGAGTTTGATCCCTGGTACCAAAAAAAAAGTTACTGAGCCAGTCATTGTGGTGGACATACAGCCCATGTGGGGCTGAGGCAGGAGGATTACCACAATTTCAAGGCCAACCTTAAAGTACAGTGAGACCCTGCCTCAAACAAAAGTTATTGAGTACCCCAGGGAGGCTTCTGTTCATCATACTTGAAATTAAAATTAAGAAGTTTAAGAAATACATATTGATTATGCCTGGCTTCTATGGCTCTAGAAAGCTAGGGTGAGAGAATTGCAGTTTTAAGCTCAGTCATGCTAACTGATTGACTTAAGACATTGTCTAAAATACTGGGCTGGGGATATAACTCAGGGTAAAGGCCATGGCTTTAATCTCCAGTACTGGAAAATATTTTCCAGAAAAAAAATTAATGAGAACAACATTTATTTTACATTTTGGTGAATTGTTTTAATTTCTGACTTAATAGAAGACAGCTGAATTGATTTCACCGGCCTCTATATTCAGTCTATTGGGTTGTATTGTTTAGTTGAAGTATTTGAAGAAAAATTGGACTTACTCAAACATGTTGTTGAAAAGGGGGAAGTATTTTAATAACCTTATCAGATATTTTCCTTTGATACCACACCAAAACACAAGTGGTAATGTCTTAAGGTTATTTGCAGTAGGAATCTGAAACCATATCAATGAGCTAGTCACATTCTTATGTTATAATCCCTGTGAACAGGGAAAAACTAAATAAAACTCTTTGGACTGCATTATATTTTCATTGGAAATCATGTATCCATTTGTAAATTACTGATTCACTGAACTGCACAAATCTCCCACATTATATAATATTTAAAAACCATACTAATCCTTAATCATGATGAATGTAATCATTATGAACTGTAAACATGTACTGATAAAAAATAAAAACTAGTTATGGCTTATATCTAGTTGTCCCCCAAAGCCTCATGCCTCATGGGTGAGGCTTTTGGGAGGGACTGGATCATGGGTGTGTGCTACTAGATTAGTCCACTCATATGCATGATGGATTTGCTGAAGAGGGAAGACCCACCTTAGGTGTGGGTGGCACCAACCAATTGGCTTGTGGCCTGGGTAGAATAAAAAGGGAAAGGAGAAGAAATGCTATGCTGTCAGACAACTATGGATTGAAACCTCTGAAGACTGTGAGCTAAAATAAACCTCTGCCTCTCCTTCTTTATCTTGTAGGTGTTAAGTATTTTTCCCAGCAGCAAGAAAGTAACTAAAACATCTTACCTTAACCAGTCTTATCAAAAGAGACTTAAGATATTGGGAAATGGTTAGCTCAAAGACAAGTTTTCTAAAATTCTAATTTTTACTTTAAAATCTTTTAATTATATAAGTGTTTTTCTTGAAACACAAGGTTCACTTCATTTATTTTCCAAAAAAATGTCTGCTAAATATCCAGATCTGAATGAATGACAGTGGTTTGCCAGTCATTCTTACAGGCAAATACAGTACTGCATAGTATTGTATAAAAAAGGGCATGGGTCAGCACGCAACAGTCACCCAAGTGCATCTCCTTGAAGTAACCATATACATATATATGGAATATCTATATACGTGTGTGTGTGTGTGTGTGTGTGTGTGTGTGTGTGTGAGCACGTGTGTTTTAAGAGGGCAGAATTTTTCTATATAGTTCAGGCAGGCTTTAAACTCACTGTGTAACCCGTATTGGCTTCAAACTTATGGTGATCTTTCTGCCTCAGCCTTCTCAGTGCTGGAATTACAGGCATCCACCAACATGCCTGGCTTAGAGACAGCCATATACTTTGGTATGCAGCAGACATGCTTTATGGGTGCTTCCATTTACCACTGAATACTTTTTTAAAATGTACTCAAGGATCAAAATTTTTTTTTTTTTTGTCTTTTTCGTTTTTATCGGTACCAGGGATCGAACTCACGACCACACACTTCAAGGAAGGCGCTTATGCTGCTGAGCTAAATCCCCAGCCCCAAGGATCAAGATTTAACAAAATTGCTTTTATTGGTTCTTCAAGGACATTCTTTTTTTAAAATTTTTTATTATTTAGAAGGTAGTGAAATACAATATCACAAGACAGAATAAAGCCAACTAAGGCAGTGCAGTGAAACTGGTACAGAACATCACAACAGGCTAGTGGGATAACAGTAATAGGTACCATAGTATATCTCATTATCTTCACAGTAGTTGTTCTTTCAATCAAGTATAGCAAAATCAAACCAGATATACATCATTATAGAACTTATCAAAATAATATTGAATAGAGCAATACAATTAATCAGAACAAAGCAAAACAGTGATAACAATATTTGCCTTCAAAGAGATGGTAGAAGGAAATCCCCCCATTTGCTATATTGCATATGGTCAACCTCCCAAGAGATGCTCAGACCTCTGGTTCCCATTTGCTAACGGGGGTGGGGAGGATGTTTGATTCTTAGCCCGCGTGTTCATGGCTGCTTATTAGGGAGGTGACATTCTTCAGTAAAATATGTGTGCATCTCTGTGTGCATGTGTGCACCTATGAGTGCTGGAAATGGAACTCAAAGCCTTGTGCATGTTAAGCATGTTCTGTACTCTCACAGTTTCTAATTGAGAGGACATCCTGATACAGAAACTATTAGTGTAATTTGGTACCACTACCTTGCTTTGAGCTAATGGGCTATAGTTTTATCTACCGTTGCATTGCACCCTCACTGCAAACATTAACACAATGGAAGAGACAGATAATATCTTAATATTGTTGTGAAAGTTTACCCCTTCAGAGAACTTTAGGAGTCAACAGACAATGTATACTTTGAGGCCTTTTCTTTCTTTAACTTTTAATTAGACCCTGCTCTAAGTGTTAAACAGTGAATCCTCATAGTAACTTTATTAGGTAGTTTGGTACTAGTGTTAGGTTCATTTGACAAATGAGAAAAGAGAAACAAAAAAAGTAACTTAAGATGATTCTTCTATTGATGCATACCAAGCAGTCTACATTTGCTAGCGAGATAAAGGGAGATAAGTAGAAGAGTGACAGTGAGGAAGCCAAGAGAAAAAGAAAGCATTTCAAGAGGGAGACATGGTCAATAATGTAAAATGCTGATGAAAAGTCAAGTGAGATAAAGCACTAGAAAGCTCCTTTGATTCCCCTCAAAGGGGATCATTGACGACTTTGGCAAGAACAGCTTTAGTGAAGTACAGGGCAGAAACCAAAAGAGACAGGGAGGAGAGCTGAGGAATGAGTGGGAGCTGGAAGAGAAGTCAGGAGGAGACAGCTTTAGTTATGAAGTAGGAGAAAGTTGGAGGATGCTAGGGCCAGGAAGAGTTGGAAAACTTGAATGTTTTTAAAGTCTGATGAGAAGAAACAAGCTGAGAGTGAAGCTAAAGATAATAGAAAAAATGAAAAATAAATAGCAATAGACAAAATTTCTGATCAAGAAGAGATGGGTTAGCCAGGCACAGCGGCACGCAGTTGTAATCTCAGCACTCCGGGAGTCTGTGACAAGGTCACAAATTCAAGCCCAGCCTGGGCAATTTAACAGTTAGGAAGATCTTGTTTCAAAATAGAAAGGTCTGGGCCTGTATCTCAATGCAGAGATCCTGGGTTCAATCTCCAGTCCGGGGGAGGGGGGCTCTAGTTATGGGGCAAGGATTCATTTTGGGTCAAGTGATTCTGATGCAGGAAGTTAAGGACACTTTCTTCTGTCTCAGATTCTTTTTTTTTTTTTTTCCCTGTCTCAGATTCTTGAGAATCTTGGCTATTTCTGCCTCTTTCCTCCTCTTCCTCTTACTCTATCTGTCACTGCTTTGTCTCGCTACTTTCAGAGTCTCTGTTTTACAGTAGTTTCTTTGGTGATGGCTACTACCTGTTTCCAAGTTGCCCAACATAGTGGGTGCTGAAGTCTTTGCCTTCCATGATCTGTGTTGTTCTACCTCTAGCCTTCCTATACCCTAAATTCATATTTTATGTTGGAGTTTCCCAAAGTGCTCACTTCAGTTCTCTTTTCAGTTTATATTCTATTTTTGTACAATCATATTCATTCCCACAATTTAGCTACCACTCAGTATCCTCATTCATTCATATTCATACTGTTCTCTTTCTTCCTGCACCTCCCTTATGTATCTCACACAAGCCTTTTTTTAAAGTTTTTTTTTTGCCTCCAAGAACTATTTCAGTTTCCTATAGATACTTCATGTTTAGCATGCATAAAATGAATCTGTCATTCCCAGGTATTTGTGTCATTCTCTAATTAGTTGAGAATTAACTAAATAACTAACCTAGTTTCCCAAGTTACTCCAGGCTCACTGACCATCACAAAGAGTCAAAGTCATATCTCAGCATAATTGTCCATTTATGGTACTTGCCATGTTGTACCCATTAAGAAACTAGTTCTAGACTTTGTAATTTACTGGTATATAGCTTACGTCTATCAGTGTCATTACAGCAAATCACAAAAAGAAGTATTAGTATAGCTCCTGTATTTGGTGTGAAAAAACAAAGCAGTACTTGATTTCATCTTAACTAACCCAGACTTAGATACACTGTTGCCATGTATTAAGACTGCAGAGAAAAGGCAGATGGGTAAGTAAGTTGGGGCCTTTAGATGCATCTCCCAAAGTAATAGGGGGGAAGTAGTAGCATTCATAGAGTACTGAACCCCTGCTTAGTCAGACCTTCCAGCAAAGATGAGTCTTCTCTGACAAACTGTTTTAAAACTTGGGTGGCAGATTGATCCTGGAGAAGATAGAAAATCACAAATTATCTTTGTTATTCAGTGTCATCTAAGCACAACAGTTTTTAAGCTGTGGTCTTGAACATTTTGTAATCATTTTAGAAATTAAAATGAGTCCCTGTTGGTGACTTCTAGAAAAAAAATTAAAATGAGAAAAATTAATGTTTATTGATTCACTTTAAAAATAATGAACTAGCCAGGTGTGATGGCGCACACCTTTAATCCCAGCACTCAGGACACTGAGACAGGAGAATCACCATGAGTTTGAAGCCAGCCTGGGCTACAAAATGAGTTCAAGGCCCGCCTGAACTGCATAGCGAGATCTTGTCTCAAAAATTTTTTTAATTAAAAAGTAAAAATAATGTGATGAACATAGTGATGAAATTTTTTTTTTGTCTTTTTCATTTTTATTGGGACCAGGGATCGAACTCACAACCGCATACTTGCAAGGCAGGCGCTTATGCTGCTGAGCTAAATCCCCAGCCCAGTGATGAAAAATTTTATGAAATAAAAGGTTTTTTTGTGGTACTGGGGATCGAATTTACAACCTTGTACTTGCCAGGCAGGCACTTACACTGCTGAGCTAAATCCCCAGCAAAAGTTATTTTTTTGAAAAATAACTTTAAAAATAAAAAAAAGTGAGAAGAGAGACATTATTTTACAGCTTCGTAAATCTTTTTGATACCTAGTAGCTGTGTCCTTATGTAGGTTCAGCAGTCTGTTACATGATATCATAAAACCTGTGGAAAACTCCATGGTACATGTGGCATTACTAGAAAGGTGATTACTAATAATTTGACTTTGTACATCTGCTGAGAGGGGTCCTGGAATTCTCCAGAGGTCTCCATACTGTACTTCCAGAAAGGTGGAGCCAGTAGAAAGAATAATGTCAGGCTATTTGGCACTTGACCAGCGTAGGTATATAGGTTAAAATGCCAGCATTTTGTGTGATGTAGAGTGAATTTTTTCTCGAAAGATCTAATTTTAAATTTCAGTTTATTAAAGTAATTCATTAAATGTATAGCTAAATCTATATACAGAATTTTTTATCAGAAATAAAAGTTCTTTTCCAGTCACATGTCCTTGGAAAGTATAGTTCATGTTGTTGGACAAAATGGATGCTCAATAAGTATCTGTCAAATAAATAAATGTTTTTAAGAGTCTTAAAGCTAGAAGTAGCCAGGTGTGGTGGCACATACCTGTAATCTCAGCAGTCATGAGGCTGAGGCAGGAAGATTGCCTTGAGTTTGAGTCCAGCCTGGAGTACACAGTGAGTTTAAAGACAGCCTGAACTACCTAATGAAACCCTGTCTCAAAAAAACAAAACAAAGCACTGGTACTCATAATTATTCATTTATTCTATTACTGGGACTGTCAGCATCTTTACTTTCATAAAACTACATAAAACTGGGTTTGATGTATACTGAAAGAAACTATACAGATTTTCCTAGAGCTGATGCACAAAAATTTCTGGTTGTGGAAACTAAGATCCTTCTTGAGGAACCAAGGAATAAGTTACTCAGTTTTCAAAGATTTCAAAGTTAGAAATGAATTACATCCAATGATATCATAGAATCTTAGATGGGGAGATCTTAGAAATCATATTATAAGCCCATCATTTAGATGGTGAAATGGAAACCCAAGAGATTAAATGAAATTTATTTGACTGGAATTGAGATCACCCCTCCTAAATTCCTTCTTGCTTTACTTAGGACTTGTGAAAATATAACTGTTTCCATAACCTTTAGGTTAAGCATAGAGATAACTGTGACCCAGGATTATTTATTTATTTTTGGTACATTTTAGATGTATATAATGAACATTCATCATAGGAAATTTGTACCTGTACATAATATAGCTTGCTTCTTTTCTTTCCCATTTCTCCTTCCCTCTTTGCAATCTCAGTCTGCGTTCAGATGGGCCATATTGAGTAGCAAGGATGTTAATATTAGGTTAAAAAAAAACAAACTGAGGTTTGTGGAAATTAAATAACTTGCCCAAGTTCATATATTCAATAAATAGTAGAATAGTGATTTGATCTATGTATATCAGACTGTAAAGCTCAAGATATATGATAAGAGAAACCAGGGAAGAAATGGAAAGAGGACGTATATTCCAGCATTTCTTAAATCAGTTGGTTTTCAAGTGAATCATTGACAAAATCCAGGACCAAATAAAACTGTTTTGGCTCCCAGTCTCTAGTGTTTCCTTCTTTTACTTTACCTAGTGATTCATGTTTAGCAAATCATATTTAGAGTTGACCTTTAGGTTTTCTCTCTTGCAGATTTATTGCCAAACCCTGTGCACTCCATGTTGGCATTGAGGACAGTGGTCCTTATCAGGCCCAACCCAATGCTGTCCTTGAAAGGGTGTTCATATCTATCACAAAGGTAAGTGAGCAGAAAAATAAGAAAATAGGGTGGGAAAGAATAGAGCACATACAAGAGAAAGTAAGGCTATAATGAATAATCTTTCACACTTGAGTTCTCTATATAACTGTAAGGAAAACTTTGGCATCTCAGGGAACTACCTTTGGACCACAGTTGCTAAAATGTCAAGTTTATATAGCTTTGACTTATAGGCTTAGCAGCCACCTCTACCCCTATCTCTCTTTTCTTTTTTGTCTTTTTTGTTTTTGAGGCAGGGTTTCACTGTTTAGTGCAGGCTGACCTTGAACTCATTTATGGAGGCCAGGGTGGCTGCAGTCCTCCTGCCTCAGCCTCCCAAGTGCTGAGATTATTAGGTGGACACCACCACACTGGACTATTTTGGGGTTTTTTTTGTTTTTTTTTTTTTTTTTTTTTGGTACCAGGGATTGAACTCATGACCTCGCATTTGCCAAGCAGGCACTTACACTGCTGAGCTAAACCCCCAGCCCCTATTTTGGTTTTTTGTTATCCTTTTTCACTCAGTTTGAGCTGGAGGAAGACGAACAAATGAGAATGTGGATATATGGGTAAACAATAAAGGTCCCTGAAGTGTGAAATACAATCTTTTCCTTCAAGTGATGTGAGGATAAAACCTGGGAAGATAAACATCACTTGATCTGCTGTGGTTATAACCCTTTGCCATTTATCTAGTCAAGGACATTTAATGAGGGGTTGAAGAGGAAGGGGTCTTCTGACTCTGGTCATACATCTACAGTATCCTGATCAGAAAAGGCTGGAGGGCCTGTCAAAGCAGCTCGATTGGGATGTCCGAAAAATCCAGTGCTGGTTTCGCCATCGGAGGAATCAGGACAAGCCCCCGACGCTCACTAAATTCTGTGAAAGCATGTAGGTGTGGAGAAGGAGGTAGGGGTGAGGAAGAGGGTGGGATACAAGTGAACTGAGGTTTCCTTTTTGGAAATTATTTATATTACTAGGATAACAGTCAGTGAATATAGAAGATGAACTCAATCTGTTGTAAGCAGGAACAAAGAGAACTGTAAAACTAGTTGCTCTTAGTAACTTAGACATACCGCTAAGCTAGCTGTGATTCCATTTTGTTCCTCTTTTCCAAATAGACTGGGAAAGAATTCTTGTAAATCTGCTTACATAGGTAGGAGCTCATGTCCCTATACACTGTTTGAGATGGTACCAGCTTGTTCTAAATTGACATTTTTGAAGGAGCTATATGAGAAATACTATATATTTCAGCCCACTGGGTTTTGCTTTTAACTAATTGGCTTTGGGTTTGGTTTTAACTAATTACCCTCTAGAAACTAAGCAATTTATTAGTTATGGTTGCACAATGAAAAACATTAAGCACTCTGATGAGAATCTGGTATGGAAGAAAAGTTAATTAAATTCAGTGTTACTTGTGGAAATCTATTTTAAACAAGGTTAGCTTTGTAGATAACAGTGTTTGTCCCTGTGGAATGATTTCTCACCAGTAAGAATTTTCTCCCCAAATTGGCTATCTTGATTTCCCTAGCCTCAAAGACTTCGAGTGGACATTTGTCTAACCTCTACACTTTGCCTACCTAGGTGGAGATTCACTTTTTATTTATCTGTATTCTGCTATGGAATTAGATTTCTCTGGTTGGTAAGTTTGAACTTTCCTTGGTCCTCTGATTGGGTTCTAATCATTCTTAGACCCCCAGAGACAAATCTTTAATTTTCACAGATTTTTTCTCTCATTATTCCCAAGCCCTAGTTTATATACTAATAGATTGTCTTCTGTCTGACTCTTGATTTCATTAAGTAAGTTTATGAGCCTGTTTCTCTCCTAAATAGTATTGATAATGATAACAATAATTAAATCAGAATACTGCTTAATGATTTACAAAGCACTTGACAAAACTTGTTTTTTTTTGAGAAAAATTGAATCAGTAACTCTAATGTGAGTGGAAATGATATTATTTCTACTTTCAGCAAATCATCAAAGAAGAGTTTGAATCTTTTTGATTTTTTTGTTGTTGTTACTTGCTGTTTGCTTTTTGTTTTGTTTTGCTTTTTGAGGCAGGGTCTTGCTGTGTAGTCTAGACTGGCCTCGAACTCATGGCGGTCTTCCTGCCTCAGCCTCTTAAGTGCTGGGATTGCAGGCATGTGCCACCATGTCCAGCATTAATTCTGATTACATTTTTCCCCGTACCACACTTTTTCCCTAGATGGCATAATCATGGACAAAGTGCGGCTGTGGTGCTTTCACTACAGAGCCTATAGACATTATTGAAAGGATAAGACAGTATTGTGAACAGTTTGATGGTAAATTTAACAGCATGGATGAAATGAACAAACTTCTTAAGAAGGTGTAATTGTGGAGATGATTACTTTTGAGCCTAGCATCTCTTCTTGGTTATTAGATGGAGTCCTTGTCTTCTCTCCCAGTACTTGCATTGCAGAGGTGATGTTTCTGAAACTATCCTGCATCTGTTCTTGCTCTTCTTCTCTGCAAACCATGGCTTTCCTATTTCTAATATTGCTTTCTTGTAGAAGGGAAATCTAGCTATTTATTGATCCTTTAGGAATCCCTAAAATCTATCAAAGGGGATTCTTTAGTCTTTTTATCTTTCTTATGCCCCTATCCTGGAGAGAAGAGGATTAGTTATACAAGATAGATCTTTTTTTTTTTTTTTTTTTTTAATGGTGCTGGGGATCAAACTCATAACCTTGCACTTGCCAGGCAGACACTTGTGCCACTGAGCCAACTCCCTGGCCCTACAAGGGAGATCTTGAAGCAAGCTATGTGAGAATCCTGAAGGCTAATCTGAATTAATGTTTTTTTCTTAGTCTCCTTGGTTCTGGGACACCCGACAGTGCTGGCATAATTATCCATTTCAGGTAGGATCTAAGCCATTTCATGATGCCCCTTGTATGTGTGTGAGGCAGGACGGGTGAGAGTGCATTGTCAGTCCAAGACAGGTGGCACATTTTCCTGATGTTCTTGAGGATTAGGGGCTGAGTCTCTTTGAATCATGTATGTAGGGTGTCTATTTCTAGGGCCTCCACAGCAGTTACATATTCACTCCATAGCAGTGAAATCCATTGAGCTTTTTAGTCCCAGCCTCTTCCATTGTATATCCATTTGCTGGTACTTAAAGGGGTGCTTTCGGTTCAGTTGTCTTTTTTGTACAAGGGCTACTTGGAATCCCCGTAAGAGCATCTTGGTTCTCTGTTCATTCCCCAGGAGGGAAAAGGGGCACTGTAGTTTTACTCTGTATTAGAAAAATGTCTATGTTCGTGGAGTACTAAAAAGAAGGGAAGCCCTGCTCATTTAATCCCCTGGAAAACACTAATTGCTCAGAATTCTAAGCACACCATTTTGATTTTGTTATATGTGTGTCAACCTTATCACTAAAAGCAAAGAGTTAAAGACATGTATGTGGAGGGGCAGAATGAAAGGGTTTAAGTTTCCATACCAATACAAAATCTTTTATATCTGTTTCAGATTTTAGGAGATGATAGGGAAGAAAGATTTCAGTAATTTGGAATATAGTAGTTATACTCCAAGACAGAAAGTTGCAGAGATAAAATTCACCTTTGATAGCTGCATTTGGGGCTGGGGATTTAGCTCAGCGGCATAAGCACCTTCCTTGCAAGTATGCGGTCGTGAGTTCGATCCCTGGTACCAATAAAAAGGAAAAAGACAAAAAAAAAAAAAAAAAAGAGAGATAGCTGCATTTGATAGCTGGTATTCTAACTTGTATTTTCTCTCTTGCAGCCTCTCTCAAAAGAGCTTTATTACTATTATATCATGGAACTGGCCTTCTATTGGTCTCTTATGTTTTCTCAATTTATAGACATTAAAAGAAAGGTAAGGACTTTGGTTTCCTCAACTTCTTTGTCGCATCATTACTGCCATTGTAATAGATTATTTTCCCTGACTGGAACCACAAAAGGAGGGTATGCGTGTGGTGGAACTATAAGTTTTTTGTCATGTTCCAAGAAATTAGACTTAACAAATGATAAAATATATTTCAGATGTTTACAGCAGCACAGGATGAGAACAATGAACTAAGATACTCTTATTATTCTCCCATGTTCTTATATATCTGAAACTCAGGAAGGTAGAACTTGGAGTCAAGACGTGATTTGGAAAAGGCTTGATTTCAGAAAAGTTAGATTTTTTAATTGTTACTGTTCTGTTTTGTTTCATGTCTCTCTTCCCTCCTCTGCTTCCTTCCTCATCCCTCAATCTCCCTTTTTGGTTACTGTGCTTTCTCAGAGAATGTCAACTGGAAGGGATTTTAAATAATATATTCTCTTGCTATTATTCAGAAATAATGATTCAGAAAACCAAGCTGACATGCCCACATATTGATAGAGTTGGAAATGATTGAGTTTATATAACCAGACAGAACCACTTTTTCACTGGTGTGTAACTGACATTAGGTGCTTCCAATAGCTCTACCCCCAAGTCGTGTGCCTTTGGTGAGGAAAACCAGGGTTAGCATTATAGGATTGGGTTGAAACTAATTTAGGTTAGTGTTGTCTAACATAGAAACTTGATACTCTTAATCCCAGTTTTTCACTTTCCTATGGTCAAGACACACAGGTCCCCTTATTAAACATTTTATTTTAATATATGACATTAAAAGATTGCTATATGTATGCGTGTGTGTGTGTGTGTGTTGAAACACAATAGAAGTTCAGTGTGGTAGTGTATGCCTCCAGTCCCAGCACCCAGAAGCCTAAGGCGGGAAGATCACTGCAAATTCAAGGCCAGTCAGGGCTACAGTGAGTTCAAAGCTAGCCTGAACTATGTAGAAAGATCTTGTCTAATAAAAAATAGGTAATACTTATGAACCCATAACCTCAAGAACTAGAACATCAGCCAGGAATGGTGATGCACGCCTGTAATCCTAGCACCTTGAGAGGTTAAGACAAGAGAAACACGAGTTCAAGTCAATCTGGGCAATTTAGCAAGACTGTCTCAGAATAAAAACTGGCTGCCATGTAACTGTGCTAAGGCCCAGAGTTCAATACCCAGTACGAAAATTTAAAAAGCAAGAACCAGAATATTACTAATAACATTGTATCAGTAGATTTTTTTGTCCTTGTTTCACTGACTCCTATTTACTGGCCTCCTCCTCCTCTGTCCTCTGTGCTAAAAAGTATTAGCTATGGGCTGGGGATTTAGCTCAGCGGTATAAGCACCTGCCTGGCAAGCGTGAGGTCATGAGTTCAATCACCGGTACCACACACAAAAAAAAGTATTAGCTATGTCTGATGACTCAAGTGTTTAAAAATTTTCTCTAGTCTAACTTACACATTTGAACCCAAGAGGAAATAGAGCCTTAAATGTGAAAGCAGGAAGTACTTAGAGTAAGGTGGATTGTTTAGCTAATAAGCATTTCTCGAAACTTTTTTGAAAGAGTTTGCCCTTACCCCTCCACAAACCTTCTTTCTGTTAGTGCCCTTTGATAGAAATGTCTTTAATTAAAGCAGAAGAGTCTTAGAAATATCTAAGGCTTGTGTGTCCCATTGCTACCTGGGAAATTACTTTCAAAGGTCAGCTCAGTATCGATACCATTTTTTGTCCTACGCTATGTTAACCTAGACTGCGGTTGGTCTCTGATACGGGAATTCTGGGTAAAAACACTAGGCAACTCCCTAAGAGAAGGTCTAAACTGTATGGGACATCTGTGTTTTCTTCCTTCCTTAGGACTTCCTGATCATGTTTGTGCATCACTTGGCCACCATTGGGCTTATCACCTTCTCCTACATCAACAACATGGTTCGGGTTGGAACTCTGGTCCTTTGTCTACATGATGCCTCAGACTTCTTGCTAGAAGTAAGAACCTAACCCCTCTTTCCTTATTATTTTTCTTTTTGGTGTGGGAATCCCAACTCAGGACCTTGCGCTTGTCAGGCAGACACTGTGCCATTGAGCTAAATCCCAGCCCCTCCTCATTCTTTCCTTTCCCTCTCCCTTACAAGGAAACCCTTCCTGGACCTCATCATGTTCCGGTGGGATTTACATTTGTAATCATAGGGGAAAGTTGTGGATTCTAATCAATTCCAGCCTACCACTTCCTGGGCAATCCATGGCTAGAATGAAGACACTCAGGCATATTTGTAGTTGTGGGGAGCCAAGTAGGTCCTAAGTCTAGCTAGAACCATGGCTAACGAAAACAGAACCAGGGTTTTACTAATTTGTGAAGAGGGGAGTGGCTTTGGGATGAGGACTGAGAGAAAGACAAGAAGTACTTGAGTGCTGTGAGCTAGGCAGGTAGGAGGCCTGAAATTACCTCTGCAATATGCAGAGAAAGATATACAAAAAGAGTAATCTGCATAACACAGACTAAGTAAGTATCTCGGATTTAGGGTCCGTTGCTTGTTACTTCAGCTCTGATTTGTAATCTTAATGCGTGATATGTCAGTCTCTTTCTGGAGGCTTAATCCCAGCCATCTTCACCTAGCTCATACATACTAGTTGGGAGTTATAGGCAGGGCAGTAAGGCCTGTCCATTGTTTCAAAGACTACACATCAACACCTCTGCTAGACCCATTTGTGTCGCTTAAAGCCAGTTGAGGGGATAAAGAAATATCCTAGCCAGCTCTGTACATACCAATACATGAAAATAGGGCCAGGTTAGCCAAAATGGGGACAGATGCTCTTCTTTCAAGGAGAGCTGTCCTGGTGGTCCTCCACACCTGTCCCTTTCTCTTCTTTTCTCTTCTTTTCTCTTCTCTCCTTTTTTCTTTTCTTTCTACAGGAGAACTTCTTCCCAACTCAATTCTTCTTTTGTCCAGGCTGCCAAGCTGGCCAATTATGCCAAGTATCAGCGGCTCTGTGACACCCTTTTTGTGATCTTCGCTGCTGTTTTTATGGTCACTCGTCTAGGAATCTATCCATTCTGGTAAGTGCTAGCCAGGGCTATAAAGCTGTAGTAGGTATTTACTAACACCTTTTTCCCAATTCAACTTTTGTTTTGTTCTTGCCAATGGAACATTAAAAACCCTGTTGCCCTGCTTTTTCCTTGTTTGTTTTCATTTTGGTCTGTATTATGTTTTTTGCTCACTTCTGCCTGAACTACATAGCAAGACCCTGTCTCAAAAAACAAACTAAAAGAAGTTTATTGATACATATTAGTTACACATAATGATCACATTCATCATAGGTAATTTGTACCTGTACTAATATTGACTCTTTTTTTTTTTTTTTACACTTTTGGTTTCTCACACCAGAAAAACAATGCCCTATTTACATGTGTGTGTCTGATTTATTTCACCTAGGAGTGTGGCCTCACAGTCCATCCACTTAGCAAGAAATATCTTAAGTCTATCCTTCTTTATGGCAGAATAATACTCCATTGTATAAAAAAACCACATCTTCTTTATCCATTCATCAGTTGATTGCCCTGCTTTTTCCTTGGACTAAGCTGAACCTTTGTGAACTCTCACAGAACGTTAGCTGCCCATCCCAGAGGTGACACTTTTCTTGCTTGTGTCCTTGCTTTGTATCTTTTTTCCCATCCTAATCAACACATGCCCTCACCTTTTCACTTTTGCATTCACTGCCTTATGGTACAAAATCAGGGACTATGGGTTAGAGATTTTGGTTAGCCAGAAACAGTCAGCAGCCTACCAATCACTGTATGCTTGCGGATCTAAATTATTACTGGGATCATAATCTGCTGTTTGAATTCTGTGAAACTGTATGTTTGAAGTGATTAATAGTGTGACATATTTCATCAGTTCCTAAAATTTATATTTCTTTCTCTATCCCTAAATATAGAAAACTCTAAAGCCTTATCTCTGTGTTCTTTTTAAAATTTTTTTTTTCTTTTTTGGTATGGGGAATCAAACTCAGGATCCTACACTTGCCAGGCAGGCACTTGTGCTGCTGAGCTGTATATCCCCAGCTCGTCTTTGTATTCTTTTCTCAGTGTAGATTAGTATCATTGGAGTTTTAACTAGTATAAGGTGTGAGGAGAAACGACCAGGGCTGTGTGTCCAAGGGAATTTAGCTTCATCCTGGTCTGCCTCACTCTGACTTTAAAATGTGACTGTTGGCTTCTCTCTTCTAGGGTTCTGAACTCGACCCTCTTTGAGAGTTGGGAGATAATTGGGCCTTACCCTTCCTGGTGGTTCTTCAATGGCCTTCTCCTGATCCTACAGCTTCTGCACATCATCTGGTCCTATCTAATTGCACGAATTGCTTTCAAAGCCTTGCTCCGGGGAAAGGTGAGAATGAAGAATGGCTTCTTTCCTAGGGCTTGGGGAAAGACGAGTACTGTTAACAGACCTCCTCTCCATTCAACCTGGTGAGCCCCTGCTATCCAGGCAGGCCCAGCAAAGGTATAGGGCTCTGAAGTTCTTGCCTTGACTGTGCCTTTTAAGATGTACCTTGGATGCAAAAGGCAGAATATAGTACTTTCTTCCTGTCTGTTAAGAATGGCTGTTATTAGCTGGGCATGGTGGCATATGGCTATAATCCCAGCATTTGAGAAGTTGAGGCAGAGGATCGCCTTGAGTTCAAGGCCAGCGTGGGCTATGTTATGAGTTCAAAACCAATCTGAGCTACATAGACCTAAGATTTTAGCTGTTTGCAATGGCCACACCTACAATCCCAGCCCTGAGGGAAGATTATAAATTCGAGTCCTACCTGGGCAGTTTAGTGAGATCTTGTCTCAAAATATAAAATGAAAAGTTTTAAAGATAGCCTTAACCATTTTCTGCTCTTAATTTTCTCCTTTAGTGGGCATTATATTTTAGCATGGAAACCTTTTTTTTTTTTACTCCCTCCATACTGGGGATCAAATCTAGGGCCTTATGCATGCTAGGCAAATGCTCTACCACTGATCTACACCCCTGTCCCTGAAAGACACCTTTTAATGATATAATTCAAATAGAATTTTTCAGTTCTGAAGAAGCCAGGCTGATGAGCTGAAGAGCCCTCAGTGATCCCAGGTTGATGGGTCTCTGCTGGAGGAGGTGTTGGTTCTCAGATCTGCTGATGATCTCATGTGTAGTGCTCCCTATAGTCACTTTCACAACTGGCTCATTGTGCCCGCCCGCACTTCTCACTGGAGCTACTGGACTTCTCTGTTCTCTCCTGCTTTTCTTTCCTGACCAGGTGACCTACCCAAGAAGAATTAGACCCAGACTCTATATTCTTCACTCTTTTCTCACCTCCTTCCTTTTTTCTATGCCTGGTGGAAGCTTGGACAGGCTCATCTCTCGCATGTAAGTGTTATCTGTGCTTCTAGTATTCGGGGAAGCGTGTCTGTCTAAACATGTTTCTCTTCTTTCCTGCTGTCCTGTCTGCTGCTCTGTTTGTCTGGGGGCTTTGCCGTCTGTCCCGACCTTATGGAGCCTTTGTTGATTGGAACTGAAGTTGCCAGATTCTTTTCCTAAATTAAGGCAACAGTTAAATCCGTACCTACCTACCTACCTTCCTTCCTTCCTTCCTTTCTTCCTTGTTCATTAGTTTCTGATCTTCTCTTTACCTGGGCTCTAGAATCACTCTGCCCTCTGGCAGAAATTTCCTAAATACGAGGTAATAAATTCACTATCTGGGTTCAGAAGTCAAGTGACTACAATATACTGTGGAATCACAACTAATCCAAAGCACATGTCCATCACTTTGGCAACAGCAGTGGTAGCTTTGTTCCTTTTTATTTCTCCCTCTACTGTTTTAATAGCACACATTATCCTTCAGTTCCAGAGGTTAGAAGTCTGTTACAGTCTCACTACCTTTTTCTCCTTTATGTTTATGATCCAGGTAGAGAATTTAAAATAGTTTGCTTGATATGCAGGATTGTTTGGATTGGGAAATACTGTTGTTATCCAAGCTCTTCACTTGAAGATACAAATATTTAGGGGATGTAGTTCAGTGGCACAGTGCCTGCCTGGCAAGCATGAGGCCCTGAATTCAGTTCCCTGTACCAAGAAAGACAAAAACAAAAACCCTGAAGAAAAGCTCAGGGTAGAAGGTAAAGATTCGCAGATGCTAACATAATTGGTGCTAGGATTTTATCTTCTTACTGACTGCAAATCAGTTCTTATTTTTATGATACCGTGTATCTGAGCATGCTAAAGTTTCATCAGAGAGTAATTCTGCTATTTGAAGATGTGGTGACATGCACCTGTAATCCCAGCACCTAAGAGCCTGAGACAGGAGGTTCGCTGTGAGTTAGAGGACAGCCTGGACTACAATACTGAGATTACCCTGTGTCAAACAAATGAAAGGGAGAGATTAGGAACTGATGTCATAGACTAATGATAGTGGAGTCCAGGAATAGTAGTACTGCTTTAAAAATTAAGAAACGAAGGGGCTGGGGATTTAGCTCAGCGGCATAAGCGCCTGCCTTATAAGCAGGCAGTCGTGAGTTCGATCCCTGGTACCAATAAAAAGGAAAAAGACAAAAAAAAAAAAAAAAAAGAAACGGGCTGGGGATTTAGTTCAGTGGCATAAGTGCCTGCCTTGCAAGTGCGCAGTTGTGAGTTTGATCCCCAGTACCGATTAAAATAAAAGATTAAGAAACAAAAAAGTCTGTTATGGATCAGCTTTAGGGATACAGCAAAACTCAGGATGACCAGTGTGGATAAATGCATTGTCCACAGCCGTCAGGAGATAGAAGTAATCAGTTGCCAGTCATATGTGTTGGCCTTCCCTGCTGTTTGAGGTAAGAGGGGAAAAGACTAGTTTCTCTCAAACCTAAACCAAGGCTTGGTGAATGATGTCAGTTTTCTTCTGCTTCTTCTGAAAGATAAACCCCTCTACCAATTTGGCTTCTGTTCCATAAAGAACAAGACAAGAGAAAAAATAGAGAGCAGGCAAAGGATATTCATAAGAGTAGCCACGGTCACCAAAAAGTAGAACAAAGTGGAACAGTACACAAATATGGGCGCCATGAGCTTAGTCTGTCTTCTCAATCTCTCAAGAAGAGTTCTGTTCTCACTTTCCTGCTGGTGGTTCCATTTCCCCCAGGTGGCTAAGGACGATCGCAGCGATGTGGAGAGCAGCTCAGAGGAAGAAGATGCAGCTCTCAGTCCTAAAAGCCTCTCTAGCAACAGCTCCAGCAATGGTGCCAACTGGGTAAATGGGCACATGGGAGGCAGCTGCTGGGCTGAAGAGTAAAGTGGTTGGCGTGGGGACTTCTGCAGACATGGACTTACAGGCTGCTGACAACCTCCTCCTTTGGACCTCCCCACATCTACACTACTGTGACCAAAGGGACTGCAAGGCACCGAGGAGAATCAAAGAAACAAATATTTTCACTTTTTTTTTTAGCTCTGCCATTTTGTATTTAATATCCTCCAGATCCTTTCAGTAATGTTATTTGCTCTGTGTGTGTTTGTGTTGTGTGTGTGTTCGTGTGTACATATGTGCATATGCATGAGTTCCATTGCCTGGGTTGGGGCACAATTCTGTACTGGAGCCACTAGGCCGTCCGTGTCTGAACCTTTTGAACCCCCTTCAATCCCAGATTTGGCTGCAGCTTGAACTGTGCTGTCTCTGGGCTCTTTCCCCCCTTGTGGCCCATGGCTCTTGAGACTCAATTCCTAGAGCATCTGAACGAAGCAGCAAGGTTTCTGCATTGTTCATTTTTGGGGCAGGGACTATTTAACATGATGAAATTGTATAGAAATAGGAGCCTTGGGTGGATGGCCAGAATTGCTGTGGTCCTTCGCTAGATCCCCTTCCTACCACCCAACAGTGACAGGGACAACTACTGATGCCCTGCTCTTTACTCGATGGTACGCAGGGAGGGCCGGGGGGAGTGGGAGAGCTGGGGGTTGGAGGAGAACAACAGCCACTGGGTGTGCTGTTAATGGTTTTATGCTATTGTTTACTCTTCTGTGATTAAAGTGCTTCAACCCTCTTCCACTTTTGTCCCAGCTTTTCAGTGACTCTGCCCCTAATTCTGTGAATTCAGCTAATTAAGAATTTTTCTGCCAGGTATGGCAGTGCCTATAATCCCAGCACTCTGGGAAGCATCGGCAGGGAGATTGAAAGTTGGCAATTTAATAAGACTCTAGCTCAAAAAAATATTTTTTTTTAAGAGCTGGACACGTGGGCCAAGGCTTTAGCTCAGTGGCATAAGCACCTGCCTGGCAAGTGTGAGGTCGTGAGTTCAATCTCTGGTACCAAAAAAAAAAAAAGAGCTGGACATGTGTCTCAGTGCAAATCCCCTGGGTTCAGTCCCCTGTCCCACAAATAATACTACTAATAATAAAATGTCTAGATCTGGTTCTCAGGACTTGAACAAATTTTTCTTTTCCATGCATGATGGTATTGACCAAGAGAGCCTACATTTCAGGGCTTTAGGTTTTATGCTTTTTTTTTTTTTTTTTTTTTTTTGTCTTTTTCTTATGCCACTGAGCTAAATCCCCAGCCCCAGGGCTTTAGGTTTTAAGAAAAGGTTAACATATTTAATGGGATCACAAAAACAGTGCTGAGCAGATAAAAGCATTTATATAGCAAAACTAACAAAGACTTTGGTGAAAACTAACACACCTTTAGTTAGGTATCTGTATTTCTCACCTTACTTATTGTAGAGACTGCCAGTTAACAAGGTTGTAAGCAGATATTGTCTCCTTTGTGATTTTGTCTTTCAACTCAGAGAAGCATTCATCCTAATACAGATTTTTTGCTAGTGAGGCCTTGGCAAAATTACCAAATGCAGTATTCATCTCCAGAGTAATTTTCCATTTAGTGCATTTTTAGATTACAAAAATATTTCTAGCCACGGTATACCTGGTAGTCCCAGTGCTTAGGAGGTGAAGGCAGGTGAGGACAGAGTTTGAAGCCAACCTGGACTACATAGGGAGGCTGTGTCTCAAAAAACAAAAGCCAAAGAAAATAAAAATATCTGCATGCTTTGGAGACTTTAGGACATATGGACATTATGTCATAGAAATGGCTAAAAATGGAAAGAAACAAATTATGCTAAGGACAAGATCCTCACCTGGTGTTCATTGACTTTACAGGAAAGTGACCCGCTTATGTTGCTGAGAATAGATTTTAAAAAGATTTACTGGGGCTGGGGATTTAGCTCAGCGGCATAAGCACCTGCCAGCAGGCGGTCGTGAGTTCAATCCCTGGTACAGATAAAAAAAAAAAAAAAAAAAAAGATTTACTGTTAGCATGGTAAAATTAATCATTTGATGAAAGCTAATCAGGAATACTAAAAGGTGTTATATTTAGTTCATCAGTTGCCATATTGTGGAATACACCAATTGTAAAACATGAGTGAAAATGCTTTTGAAAGGCAAAGTATCTCTTTTGCCTTTTGGAATTTGAACAGTTACTTTGTTAATATAGTGTGTTGGTTGGACTGGTGAACCTGGCAAAAGATACAACCAATGGATATGATAGTTTTTTTTTTTTTTTTTAGTTTTGGGACAGTGTCTCACTTTGTAGTGCAGGCTGGCCTTGAACTCACTATGTAGCCCAGGAGGGCCTCTTAATGACAGCAGTCCTCCTGTCTCAGCCTCTTGAGCCTCTCAGCTTGGCTTACAGGATATAGTAATTCTTTTTATTGATACATGTTTTTAGTACATTCTTGGTTACATTCTTTATGGGGAGTTGGTACGTGTATATATAACAAACAATTCTTTTTTTTATTTACTTCCCCTACCCTCTTCATTGCTTGGTCACTTTTCCTTTTGCAAAAGACCTATCTCCCTATTTCTGCTATCTTTTGATTTTGCTTTTACATTTCAGGTTTCTCATTAAGACAAACCATATAATATTTAAGTGCATGTGATTTATTTCACTTAATATTATGGTCTCAAAAAAAAATACATGGTCTCAAAGTGACCATTTTCTTACAGTTGACTCAAGTTTATACTTCTTTATGGCAGAGGAATACTCCAATGTATATGAATGCCACATTTTCTTTATCGTTCATCTGTTGATGGACATACAGGTCACTTCCAAGGTATAGTTAGTATGAGTTGTGCTGCTATAAACATGGGTATGGGTATATCCCTGTAACATGATAATCTTTAAATCTTCTGGGAAGATGCCCAGGAGAATGGTTGAGTCAAATGGAATTTCTAGTGTTAGTTTTCTGCGGAATCTCCATACTGATTTCCACAGTGGTTGTACTAGTTTACATTCCCACTAACACTGTTGAGGGGTTCCTTTTCCCCCTGCAGCTTCTCCAGCATTTGTTTTATTTGATTTCTTGAAGCTGGCCATTCTTTCTGGAGTAAGGTGGCATCTAAGTGTTTGTTGTTGTTTGTTTTAGTTTTTTGAAACAGTGTCTTACTATACAGTCCAGGCTGGTCTCATAGCCCAGCTCACCATGTGGCCCAGGTTGGCCTCAATCTTACAGTGGTCCCCCTTCCTAGCCTTCCGAGTGCCGGATTACAGCCATGTGCCACCACGCCTAGCTTTAGTGTTGTTTTCATTTGTATTTCTCCTATGGCCAGAGGTGTTGAACATTTTTTCATGTATTTCTTAGTAATTTCTATTTCTAAGGAGTATCTTATTTTGGGAGGACTAAGCTTTTGAGTTCCTTATATATTCTAAACATTATGACTCAGGAATAGCTGGCAAATTGGGGGAGTGGGGTTTCAGACAGGGTCTTGATATGTAGCCCAGGATGGCCTCAAACTCATATGATCCTCCTGCCACAGCCTCCTGAGTGCTGATATTACAGGTATGCACCACCATATCCAGCAAAAAAACTTTAAGGTATATAGTGTTTTTTAAAGTAGCCAGTATAGCCAGGGATTTACCTCAACAGCATAAGCGCCTGCCTGGCAAACAAGAGGTCATGAGTTTGATCCCCAGTACCAAAATAAACAAAGTAGCCAATACATAGCTTTTATTACAGTCAGGCACTGTATCGAAGACATGTAATAAAGATGAAGCAAAAAGGGTTAACCTGCTAAAGATCAAACAACCATTAAGGAGTCAAGCCCATTGTCTGTCCTGTACCATCACTTTCCAAGATTTCCTGAGAGGAAGAACAGATATGGAAGAAACTCTCAGCCAGATGCACAGGCTGGGGATGGTTCACCTTGGGTCAGAACTAGGCTCCTGTTCTAAGAAGGAACTGTATGCGCCTGGTGGAATGGAGGAGAGCCAGAGTGCCTGGGGTTTTGAGCACAGAAGGGGAGCTGATAGTGTTATTGTTGCTGCAAGACTGTCCTCAGGCCAGTTTCACATATGGCCTGGAAAGGTTTCATGCTTGAGGAAAGCCCCACATTATTAGTGGGTGAGTTAGATACAGACTCACATTCTCTCCACCTGAGAACTAGGACTCTGTAAGAGAAATCGGACATTACGTCTCCAGTGAACATAAGAGTCATTTATTGGGAAAGAAGTTGTATAATGCTTTACTACTTAAAAACTAACTTCATATCCACCCATAAGTGAACTTGAAAACACTTTGGTAAAAATAGAGCTCATTATCCCCATTTTACAAGTCAGTGCTGTGATTATTACTGTTTGTTACAACAAACCACCCTAAAGCATAGTAGTTTAAAAAGACAATTTATTAATTTTGTTTATGGTTTTGTTGATTGAGCTGGGTCTCATGTGGCTGTAGTCAGATCCCAGCTGGGGGACTGGATGGCCACATATATAATTTTTTTCTTTTTTTTTTTGGTACTGGGGATCAAACTCACAACTATGCACTTGCAAGGCAGGCACTTATGCAGCTGAGCTAAATCCCCAGCCCCCCCACATATATAATTTATAGCAGGCTTTTTATTTTTATTGAGTGTTAGGAATTGAACTTAAGACCTAATACACACACTAAGCAAGGGCTCTACCACTGAACTACACCCTAGTCTGACTTCTATATTTTATTGATAAAATAGTCCCAGCAACTCCCAGATTCAAGGAGATGAAAGTGGCAAGGTCACTATAGAAATCTTTGAAAAATTCACTCTACCTCAACAAGAAAACCAAGTCTCAGAAGTTGTTTAAAAAATAATCTGGGCATGGTAGTGCATGCCTATAATTCTGGCTACTTAGCTGAGGAAGGAAGAAATCACAAGTTTGAGGCCAGCCTGGGAAATTTAATGAGAACTTATCTCAAAAAATAAAAAGTGCTGGAGATGCAGCTCAATGGTAGGGGAGCATTCCTGTGTTTAATCCCCAGTATCAGAAATTTTAAAATAGATCAGGTTATTCTTTGTATATCATGTACTTTCCACATTACCCTAATCCTAAAACAATGATGTAGGTAAATGGATGACAGTGTTTTCAGACAGACTCACTATGTGGCCTGAGCTGACCTCAAAATCAGCAGCAGTCTTCCTGCCCCAGCCTCCTGAGTGCTGAGATGACAGGTGGGTGTTACCACACCTGGCTAAGATTACAGTATTTTGAATTTAAAGCAAACTCATTAGACTTTAGATCCAGTATTCATGCAAGGAAATAGTTTCTATTCAATAATAACTGCCTATTATGATGGGCACTGTGACAAGAACAAAGGACATAAAAGTGAACAAAAGGGTCAGGTTTAGCTCAGCAGCATAAGCACCTGCCTGGCACAGGTCATGAGTTCGACAAAAAAAACCAAGATCTGGTTTCTGTGCTTAAAGAACTCATAATCCAATAAGCAAAATAAATATATAAATTAAAATCTTCTGAATTGTTCTTAGCAAGGTAGAAAACTTGAAAGGCGTGAGCCACATTAAAGATGAATCATTTTGCCAGGCAGACAAGGAATGGTATCTCTACAGAAAGGAGATTACATGAAAGATACTAGTTCTTGCTTTAATGCAGATAGAAACAGATAATCCAAGTACTGTGGTTTTGTTTGTTTGAATGCTTAGCTGAGATTTCAAGAAAGAAATGAGAAGGAACTGAAAACTAGAGCAAATGGCAAAACAGCCAGTGCAGTTCCTGGGAGAAAAGGGAAGGTATTTAAGGGCCTGGGTTTAAATACTGCCAGATAAAACCGACTCCATGCAAGAATAACAGGCTAAACTATCAAAAATCCACAAGAGTTGGGGCTGGGGATTTAGCTCAGCGGCATAAGCACCTGCCTTGCAAGCAGGCGGTGGTGAGTTCGATCCCCAGTACCAATAAAAAGACAA
The DNA here is from genome assembly GCF_034190915.1 of Cavia porcellus. Taxonomy (NCBI): domain Eukaryota; kingdom Metazoa; phylum Chordata; class Mammalia; order Rodentia; family Caviidae; genus Cavia; species Cavia porcellus. The sequence goes on along the minus strand of NW_026947491.1, from coordinate 41,614,381 downwards.
AAAAAAAAAAAAAAAATCCACAGTTGGGGCCAGGGATTTAGCACAGCGGCACCTGCCTGGCAAGCACATCATGAGTTCGATACCCAGTACCCCTTACCAAAAAAAAAAGTTGACAGAAACAAAAAGTGGGAGAATTTGAGTGTCTGGGCTTGTGGAGGCAGAGACTGAAGAATTCTAGATGTTGGCTCTGACCGCGTATGAACCTTCACATCCTGTGTGATCTAGGAACTGTCACCATGCCTTACCCATCTCAGGTAAGAAATTGGTCTCTGAGAAACCACTAACAAAGTGCAGAAACAACCCACAGTCTGAGATTGTTTTTGCTAGCTGTTCCTCAGACAAACTACTATAGAATATATAAAGAACTTGAAGTCATACCCCCCTCCCCCGTATTTAAAGACCCAATGCAAAAGTGGGCATCTGAAATAGACACTTCTCAGATGAAGTAGAAACAGGATGGGCTGGGGATTAGCTTAACAGCATAAGTGCCTGCCTGGCAATGGCAAGATCATGAGTCTGATCCCCAGTACAAAAAAAAAAAAAAAAAAAAAAAAGGGAAATAACTATATGAAGAAAATTGTTCAACATCATTGATTGTCGAAGAGATGCAAATTAAAACAACACTGAGATTCCACATCCAAAAAGAATGGCTATTATCAAGAAATCAGTAGCAGGCTGGCAGGGCTGTGGGGGAAAAGGAACCCTTCTCCACTGTTCTCCTTCTTGGTATGATGCATCCTACCACAGTGATATATGCACAGCCATGTTTAGAGTGTCACAGTTTGTAGTAGCTAAAGTTGGAAACAACCCAAATGCCCATCAACCCGTGAATGGATAAAGATGTGGGGTTGTTGTTTTTATCCAAAACAGTACTACTCTGCCATAAAGGATAAGCTTGGGCTGGGGAAATAGCTCAGTGGCACAGGGCCTGCCTGGCAAGTGTGAAATCACGAATTCAATCCCCAGTATTCCTCCCCGCAAAAAAGCTTGAGACATTTCTAGCTAAATAGATGCCCCTTGAGGCCATACTTTTAAGTGAAATAAATTGGACGCATGTAAATACTGCATTGTAGAGCCAGGCATGGTGGCACACACCTATAATCCCAGCCCTCAGGAAACTGAGGCAGGAGGAACACTTCCAGCCTAGGATACATAGTGAGTTCAAGGTCAGCCTCGACTAGAGTGAGCCCATCTCAAAAACAACAAAACAAAACCAATACTGCATTGTTTCTCTGGTATGAGAAAACAAAAGTGAAAAGAAGGATCAAAATGGATAACATATTGTGAAATAGGAAAATGTTCAAATGGGAAGGGCAGCTAGCAAGGAGAGAGTGGAAAAGGGAGAATATATTTTTTAAAATGAGAAAAAAATGAGGGAAAAAACAGTATCTGATCAGTTGTCTATGGGTAGCTCTACTGAGATTGCATATGACTGCAAACAACACAGAACTGGTACCCCTGCTCCCACCAAAAAGCTCCTAGACATTATTTTAGTCAAACCTGCAACATACACATCTAACAGAAAGCCCAGATCCAGAATGTGTAAGAAACTGCCTACTAATTTGAAAAAGAAGTCAGGTGTGCTGGTATATGCCTATAATCCCAGCACTTGGGAGGCCGAGGCTGAGGTTTGCTAGGAGTTCAATACCAGCCTGAACTACACATTGAGATCCTGTCTCAAAAAAAAAAAAAAAAAGTGGGAGCAAAAGGGTTGAGGATATAGGGAAACTAAGCTAGTTTTTGTTTTTGTCTTTGTCATGCTGAGATTGAACCGAGGCCCTTGTGCATGCTAGGCAAGCACTCCACCACTGCATACACCCCTTGCCCCAAAAGCCATTTTGTTTTGATCATGAAAGTTTTATAAGCAGAGTCAAAGTTTAGAGGAGTGTGCCAGTGAGGGTGTGGGAGAGATTAGGTATACAAAGGGACTGAGATTCCTAACAATCACCAGGAGTAAGGTGAACTAGCAAGTTTCTGGGCTCTAAATGGAGTGATGGAAAAAATCTCTTCATAGTGATGTGTTACTTCAATGTACTGCATTTTCTTTTACGTTCTCTTTACAACTAAGACCTACAGGTATGTTCCCTGTGCAGCAGCAGTTTAAAATCTATCCTTATGCTAATATTGTGCCCAATGGGCTTAAGAAGCAGAACTGTTTTTACTCTATACAAGGACTAACCAGAAAATATAGTGAATGTCTGAATTTTAAAGAACTTATTACAATAAAAGACCCAATGCCCCGGTTGATGGTATAAGTATGTTCCAAGCAAGGAATACTTTTTTTTTTTTTCTTTTTTATTGGTACTGGGGATCAAACTCAGACTGTCTGTTTGCAAGGCAGGCGCTTATGCCACTGAGCTAAATCCCCAGCCCCTGCAAGGAATATTTTGAAGGGGATTAATAGCAATGTGTCTTTTACTATAATACATTTATTTAAACATTTACCATATATTTCAAACTTCTATGCCAGCCCTTTTTAGGAACCTCCTTTTATTTCCTACAATTATATGAGGACTGCCAAACAAGGGCTTCTGTCCTTCCAGACACAGAATACCTCATTCCCTAGATACAGTAATTGGCCCAGGAATGATCTCTACATCAGACCTCCTCAGTTTTCTCAGGGTATCTGTGCGAGTGCTGAGACAGTGGCAAACTACCTGCTTAGCAGGTGCAAGGCCATGGGCTCAGTCCTCAGCACCAGAATATAAAAAATACAAATCAAGGGACCAGGGATTTAGCTCAGCAGTGTAAGCACCTGCTGGCAAGTGCAAGGTTGTGAGTTTGATCCCCAGCACAAAATAAATAAATACATACATACATACATGCTGGGGCAGTCCTACCCAAGATCAAGAAGGCTGACACTAGTACTGCTAAAACTATAGTCTGCCACAAAAATGTATATACTCTTCAGGGAAAGAAAATAATGTCTGGAAGCCAACAGCCACCACTTTGAGAACCTCTTATAGCCAGGGACTTAGCTCAGTGGCATAAGTGCCTGCCTAGCAAGCACAAGGTCATGAGTTTGATCTGCAGCACCAAAAAAAAAAAAAAAAAAAAAAAAAGAACCTCTTATACAGGCCAAAAATAACTTGTATTAGTCTCAAGATGCCTCAATAAACTTAGTATTAAAGCAATTATACAAATTTTTCTTTTCCTGAAGTGTGTACACATTTTTTGTGGCACACTGTATTTCCCTCAATATTCATGGGTGATAAGAGTTCAAGATATGGGAAGCTGGGCGTGGTGGCTCCATAATCTCCAGCACTCAAGAAGCTAAATCAAAAGGATCACCCTGAATTCAAAGTCAGCCTGAGCTACACAGTGAGTGTACACTAAACTACATAGTGAGACCCTGGGTCAAAAAGAAAAAAAAAAAAAAGTTCAAGATACAGCACTACTCTGATGAATGGGATTATGCATATCTAAATTGTACCAATAAACAATTATAAAAACAACATGGTAATATAGTCCATGACTCAAAAACTTTCTCCACTTTCAGGTTTAATGTATTATTTGGGAAAACAAAGGCACCAAGACATAGACATGGCAAAGTATATAATGTCTATAGGTGTAATTCACCCTTACATTACCATGATACTTCAATAGCCCCCATAAACCGTCATACTGGTGAACTGGCAGAACCCCGGGCACTTTCTTCCAGCAGGGTTTGGAAACCATCAAGCTCATAGTCCTCTTGATGTGGAAATCAGCAGGTCAAGTCTTTCTGCAGCCTGCCCAGGAGGAAATACTCCCAGCCCTACAGCACTCCCGAGCTCTTCTCTTCTTGGGCGGCCTGGCGCCGGGCGCTACGCAGCTGCAAGTAATGGTAGGCCCGAACGCTGCAGAGGTAGCCCCCGTACACAGTGAGAAGCATCATGGAAGCCGAGAAGGCCTTGTAGCCAATGTCAGCTAGCTGCTTGCCAGACGGCATGGCGTTCCCTACAAAGAAAGACTGCAGTCAGACCCAGGGTAAGGAATCATCTCCCCAGCCCAGCACTCTGTCTAGAACCATTCCCTAACCTGTATCCTGCTCAGTCTGTCCGGGTACTCTATACTGAATGGCCCAACACACAGCAGTCCCATAAGAATACTCTTGAGTCCAAAGGGCACACACGGTCTGTATACAAAAGGCGGGAGCCACATCTGAATGCGGTTACAGAGCCGGGGATAGAGCTCAGCAACACAAGTGCATGCCTGGCAATCACAGGTCCTGAGTTTGATTCCTGGTACCAAAAATATTAAAAAAAAAAAAAAAAAACACTTTTAAAAAGAATGCAATTACACTGACACCTGGCTCTCCACATTTGTGGAGAGAACTGACTGGCCCACCCAGAACTCATCTTACTTAAACATGTATCAGTTTTTTTTGGCTTCTAGGAAATTCATGGGGTAGCTAGGGTTTAACATTAGCAGAGTTATTTTCCTAGAAGACAAGTGGGAATCTTCCAGGCAGTGTCCAATTCATTTTCCCATAAAAACAACCTTGTTCACAGTTAGTCTTAAAGCACGTTTAAACCATAATGTAACTGCAATAGTACCAACAGTACTTTTATATTATTCAATTATACTTAACCTTCTATAGCATTAATTCTAAGTTCTAAACTGAACATGAAGAACCTGCCCAAAGGGCTAAAAACAATCTTCCTGGGTACTGTCCCTAATACGTCTTAACTCATACTTGCATGAGATCTATTATTTCTAATTTAACTCTTCTCTGGCTCTCATGAGCTGGGAAACAAGAGCAAGTTTAGTATGTGAATTCTTTGTCCAGAACAAAATGTTCCCAATTTGGGACTGAGTTCTCAGGTTCCCCTCTACTGAGAGAACTGAAATTAAAAGAATGACCAAAGCCAGACACGACACCTGTAACCCCCGAATTTGGGAACCTGGGGCAGGACTGCAAGTTCAAGGCTGGCCTGGGCTACAGAGCAAGACACTTACTGAGGTGAAGGACACCTAATTAGTCAGGTGTGGTTTCTTTAACTCGGGCTAGGGATGGTAGCATGCTTCTAGTACAAGCTACTCAGGAAGCTGAGGCAGGAGACGATAACTTGAGACTAAGAATTCAAGACCAGCCTCAGCAACACAACTACAACCTGTCTCAACAAGTGAAACATCAAGCTGGGTGCAGTGGTGCATTCCTGTAATCTCAGCACTTCGGAGGCTGAGGCAGGGCAATCATTTGCAAGTTTGAGACCAGCCTGTGCTACAAAGTGAGCCCAAGGCCAGCCTGAACTGCATAGTGAGACCCTGTCTCAAACACACACACACACACAAAAGTAGAATATCTGGAAGAAGATAACCTCAAGCTGGTGCAGGCAGTTGACAGTGAGGTAGGAGACATGTAAGAGTTCTCAAGTGGGGGCTGGGGATTTAGCTCAGTGGCATAAGCATGTGCCTTGTAAGCAGGCAGTCGTGAGTTCGATCCCCGGTACCGATAAAAAGGAAAAAGACAAAAAAAAAGAGTTCTCAAGTGAGCCCAAAGGCAGGCCCTGAGGATGGACCCCAAAATGAGCCAAGGCACAAATTTTTTTTTTTTTTTTTTTTGTGCCGGGGATTGAATTCAAGACCTCATGTTTGCTAAGCAGGCACTTACACCACTGAGCTAGATCCCTGGCCCCGAGGCACAATTTCTTTGAATTCTAGTTCTCCTAAAGAAAAGTGACATAGCTGGGGATTTAGCTTGGTAGCACAGTGGCTGCCTAGCAGATGCAAGGTCATAAGTTCAATCCCCAGTACCAAAAAAGAAAGAAAGAAATCACATTAAATAAGGTCAGAGAAAGAAAACTAAAGGACACAGGCTCAAAACAAGGAAAGGTGTGTTCAGGTTATCTGAGGTTTATAACGACCCTAAGCTAGTGGTGGCAGAACTAGGCTGCAACGTGCTGTTTGTTAACACTGAAAGCTCTGAAAGGTCCCAACCTATGAACAATGAGGAACACACAGGTAGATGGGCTAAGACATGAAGGATGCAAACAAGCACCCCACAGATGCCACAAGCTTTCTTTGCTTCCGTTCTCCTGCCATTCCCGTGCCAGGGCTGGAAACTAACCAGTCACAGGACTCCCTCTCTGAGGGGTTGGAGAGAAAGCCAAAAAAGGAACAGATGGTCCAGCTGCGCTAAAGAGTGACACTACTACACCAAGAGACACAATCCTGTTGTCCTAGTCTAAAATTAGCAAAAACTTCACTAAGCTACGGCAAGGGCAGCAGAAAGGGAGAAGATGCACACAGAAGTTATTTTGGAAGCAAGTGATTGGATTAGAACAAAGCTGAGGGGCTGGCTTTAGCCCAGCGGTTCCTTCGAGTCTGGCTTCCCAACCGCCCAGCCGACTAGTGACTAGTCCTTTAAAAAAAAAAAAAAAAAGAACAAAGCTGAGAATACCTCCAAGTTAAACTTGTAGTAGCCTGGAATGCTGTTCACAGAAATAAGAGAAAGGGTTATGTGTCACTGTGTATATCGAGGGTGTGACAGTGTCGATTAATATCTTGAGACTGAGGCTGTACATCGTGCCACATACCTGTAATCCCAGCACTCTGAGGCAGGAGTTCAAGGCCAGCCTGGACTACATAGTGAGTTCAAGTCCTGAATTATAGAGCAAACTCCTGTCTCAAAAAAACTAAACAAAACAAAGGGTCCTGGGACTGAGAGTGTGTATCAGTGGAAGAGTGCTTGCCAGGTACGTGTAAATCCTGGGTTTCAATTTCTAGCACTGAAAAACAAAATCATAAACTGGGGTTGGGCATACTGAATTTTATACATTTATGGGCTGGGGGTTTATCTTAGTGGTGTAAGTGCCTGCTTGGCAAACGAGAGGTCATGAGTTCAATCCCCGGTACCAAAAATAAAATAAACACATTTATGAGATGATGTCTATCAGGCAGAAGAAAATGAAATTCTGTTCAGATTTTGAGAAAAAGCTGTTTCAGATACAGATGAAGGTAACAGCTGATACCAAAATAAAAAATAAAACCAAAAGACAAACCCAGCCTGGTAGTGCACACCCGTGACCCTCGCATTCAAGAGGTTGAGGCAGGAGGACGGCTCAGTTTGAGACCAGCCTGTGCTAACTACTGAGTTCAAGGCCAGCATGAATTACAGTGAGATCCTGTCTTAAAAACAAAAATAAAACCACGAGACAAGAGGCCAAGAGAGCAACAACTGGAAGAAGAAAACAAGGAAAAAGGCAGGTAGGAAATTCTAAAAATACAGGGGGTGATGGTTCATTTAGCTGCATTTTCCTTCCTGGCTAAAAATCACCTGGGCCGGGGACTTAGCTCAATGGCATAACCACCAGTATGCAGAGGTGTAAGGCACAAAGCTAGGTCTCTAAAGTGACAGAACTGCAGGTTTTGGAAAAATCCATTAGTATCATTAATGGAAAATACCATGAGTGCAATTTGTAAAGATTCTCTTTTTGGGCCCTCAAAGCCTGGGAGGACCTCAAGACTCTGCTTTCATTTTTGAAAACTCATTCCTTCAACTAGGCCTTCAACCCAGATTCACTAATTCGTCTTATTTCGCACCTGGAGCACATAATCCTAGGAGGAGGCAGAGACGAACACGGCTGCCGTCTAAAGGAGCTTACGGTGATAAGCTACGAATCCTATATTCTGTTAGACAAGCTGGAAGACGGTGGGTGAGTTCGGAGGCAGAGTAGGGGCTCGAGATAAAGTGCAGGGGAGGAGCTGTCTTTTTAGAAAGGTGGGGCCAATTTAAACCAAAGAGAAAACGGAGGAAACCTGGCCGCGGCGGCCTTGCGAGTCGCAGCGCGAGACGCCAGGCCAGAGTGCGGCCAGACCGGAGCCAGGCTGCAGTCTAGCCGGGCTGCCCCCCACGGCCTCACAGGCACCGACGCCGGGTGACAGGCAGATGGCGGGGCGGTGAGCGAGCCGGCCTTGGCGGCTTGCCCTGGCCCGGGGCGTACCTGGGTGCTGCCTCGCGTCCAGCCAAGGCCTCCCTCCACCGGCAGCGTCTGGCCGCTACGGTCTGCACAACTTCCTGGGACGATCTAAAGTCACGTCCGGAACAAGTGCGTCTCGTGCGGGCGGCGGCACGAGAACCCCAAACGCCTCAGCTATTGGTAAGGAACGCAGCTCCTCTTCCCGCCCGCCCTAGCCTCTAGGCCTCGCCTCCTCTAGCACTCGCTTCCAAGCTGAGGAAGCAAACCGCCGCCCACCCGCAAAAGCCCGCCCCCTACGGTGGGAGGCGCCCCGTCGCTACTCAAACTGGAGACCGGCTATGGACTTCCGGCCTCCAGGTCAACTATCCTTGCGAAGCATCCTCAGACGAGCCTCCCTCCCCGAGAGGCCCATTGGATTCTGGGGGTTGTGGTTAACGCTTCAAGAGAGCGCTTACTGTGACTGGAGCTCGAAATCGGAACCTTTAGAACCCAAATCACCCAATCCTCAGCGTATATCTCAGTGACGTCTCCGGTAGCCAGGTAGGTTTTCTGGGGCCAGCCCTCCAGAGTGGACTATGCGCCCCCTAGAGTCTGGAGCGGCCCTCTCCAGGTATTCGGCTGCAGGCCGAACTCAGGTGTGGACCTGATGGGCACCACGAGGCCCTGCCCATGGTTTGCCCTCACGGTGACTAGTGTGACTTTCCCCTAAACAGCTTTTGGGAAGATGAGGTGTGGGGTCCTGGCCGAGGAGGAAGGGAGAAGGGACTTAGTGGGCACCACGATTGGCATGGAGAGTGTTATCAGGGAGGGAGATTTTTTTCATGTGTTCTGTGGTAAGGGTAGTGATACACGACAGCACGCGCAATGCCACATGCAGTGAAGCCTTTTAGTTGTTAATGAAAAAGCTGCATTTTATTGGGTGGACAGGCGACCAACCGCAGACTTTAAATTCACAGTTCATTGTTGTGGATTGAACAGATGTAGGCAAAAGTGTTGGAAGGCCTCTGGCCCACCTTAACCTCCAGGAAGGGCAGCTCTAGATAGTCAGTGCCTGGACCCAACCCAGACAAGCATAGGGAGGCTGTGCCCCTCAATTTGCAGCCTGATTGGGGCAGCTCTGCTCTTCATGGTCAGACCAAATTCTGAATGGCAACCATGAGGAACACCCAGGTTTGCTAGGGAGTGAGAGAGGGTTAACACAAAGCTGCCCAGTGCCAGTGTGCCAGGTGCTGCCAAATGGAAAGGGAAGCATAGACCCCTGCTGGACACAGGAGCCTCAGCTCTCAGAGGCTATTTATAGCTAGGGGCCTAGGCTGCTGACCTGGGACATTCCCCTGCTGCCACCCAGACCTGGAGCAAGGCCAGTGTAAAGTACACTCCCCTCCCCTCTTGTGTTTGTCCCTCACCATAGTGGGGAGGGTGGTTCTTTTCTTCCTCAAGTTTCTCAGCTCTTGCTGTCCTGATGCTCTTCAGTACTCCATGAGGAGACCCTCATTCAAGGAGAGGGAGCTGACTTTGGAATATAGGCACCCACCCAGCATCCCAAGCATTCTGGCAGTTGAGAATGAAGTGCAGGGCTCAGTAGGCAGAGGGACAGGGTGGCCTCTGGGGAGACAAACAGCCAAAGGGGCCCAGCTCTATACACTTCTTCCAACCAGAGCTCTGAATAGGGCGGCTGGGCAAGCACAAAGGTCACAGGGACCCAGCAATCTGAACTTGCTATGAAAAGGTGTAGCTGTCAGCAGATTAAGTTTCTGCTCCCCAAAGAAGTGCTGGCTAGCAGGGGAAGGGAGGATTTGGAAAGGTCACGCAGGGTGGGGAGGAGTTGGCAAAGATCTAGGAACCAGAAAGTCCCTAGGGAGAATAGCAAGCCCCAGGGGCAGAGATGCCAGCAGGGAGCTACTCTTGTGCCAGGGCAGCCTGAGGGAGGAGGAAAACCAGAGGTTTCTGATGATGCAAATGTTGCTAGGAGAAGCAGGGAAAGATCTGCTTAAGATCTTTGTATTTTGTCACCAAATGCTGAGATCCATTGATGCTGTGTGGGGCCTGGGGCTGTCAGCTGAAATACTCAGATCCCCCCTGGTGGCCCTGGCCTTATCCTTCCTATGGCTAAGATACTTCTTTAGCCATTTCATTGGGCCTGGGGACAAGTTTTTGGTCAATGCAAGGCAGCAACTGGCAGCCCTTGCCCTGATGCCCTCTCCCCACAGACAGACAGACAGACAGACACACACACACACACACACACACACACACACACAACACAACACACCCTGAGAGCAGGTGGCAGCACTGGGCCTTGATTCTGTCCCTCCTCACGCCAGGGAGAAAATTTCACATCTGGAGAGAGACAGGGCAGCTCCATTTCCAACAAGAGGCTGCAGGCCTCTCAGTTCAGAACTCCAACTGTGTAGCTGAGCCACAGCCTCAAGTTTCGTCTCCAGTGAAAAGCTGAGACAACCACTTGCTGAGAGTTCTGGGGGTCTTGGCCAACCAGCTGCAAGCTTCAGCTTGTATCTGATGGGGTAAAAACGCTGCCTGTCCTGGGCCCTGGCCCCACTCACATGTGTTCTGGATGATTCTGCAGACATCGGATGAATTCACCCACTGGCTGGCCCTCATAGCACACCTTGTACACAGCCATGAACAGTGGGAACCTAGAGCAGAGGGAGATGCCTAGCTTAGTCTCCTGTCCTTGAGCCATTCTCTACCCATCTCTCCCCAGCCACCTCCTAAGCCTCCACTCCAGTACCAGCACTCAGGCAGATTCTGGCACCCAATTGCAGAGAACCTGAATTCCCCAGCACTGAGTTTTAGGGTCAGGTTGCTAGCTGCCCTGTTCCCTATCATATTGAACCTGCCTATACGACTCCCCAGTTTCAAGTTTTGTTTTGTTTTTCCCAGTTGGGCAACCCATCTACCCTTTCTGAACCTCAATGTGATCGATATGACAAATCAGTGAAGATAAGATGTATCTATGAACGTGTGCTTACATATTATATGAAGGTGTCAATAAGTGTCAGTGTCCTTTGCCCTCCTTGCCCAGGCTCCCTTAATCTGGAGCTATGAGCTACTCTTCTGAACCTGTTTCATACACTTCTAGGATTCTTTCCCAGGCCAACAGAGCTCAGCCATGTTCTGCTCAGCCCAGTCACCCCATCATGTTCCCTAAAAAGGAGACATTAAAGCACAGCCATCCTTCTCGGTACCTAGGACAGGCTACAAGGGACAGAAGGGCTGGACTGGGGGGACAGACAAAGAATTGGGACAGTCAGATTAGCATATACTCCTGCAGAAGTCCAATTCCCAGAGAAACGAAAAATTGCCAGTTGTGGTGGCACATGCCTATAATCTCAGCACTTGGAAGGCTGAGGCAGGAGGATCACCATTAGTGTGAGGCCAGCCTGGGCTATGTAGTGAGTTCAAGTTTGGCCTAAACAGATAGCAACATTCTCTCTCAAAAAACTCAGGGAAAAAAAAAAGGACAAAGAAAAGGACAAGGAGGAAAGGACAGGGGAGGCTTTGCAACATAAAGAGTGCTGAGTGAGAATGAGGCCACAGCCCTGAACTGGCTGAAGATGCTGAGTGCTGCTGCCCCTTCAAACTCTGAACATAAACTTGCATTCCCTCTCTTCCCAGTTCACAGATTGTGCAGTAGTCAGGAAGACAGTGAATGGGGATGGCACCTGCCTATGGCTTGTTCCCCCCAGGGCAGGGCAGCACTCACTTGTCTACCAGGCCTTTGTGCTGGAGGATACTGTGTAGCTCCCGGGCTGTCTGGGGCCCCTGCAGCTTCTGCCCATTCAGCATCTCTTTCTCCAGCTGCTCAATAGACTGTAAGGAAAGCAGGACATGTGGGTGGAAGCGTGAGAGAAGCGTTGTTCATATGAGCTGTAAAGTCTGGGGCTCAGATAGGTAGCAGGCTCTTAGAGGGAAAGAAAGGTGGGAAGGTCCTAGCAGTCTTAATACTTGTGCTGAGGTGCTGCCCACAGAGCCCACCTTTCCAGTGCGGGCGAAGGCCTCAGCCACCTTGCGGTTCCTTCCTCCGTAGCAGGTAGTGATAAGGTCAGCGACACCGCAGCTCTCCAAGAAGGTGGCAGAGGACACAGAGCCACGGCAGAAGAGCTTGGCAAAGGCGATCATCTCCATGAGCCCCAGCCGTATCACTGCCGCCTTGGTATTGTCACCAAAGCCCAGCCCATCACAGAAGCCAGCTCCCACAGCCACTATGTTCTTGGGAAGGAGAGGGCATGGGTGAGAGAAGACCCCTCCAGCAAGCCCGGTTGGCACCCTCGAGGTGCCTGCCTGACACGCTCACATCATGATGCACACACTGAACGAGGGAAGCGCGGAGGAGGATATGCTTCTAAGCTGTCCACCTCCTGGTTTTCCCACAGGCCACACCTTCCTTACTCTACTGGCTGCCCTGTTCCCTATCATATTGAACCTGCCTATACGACTCCCCAGTTTCAAGTTTTGTTTTGTTTTTCCCAATTGGGCAACCCATCTACCCTTTCTGAGCCTCAATGTGATCGATATGACAAAGCAGTGAGGATAAAATGTATCCATGAACGTGTATCTATGTATCTATGAACGTGAAGGCTACGCCAGTTCCCTTGCCTGCATGCCCTAGCCTTTCTTCTGCAGTCCTTGGTGGGGGAGTGCTCCATGGAGAAGAGGACCAGCTGTCCAGGAGAGACCTGGGCTATCAGCACATGCCGAGCTGAGCCAGCCCCTCCTTTGGGGCCTTATCTCCAACCCATAGCTGCCTCTGTGCCCCTCTCACCTTTAAGGCCCCACAGATCTCCACTGTGTCCACCTCTTGCACCACTGTGATCCGGAAATTGGGGGTCTGCATCAGATCTTTCAGAAGCTGTCCCTGGCCAGGGTCCTTGCAGCCTTAAGTGGAGAACAGGGAAGGCTTTCAGGAGGGACCTTTTTTGCTTTTATGAAGAGGTCATACGGGTTGCTCAGGGTGGTTTCAGATCCTGCCCCGGCTTCTTGAGTAGCTGGGGCTACAGGCATGTGCTATGGTGCCTGGCTAGTGGGAGACTCTTAATTGCTTTTCCCACATCTAAGCAGGACCTGAAACTCCTTCCCTGGGGGTGCCCCAACCTTCCCTCACCTCTGACACTTCTTCTTCTCCCTGCCTTGTGGAAGAAAGTGGCTCAGGGGAGGGGGAAGAGTTTGGGGAGGGGGAGCAACTAGAATTGTGTGGAGTATTTGGGGCTCACCAATAGTGGTCTCACAGAACTTCTCATCAGCCACCTCACTGGCAATGTTGGCCCCCATCAGCACACTCATGGGGATACCAAGGCGCTCCCCAATCACTTCAGAGATGAGCTTCAGCCCATTGGGGCCCTCGTCTACCCCCTGGGCACAGGATGGAGCTCAGATCAGAAGCTCTTTACACCCAGCTGAGAGCTTCCCACCCAGAAATCCTGCCCCTTCCAAATCCACTGTTTATCAGTGCCCCTCCTCAAAGGTCCTGTGCCATTCCAACGCAGCAACAGCTGGCTGTGAGGAGGGGCCATGGGAAAACCCTCCTTCCATGTACTCTACCGAACTTCTGTCTCTGGGGCAGCATATTACCTCCAAATCCCCAAACAACCTCCTGCCCTGTTGCGGGCCCAGACCAGCTCCCTTCTTGTGCTCCTCAAATCAGCCTTTCAGAAGGAAAGGCTGTTAGGGACTAAATCTGGGAAGGCTGGACTTGAAGGAGCAAATCCTCCGACTGCCTGACCCCACCATCAATCCCTAGTGTCTCATAAGAAAGACTTAAGTCTCCTAACTCCACTAAGACAGGTGCCTCCAAACCACTTTCTTCTCTACTTCCCAACCAATCTCCAGCCAGTGGCCTCAAGCATGCAACTCTTCCTTAATCCTCTCCAAAGCCAACTCCTCTCTTCTTCCTGGGAACTCACTCTATTCCAGCCGTTGTCTATTCTGTTTGCTTTCCCTGCTGTGAACCCCACAACTAGCTGCACTCCATACCCACCCACAGGAAGGTGTCTCTGGCACCTTAATAAGAGATATGCCAATGGCGTTGGCCTTCAGGTGGCCCTTCAGCTGGTCACAAATCTTGCCAATGAACTGATGGGGCACCACGAAGATCAGGATGTCAGCCTCCGAGGCGGCCTGGACCACATCTGGGACAGCCACCTGTGGGATAAGCAGGTGCTCAGGGGCCTGGCAGCCAGAACTCATTCAGGTAATCTAGAAGCTGAAGAGGAGGCTGGGGGCGGGTCCAGAGGAAAGAGTGTTAGGGACCCAATCGGGCTCCGAATAGGAGCCAGTCCTCCAACTCCCTGTGCCCGGCCATCATTCCCCCCGGCTGTAGCTGTCCTGGACTCTTGAGGACTCCCGGAGCCCTCTGCCAGCACTCTTCTAACCTTTGGCTGTGGGACAGTGAGGGAAGCCAAAGCTGCCTGGACTTGGCAGGAAGAAGAGTCCGAGTAAGATTTCATCACGTTGCTCCTCTGAGGGCCTCAACTGGGAAGGGAGAAGCCCAGCCTTTCTGCTTTCTTCCCTGCTCCCCCTCTCCAGGTAGGAAGACAGCCATGTGGATTTGACCAAAAACCTGAAGTTCAAGGAATGGCCTTCAAGTCTGCTAATAGCCCAGTGAATGAATAATAGGCTTAGAACCTGAGGCAGGGACTACCTGGACCCCAAGTGTGGGAGCCTCACAACCAGAATTCGGTTCCCCTGGAGACCAAGTTCCTTGGCCTCCCTCTTCCTTCCCAGCCTGGGAACCTGTAAGGGGGAGGTATGCCCAGGTTCGCCTCAGTCCAGCCAAGTGCCTAGAAGAGCCCAAACAAAGGTGCCCATGTCCACAGCAACCCTCCTGAAATGCTTCCCGAGTCCAGGCTGGCACCTGAAGTGGCCCCTTTCAGCAGCCCTGAGTGCTGACTCCTGGACTTCCCTCAGTTGCTTTTCCTCTTTAAGACATTCCTTGCAGGGTGTGTGGGCTTACCACATTTGGGGGCAGCTTGTGCCCTGGCAGGTATTTGACATTCTCATGCTGCGTGTTGATGATCTCTGTCAGCTTTCTGCCCCCAACATCTTCCTCAAACACCCACATGGTCACCCGTGGGTCAAAATGTGCCAGCTGGGCTGCATTGCCACCCACGATCTTGGCAATGGCTGAGCCCCTGGCAGAGGGGGAACACAAGAGTGGAGTGTGATGTGAGAAAGGAAATAGTGGCAGGAGTTGGGGTAGTCTCATCCCAGGTTTAACAGCACCCCACCAGATTATCTGCTTTCCATCTTAATGGTCACCTGCATCCCCTATGCCAAGGGCGTCCCCCATGACCTAGCAACAGAAAGGATCTTCACTGCAGTCAGACTTTGCTTGTGGAGGAGGGGGTCAGCCTGCCGATCCCAACCCTCCAAGCTCAAGGAGTCTTTCGGATAGAGAAGGGAGCACCCTTGTTGCCTTCCTATGGCAAACAGGTGCAGCTGCCCAGGTAGGCACAGGGCCAGGGAGGTCAGGCACCGTCTGTCCTGTACGCATAGGCACAGAAGACAGCCAGCAGCAGGGGCTGAGCAGGAACCTAAGGGCATTTCCTACCCACCTTCTGCCTCCTGCCCTCCCAGGTTCCCTCTCCAGCCCCTTTGCACAGGGGGAAGCTCACTTGGCGCCCTTGACAGAGTCGCTTACCAGTTGCCAGAGCCTACAATGCAGACTTTCTTGCCAGCCATGGTGCTGCTTCTCTGCCCGAGCGGCTGGTGGGGGCCGGAGCATTTAACTCCACCGCGCGCGGGTACAGCCAAGCCCCGCCTCCAGGGGCGGCTGGGAGGCTGGCGCCCAGGGAGATAGGGAGTCTGGCAGAGCCAGGGAAAGGAGAGAAAAGGGTAGAGACAGGTGGGGAACGGAACAGGGCAGAGGGCAGGCAGTCTTGTACTCAGGTTTGCAGCTGACAGTGCCTGCGAGCTGCTTCTCTTGGCCCCAGCCCAGTTTCCTACCCTTTCCTTTATCTCATTTTGAGGTCTGCTAAGAAATAGCCCAGATAAGGAGGACTGACTGGTCCCTCTCAATGCCCTTTGATCCCCAACACGGGAATAAATTGTAATTAGTCTATTAACCCTAGTAGCAGCTATATGATTACCCCACCCCCATCCTGTGAAAATGGGGGTGGGAACCAGAGGTCCTCTACTACTAAGCTACACACCCTCAGCCAATTTTTTTTTTTTTTGGTACTGGGAATCGAACTCAGTACCTTGAGCTTGCCAGGCAGGTGCTTATGCCACTGAGCTTTATCCCTGGCTCTCAGCCTGCATTTTGAGACAATCTCCCTAAGTTGTCTTGGTAGATCTCAAACTTGCCATCGTCCTGCCTCAGCCTCCCTCAGAGCTAAAATTACAGGTGTGCACCACCATGCTGATTACTTCTTTTTCAGAGGTAAGAATTACCCACCTACCCACAGCAATTACCCACCACCAGCTGCTCTAGTTTATCCTTCTCCCACCCCACACACTAGCTCTACTGCAGGTGTAGGCCTGTGGATGGCGGGGAGATGTGGGCTGCTTTTAAGTAGGCCCTTACCCACACAGCGAGTAAGGGCCTACTCTGGGGGCAGTCTCGCCCCAGGTTTGAGACCCCAGGAGACCTAAAGGACAAGGTGATCTTGGTTGCCACGGTAGCTATCCCCAGGACTCATCCTTGGGCCTCTCTGGGCCTTAATCAATCCCCACCTGCATGTGTTGCAGGAGGAAAAAGGGAGGGTCAAAGTCAGAAGGCTCTGATACCACATGGCCCACAGTTCTGGGGTTGACAGAAGCAGTGGCCACAGTTCTCTGTTTCTTCTCTTGGGTTTCCACACCACTACTTGAGGAGCTCCCACAGATTAATGGCTAGTTTCCAGAAGACAAAAAGCTCCAATACCCGGGCAGCTATTTCCAATGCTCAGGTAGCTATGTCCTCCTGAGCTTTGTGGTCTCAGAAGCATGAGAGTAAGCAAATGTGTGACTGTAAGAGAACAGCAGGCTCACACTCAGCAGCTGAGGCTCTTCATTGTCTACAGCCATCTGTTTGACTAAGAGGAGGAGGAGCTCTGGTTTCCAGGCTGGTCTGGAGTGAAACAAGAGGCCCCTACCTCCAAAGGCCTGCACTTTGGCTTAGAGGGCAGACAGCACCAGCACTGCCTGCTCATGTGCTGACCTCCTGGCCTGACAGACTGCTGAGTAGGCGTTGCCATCTCCGGGGCCACCACTGGCCAGTACCAGTAAAGGACATTGGGCTTGAATCTGGGTGTAACCAGCAGGAAGGGTAATGGGTAGGAGGTCAAGACCAGAGAGCCCAGGGACTGCTCAGAAGCCAACCATAGTCTCCCATGACCAGTCTCCATGAGGGGAAGAAGGTGCATGAGATCAGTAGTTAGTTGTTTTCTTTAGAACAGAGTTGAGCCTTATATGGGGCTTGCCTGCCACAGCCCGCTCCTTTATTGTACTGGCGGACAAAGGCACCAGTGCCAGGCTGCCAGCTGGGGTACTATGGGAGATGGAGGAGAAAGGCTGTTTCTGTACCTGGCACATGATAGGAACCCCAAAGAACTGACATTTATACTTAAATAACCTCCTGGTTTTGCCTAATGCTTTCCTCTCTTAGCCTTTACAATCATTTTGGGTAGTGTGAAGACAAAGCATTTGCCAAGATTCAAAACTGGCTTCTCATAGGAAGTTATCAGTATCACTAGCTCTTTCCCTGAGAGCAAACTGTAGATTATTTGCTTGAAATTAATGACTCATCAGCCACTCACCACACTTGTAATCAGCTTGGGTAAAGAGAGATGTCATTTAGATGTCCCTGACATCAATTTTCTCTACTCCAACCTATTACCTCACACACTGCTCTACTTTCTCTGCTTGTCTGTGAAACCCCCAAGTTCCAGACTAGGAACAGGGGTTGAGTTGGACTATAAGGCAATGCTGGAGTCTTTTCCTTCTATGGAGGGAAAGAATCATTTTATTTTTTTATTTAAGGCAGGGACTATTTACATAGCCCAGGCTGGCCTCAGACTCATGGCAATCCTCCTGCCTCAGCTTCCCGAGTGCTGGAATTATAGGAGTGCACCACCACACCTAGTCCTCTTTTTTGGTAATGGGAATCAAACTCAAGATTTTGAGCTTGCCAGGAAGGCACTTATGTCACTGAGCAGCCCCCCCGCCCCCCGCCCTTTCTTTTGGTCTTTTTGGGACAGAGTCTCTGTATGCAGTTCAGGCTGGCTTTGAGACCATTTTATAGCCCAAGCTGGTCTCAAACTCACGATCCCCCTGCCTCAGATCACAGGTGTGCACCACCATGTCTAGTTCTCTGCCCTACTTTTAAAACAATGGCACAAAAGAAGCAAGCAGTGGATCACTAGGTGGGCAGCAGGCAGAACTGCAGAATTCCATGCTTCTGTTCATACAAATGATCAGCCTCAGCTTTCCTCCAAACTGCCAAGGAGAGGCAGGCCATTTTGTCAGAAGATAACACACTGATCCTGACATCCTCAGAGCCTTGAGTGGAACCCAAGTACTGGGTTTCCACAAAAATAAGGCCTAATTAGAGATCAAAAATGCCAGTCCTCATCAACCTATCCTTTACCTGCCATTAAAGAGTAGCCACTGAGCAAGAGAACAGTAAGGTTAATCTGCTTGACACTGGCCATTGCTCATAATCACCAATTAGACAAGGTTTAATTTTCTAGTTAGGTCTTATTTTGGGGTAAACATGGTAGCAGACTCAGAAAATCTAAGTACCAACTGTTGTGCAAGCCTTGGCCTTGACCACACCTGGACAGTTACCTCAGACAACCTCTAGAGGTGATGCGTGCTTGTAAATCCTACCAGGCACCAAGAGGGCAGTTCATTCCAGACAGGAAGCGGCCCAGGTACTCAAGAGGGACAAGGGACAAGACTGCAGTGCCACTGAGCTGGCAGCAGCTGATGAGCAAGGAAGCTGGAGGGCCCTAAGGTCCAGTGGTACAGCCTAACAATCCCAAGCAGCACTTGGCCTGGTCACCAGTCTCTGAGGTGAATCCCAGTTCAAAGAAACCTGGATCCCCAATGTCTGGTCATGGCTAACCCACAACAGGTGTTCATTAAATATCTGTCAAATACACACATGAACTGAGCTGACTGTGGCAAAGGAACGTTCAGAGGGAGCTTCCCCACAGGAGGCAGGGAACTCACCCTTCAGAAGATTCTTTTATTAAAACTGGGTGACACTGATAAAGGGACAATACAAAAAAAAATTTTGGTCCATGAAAAAAACATAATTCAGTTAATAAAAATTTATCTTAAACAGAGACACTGTGTAGGAGTGCTGAGCTTCCTCCCTGTGCTTCCAGAGAAGAGTCAGGCCAGGGCTCAGCCTCTCCAGGGTTATCCAGTGTCACTGGAGGTGAACCTTTTTGCTGGGAGGGTGGAAATATGGCAAGACGACAATGGGGTGAACACTCTGCTGTTCCCAGTGGCGAACAGGCAGGGATTAGGGGCAGGATGACATGCTCGCAGGAGCCTGAGGAAGGGTGGGGAAGCAGGGCTTTTGTCAGTTCTCTGGGTTCAGCTCATGCTGAGCAAAATCCCCATGCCCAGCTGTTTCCCACCCTGCTATGTGGAGTCTGCGAGTCTGGGATATGCTAACTTGGGGGTGGCACAACCCTGAAGGATCTGAGGCTCTCTTGGAAAGATGCAAATCCATCTCTGTTCCAAAGGGCCAAGATCTCGAGGTCCTGCTACCTGAGGGGTCTGAAGCTTTGAGGGCAGGGGTGGAGAGTCACAATCCTATGAGTCAGGGATACTGAAGTCACAAACTCAACTCAGAGCTGTTTTGCAGCCCTAGACGCTTTCACTCCTCAGTGCCCAGGAAATCACCAGTGATGATCAACAGGGCAGAGAGACAGGAAGACAGGGACGGCCCAGCACTTTACCCGTTTGACTTTAGGCCTATTTCTCCATTGAGGGAAGCAGCAAGGAGTGAACGAGTCATTCCTCCAAGCAACAGCAGGAAGGAACAGCCGCTGCTGGCAACGGCAGTAGCCCACAGTAGATCCCTAGGCAGAAAGGGAAAGGCAAGATTCCCCCACCCAAATACCTCGGACTAGGGCAGGTATGAGGGACAAAGGACAGTTACAGGGAGTGTGCAGGAGGGACCAACAGTTCAAGAACACACTCCAATACTGACATGGACCCCGACGTGGAGTCGACAGAAGCACTAAGACAGCAGGGCACTCCAGAGGGCTGGGGACTGACCTAGGGCTTGGTGGAGCCCAAGAACCAGGGTCCCTTTAGTGCTAGAGGGCAACAAGTGAAGGGAGAACTTGCTCCAAATGCACGAAGGAAGGAAACTAGATTCTGTTACCAGGAGGAGCAAGTCAACTAGCTTACAGAGTGCCACCAGGCCTGAGTCTAGGAGAAGGAAGTGACAGCTCTCAAGTCCTGGGTCTCTGAGGGCTGGATCAGTGTAGTTGGTCCCCTTGAAGACCATCTGGCCTTCGGCCCAGTCCATTCAGAGCACTGATTACTGCTACAGGTTCTCTAACGCTAGAGGTCCAATGCAGACCAAGGGAGGGCAGAGGCACATGGGAACTTTGTGGGGCAAAGGGAAACTGGGGATAGGAAGGGATGGGACAGGAGAAGAGGGTAACAGGTGTCTTGTGAGACAGAAATGTGAGACCCTCTTCCTTCTGGCATTGTCCTTGAACCAACAGCATCCCTGGAAGGCCCTAAGCAAGACCAGGGCAGGTGCTATGAGGCAGGCAGCACAGGGCCCAAAAACAGAATCGGCACAGCCAAATCAGGGCTGTAGGAGAAGCCCTATGTATTCCGGATTCCCAGAGCTTGCTCTAATTCTTGTCGTCTCTGTTGCACCTAAGGAGAAAATAATGGGAGTGGAAGATGAGACAGATCAGAAATTGGTACCTAGCACCGCTGACTCTCACCAAGCATCCAGACCCACTGCTCTTTGTCAGTTTCCCATGGCCCCGTGCACCTACCTTGGAATAGAAGTATCGGCACACAGCCTCCTGAGCCCAAGGCTGGAAGTAGAACTCAGCTCGGCGCTCTTCCTCTGGGTTACCCACCACATCGGTCATGGTCTAAGGGAGAAGTATGGAAGAAAATGGGAAAAAAATTTGTTTCCTGCCTTTTCATCTGTTACTGGTCAAATTTTATCACCCTCAAAGATGTAGAAATTTGGGGCTGGGGATTTAGCTCAGTGGCATAAGCACCTGCCTGGCAAGCAGGTGGTCATGAGTTCGATCCCCAGTACTCATAAAAAAGAAAAAAAAAGGGGGGCTGGGGATTTAGCTCAGCAGCATAAGCGCCTGCCTTGCAAACAGGCAGTCGTGAGTTCGATCCCTGGTACCGGTAAAAAGGAAAAAGACAAAAAAGAAAAAAAAGAAAAAAAAAAAAAAAAAAAAGATGTGGAAATGTGAATCCCTTAGTATGAGTGAATGTGATCTCATTTGGAACACGGTTTCTGTAGCAATCAAGATGAAGCCATTAGGGAAGACCCTAATCTAATGTCTGGGATCCACAAAGAGGCAGTGTGGACACAGAGGCAGGTGCACAAAGAGGACAGTTAAGAAGACACGTGGAGAATGTCATCCATACATTAAGGAGTGCCCAAGACTACCAGAAGCCTGCAACAAATTCTCCCTTACCATCTCCTAAGGAACCAAGCTAGCTGCCAACTTCATTTCAGACCTGTAGCCTGCACCACTGTGAGACAAAATCCTGTACTTCAAGCCATGCAGCTGATGCTAGCCTGCTGCAGGAGCCCCAGCAAACTAAAGCAGTGCCCAACCACTTCCTGCTATTCACAAGTCACTGCCTGATTTGGGGGCCTTGTAGCACTCCTTGTCTCTTGCACGTCTATCCAGTCTGTTGTTATAGGAACAGCAACCACAACCCAAGAACCAAGCGCATTTCACACCTACTGTGCCCATGCCTACCGTCTCACCTGAGCTTACAGTGCTCCCCTCTAGGAAATACCTTTTTGGTTTTGTTCTTTTGAGACAGGGTCTTGATACATAATTCAGGCTGGCCTTGAACTCACTGTGCAGCTGGATCTGAACCCATGGCAGTCCTTCTGCCTCTGCCGCCCAAGTGCTGGGATTACAGGTGTGGGCTACCACGCCCAGCTGGAAATATCTTCAGATTACATGAAGACTTCCTGAATGAGTATGGTCTCACTGATCTCCCTTCTCCTTTAAATTATCTTACGGGTTCTAGTCAATTTTGATAATGTCTCACAAGGCTGTTTTTTAATCATGTTAGCCTGATCTTTCCAAATAGAATGCATACTACTTTGAGAGCAGAGGTCAGGCATCCCTCTCTCAGTATGAGCACAATGATAGCACTAAGAACTAAATGGACACAGCCTCCCATTCTCTATTGTGTTTTTTTCTTTTTTTCTTGTTTTGGTTTTTGGAGACAGGTTCATGCTGTGTAGTTCAGGCTGGACTTTCAACTCATGGCAATCCTCTTGCCTCGGCCACCCAAATGCTAGGATGACGGATGTATATCACCATTGCTAGCCACTTTCCCTACTTACTGTAAAATGGCCCCTTGGATGTGCTAAAGGAAAATACAGTCTCTCGAGTCCCTTTCAACCCTTCTACCAGTTGGACAAAGAAAAAGCAGACGTGCACCTCAGTGAACTGTCTCTGCAGGCCCCTCTTGGGTTCTTTACCTTGAGGTCCCGGCACTGGGACTGAAGCCAGTCATTGATGAAACCCTGAGGGTCTCTGGCGAAGCTCAGCATGAACTCTCGCTGGGTCTTCAGCTGGTTGATAGTTTCTATTGTCTCATGGATCTAAAAGGAAAAGGGACACTTACACAATTTTTTTGGTACCAGGGATCAAACTCATGACCTTGTGCTTGCCAGGCAAGTGCTTATGCTACTGAGCTAAATCCCTGGCCCACTTACACCATTTTCAAGAAACACAAAGTGAAATGACAGTGCCCAACACCTCTAGGTGCTTCTAGTCCTTTGCATTCTTTCAGCAGATGACATGCATTTGTTTCTGTCTATCCCATCTGAGGCAATTTTATTTTAAATCTCTATCTCATACTCAAGTCCAGCACCACGGACAGAATCATGCGTACCTAATCTCTAGTCTGGAATCCACTGCCTAAATTCCAATTAACCTAATGCTTTCTTGATTTAAGACACCTTTAACTCAGTATCTCCAAAACTAACTTCACTCCTTCTCTTTAGCATCTAACTCCTCTTCTTAGTCTTTTTTTTTTTTTTTTGTCTTTTTTGAG
Organism: Cavia porcellus; assembly: GCF_034190915.1. Taxonomy (NCBI): domain Eukaryota; kingdom Metazoa; phylum Chordata; class Mammalia; order Rodentia; family Caviidae; genus Cavia; species Cavia porcellus. The sequence goes on along the minus strand of NW_026947491.1, from coordinate 41,591,219 downwards.
ACAGGGTCTCGCTATGCAGTTCAGGCTGGCCTTGAGCTCACTTTGTAGCCCAGGCTGGTCTCAAACACTCAAGTATTCTCCCACCTCAGCCTCCCAAGTGCTGGGATTACAAGGGTGAGCCAACACGCCCGGCTCTCTTCTTAGTCTTAATGCATCCTAATTTCCACCCAAACCAGAAACCAGGGAGTCACCACCTTGCTTTTTTCTCCTATACCCTCATGCAACCCTTGGCCAAATCCCTTAATTCCACTCTGACATCTCTCATTTCAGTCTATTATTTCCATCCACACTGTCCAAAGATCACATGGTTTCCCAGGCTTTCTGCCCCCAAAACCTGCCCTCTTCCAGCTGTCTACCTTCCCCTAAGTGGGCATTTTAATTCATACAGCTCCAGCACCTTCACTGGTGAGCTCTCAACAGGCTCCCTGTCTTTATCTGCAAGATAAAGTATAAAACTAGCTTTCCCTGAACTGAAGCTCTATTAGGCTCCTGCCTTCCAACTCAGCTTCCTATCCCCAAGCATCCTATCCCTGGCACCTGCACTTTTTCTAGCACACCAAATGCCTTTGATTTCAATATGCTAGGTTTCCTTTCCTCTTTGGAGTTTTACATATGCTGCTCCCTGTTCTGGAATATCCTCCACCTCCCATAATTCTGACACTACTGTCCTTCCTCCCCTGTTGTTAACTCTCATTTTGTCCTTCTAGGTTGACCTTGAGGCATTTACCCTCCTGGGAAAATCTCCTCATTCCCCTTTGTATGGGTGGAGCACTTTAGGCTTTGCCTGCTGGGTCTATGCCTAATGTTAAGGGTAATGATGATGAAAGCAGTAACAGCAGGAGTTACTCTTTGCTATTTTATGTGCCAAACAATTTCTCTTGCCTTTAAACACATTGTGATTTCATATTTATAACACCCTTATAAGAACAGAACAGTGGTACCTTGGTTCACGAACTTAACTTTTGCTAGGTTTTTTTTTTTTTTTCTTCAGTTTATTTTGAGACAGGTCTCACTGTAGCTGGCCTTGAACTCACTTTGTAATGCAGGCTGGCCTTCAACAGGCAGCAATCCTCCTGCCTCAGCCTTTTGAGTGCTGGGATTACAGGCATGCGCCACCACATCCAGCTATAAACAATTTAGTTTATAGTTTATAGTTATTTTGGAAAAGAGGGCCATGTTTCTGTTTATGTGGAAAGACAGTCACAGTTGTGTTTGTCACCAAATATGCAGTTTGCAAATGAAAAATTTTGCCAAATGTTTCTATTTGCAAACCAAATTGTTTATAAATGACAAGTATTCATGAACTGAGATACCTGTGTATTATGGTCTATTTCACAGATCAGAAAGGCTCAGTGTTTTAAAAGTATGGCCAGAACAATTTGTAATAGATAAATCTTGGAAACAGCTCAAATGCCCATTAACCAACCAATGGATAAAGAAGATGTGGTGTTTTTTTGTACCAGGGATCAAACTTATGACCTTGCACTTGCCAGGCAGGCTCTTATGACACTGAGCTAAATCCCCAGTCGTGATATGGGTTTTTTTAATAAAATGAAATATTACTCTACCATAAAGAAGAACAAGCTTGGGACATTTCTAGCTAAACAGATGTACCCTGACATCATACTGTTAAGTCAAATAAATCAGACACACATGTGAATACTGCACTGTTTCTCTGGTGTGAGAAACCAACAGTGTAAATAAGGGCAAAAATGTATAGTACATATTGTGAAGTAGGAAGAAAATGTTCAAATGGGAAAGGGAACTGGGAGGGTAGGAGGGGGAAAAGAAAAATAATGATGAGAAAAGAAGAAAAAAAAAGGAAATGAAGGTTTTATAAATAAGGAGGGGAAGGCCAGGTGTGGTGACATATGCCTGTAGTCCCAACCTATAATCCCACCAACCTGTAATCAGGAGGCAAGAGGACTGCTATGAGTACGAGACCAACCTGGGTTAAAAAGTGAGTTCAATGCCAGCCTGAACTGCACAATAAAACCCTGTCTCAAAAAGATAAAATAAAACAGAAGAGGGGTTAAAGGGTAGGAGAATGGGAAATAAAAAAGAATCAAGTTATATCAATGTACACATACAAATCCCCTATAATGAATGTGGTCATTGGATTGGGGATTTAGCTCAGTGGCATAAGCACCTGCCTAGCAAGCACAAGTCATGAGTTCAATCACCGGTACCAAAAACACAAAAACAAAACATGAATGCGGTCATTATGTATACTGAAAATGTACCAATAAACTTAAAAAAAGAAAAAAAAGGTATGGTCAGAATCAGAACTTATGTGAGTTTGCCTCTAATCAGCACAGTGCTTGACATACACTGGGTGTCAATATATTTTGAATGAAAACTGAGAAGCAAAATGTGGCCTAGAAGCTGTGACAGGGAACTGGTGGCACCCAAACTATCCAGGGCAGAAAATCCTACCTTGTTGTCTAAAGTAGCGATCTCCTGCTGACTAGCAGTAGACAGCAAAAAAGAATTCATCTGGGTTTTCAGGGTATCATCCACTTCCACATCAATGTCATAACAAGCTGTCTTTTTCTGGTCATTTGGGTCAACACTAGAGAGAAAACCAAAGAATTCTGGTAAAAGGGGTGGCCCCCCAAAACCAAGTTACACAGAACCAAAAAGATGGCCCAAGGATGAAGGGAGAGGAGACTGACAGGAAAAGGCCCAACAATTTTTGGGTACAACAGAAATATTCTGTACCTTCACTGCGGTTGTATCTATATAGAATGTATTTCCTACCAAAAGTCATCAAACAATATTTCAACTGGAAAAAAAATACTAAGTACAAATAGAATACAAAGTACAAGTTCTACCTCATTAAAGTTGGTTTTTAAACAGGTAATAGTAAAAATTCGAATTATACAGAACAAAACCAGTGAAAAATAATTTCTTTCCTCTCTAAAAGAAACCACTGCTACAAGGTCTTATACATCTTTTTTCTTTTTTAAACTAAAATGTCCAAAATAAAATCAAACAAGACACACATACATGTAAAAAGTGATTTAAACATAAGAATTCAGGACAGACCAGTTTTGGGGTTTCTTGGTTTTATTTTGAACCCAGGGCCTTTGTACTGAGAGCTATATTACTATCAGTCTCTTCATTTTAAGTTTCAAGGTAGAGTCTTGCTAAGTTGCCCAGGCTAGGCTCAAACTTGCCACTATGCCCAGCTACAAACCAGTTTTTATGAACCCAACATATAGCATGCAGGAGTTAGGTAAGTGGTGGCTGAGGGCCTAAAGAAAGGCTTTATCAACTTAAAGAAAGGCTTTATCAGACTTAAAGCAAAAGGAATTTTAGTGCACACCTATAATCTCAGGCAGGAAGATCCTTTCAAGTGCAAAGCCAGCCACAATTACACAGCAAGTTTAAAGCCAGCCTGGGCAATACGGAGAGATGCTGTCTCAACAAAACAAAGCAAAACACAACAAAACACAAAAACAAAAAAAGAATAGGACAGATGCAATACTCAACAAAGACATGCTGCTTTGAAGAAGTTCCTCTCTGCCTAGATACCTTGCTCTGTATTTTCTAAACAAAAGAGCAAACAGACGAAATGGAGTCTCTGGCTGAAATGCTCTACCATCCAGAGATGCCTGTTGGCCCCTCCTGTCAGCTATAAGCTTGTAAAAGTTAAAAACTGATCCTGTAAAGGATGGGGCTCTGATGGGCAACTGTTTGCTGATTTCTAGCCACCAACATTCCATCTCCAGGCAGGGAGTTGGGAAGAGCTGTGCCACAGCACATTACTATGTAACAGTATTTCCATCACCCAGATGAAGCTAACCTTGACAGTGCAAATACCAGTAAAATGTAGTAACTGCGAAGCAGTAAGTTTTAAGTACATGTCGTGTAGACTTCTAGGATGATAAATTTAATTGTAAATTCATATAATTTAAAATAACAGCTGCGTCTACCTGTTTGCAAAGTCCCTGAATGTTTGACACTAGCTGTGCAAGCTACTATAAGCCAGCTCTAATACACTCACAGCCTCAAAAACACAGCCTTACCTGATGACATGATTAATGATAATAGGTTCTGGTGGCATAAGCAGGGCATGCAACCTTTGAGGGATCTCTGAAAACTTCATACGTTGAGACTCAAAGATCTGTGGCAAGACAAAAACAGCTAAAAATTGCCATTTTGAGTATACTCAGTACTCTAATGGATTCTAGTAAAAGAATGGGTCCTTTACTTACCTGCTGGAGGTACTTGTCACAGATGACAAACTCCCGCTCATGAGGGTCCTGGAGCTTATGTGTCTTGATATATTGCCATAGTGCTTGGATAATCACTGGACGAGTCTGGGTGTGGATACCCAGGAGCCGAGCCAGACGAGGGTCTAATTTAAACTGCGGAGGCTGCAGGGAATAAAAGGTGTAAGGGATTAAGCTACCAGGGTTTGTCTATGTGCATTCTAGGGTGTTTAGTACAGCAACAAAGTCTAATCAGCGAACATTAATGCAGTGCTTTTCCTGGGGCAGAGAACTATTGGTAGGAACTCATGAGATAACTGAGAATTATCCCTCTGACAAATAATTTGCAATTAGACTTAACCCCTTAAGTCAGACTCCTGTTGGGACCTGGGGTGAAAGCTGGACCCCTTTACATTTCCAAAGATTACCTGGTAATCCAGCATCAGTAGAACAGTACACCGTACATTCACATCTCCGGGTCGCTTCACCTGGAAGCCATCGGTCTCCTGTGTAGTGGCGGTCCTGTGCCACTACAGAGAGGAAGATGTCAAGGGCTGCTCTTCCAAAGGAAGAGCCAGGGCAGGAGGGAAGAGCTTCTGTAATGGCTGAACATGCAACTTTGATTACTGAGGCTACTGGAGAAGAGCAAATAGCATGAGGCATTCCTACAAATTACATATGGCTTTGAGATTACTGTCTGTGTCTAAGCAGATTAATCTTTTAATTCTGAATGCTTGGGATCACATTTGAATTAGCCTGAATTTCCAGAGGTAATTTTATCCACAAAATGGGCAATACATATGTGAACAGAAATATAACATAAAGACTGAATACTTAGGACATGTGACAGTATTCTAAGACATTTACTTGGATTATCATTTAATTCACAAACATCCATATAATTTGCAGATGAGAAAACTAATGCTTAGAAGAATGAAGTAACTTGCCTAGGTCAAATTGCCAGAAAGTGGTGGAACTGCAATTTGAGATTTAGTATATCTGACTCTACAGTTCACATTTTTAGCCACTACACTCTACTGCTATAAAATTAAATAAATTTACAAATTTCTACTGATGCTATGACTTACTTCCCTTATTAGATGGTAAAGACCTTCTCATGTCTCTTTAGTGGTTGAGGTTAAGGGGCTGCAGCTACACTGGCAAAGAAAGGAGTAGGTTAAGTTCATGTGCAGTACTGCACTGTCATTCTGATTGTTTCTCAAAGAACACTGCTCCTAACATGGGTTTCAAAACACTGTGCAATTAGGCACTGGTAATAGGCTTTCTATTGATTTAAAATGTGATTCTAAAGAAGCAGGGACTACAAGTTAGTCCCAGGTCCAAAAAGGTAACCTAGGCAAGTACTACTATGCTACTAATCAATCCTTTAATGATAACAAATGCTACAGCAAAAAGTATGAACAGTTTGTTGTAACTACATCTAACAAGCAAGATGCAGCGAAGCGTTGGCATGGAAAAGAGGCCTCCATTAGCATTTCCCTTGAAAGTGGGAGCAGTGGCCAGGACACTAACATTAAAAATGTAGGACAAATTAGATTGCAAGCTCTTGGGTCCAAATTAAACACAGCTAGTGACACCTTCAGGTCAATGTATAAACTGCACTGGTAGAACTGTGCACCTGGGGTAACTATTTTCTAACTGTCCCTCTCCCTAACTGTTCATTTGGCTCCCAAATCATCCTGCAGTCACAGCATCAAAGCCTGGAAGACAGAAAAACTCACTTCTACCAGATGGTTGTCTGGTCCATACAGGTCTTTGTCCAATTCAATCACCAAGGACTTAAAAAAGGAAGAGAATTTCCTCTTTTGTTTGGTGGCATCATATTTGGACAAGGCTGACTAAAAAGAAAGAGGAAAAGTAATGTTAGAAAAGGCCAGGAAAAAAACCCTTGAGATAAAAGTCCTGTAAAAGAAAGGACTGCACAACAATGGGGAAAAAACTCAAAAATGTCTTCTAAATATCTCTTAGGAAATGGTGAGACAGGAATCTGTGGGCATTAAACCAGTCATAATGGCAACACAACCCCCTGAAGCAGCAGCCTATAACACAGACAGGGCCACTGACTTATCACTTCATTTTCCTGAGGGAAATGAAGCAAGTTAAGCCAAACCACTGCACATAACAAAGCAAGTTTGAACAGAGAAAAGTCTGACTGTAGAGGGGAAATGAATCACAGGCAATAAGCAGCCAGAACAAAAACAGCTTTATTTGAACAGAATGACATGGCCAGCAGATGGACTGGACCTGTACAGAGGAGGTTCTGACACTGAGCCGTGGTTCTCCTACAAAAATGCATCCAAATTATCCTGCCTGTGAGCAGCTAAAAATAGAGAGCCAGAGTATAAGGAAATGAGAAAAAGGTGAGCTTCCCTAAGGAGCTCCTCAAGTGGGAAATTTGGGGGCTATCACCTGTCAGCTGATGCCCTCTATGAAGCAACCAAGAGCCTGTTACAGAAATCTATGCCACTCATACTGTGAGGTACCTCCAAAAAGCTGGGAAGATGGAGATGCCATAAGGGGAATCAAAGATCTAAGCACTCAAGAGAGGAAATGTGGCTTTTGCTACATGCATACTCACTTGAGTTAGGAAAAAAGAAAAACAAAAACCTAACTAACCTGTAACCACTGGTAAATTCAATGGTCAGCAGCACTATAGGAAAGTAAAAAACAAATAAAACCCCAGATTTTCGATATGATACCAGAGGGCTAAAGCTGTGGGAGCAAATACAAAGGACTACTGTCTTTCTGTGCAGAGAACAGTGTCCCTTTCCCTGGTACTCTCAGCTGAGTACCAGTCAAGCTTCCTGCTGACCAGGCAACACTGCTCATTCCCAAAAGCTCCCACCCTAGATGCCAACCAAAGTGGACCTTGAACTCACATCCTCCAGGAGCCGTCCTTCTACCCGAAGCTCCCAGGATGCCACCGTCCCTTCCCCATCCTCGGCATCTGATTTAGCCGGATTGAAAGTGTTAGAAATGAAAATTCGCAGCTTCCGTTTTTGCTGAGAAAGGCAGAAACAGGATTGATGGTGGGGCTTCAGTAGTTTGATGCTGAAGACAAGGGATTCCCCAAACCCCAAAATTACTCCTAACAGACTGGCTTACTGCCTACCCAGTCCCTCACGTGGACGGAAGAGTCAATTTAAAAGAGGAATACAGGCCACACTAGCCTGAGTACAAGTACATACACTGGGATACCAGGTGAACAAAGTCATGCAAAGTGCCAGATTCCCAAGGTAGCAGAGCAGTTATAGCAAAAACATGGACAGGGTATATTTTTAGTGCAAGAGACACCAAAAGCCCCTCCCCCTTTGCTGTTCTGTTCTTGGGTTCCTAATGTAATTCTTGGTTCGTAGGCGGAAGGGAGAGAGGCAATTTAAATGCCAAGGAGAGCTGTGCTGTGCTTTTGATTTCTTATCCTAAGCCTGGTGAAGGTTCCCGAGCCCTCTCCTTTGGCTCTCTGCCTAGTGCTTTCCTGTGTTACCTTGATGGGGCGTTTCAAGGCCTCTTGGATATCTAGACGTTTCCTCATGATAGTCTGGTCCAGTTTCCTTTCAAAAGCCAAGAGGTCCATATAGGCCTGGGATTCTGGTACCAGTTCACGAATCTTAGGAACAGAAAGATATAGTTGCGATCCAGAGTGGGCCACTTCTATTCTCAAATTCACCATACCCTCAAGAAGACCTACAGCCTGGACTCACCCTTTGAGGTAGAATTTTGTCAGCCATCTTCTTTTTCTTTGCACTGTTCAAAATAAATACTGTTATCAGGTTGGGATAGAACTAGTCAGAACATGAAGATAAGCTGCCAAGACTTTAGTAAAGTGAGGGCCTGTACAGCTTCCCTCAAAGCAAACCCCCTCCCCAATCACTACCATTAACTCCACCAGTACGACTACAAGTGCCATCACCACCAGGCATTCTCAAGGATGAGTCCCTAGCACCGTTTGCTAACAGGGCACCACAGGTACTTCACCAGCTGTGTCCTCAGACTTCCCCTCCCCCCCCCTCCCTCTGCCCCCAGGGCATCTTACTTGTGGTTTCGATTTTGGACCGCCTGCTGCTGGACCTGCTGGATCTGTTGAGGTGCAGGTCTCTTGCGGGACTGGTCCATCCCTGACTGGGCCAGGCCAGGTCGGACTGAAGGGTTCCCCCCATAGCCGGGAGGTCCCATGGAAGGTCCCTGAGGTGTCATTCGGCTGCCTGGAAGCATACCTGGTCTCTACAGAGGGGAGAGGACCCACAGATGTCACAGCTTCCCTTACTAATTCCACCAAGCAAGGGAAAGGAAGGAGGGACACCTAAGACCTTTCAGTGAAACAAGACCGTCTAGAGAAGGTGGGGTGGAGAACAATGAGGAGAGTACTATGGCTCTCTAAAATATAGATTAATTGGTGTTTCCTTTTCCAGTCTTGATTCCCTAGAAAAATAGAACCCCAAAGCTAAGAGGCAACCCAATTACACTCAAATTCTCCCCATTTTATGTAGGATCTGATTCACCGAACATCTCCTCCAGTCCCACACTCACTCTGCTAGCTATCTCCTTAGACGCTGATTTCAATTGCATTACACCTTGTGTTTTTTGTGAAGACTGACTACCCAAACCCTTTTGGGCTCCAAGCCCATCACAAGCTTCACTTCAACCGCCCTGGGTCTACCACCAACTTCCCACGGAAACAATGCCTCTGGAAGCAGGTAGGGATGGAAAATGCCTCCCTCTCTCTTTCTCTGCACAGTCTCCCCACGCCCCCCACAGGACCCGAACCCCTCCCAAGCAAGTTCCTCCCACTTCTACCCCACCCCTGTCACAACCAGGCCCCTGCTCGGCCCCGCCCCCGGCCCGCGCGTCCCTCCTCCTGCCCCACTCACCGGATAGGCCGCTCCGGGCATAGGAGAACGGTACAGCCCTTGACCCGGAGCCGGGCCCATTCTCACAGGAGGTCCAGGAGTTCCGCCTGGCCCAAGGGCAGTCGCCGCGCCCGCCCCACCTGAGGCTCCGGCACCACCGCTCGGGGCCACAGACTGGAAACCCGCCCGGGCCGCCATCTTCCCGGAGCCGCCGCTGCAGCTGCACAAAGAACCGGAACCGGAACTCCCCCCGCCCCCTGTACGCCCCCCAAGCGCCTGCCTGTTTATGAGCCCGGCCAGCCAGCCGGCTCGGGATGCTCAGGGCAGCGAGACTACGGGCTAGAAGGCGCGATTAGCGGAAAACGCGTATTGACCACTCCCTCCCACCTTCGCGGTCCTAGAGGGAAAACCATAGAGACGAGCTGTGGGATAGAGGGGCCCGGTGAGTCGGCGCCGCCAGGCCGATAGGAGGACGACAAGGCGCTAGAAAAGGACCACAGCCCCGGCTCCAAGGCCAGTCCTGAAGAAGAGAGAAAGCTCCGCGCGTTTAACTTTCTAAAGCGCTCTGATTACTTTTCGTTTCATTCTCTTACTGCTGTACCTGCAGGTGGTTGAAGAAGGAAACACACTATTCCATTTTGGAATAGGAAAACTGAATTCAGGAGGCAAATGACTTGGCAAAGGCAAACCAGCAGTAAAGCCAAATCCTGGATTAGAATTTGTCCTGGGCTCCTTCAGTAACTACCTTCCACAAGAGGAACTTGAACTCAACTTTAACCTGCTTTCAGATTTGAAATACTAGAGGTTTTTTGTTTTTTTTGTACCGGGGACTCGAACTCACGGACCTCACACTTACCGGGCAGGTGCTTTTGCCACTGAGCTCAACCCCCGGCCCTTTGAAATTCTAGTTTATCTTAAACTTTAACCCTGTCTCTCCATTCCTTGTGGTGGGATTTATATTTGAAGATTGTTTCCCTTGATCCCTTCTTTCTTTCCCTGCCCACTGGGCTAAACCATTCCTGATATGATGTTCAGTTTGTCCCATTTCAGAAGGACAAGTCTAATTGCTCAAACTTTCTTATTCCTCCCAATTGTATGACCTCAAGCCAAGTTCAACTCTAGGCTTCTAGTGGGAATACCTAAATACTATTCAAATACAAAAGAACAACACTGAAGAAAAGATGATTGGAACCCAGTTTATTAGACCAGAGGCATGCGTCACCCAGAGAGAGCCCTGCCTGCTGTTCCCCCAGCCAGCATACACTTCTTGGCTTTGCTCTGCTTCCTTCTGGGGAGCACTGATCTCTGAGGAACCAAGAGTTTTGAAAGATCCTATAGCCTTACTCTCCAACTTCAGGCCAACACACAGGTGACTTGCCCATGGGTTCTGTTCTGGAATTGAAGACCAAAGGACAACTGGGCAGAGAGGGCCTGGAAAATGGTTGGGGTTCTTGCCTGGGAGGATCCCTGGTGGAAGGGGTGGGGCAGGCCCTCTACCTCACTTGTCTCTCTTTAAGGTACTGAAGGCTAGAACAGTGGAGATTTCCAATCCTTCTCTAGGCCTGCCTCTTTCTGCCCCTGACCAAACCCTGCCTCACCAGAAAATATAAGTGGTGGGCTTGAGTATCAGGTGAACAAGAGAGACTGGACACCCAGAAGGAGTGAAAGGCCACTGATTGAGGACCTCAGCATCTGCCTGTGGGCACCCACTGCCCCAACTGCGTGTAAGTCACCAATCCCCAGCTCATTCTGTCTCTAACATTCTTGACTTAGTGTCCAGCACAGCTCTCCAACTCCTGGGTGGGGGCTACCTCTGTAGCAACCCCTTCTCTAGGAGGCCATAGTCAGCCAGGCAAAGGACATTGGGATAGGTGGAGCAGGGGAAGGGAATGTTAAGGCTGCAGGGAGGACAGAAGGTGCCCGGACTGGGAGGAGAGGATGAGGCCAGAGAGAGGCAGAGCTTGTGATTCACAGCTTCCTTTATGTCACCACCGAGACAGTGCTAAGGTTACAATGCGTGTGTCGTCTCCTTGTGCTTCTCAGAGGGATGTGTGTACACAGTACAGACACCAGGGGAGAGAATCCAACTCTTTATACAGGCGAAGGCATTCAGACAGAGGAGAGGAAGAACCACAGAAGGGGAAAGTTGGGGTGTGAGGATGGCTCTCAGAGACAAGAAGGGACGGGGTGGAGACAGATAGGGTTAGAGGAAAGTATATACAGAGATATAGCAATATAGAGTCTGTATCATATAGAAATAGAAAATGCAGATGAGGTTGTTGAAAGAAGCAAATGAAGTCAGGGGAGAGGACTTGGGAGAGCTCCATAAGAAAATTTATGGATGTGGCCCTTGCAGAGGGCCCTCTGGGGGAGGAGCCAGTGAGGCCAGGCACCAGTGCCCCTCACCCTGAGCTGAAGCTAACCAGCCAGGTTTTTCTGGGGATGTAGAGGATGGCTGTTTTTGGGAGGTGAGGGCGAACTTTTAGGTATCCGGATGTGGCCTACAGCACCAGGGCCATATTGTGTCCCCATTTCCACTTCTTCAGGAGACCCCACCCCCTAGAAATTCCACATGGTATGAGAAAGTAGGATGCGGTTTCATTTCTTGCCTGGATTTGGGGGAAGTCACTGGCTGAGAGAGTCTCTTAAGGCTGGGGAACCCCCTCCATCAGCCCTCCCCCATAAAGTACATTCTCTGGTTTGGGGCCAAATTCTGGACCCCAGGGATTCCCTCCACCCCTCACTGGGAGGGGGCTTTGGTGACGGGTGGTAGCAGAATGTAGGTGAACACTCAGATGACTGACGGCCAGACAGACACAATTCAGGCTGGGAGCTAGGGGAGGCAGCACGGAGCTGACAGGGGCAGCCTGAGGTCCCTTGCCCCGTTCTTTTGTTCAGATTAGTTTAGTTTTGTTAAAATAAAAACAATGGGATAGAGGCAGGGAGAGGACGCTGTGGTCAAGACTCCTTCACCACAGACAAGAAGAGAGGACTGCCCCGAAGTGGAGGCGAGTCCCCAGGGCTCATGTAGGGGGCAGTTGGGGGCCCCTTGCTCTCCTTGCCCTCCCCACCTAGGCCTTTGGTACAGTGGCCTGCGGGGCTCAGCAGGTAAAGTCCTCAAATGTGCCTCGGGCCGGATGGTGAGGTAGGATGTTGGCAGCGTACGTCATCCCGGCAGGATGGCCCCGGAGGCTCTCGCATGGATTCTAGGGGAAGCGCATAAGACAGCGACTGGTTATGGGGTCACGGGCTGCGCTGGGGCTCTGGGAAGTAGGAAGGGGAGCAGGTGGTGCTGGGGTGGGGGGAGGGGCGGGCCTGAGGCTACCCCCTCGCTCCCTCACGTGTCTCTTGACGTCGTCCAGGCTGAGCGCCACGCCCTTGTCTGCGCTGCTCCTCTTGGCCTCTTTCTGGCACTTCCTGCGTCTGCACAGCTTGTGCTTAAGGACCTGGGAGGGGGCAGGGCGCGTGGGCGGGCTGGCACTCCTACAGGCCCCGCCCCCAGAACCGCCCCTTACCTCGTAGGCGTAGTCGAAGAGCTCCAGCACTGTGAGAATGCTGGCCCCGATGAACAGCCCCATCTGGCCCCCGATATCACCTGTGGGTGTGAAGGATAGGGGGTTAGTGAGGTCAGAACGCAAAGGGAGCAGCAGGGTACAGTGGGGTTGGGACAGGCCTGCCATATTCAAAAAGGGATTGGCAGTCTTCGTACAGAAGGATTGCAAAGGCAGAGTACAGTAGGAATTTTATTTTCTTTATGCTTTTCTGCATTTTTCTGCTTTCTAAAATGAACAAGTATCACTCAGGAAAAAGAATTGTTTACGAAATACCCCAACACTCTGAGAGTCTGGGGCAACTTCAGATGCATGTGAAAGGCTCTACCTTCACCATCACCTCCACCCTTCCTTCACGTCCACGATGCTGTCTTTTCCTCTTGGCCCCTTCCCCACTACATACCATAACAACGGGCTTTAGGGAATAGCCCCTGGGGACAGCACAGAGACACGACCCTGCCTTGAGTAGTAGGGAGCCACACCATGCCCAAGGCATGGAAAGGGGACAGGTACCATCAGCAGCTCACCCAGGAGCCCTGCAATCTCATAGGCTTTCTTCTGCTCAATGGTCTCATAGTTGAGGACTTCAAAGAAAATATCCAGCACCAAGATGTTCTCCCTGCACAGGGGTTGGGGGAGGAGACCTAGGTTCAAGTCATATCTCTGCCCTTTGTTAGTCAGGTGACCTTAGCAAGTTAGTGACCCCTCTGAAGCTCAGTTTCTATATCCGTGAAATGAGATGCTGATGGCAATACCTGCGTTTAGAGTTGTGAGGATGAAGTGGAATGATACATAGGAAGACACTCTGCATACTACCAAGTAAAAGGTGGTGCCAGTTCAGCAGTGAGGATTAGAGGACACGCAAGGAGGGAGAAAGGACTGCTTCTATTACCTATTCCCTGATCCTCCCTCCACAGCCACCCATACTCTTTGGTTGCCTCTTGGACATTCCCCAGGTTCTCTCAACTTCCTCCTGCCCGCTGCTCCCCCTGCCCCAATAGAGCCCACTCATGCCCTCCACAGTCCCTGCTGAAAGGCCCTGCCCTGCACAATAGAGCCCTTACCCTATATACTGCTCAGACTTGTTAAACTTCTTGGCCAGGTACTTGGCTGAGGCTTTGCTGGGTATCTTGACCATGGACAGCTCCTTGCCATAGCGGGTCAGGTTGCAGGGCATTTCACACACGCAGTACTCCTGGTCCTTTTCCACCAGGAAGTCTGTGCCCAGCAGGTAAAAGGGAGTGGTGACCTTCTCCCAGCACCTTCCCAACACAGACATTATGGCCCTGCCCAAAGGAATCCCGGGCACCCTTCTCTTTTCCTCACCTCAGCCCTGGGCCCACTCTGTGCTGATCCTCACCCAGTCTCCCCATAGGTGTTCTAAAGCCTCATATGGATTCCCTGAAGGCCTTCAAGGGACTGCTGAGTGGCTGATGATGGTAGAGGGTGAAGTATCCTCCTAGGTAACCCCCACTTATTTTTCATAGGGGTCTCTGAAGATGCTTTTCCCCAGGCTTGCAGTCAGGTAGATGTCAGGGTGCAGTCTGGTGCAGGGGTTACTGAAGCTTCTGGGAGCTGTGGTCTGAAACCCTTATGCTTGTGGCTTGGAGCAGCTCTTTCCCTCCCCCGACTGCCCAGGACAGGGGGGCTCACCCAGGGCAGGGTCTGCACACTCTTTGTACTGCTCTGGAGTGCAGTATGGGGCATCCCCTATAGAGGAAAGAAGACAGTCCAGGATGGAGATTATAAGTGGTGCTGCAAGATAGAAGATGAGAGCAGATGGGACAGTAGGACCAGCCAGCCTTGGTCTTTCTTGGAAGTGCCCCCAACACCACAGCAGTCCACCCTTTTTAGACCCTTCCAACCATTCTTGAGGGCATAGGCAGGAACTGAGGTCAGAGAGACAATGAGCAGAAAGGTAAGGAATGGGGTGGGCTGGAACTGGGGTAGCAGTTAGGAGGTCGATATGATGGGGCTAGGTGAAGGGCAGTATTGCTGAGGGACCCCAGAATTGTGCTTGGAGCCCGGGGGCTGACCTGGCATGTGCACCATGCGGCAGTTGCAGTTTTCCACCAAGTAACGTGTCTCACAGTCAATGCGGCAGGCAGTGATGCTATAGGAGTCGAAGAAATCCGAGTCCATGGCAACAGCTTTGCAGGTGCCCCAGGGCGGAGGCAGGTAGATGAGCTGCTGGGAGAGCCGGGGAGCTGGGGGAGTGTGGGAACTTCTCCCCAAGTCACCTTGATGGACCACACTGGCCCCCTCTCTGCCCACAGCCTCCGAAGGACTCAGAGTTCACAGGATATTTCTGTGCATTAGGTCATTCATGATGCCGACCAGCCCCATTACCACTCAGGCCCTAGCTCGCCTGTTCCTCCCATTATCAATCACTGTGACCCTTCAACACCCCACCAGGACCAGGCTTCCACAGCCTTCTCACCCGCTGCTCCTGGCAGGCTACGAAGGTCTGGAAGCCAGGGGCCACACCAAATCCCAGCTGGTCAATGAAAGGAGGTTCATCCTGACTGTGGATCTGCACTTTGATGCCTGCTTCGAAGGACGTCTCATCTACAGGAAAGGGGTTGGGAGGGCCTCTGAGGCTCTAATCTCTCTTCAAGCTGGGCATATCCTACTTCTCCTGGGAATGAGCACCTCTTTGTTGGGAAGGCTGTCTCTGAAGTCCTAACCCAGCCTCAGCCTCCTAGGTTTACCAGCTCTATGCTGCTCCAGTGACCTCTGCATCCTACACACTTCTTTTCTTACTTGGTGTCTGCTGTATTTCTTGGTGTTTCAAATTCTCCTCCAGAGTGTCACTGTCTAAGACACTCTCCCATGTTTGCTCCTCTCTGCTTCCTTTCCCCCCATCTTTCTCTGTCCCAAGGCCCCCTGAGACCAGACAGGCAGGCAGCCTAAGAAGAGGGAGTTATTTATAGAGTGAGTGGCGGCTGCTGATGGAAGAGGATGGCTGGTTACCTTGGAGAGTAACTGAGCCATGAACAGGGAGGCAGGGAAATGTGAGTGTGGAAGTCAGGTAGAGTCAGAAGTGGAGACAGATCCTGGGAGGAAGGGGGAGGAGCCCGAACCCACTCTCTGGTCCCACAGTGGAGCCCGGGAATGTCCATGTGAAGGCTGGAGCCAGGGGAGGGGGCCCCTGAGGGAGGTGACATACCAGTCTCCCCCCACACAGGCAGGTACTCATCCTGCTGGATGTCCAGCATGATCTCCAGCCCATTGCCTGTCCCACCCTTCATAGTCTTCAGCCGCGGCCGTCCATCTCGGCCCGAGTTGAATGTGTAGCACTTTCCATACCGTGTGAAGACCTGGTGGGGACAGAGTAGAGAGCCTGAGTCCTGGCAGCACCCCCTACCCACTAAGGGCTGTCTCCAGGCCTCCCAGCTACCAGAATCCTTGCTCCCTTTTCTCTGCTTCAGCCCATTTTTCATTTGTTCTCCTCCCCACATACCCTTCCCTCTTCTTTGCCCTGCGTGGGTGCTCCGGAAACTGAACTTTGTGGGGCATATGACCTGAGTATCTTTGCCACCGTGATGGGCTTCTGGTTGGGTTTAGGCAATGGGAACCACAAGTAAGGGATCAGAAGGCAGGAAGACAGAGTGAGAGAGATGCATAGAGACAGAGATTGGGGGACTGACCATTCTGTCTCTGCACTGCTGGCAGTGGCTTAGGTCCTCCCTGATTACCCTAGAGGGCAGGCACTATTTCCTTCTGTGCTCCTTCAGCCTAGAAGTAATTGCAGTTTCCCACTATTGCAAGGTACTTTGGCCGCTCTTACTGGTTTTCTTAATCCTGTCCACAGCTCTGTAAACAAGCCACTTTGTTAAAGTCTTTTTGACTGAACTATCAAGTAGCAGTCTTTTTCTTGCCAGGCCCCTAACATGTGCATTTCATCACCGGGATCCTGTCGCTGCAGACCACTGAGCTAGATCTTCTCTTCTCTTGGATCTCACTCTGGACATTGGAATCCTTCTGTCCTTGAGACCTACTTCCAACCTAAGCCCTAATGACAGCAAGGCTTTTTGGTTTCCCCCAGCCATCAGCCCCTTCTGTACATCACTGTCCCATTATCACTAGAACTTGAAAGTAGCTTCAGTTGCCAGGGCAAGGGCTGTGCTCATGCAGGCACCAGAACCTCTTCTCCCAGCACTCAGGACCGGGCACCAACATGTGGCTGTTGGCAATGAGTGTCTCCAAAGAAATCGCAGCCCTGGGGTTCTCCCCCTACTCTGTGCCCCCACAAAGCCCTTCTCACAGCGCCAACTACCCAGCTGGGCCAGTTCTCCATGGCCCTTTCCCCTACTCTCCCTGAACATTCTCAGAAATGAGATGGGTGTGCATTTGCTACTGCTGACTGGTAGCAAAGTCCACAAAGCAAGTTACAAGGTGAATACAGAGCCCAGAGAGGAGCAAGAGAAAAGTGTCAAGTCAGACTGGAGCAGCTGGGCCACTGGGGTCACTGGGAAATGGTCTTTGCCCCTTTTTCCTTCCTAGTCCAGTCTATTCTATTCCCCTCTGGAAAAGAAAACATGCTGTTTGCTCCAGTTTTAGTGGGTGAAGTCCAGGAAATGATGCACAGAAAGAACTCCAGGGTCTCCTTATTCTCCAGTCCCACCACAAAGTCCTGTGGCATACAAACACAGGCTCCAGGCTGGACAAGTGCCCATGCCTACCCTCCACCTGGCAATATGAGGAGTCTAGGTGGTCCAGGACATTTGGGAGCCCTAGCCTTGCCCTGGCTCAGAGGGCGGGGCTAGGAGCAGAGGATTGATGCTGCCACCTGGTGGTTTTTGGTGAGAGTATTTGCTCTATCTTCAGATGGATGAAGATACATTGACCCTTTCCTGTCCCTTTTCCCTGTTTCCTGGCCTTCCTGAGGTCCATTTGCAAAAATCCACAGGTCTCACATGTCTAAAATCATTCCATGGACTGAGATGAGCTGATATGATAGTCACCTGCTCCTGCACTGAGGAGGAGAGGGCTGCTGAGGGATGGTCATGTGGGGAAGAAAGACCAAGCATCTGGGGCTGGGGATTTAGCTTAGCGGCATAAGCACCTGCCTTGCAAGCAGGCAGTCGTGAGTTTGATCCCTGGTACCGATAAAAAGGAAAAAGACAAAAAAAAAAAAAAAAGAGTAGAAAGACCATCTGCAACCTGGAGGAGGTAGGGAAGACAGTTCAGAAAGCACTGGAGGATGAATTGGGGAGTCAGTGGAGTGGCACAAAGGGCTAGGACCCTGGGTGGAGACCAGGAGATAAAGCTGAATCTTTCTAGAGGACTTCTTTTGGGAATAAGGTCCCTGCTACCTAAAGTTGGAAGAAAGAGGTTTGATATAGAGGAGACTTATTATTAGATACACATACATACATACACACACACACATACACACCACAGAGCTGGTAGGGAATGGGCTCCCACAGGAGAGTGCACAGAAGACTAAGTGAAGGTTCAGCGATGTCCCTGCTGTGGGAGCTGCTGACAAGGGCTGCAGTGGAGTGGAGGTGGGGACTGTCCCCACCTCTCCCCATATTGCTACCATCCCCTCGTACCTTTATGGACCAGGTAGCTAATGTCCCAACATCAGTCCAGGAGTGTGAGTCAAAATAGTTAACAATTGGCCCAATAGGCACCTCACCAACAGGTCAAAGGCATCCCTTACAGATAGAGCAAGCTCCTGAGGCCCTGCTGGACCACAGTGGGGACTGAAGAGGATACGAGAGGCTGGAGAATATTCAGGGGGATTCCAGGGCCCTCAAATCAGCATCTAATTCCCCACTAGGAGAGACATCAAAATTCTTTTTTTTTTTTTTTGTCTTTTTCCTTTTTATCGGTACCAGGGATCAAACTCACGACTGCCTGCTTGCAAGGCAGGTGCTTCTGCTGCTGAGCTAAATCCCCAGCCCCAAGACATCAAGATTCTAACAGGAAGAGCAGAACTCCCATTGAACTGGGAATATCAATCAGATCCAGACCCTGGGCTACTCAGGTAAGCTCTGACTCTGGTGAGGACACAACAATCAGCCCTAGCCTTGGGAGGTGACAGTCGAGAGAAGCTAAGGTACACACTCTTAGGGTACTGATATAGGCATGGGCCCCCACTCACCACTGAGAAGTTGTGAGGGCCACAGGGCCCCCCGCTGTAGGAGCAATAGAGCAGCATGTCCTCCAGCCGGTGGCAGGAGCGATTGTAGAAACGATGAAGATTAAAGGGCTCCCCAGAAAAAGCCTCTGGCCCAGGAGGAGCAAGGGGCACCCCAGGATCATCACTTTCATCCAGCCCCAGCATGGGGGCAAGGTAGAGTAAGTCAGGGTAGCTGAGCTGGGACAGCCGCACAGCGTTGGTGTTGCAGAGGGTGACTGCTGGGAAAGCAAGCTCTGTAGTGGCCACTTCATCTAGCAGAGTCACGTGGGGGTAGCTGAGGTAATAAGCAATGCGGTCCCCTACCTGGCACAGGAAGGCACCCAAGGCCACAACAAAGGCCACTGCCCACAGGACCTGCCTCGGCCCCGGACCCCCTTCCACAAAGACATGACTGGCGCCATGGAGGGTACAGCTGTTGGCAAAGGCCACTAAGTCCAAAGGTGGATCCCCTTCATTGGCCTCCTTCCTCAACGTCTTTTCTTTCTCTTCTTCCTCTTCTGATTCTGAGTTATTCCGCGGGTGTTGCTGCTGCTGGGGACCCCAAGCATCTCCCAAGGGCCCTGGGGCCTCCTCCCCGGAAGAGAAAGACACAGAGCAGAAGATCTGGATGGGCATCTTCTTCAGGGGCTTTCTGTTGCCAGGGAACTGGCAGGAAGAAGGAAGAAGGTGCTGGAAGGGAAGGAGATGTGACCCTAGGAAGAGTCCCTTTGGCCAGGTCTCCACAGCCCAGTTGGCTCTCCTTTCTCATCCAGCCTCTGTGGCAGTGTGGCTGAGCTGGGGCAGGGCCTGAGAGCAGGGCCAGCCAGTCCTACAAGGGAGGTGGAGTCAGTGCTCATGAATAATCGATGAAGTGGGGGAAGGGAGGGTGATGGTGAAGAGAGAGCTGGAGCCCCTTTCCCGTGGCTGGTTCCAGGAGGATACAGAGGGTTTAAGACAGAATGGAAAAGCCTAGGGTCCTGGCTCGTGGTCCCCTTCCTAGGTGAGATGGGACCCAGCATGATCCTTTGTTCCCGTTACTAGGATGATCTCAGCTGGCAACAGTCCTGGCCTCTCCTAACACACACACACATGTTCTCTTCCCCTCTAGTCTGGTCCTCGGCAACTCCCTCACTTTCCCCACCCCAGTTCTGACCCTTTCCCTTATTCTCTGCTGGTCCAGGCATCCCTCTGGGATATCTACCCCCTCACACTCTCTCCAGCTCTAATCCTTCTCTAGTTCCCCTCAACCTAGGACATCCTGCCAAGTACTTTATTGATCCCCAACTTTCCTAATGCACTAATACCCCCCCCCAGTTTTCTTTTGGGTATTTCAAAACCCCCAATTACCCTGCAATAAACTTGACTCTCAAGTTCCCATCAGTGAGTCTCTGATTCCTTTTCTCTTCCTTTCTTCTCTGACCTCCAGCCTTCTTCGATTCTGCACCCCTCCCCTGTGCTGAGCAGCACTTAGGTCCCTTTCCCTCCCTCTCTGCCTTTTGTGGCTTGGGGGCAGCCCAGGTTCCATTAGCAGAGGTCTCTCACTGACCACAGACTCATTTCTGGTCAGTCCCTGGCAGTGGCAAGGGACCCTGTGTCTTGCAGCTGAAAAGCCTCCTGGCAGATCGCTATCCTCCCAGCTTGCCCAGCTCCCAACAGTTCAGAAGAGGGGTTCGAGGAATTGTCCTCTGGTGGGAGGAGCAGATTGAGATCAGCGCAGACACAGAGGCCCTGGGTCAGGTTGAGAGGAGTGTTTGGGCCTTCTGTGTGCTCTGGTTACTCAGGGCCACTGATTGAGGAACTTGAGCCACCAGCTAAGTCTCCAGGGCCAAGAAGGTGACCTGAGGGGAGTGGAGGAAGGGAAAGAAGAAGGGAGGATAGCAAATTAACCCTTCCTCTGCAGGCCAGAAAGGAATAGTGGGGACAGAATAAGTCTACCTGAGTTCTCCCTTTCCTTGACCTGCCCTGGGCCCCCACCTTTCCCTTCCTCACTTGGGGAGACCTTGGACTGTGGGGGGTGGGAAGCAGGGTGCCAGGTTCTAGGAGAACTAACTGCTGTGCAACCTTTAGCCTTAGCTGTGCTGCCAGGGACACAGAAGTCCCAGAAGAAAAGAAGCCTTGAGGTCTGACCCTTCTCCAGCCTTAAGGCATTACCCTCAGACTGGCCTCAAAGTGTTCTACCTGAACAACAGCCTCCCAGCTGGCTTCCTTGCTTCCCTGTCCCCTATTCTTTCTCCTACCCGCAGTTCATACTCTGACTTTCTGCTGCTGAAAGACCTCTCATTCCCCAGTGCCTCTTGGTAAAATTCATTCCCCTACATGGACCCCCATAGCTGAAAGCTACATACCCTCCCGCTCACTTCCTCCTGCTGTCCCTCCACCCCAGCCCTCTGTCCATAGATGCACTAGGTTCACCCACAGTTCCATGCTTTCTCAAGACTATCTGGGAAGTGCTTAATCATTGTTCTTTGTTCTTTCTTTCTTTCTTTTTTTGAGATGAGGTCTTGCTATGCTGCCTAGGTTGGCTCCAAACTCCTGAGCTCAAGTGATCGTACCAAGAAGCTGGGACCACAAGGACACAGCACCACGTCTAGCCTCCTACTTGTCCTTCAAGACTGCTGGCACATTGCCTCAGCAAGAAGCACTCTCTAAAAAAAAGGAGAAGAAGAAGCATTCCCTGACTCCAC